>NC_047085.1:448486255-449086255 GCF_902459505.1 Geotrypetes seraphini | reverse complement strand
CACGTTGAACTTCATCTGCCATTGCTCTGCCCATTTCTCTAACTGATACAAGTCGCTCTGGAGTTCTTCGCTATCTTTCTGCGTTCTGATTGTCCGGCATAGCTTTGTGTCGTCTGCAAACTTAATGATCTCACTGGATATTCCGTCTTCAAGGTCATTGATATAAATGTTAAATAGGATCGGCCCAAGTACCGAGCCCTGGGGCACACCACTAGTCACTTTCTCCCAGTCTGAGAACTTCCCATTTATGCCCACTCTCTGCTTCCTGTTTTCCAGCCATTTGCCTATCCACCTGTGTATATCTCCCTCTATTCCATGGCATTGTAGTTTCCTGAGAAGTCTTTCATGCGGAACTTTGTCGAATGCCTTCTGGAAGTCCAAATATATTATGTCCACCGGCATTCCACTATCAATTTGCTTGTTCACGGTCTCAAAAAATTGAAGCAAATTCGTTAAACATGATTTCCCTTTCCTGAACCCATGTTGGCTGGGTTTCAGCAATTCGTGTATATCTAAGTGCCGGACTATGCTATCCTTGATCAGTGCTTCAACCATCTTTCCAGGGACAGACGTAAGGCTCACAGGTCTGTAGTTGCCCGGTTAAGGGGCTGGAGGAGTTGCCATACAGTGAGCCTCTTCTCCCTTGAAAAGAGGAAACTGAGAGGGGACATGATCGAAACATTAAAGATAATGAAGGGAATAGGCTAAGTAGATAAAGACAGGTTGTTCACCCTCTCCAAGGTAGAGAGAACGAGAGGGCACTCGTTAAAGTTAAAAGGGGATAGATTCTGGAGAAACCTAAGGAATTCTTCTTCACCCAGAGAGTGGTAGAAAACTGGAACGCTCTTCCGGAGGCTGTTATAGGGGAAAATACCCTCCAGGGACTCAAGACAAAATTAGACAAGTTCCTGCTGAATCTGAACGTAAGGCTAGTCTCAGGGGCACTGGTCTTTGACCTAAGGGCCGCCGTGTGAGTGGACTGCTGGGCACAATGGACCACCGGTCTGACCCAGCAGCGGCAATTCTTATGTTCTTATTCCATTATTTTCGTTAGTAATGGTATATTTGCGATAAGATGGTAATGAGAGGAAACAGGAGGGTCCAAGTCAGCACTTTTTAAATTGAGTTAGCAAAATTATGTGCCCCATACTTGATGAGAACTATCCATTTTCAAGAAAATGATTTAACATTAAGGTCAGCCATGTAATGGCTTGTGGGGGAATATCCCCAAATAAATATGAGGAGAAAGGATCCAATTTACAACTACATTTTTTTCAGTTTTTCGCATAGCTTTATAAATTGGATTTCAGAAAATGGTTTTAAAGTGTTCCAAATTCGATCCACTGGAGTCACCACTAAATCATTAGAGCCTAAAAACAAATCATCAGGATTTACAACAGGAAACGTGTCCCTGATGAGTGTAATTTTGTTAAAAAATTTTGCTAAGTTCTCTGCAGTTGGGATACAGATTTGATTTGGTCTTGCACTAGCTGAGATTAGAGAGCGCCAGAGGTTAAAGAGAGCATTGCTTTGGTTGTCAGAACTAGCTATCTTAGTACCATAGTAGTTTTTTCTAGCTGTCCTAAGCTCTAGGTTATATTTCCTGATATCAACTCTCCAAGTCATCTTATTGGAATCTAAATTAGCTTTTTTCCATATCCGTTACAATCTTCTGCACACCTGTTTTAACTCTTGATACATGTTTGTCCTCTGAGAGCAATCAGTTACATCTACTTCAGTGTTTGCAGTTATGAGATAGTATAGATTTTTCCACATAGGCACAATAAAATGTAGCTGTACAATCCTGAGGTCTCCTTGTAGACCTGTACAATTTAATGTAGCCCATGCACATATTTTCCTTTATGAATCTTGCTCATTTGTTTCTAAATATGAGCTTCTCTAACTCTGCCTTGCTTTATAAAGGGAGTCATAATAACATCATTCCTCAAAAACAAGCATGCCTGGGGCTACTTTTAATTGAAGAGTCTATGAACACTCAAAAGACTAAGGCCTGAATGAATTCTCAAATGGAACATTTTCTATATATCCCAAGCGCCTGTTCAAAGGTGATAAGGATACTTTCTGGCATACATCCCTATTGATGAAGAGACGGAAGAAAACACAGAACCCTCTGTTCAAGTGTTGAAAATAGGCAGGAAGACTACTAAAACAGATTAAAATATGATCACATAACAACTGCCTTCTTAGACTCTCACTGGCTACCCATACAAGCATGAATCCAATTCAAATTCCACTGCCTGATATTCAAAGCATTACACGGCTCTTCCCCCTCCTATCTAAACAACCGCTTAAACCAAATCTCCACCTCAAGACACAGAAGAACCTCGAACCCTTTCGCCTTCCCCCCACTCAAAGGCACACAATGCAAGAAAATGTTTGACAACCTTCTGGCAGCACAAGCAGCAAAAATCAACCATTCCATCTCCAATCTTATGACAATATCAGACAACTTCAAAACATTCAGAAAAGAAATCAAAACCCTGCTTTTCAAAAAATTCATCCAAATATCTTAACCCCTCCTCTTTTACCTCCAGAAGATTCACCTACCTTCAGATAACCTTCCCCCAAATTACCCACCTTAACACCTTCCAATTAAACAAATACCATAAATAGATTGTAACCTACCCTCTCTAACTGCATTCCATATGTATTTTTCATACAGTTCTTCACTGTCAGTTTAATTTCCATCCTATAAGTTCACATAGAATTTTTCTTTTTTCAACCATCTTTATTTTCTCTTCTTTATTAATTTCCAGGTACTTTAGTTAGATTGTGAGCCTTCGGGACAGTAAGGGAATTTTTTTTAAGTACCTTCTTACTTCTCATTTATAATCTTAATGTATACTTTCTTCAAACCGCTTAGAACCTAACGGATGTAGCGGTATATAAGAAATAAATTACATTACATTACATTTAAAATATGCAGTTTTAGTATATAGCAAAGTAGCAAAACTTTACAGAAAATACAAATATCAGTATGAACCAGACAACTACCTACTATTTGTTCTTGTCCTTAGTAAATTACCTTTGCCACTACTAATTCTTCTAGCACTTTCTGATGTCCCTCTTCATCTTGCCTGTAATTTAAAATAGTTTTTATTAACTGACCTATTAAAGCTAAAGTTGATAAAAACAGAAAAGCTCAAATAGATTGACTTTGGTAAGTACAGGTTTTGGTGGTGTTTTTTTTTATTTTTTTGGGGGGGGTGTTACTTTCAGGTCAACAGCTCATACTCATTCCCAAATCCAAATGCTATGTTACATTAATCATGTTTTCTATTCTGCCTTTACCTATTCAGTTCAAGGTTGGATTACATTACAAGAGGTTGGGTCAGTTACCCAGGAAGTTACAATGAACAGATTGACACGGACATTCAAAAGGGTTGCTAGTACAGGTAGATCAGTACAACTATTAATACAGATAGGTTATAGCTTCAAATACATACCCCCTCTTTTACTAAGGTGCGCTAACCGATTTAGCGAGCGCAACCTGATTTAGCTAACGCATGCATGTTAGTCTATGGATGTGTTAGCGTGCGCTAAATCGGTTAGCGCACCTTAGTAAAAGTAGGTCATTATTGGCTCTTCATTTTGTCCAAGGAGTTGCATTAGACAGTTTAGGAATAGGTTTTTATAATTACCATTTCAGTTACTTCAGGACTGGCATCCTGTCTTGGTAGAGAAATGCTTTTAAAAGTTTTCTGAATCTGAGGTAGTGGTCATAAGACTTAATTAAGCATCACAAGAAGAATCTTAAATTGAACCCTATATAAGACTGGAAGCCATTGTTCTTTCATCAACAATGGGGTAATATAATCAAAGCGCCTGGCATGTAACATGACTTTCATAGCTTTACTCTACACTAGATAAAGTTCTTTCAAGTTTATTTAGTATTTAGCGTATTTAGCCTAAGTGATTTACATTCGGGTACTCAAGCATTTCTCCATATCTGTCCCGGTGGGCTTATAATCTACTATATATTAGTCAGATTGTAAACCAAGTGGGACAGATAGGAAGAAATACTTGAATACCTGTTCGTCTATAAATGCTAAATAATAAATAAACTTGAAAATACTATCTCATGTAGAGCAAAGCTGTGAAGGTCATGTCACATGCTAAGCGCTTATTACCCCACTGTTGATGAAAGAACAATGCATTACTGTCTCATATAGGGTCCAATTTAAGATTCTTCTCCTGATGCTTAAGTCTCTTCAGTCTAGATGGCTGATTTACCTAACATGATTATTTAATAAATCCCCAAAAGACCTCTTCATTCTCAAGCAGTCTGTATTTTATTGTTCAGTTCTCTTTTTGTGAGACTCACTGCTGAAATATATTTATCTGGCACTCTCCCTCTCTAAGTTCAAAACAGCACTGAAGATCCATTTCTATTTTCAGGCTTTTGACCACTGTTAAGGGGCTTTAAGGCTTAGGAATCAGAAGTTCTGTGATGAGGAGATGGATGTTAGGTCTACTGTTTTACTGCTTTTCATACTTTCTTTTATAGTCTTTCTTACACTAGTATATTTTTATTTTCAAAGATTCTACTATGAAGTTTTACCTATTTTCCTCATTTACTGATTATTGATTGTAAACTATTTGATGCTCTGCAAAGGGCTGTACACAAAATTTTGATCATAAATATAAACAAACATAAATATTGGGCATTGTGTGAGGTTTTGTTGAAGATGGTACTCATTAAAATTGGCCAATAAGGTAGCTTAGTACATTGTTCCCTGGAATCCTAGACAAGGTGTTACAGAATTAAATTTAACCACATTTATCTGTGCTTTTCATTTGTAATCATTGAGAAATTGTGTCATCTATAAGATGTAGGAACTTAACTCAACAATGTAAAACAGGTCTTAGATTAAATTTGATAGTTGAAAAAGTCAAATCAGCATCTAGATGCAGGCTAGGATTTGGAGAGTTTCAGTAAGGTTAAGAAGTAGCTGACTACAGAGTAACAGAGCAGAAGTAGATGTCACTGACCAACCTGTAATCCACTAAAGTTATTATATGTTTGGATTTGTGTGTGCTAACACTGATGCATTACTACCAGCAAGGTCCAATGTGGAAACCAATGACTCCAGAACCTTTCTATCCTGTCTCTCCCAGCAAAGGGACACCCTGCCCTTGAACCCCTCTCTCGTCCTTTCTTTCTTTCTTTTTTTTTCTTTCTTTATTCATCTTAATATAATAAAACAGTAAGCCGCACATGCGCACTTCCTATGCGTGTGTCCGTTTTCCATGAGCTGTAGCACACATAGGAAGTGCGCATGTGCAGCTTACGGTCTGGTCTCACGGGAGCCCTTCCCTGCTCTCCACCGCTGCCGGCCGCTAGCACCCCCTGCCCTCTCCGTCGCCTCCAGGCTCCAGCTGTGTAGGTAGTACTATAAACACGCTGCTTCGCGCCCTTCTCTGCCGATTTCCTCTGCCGTGTCTCTGATGACATCATCGGAGACAGACGCGGCAGAGGAAATCGCCAGTAGAAGGCCGCGAAGCAACGTGTTTAAAGTGCTGCCTATGCGACTGGAGTCCCGAGGTTTGTCAGCGGTGGGAGGGTCAGGAGCAGGCCGGATCGACAATGGCAGTAAAAGAAGGGGAGGGGCCGAACGGAGCAGGGAAGATAAGGGAAGAAAAGGGAAAGGGGGAGTGGGGAAAATGCTGCTACTGCTTCTACACAGGAAAGGGGGGGATAGGAGGGAAAGACAGACAGACAGCGGGAGGGAGGGAGACAGAAAGAAAGAAAGACACAGGGGAGGGAGAGGGACAGAAAGACAGACAGAGAAAGGGGGCCAGAGAGAGAGTCAGCGGGAGAGGGAAAGGGGGCTGCTTTGGGGGGAGGGGTGTGCTTGGGGCAAACAGCTTTGCTCTGGGGGGGAAGACAGAAGGGGCCATGGAGAGACAGGGAGAGGGATAGGGGGCTGCTTTGGGGGGAGGGGTGTGCTGGGGGGAGACAGAAGGGGCCATGGGGAGATAGGGAAAGGGGACAAACAGCTTTGCTCTGGAGGGAAAGACAGAAGAGGGCCATTGAGAGACATTTGGAGACAGCTTTGCTTGGGGGGGAGGGGGAGACAGAAGGATACAGACAGTGGCCAAGGAGAGAGAGATAAAGAAACACAGAAAGACAGACACATCTATTCTAGCACCCGTTAATGTAATGGGCTTAAAGACTAGTTTATCATAATTTCAACAAAATAAACTTATTGAACAAACAAAAGTTTTCCCAATTTACAATATAAAAGAAAAGAAAATACCGTATTTTTCGCTCCATAAGACACACTTTTTTCCCCAAAAAAAGTGGGCGGAAATAAGGGTGCGTCTTATGAAGCGAATAAACACACACAGAAAAAAAAACCCCGGCAGTACCTTTAAATGTTGGAGGTCAGTGGACAACTGCCTGCTGCTTGTCGGGGCCCGTGGAGCACAAGCGCGCTAATGCCTGGGCCAGGACACTTCCCTAATTGGGCCGGTCGCTGGTGATTTGCAGGGCTGCTGCCTGTTGATTACCTGCATGTCGGGGTCAGCGGCGCACAAGCGCGCTGCTGCATGGGCAGATGCCACTTCTGATTGGCTGCCTCAGTAGAATTGAGCAGCCATTCAGAAGTGGCGCTTATGCGCCGCTGGCCCCGATGTGCCGGTAATCAGCAGACAACAGCCCTGCGAAGTACCAGCGACCGGCCCAATTAGGGAAGTGTCCGGACCTAGGCATTAGCGCACTTGTGCTCTGCGGGCCCCGACAAGCAGCAGGCAACCGTCCACCGACCTCCAACATTTAAAGGTACCACCTGGGGGGGGGGCTGGGATGGAATTTAACGGTGTTGGGGGGTTGGGATTGAATTTAAATGTGCTGGGAGGGGGGTATGTAAAAATGATGATTGATTGGGGAGTGCAGGGTCAGAATTTAAAGGTGCTGGGGGGCTGGGACGGAATTTAAAGGTGCTGGGGGTATGTAAAAATGATGATTGATTGGGGGGGCTGGGATGGAATTTAAAGGCGTCGGGTATATATTAGTATACAATTTGGTTCACAATGGGTTTTTTTTTTCTTGTTTTCCTTCTCTAAATCTGGGGTGCATCTTATGGTGAGATGCGTCTTATGGAGCAAAAAATACGGTACTCATTCAAATTTTAGATACTAAACTAAACTTTAAGTTTATATACCGCATCCTCTCCACGGAAGTGGAGCTCGGCACGGTTTACAAGAACTTAAAATATAACAAGAGAAAAGGAAAAGGTTTACATGAGCTTATATATAGAATGGAAGAGTAAGGGGGAAAATAGAATTACATGTTAGAGAAGAGCCGGAGGGGTCACGTGATGCAGCCTGTCTAAGCAGACGCACGGAAGGAGAGCTCCTGCCCCACGGACTTTAAAACAGCGATAAAATCGGCTTTTTGTACCCCTACCGGAGCTGCGAGCACACAGGAAGGGGACTTACTCTCCGCCCGGCACTAGCAGCGCAGAGCATTCACGCCGGAACAGGGTATGCCCGTAAAATCGGCAAAGAGCAATCGGGACAAGCCCTCGCTAACCCCCTCCAAAATGGCGGCGGAGCCGGCCACTTTTACCATACCCGCTGGTGACTGGATAACGGACATTACACGGTCGGTTACGGCGGCGCTGGCGGACAGACTTAATAAGATCCAGTCGGCTGTGGAGGAAATGAATGAGAAGTATGACTCCCACAGCCGACGCTTGACGGATGTCGAGCAGCGGGTGTCCGACCAGGAGGACACGTGCTCCAGCCTGACTGCCCAAGTAGAAGAACTTAAGAAAACGTCCCGGGAGCTACAAGCCGCCCTGGAGGAGCAGGAGAATAGGAGCCGCCGGAACAACTTGCGGCTGGTCGGGCTCCCTGAGACGGTGGGTGAGCAAGAACTGTATACCATTTTCAGCACGTGGCTACCAGAAACTCTGCAGCTGACCGGTGGCGCGGAGGCCTTTGCCTGCGAACGAGCGCACCGTATCGGCACCCGACCCATGGAGGGGGGAAGGGCGAGGACAGCCATAGCTCGTTACACGAACTGGCGGGAAAAGGAACTACTGCTAAGGGCTTACCGAAAGGCGGGGGCCCTGGACTACAAAGGCTCAAGAGTACTCATGTTCAATGATTACTCGGTGCGGGTGGCGGCCCAACGCAAGATCATGGCGCCATCCTGCACGGACCTCCACAACAGGGGTATCAAATTTGCCCTGGTTTACCCCGCGAAGCTCAGGGTCTGGCATGACGGTAAGACCCTTAATTTCAACAGCGGTGATGAAGCCAAGGCGTTCCTGGCGACTTTGCCTGCCTGAAGACCCATACAGCCCAGAAGTACCTGATTGGGATCTTTTCTTACCATACATCTGCTTTTCATACGTGTCGAGATGGGATCTTTTTGAGCTGGACTGGTGGAGTGGCTATTTGCCCGGTACATTGCTCGAGTGCCATGTGTGGCTATGAGACCTTTACTAACCTGGAGATGTGGCCCTGTATTCCTGTTTTGAGATGGCCTCCAGGACAGATCCGGCGGCGGGGCTCGGGTGCCCTAAGTTTAGCTGCGCCGGGCCTGGGTGAGGAGGCGAATACATGGATCCCTGCATGTCTGTCGGCCGCATCCCTTTATGAGGGACATTTCTGGCGATACTCTGCGTCAGCTACTCTGGACAGCTCGGAGATCTTTTGGGTAGACTGCAGACATTATGGAGAGTTTGATCTGAACTTGATGGTACCAACCTATTTGTTTTCTGCTTAGGTTTCTGTTTAATTCCTGGACTGTGTGCTTGTTTGAAATGTAGTGGGGGTGTTTTCTGTGGGTGGGGGGGAGGTCTCCGGGCAGGCTGGGGGCTTTATATGGGTTTGTATGCTGGTGGGGAGGGATCAGCATGGGGGGATAGGGTGGGGTGGGAAGGGGGGTTGGGGGGCTGTTGGGAGGTGTGTGAGGGGGAAGGCATGTCTGAGTCTGGGATGAATGTGCGGGGGGGATGCATGGGGGTTGGGTGTGCTGGGGTAGGGGGCACCTGGTTATCGAGGGCGGCGAGGCTCTGCTGGGAGGCTTCGTCGGTACCTATTTGTTCACTCTGCGCAGGCTCAACTTGTGTTTGGCTGGGGGAAAATGGTTGAACTCTCCTGTTCTTGGGGGGCTGGTGCTCCCTGGGTTTTAACGCAGCATACCGCTACTCTCTAGTTGCTATGGCTGATCTAAGGGTTGTTACCTTTAATGTTGATGGCATCAGGTCCCCAGTAAAGCGCTCTCGTATCCTTGCCAGCTTACGAAATCTGAAAGCGGATGTGGCATTTCTGCAGGAAACCCATCTAACACAGATTGAACACTCTAAATTGCGGAAAAATTGGGTTGGGGATGTCTACTCCTCCACTTCAGGGGGCCGCCGGCGGGGGGTGGCTATTTTGATCCACAAGCGGTTGCCGTTTGTCCTGCATAAACAACTGACTGACTGGGAGGGGAGATATGTCATTGCACTGGGGGATCTCTGGGGACAAAAACTGTTGCTCTGTAACTTATACGCCCCAAACACTTACTGTCATAAATTTTTCTCCACACTCCTATCTCAGGTATCAGCCTACCCGGACTACCAGGTGATCCTGGGGGGGGATATGAATATCACTGCAGACCCAGGGGTGGATTGCAAACCTCCTAGGGGTAGCCTGAGAGACCATGACAACAAGGGGGTGGGCTTTTTGACACAGCACTTAGGCCTGGTGGACGCCTGGCGGGCACTACACCCGTTCGAATCGGATTTTACTTTTTACTCACATGTCCATAAAGCGTATGCCCGACTGGACTACATTCTGCTTGACCAAAGACTGTTCTCACGGGCTGCTAAATCAGAAATAGTGGAGTCCACGATCTCGGATCACGCCACCGTGGACCTCACCTTGACTCTCGCAGCAGGCGGCAAAGCTTCCTCTTGGAAAATGGCGTTGCACCTGTATCATGATCAGGAATTTCGGACATTTTTAAGAGCTCGCTGGGCAGACTATCAGGCCACTAACGACACTCCTGACATTGGACCGGTAACTTACTGGTACGCCTCTAAGGCAGTTCTGAGGGGACATGTGATCGCATATACGGCTACTAAACGTAAGGCCCGGGGAAAGCCAAATAGCGGAACAGTTTGTTAAGTATTATGAGACCCTATATGGTAGGCGCCCACTGGACGAGATTGCCCTCGGGGATTTTTTCAGGGGCTTATCATTACCGCGCCTAGAGGAGGACCAGGCTGCTTTTTTGAGCCAGCCCATCTCCGGGGCTGAACTCCGAACCACCATTCGTTCCCTCAAACTGGCGAAGGCACCCGGGCCGGATGGGTTTGGACCTGAATACTATCGCATTCTTGAGGATCTCGTAGCACAGCCCTTGAGCGCAATGTATAACGAGGTGGCGCGGACGGGAGGTTCCTTTCAGGATAACATGGCCCACATAGTCCTGCTCCCAAAGCCGGGTAAAGACCCGGATCTGGTGGGATCGTTCCGTCCAATTTCTCTCCTGGATCAGGATATTAAACTCTTGGCCGCGACTATGGCGCGGCGCCTGAATAGTTTTCTCCCTGATCTCATTCACCCCGACCAGGTCGGATTCGTACCGGGCCGTTACGCCTCCATGAACCTGATGAAGGTATTGGGGGCAATTCATGACAGGGTAGGCCGGGGTGGCCAGGAGGCGGTTGCGGGATTGGACATGGAGAAAGCTTTTGATAGCATCTCTTGGGACTATCTCTTCTGGGTCCTGCGTAGGGGTGGTTTCCAGGGAGAGTTTCTGGCCTGGGTGACGGCTCTGTACCATAATCCCAGGGCGCGCTTACTTATCAATGGGGGTCTTACTGCGGATTTTGGTTTGCAGAGAGGTACGAGGCAGGGCTGCCCTCTTTCCCCACTCCTCTTTCTTTTGGCCATTGAGCCACTCGCGGCTAAGATCCGGCAGGATGAGACTCTTACGGGCATTGTAGTACGGGGACGGGAATGTAAAATCAGTTTGTTTGCGGACGATATCTTACTTTATATGGATCAGGTCCCCATCCATCTGCCCAGAGCTTTGGCGGTGATTCGAGCTTTTGGGGCACTGTCGGGCTTACAGGTTAATTGTAGCAAGTCGGAACTCCTGATGCTAACAGGACGCCAGGCGGAGCCGTGGCACGCGGTGTTGCCTATAGCACCCACGAACAAACCAATGCGCTATCTTGGAATATATCTTAGCACCGATCTGCCTACACTTTATAATGCAAATATTCGCCGCCCGCTTGAGGCGATTGGACAGCTGTGTCAGTCCTGGCAGGAACTGCCGTTGGGAATCCTGGGACGGGTGGCTCTAGTGAAAATGGTTCTGGTACCGAAACTCCTGTATCCCTTACAGACTATGCCGCTGTGGCTTACCAGGCGGGACGAACTTGCTTTTAAAACTACAATCTCCCGATTCATTTGGAGATCCCGAGCCCCTCGGATCACGATGTCCAAACTTATCTTGGATAAATCGCTGGGGGGGCTAAATGTCCCGGACATTCGGCTTTATAATGTAGCGTCCCTTTTTCGATGGATTCATGAGAGTTACACAGGGTGCTTTCGCTATTCCCCTCGGGGATGGCTAGAGGGCTGGAGTTCCCCTTTTCACTTCATGAATATATTACACAGACAGGACGATCCTGGGAGACGATATTTAGTTTGTTTCCGTTTTCTGCGCCCGTTTAGGCTGGCGTGGCGTTGGTGGCGGCGCAGACAGCAATTACCACCTGACACATCTCCCTTTCTCCATTTGGGGGGCAATTCCAGGTTTCAGCCGGGCTGGGGTAGATCAGTCTTTCAGCAGTGGGCGGCTCGGGGCTGTAGGATGATGGAGGATATACTGGAACTGTCCTCTGCCGGGTTCCCCTCCTTTCAGCAAATACGGGACGCGTGGGGTCTTCCCCTACATTACTTGTTTTCTTACTTTCAAGTACGTCACTACTGGGATGCTGAACGCAGAGGAGATACTGGGGTCTGGGACAAGGGCCCCCTGGACACCCTTTTTTCGGCCACACCGCCCGTAACCAATTCCCTCGCGCACTGGTATCGAATACTCAAATCATCTCTCCCTTTGTCGGTACTTTCTCCAGTGCGCGCTTCCTGGGCTCGGGACTTGGGACAGGATATTTCCGAACCACAGTTCGGGGCCTGCTTTGCTACTCTATACTCATACACTAAATCTGCAGATTTTCAAGAACTACAGTTTAAGATCCTTCACCGTGCCTATTTCACGGCTCAGCGGGGGGCGCGCATGGGATTATGGGATAGTGATTTCTGTGTAAAGTGCAAGAATCGAGCAGGCACATATCTCCATTCTTTCCTGGAGTGCCCCCGACTGAGTGTCTGGAGGGAGGCTCTCTCCCTAATGGAGAGAGCTGTACAGCGCGATGTTGAATGGGACTATGGGTTTCTTCTCCTGGATCTGCAGACCTCTCTCCAGGATCAAGGTTTCACCACACCCCAATGTAGATTTTTTTATAATGTTGTTCTCGTAGTTAAGAAGCTGATCTTAACTTATTGGATGGCCGAGGAACCCCCCCCCCCCGATACCTCAATGGAGGAGTAGGCTTCGGGAGACGGCTAGGTTTGAAATTCAATCTTATGCTAGATCGCTGAGTGTGTTTAAGCAGCACTACGTTGGCTTGTGGGAGAGGCTGCGGGACCTGTTGCCATCACGAGAACAGGAGGGGGACCTGGAGCTCGCCTAACTTAGCTTGGCTTTCTTCTGCGCTACCTTGGCTGGGCCCTTGATACACCCCTACCATTCATTTTCTTTCATTTTCTTTCTATGATACTCCTTGGTGTCCTGGGGGGGGAGGGGGGGTAGGTGGGGGGAGGGAAGGGAGATGTTTGGGGATATGAGTGGTCGGTTTGTATGGAGTGGATGTTGTTGGATGTGAATGGTATCCTGAGCTCTGTGTGGTTTTGTGGGATATCCATAGGGTATATACAAAAACACGGTGGGAGATCGCTGTCCATGATGGGCGGTCTATTTATCATTGTTGTTCTTCTCTGCCTTTGCCCCCCCCTACTACCAACGTTTCTTTCGCTTGTATGCATATTGTACCTGTGAGGGGGGATTCGTGGGGGAGGCTTTGTTTCTGTTTTGACATTTCACCTGTAATGGACTGTTTGTGACTTACAGAAGTTTGTTATTCTGCCCTATTGGGCGGTGTGTTTCCACTGTTAATAAAAATACGTTTAAAAAAAAAAGAGAAGAGCCAAGTTTTCAGTTGCTTGCAGAATAGTTGGAGAGAGCCCAGGTTCCGCAACGGGATAGTAAGGTCATTCCAGAGACCTGTGATTTTGAAGAGAAGAGATTTTCCCAGTTTACCTGCATAGAAACATAGAAAATGACGGCAGAAAAGGGCCATAGCACATCAAGTCTGCCCACTCTAAGGACCCACCCCTTGATTATACTGACCCACCCCCCTGCCTTTACACCCTTAGAGATCCCAGGTGAATATCCCATTTATTTTTAAAATCTGACACGCTGTTGGCCTCAATCACCTGCAGTGGGAGTTCGTTCCAATGATCGACCACCCTTTCAGTGAAGAAATACTTTCTGGAATCACCATGAAATTTCCCTCCCATGATTTTCAGCGGATGCCCTCTGGTGGACGAGGGTCCTATAAGACGGAATATATCCTCTTCCACCTCGATACATCCCGTGATATATTTAAACGTCTCAATCATGTCTCCTCTCTCTCTCCGTTCCTCAAATGAGTACAGCTGCAATTTATTCAGCCTTTCTTCATACGGGAGATCCTTGAGCCCCGAGACCATCTTGGTGGCCATTCGCTGAACTGACTCAATTCTCAGCACATCTTTCTGGTAATGAGGTCTCCAGAATTGAACACAATATTCCAAATGAGGTCTCACCATGGATCTGTACAGCGGCATTGACTTCTGGCATTCTGCTGACAAAACCTCTACAGATACAACCCATCATTTGCCTTGCTTTGGAGGAAGCCTTTTCCACTTGATTGGCAGTTTTCATGTTATCACTAATGATTACTCCTAAATCACGTTCTGCCGTGATCCTAGTTAAGGTCTCACCATTTAGTGTGTCAGTTCTGCATGGATTTCTTGTACCCAAGTGCATTACTTTACATTTTTTAGCATTGAAGCTGAGCTGCCAAGTCGATGACCATTGTTCCAATAGTAGTAGGTCCTGCGTCATACTGTCAGGCAAAGTGCTTTTATCTACTATGTTGCACAGTTTGGCGGCGGTGGCGAACAATGATATTTTTCCTCTAAGCTCTTGGGTCATATCACTTATGAATATGTTGAATAGGATCGGGACCAAGACCGAGCCCTGTGGCACTCCACTGGTCACATCCGACGTTTTGGAGGTGGTACCGTTTACCACCACCCTCTGAAGTCTACCGCTCAGCCAATCCTTAACCCATGTTTCCCCTAATCCCAGCGATTTCAGCTTGTTCAATAACCTGCAGTGTGGGACGCTATCAAAAGCTTTGCTGAAGTCCAAATACACTACGTCCAAGGACTCCCCGGCATCCAGTTGTCTTGTTACCCAGTCAAAGAAGCTAATCAGATTTGATTGGCATGACCTGCCCTTGGTAAATCCGTGTTGGTGGGGATCACGTAGATTTTCCTCGTCCAGGATTGTGTCAAGCTTTTGTTTGATCAGTGTTTCCATGAGTTTGCTCACTATGGATGTGAGACTCACCGGTCTGTAGTTTACCGTTTCTGTCCTGCAGCCCTTTTTGTGGAGTGGAATAATGTTAGCTGTTTTCCAGTCAAAGGGGACTCTTCCCGTGCTTAGGGAAAGATTGAAGAGCACGGATAATGGTTCTGCCAGGACTTCACTCAACTCTCTGAGCACCCTGGGGTGTAGGTTGTCTGGTCCCATGGCTTTGTTTACTTTGAGTCTTGAAAGTTTGCAGTAGATGCTACTGGGCATAAACTCAAAATCTTGAAATGGGTCTTTCTGGCTTTCCCTCGTCCGTAACTGTGGACCGGATCTCCGCGCCTCACAGGTGAAGACTGAGCAAAAGTATTCATTTAATAGTTCGGCCTTAGTGGAATCCGATTCTGCATAATTCCCGTCCGATTGCCTAAGGCGTTCTATCCCATCTTTGTTTCTTTTCCTGTCACTAATATACCTAAAGAAGGATTTATCCCCTTTCTTAATGTTCCACGCTAGATTCTCCTCTATTCTGAGCTTGGCCTCTCTGACTGCCTTTTTGACAGCTTTAGACCTGTCCAGATAGTCTTCTTTTGCCTCCCGCTTTTCTAAATGTTTGTAGGCAATAAATACTTTTTTCTTCTTTTTAACGAGGTCGGATATTGATGCCTGGCAAAGACAGTTCTGCTCCCGAGTCCTATCGCCCAATTTCTTTGCTGAATGTAGACATCAAAATTCTGTCCAAAATCTTAGCTGATAGATTAGCGACCCTTCTCCCCAATGTGATTGCATCCACACAAGTCGGCTTTGTACAGGGTAGACAAGCAGTACACAACATACGTAAAGCATTGATAGCCTTAGCGCACACGCAGTTCCATCACACTCCTATGCTTCTACTCAGTTTGGATGCGGCACAGGCGTTCGACCAGGTCAATTGGACGTACCTCTTTGAAGTGTTAAATTGAATGGGGATATCTGGCTGGTTCGCCTCGGCATTACGCACTTTATATTCCACTCCAACAGCAAGACTACTTGTCAATGACATTATTACTGACCCAATACCTATTGAGAGGGGAACTCGACAGGGCTGTCCTCTGTCACCCCTCTTATTTCTATTGTACCTCGAACCCTTTCTTCGGACAGTGTTTCAGGACCCCGACATAGTGGGTGTGGACTTCGGGACTCATTCACTCAAAGTGTTGGCCTTTGCAGATGACCTATTATTTTTGCTAACTGACCCCGCTCACTCTGTTCGATATTTATTGCAAGCGCTTGACGAATTCAAATTTTATTCGGGATTTATGTTGAACTACCAGAAATCTATGGCCCTAGCTAGCCCCATGACACTACAACAGACATGGAGCGGTCACTTCCCATTTACATGGGCTCAGACTTCAATTCGATATTTGGGGGTACAGATCCCCCGAGACCTTACGACCCTGTACACCAGCAATATCACCCCATTGCTCCAAGACACCTCACAACATCTACAGAATTGGTCCACTTTTCCCTTATCGGTGGCGGGCCGGGTAGCCCTTTTTAATATGGTGCTCTTTCCCAAATGGTTATATCGCTTTCAGGTTTTACCTCTGCTGCTGTCCCATGCCCATAACATTCGTTTAACGAAAGAGCTACAACGTTTTCTATGGGGTGGTAAGCGACCACGTATGCCCTTGCTACGGATGTGTCTGCCCAGGGATAGGGGGTCTATGGTTTATTAAATGTACGTTGGTATGCTATGGCTTGTCAGATGAGACATATTAATGATTGGTTTAGAGGAACATCTGATTTTTCTGCTACACCACTGGAGTTATCTTTGCTGGCTCCGTTCCATGTGAGCTATTTTCTACATGTGGCGGATCCAAGGATGCGTCCTTTGGTGTCTCACTACCCCATTTTTACGCCGGCCAGAAGGACATGGAGATGGGTCTGTAAAACAGCCAAATTGTCTTCTAGGGTGTCTTTATATTTGCCTATACAGGGCAATGGAGCTTTCCAGCCGGGCATGCAAAATGCCACCTTTCTTAGGTGGCAAGCACAAGGTCTACAATATCTTTTTCACCTGTTTTCGGAGGAGGGGAGCCTGGCCACATTTGCCAAGCTGCAACGAACTTTTGACCTACAGGCTAATGATCTCTTCGCCTATTACCAGATCCGTCACTATGTTCAGTCCCTCCCAGTGGCTGCCCTAACTGAAGTCTGCAGGGAGGCGCTTTCGGAACTCTTCAGTCTTTCAGCCCAACAGAGGATTCCTCTATGATTTCATATTGTGGGGCTCCGGGATTGCCAACCAAGTATGAATCTGGATATATTAGCGACAGCGTGGGCTGAGGACTTGCATTGCCAGTTGACTGCTCAACAGTTACAACAGGTCCTGAAGAACATTCAGAAGGTGTCACCCAATATTACTCACTGGGAAATGCAATTGAAAATTGTTCTTAGACTTTACATTCCACCGGAACGTGCAGTCCGGATGGGGATTACTGCGTCGCATTCTTGCCTGAAATGCAATCAGGCTCACGCATCTTTGAGTCACATGTTTTGGGCCTGCCCCGCAATCCAACAGTTTTGGAGACATCTTGGCCTATATACCACATCGCTTTGGGGAAGGCGATGGCTTCCGCAACCGAGGGTGTTATTTGGATTTTATAATATAGCCTCGCCCAAACCCAGGGGAATGTCAGCATTTATCTCCAGAGCCCTTTTGATGGGAAAAAAAGCCATCCTCACCAACTGGCTCTCCCGTGATCCCCCGTCATATGCACAATGGAGATCCCTAATGACAGTGCACGCAACACTTGAGAGACGCATGGTGGGAGACTTGACTCTTGGCCCGGGTCGCAAATTTTGTCAGGTGTGGGAGCACTTCTGGCAGGACCTCACACCGTGTGCTCGCAGTAGACTTTTGAATCTTTAAGATTTTATTCCCACTCTCAGCTGTTGGACTGGCCATGGATTCTTGGGGAGGGGAGGGGAGGGGGGGATGGGAGGGGAACTGATTATATTGTTGAAAATGTTAATTCCTGACTGGTACTACTGTTTGTATTTGCTTCTTACTGCTGGAATAATAAAAATCATTTAAACATAACGAGGTCTGAAATTTCAGTAATGAACCACTGGGGTCTTTTGTTTCTCCGACTTTGGCTAATTGTTTTTATATAGCGATTAGTTGCTTCGTGCAGGGTGAATTTCAGAGTTGACCACATAGTCTCCACATTGTCAGTTTGTGCTTGGTTTTGCAGCTCCCGATCGACAAAACCTCCCATGCGTTCGAAGTCTGTGCCTCTAAAGTTGAGGACCTTCATCGCTGTGTTTGATCTAGAGAAACCTTTCTTGAGGTTAAGCCATACCATAGAGAATACTGCGTAGAAGAGGGGAAGGATAGTTTATATCTTTGGGCAGGTCTGGTGGAGTCAGGACTCGAGAAGTTAAAGGATAGTGGGATTAGGGGAGGAAGGATGCCGTGAATGATCTTAAAAGCCAGGCAGGAGCATTTGAAATGGATTCTGGAAATCACTGAGAGCCAGTGAAGATTGGACAGGAGTGGGGAGACATGGTCAGATTTGCATTTTGCAAAGATCAACTTGGCTGCAGTATTCTGGATAAGCTGGAGTCTTTGAAGACTTTTTTTTGTTAGGCATAAGTAAATGGCATTGCAGTAGTCAAGTTTGGAGAGGATGATGGATTGGACGAGGACGGCGAAATGTTTTTGGCGGAAGTAGGATCTTACTTTCCTCAGCATGTGGAGGCTGAAAAAGCATGATTTTGCCAAGGAGATGAGGTGGTCGTTGAGGGAGAGAGAAGAATCAATAGTGATGCCAAGGACCTTGCTTGAGAACTCAAGGTGCAGAGCAGCGCCTGTGGGTAGTGCGAAGATGGTGGGCAGGTGTTCTAACTTTGGGCCGAGCCAGAGTAATTTTGTTTTTGATTCATTTAGTTTCATCTGTACCGAGAGGGACTGGGAGTGGAGTCTCATTATGCAAGATGTAATGTTCTTGTGGAGGTTGGTGAGATTCTGGTCTGTTTCAAGGAGGACAAGGATGTCATCAGTGTATGTGTAGATTGTTTCAAGGGGGGAAAGTTGGAGGAGCTTCAGGGAGGACATGTAGATGTTAAAGAGAATAGGGGATAGGGGTGATCCCTGAGGGACACCACAAGATACATACAAACTTTTGAGTAGTCCACATTTGGGTGGGAGAAACAATTCACATACCATTGGGAATGGATAATTAGAAAGATTTAGAAAATTAACAGAAATGAAATTAGTAGCTCATCTACATTTTTAAATCAGACCAGTAAATTGGGATCATTTGGAACTCTGTAGTGTCACTCCCTTCCTCTCATCCTTTCTTTTTGCTGGCAGGGTTAGGTGAAGGACTGTTTTATCCTCATTCAATTCATGGATTGTCATTAGAGGGAAGGTTATCAGAAAGGACCTATCCTTGCCTAAGGAGTCTTCTTGTTTGGGAAAGCAAGGATTCCTTCTCTCTACATTACAAGGAAAGAAGGATTTATGAATAAGGCTTTATTCATAGGGATTGAAGGAAAGGAAGAAAGGATTCTGAGAATCATAGCTGTCTGTACTGGGCCTTGCAGTTAGCCGAAGAAGTTATCATAAAAACTTACTTACCAGCAGGTTAACACAATTTACTTTTCCTAATGTGACTGAGTTAGTCATAATTTAATACTAATTTAAAATCTCTTTATTGGCCAATAACACAACTTATACTTCCACTTATCAGAATAATGTTCTTCAGTATTAAAGAAATCTAATAATTATTCACTCAAGCTCGATTTTTCTCCAGTTACCACCCCTTTTCCTTCAGACCCCATCCCCACCACTTAGCCTTTCACTCCTACCCCCATCATGAATTTTGGGCTTTTGGTTCTGAAGCCTGCACCTGTCTTAGATCAGTGTGAACCATATCTCAATATTAATAAGCTATTTTACTATCAACACAGCTTATTTTTTATGTGGACGTTTAAATGAAATCTATATTATAGAGAATGTAGAATAATACATACCTGTGTTAACACAACACTGATGTACATTAAACTGGTGTTAAGTACATGTTTAGGGCACTGGCTCTTTAATTTGGCAAAGTTTTTTTTTAAATATCTCATGAGTATTTGAATCTCAAAGACTTTATCCAGATAAAAAGAATTCTAGAAAGACCGAACAAATACTCAAACAACTCTAAATAGGAAGTCTTATCTTGGCTCTATGGACTGAATGATTAGCAAAAATGAGTAGAAAGACTATAATGAATTGTTACTGTATTAATGCTCACAAATTACAGACTTCTGCTAATTCAGGCATTTCACTGTATATTAACATTTATTTAGTACACAGTATGCCCTATCTTTGTATATTCATTGTTAAAAGTATAATTATCGTGTTAGCACTTACTCTGCAGTGGAAGGTAATTCAGATGGAGTACCGGTACCTTTCTTCTCTTTGGCTGATTTCTTTGGAGTCTTTTTTTTGGTCTCTTTCTGTATATACATACAATAAAATTAATTTAAATTATGTGTACATAATTTTATGAAACATTCAGATGTTTTATAAAGACTTTTTTTTTAAAGACTGGTCTTTTTTTTATTAGGGAATAGTCTAGTGCAGTGTTTTTCAACCTTTTTACACCTATGGACCGGCAGAAATAAAATAATTATTCTGTGGACCGGCATCGGTCCGTGGACCAGCGGTTGAAGAACACTGGGCAAAGTTGTGGGCCAGACCCTGCCCATCTCTACCCAATCTCCACCCCAGACACCGCCCCCATAATAGTACTAATTGCACCTTGCATGTCCCGTGTCTCATCTGGAAGCCTTCCCTCTGACATTGCAACGTCAGAGAGAAGGCTTCCGGTTCAGGCGCAGGATACCCGTAGGAGCCACTGCCCGTGGCTTTGTGTATTGAATCAGTTAGGAAGAGGGAGCTGGTTCGAAGATAACACCACATCGATCGCACCGTGGACCGGCGGTTGAAGAACACTGTTTTGGGCCTGATGCATATACTGGCCCTGTGGACTGGCAGGAAAATTCTGTGGACCAGCACTGGTCCATGGACCGGTGATTGAAGAACACTGGTCCAAAAAGATGTGCTGAGAGTTGAGTCGGTTCAAAGAATGGCCACCTGGATGGTCCCGGGACTCAAAGACCTCCCGTATGAAGAAAGGCTGAATAAATTGTAGCTATACTCACTCGAAGAACGTAGAGAGAGAGGAGACATGATAGAGGCGTTTAAATATATCACCGGCTGTATTGAGGTGGAGGATGATATCTTCTGTTTTAAAGATCCCTCGGCCACAAGAGGACATCCGCTGAAAATCAGGGGTGGGAAATTTCATGGCGACACCAGGAAGTTCTTCTTCACCGAAAGGGTGGTCGATCGTTGGAATGAACTTCCACTTCAGGTGATTCAGGCCAGCAGCGTGCCGGATTTTAAAAGGAAATGGGATACACTTGTGGGATCTCTAGGGGGGTAAAAAAAAAATGTAAATGGGATATACATGTGGTATCTCTAGGGGGTAAATTCAAGGGGGTAGGGTTGTTGGAGTGGGCAGACTTGATGGGCTGTGGCCCTTTTCTGCCGTCATCTTCTATGTTTCTATGTTATGTTTCTATGTTAGTGGACTTTGACTCAGTAGAAGTCCTGGAACATAAGATGAAAACTCCTCTATTCTTATGTCTCTCTATGTGACCTTGAACAAGTCACATTATATTCTTTTTCCAAAGAAGATGGTAGATTTTCAGTATGATGGCAACCATTTAACTTTATCCATATAAGTTATACCTATATTCATCATCACTGAGGTCAATTCATTAAGTTCCAGGACTGATTTTATAAAAATGTATTAAACAAGCTTACAACTTATTTCACTGGGTCCCCTTCAAAGTACTCCCCTTCCCTACATATACACTTTTCCCAACATCATTTTCACTTCTGGAAACAGTCCTTAAACGTATCGTCAGGAATCGTCAAAAGTTGCTGGGTCGAATTTTGCTTTATGTCATCAATGGTGGCGAATCGCTTTCCTTTCAGCCTGGATTTAAGTTTAGGAAACAAGAATAAGTCAGCAGGGGCCAAGTCAGGAGAGTAAGGTGGCTGGGGAAGAAGTGTCATCGTGAGTTTTGCAGTTGTTCTTCTGGTCGTCGGTCATCAACCGTGGAACAAACTTTGCCACAATAAGAGATATCCCCAACTTCTATGTTAGAATGTTGTGGCATGAAATAATGGAGATGTTGCATTCCTCTGCCAATTCTCTAACAGTTAATCACCAATTAGCATGCACAAGAACTCACTTGATCAACATGATCATCATCATTGATGGTCTTCTAGTTCGTTAATCGTCTTCCACAGATTCATGACCACTTTTGAAGCGTGAAAACCATTCAAAACAACTTCCATGACTTACATGTTCCCCATAAGCCATTTTCAACATTTCATTAAGTTTCTGTAGCGGTCTTACCCAATTTAAAACAGAACTTCACACAGTAGCACTGCTCATTGAGGTCACACATGATGAAAAATAGCCAATCATGAAAACACACTTTCACAAAAACTGCTGTAGTTTGGAGACGAAAACAAGTATCAACAAACGGAAAAAAGGAGGTTACTCATGAGGTTTCAAGCTACTCAATGCTGCTTAATGCAACTCAAAAGAACTTCCTCTGTTGGTGCACAATTCAATCTGTCCTGGAACTTTATGAACAGACCTTGCATAATTTTATTTAGCTAAGTTATAGTATTCGTCAAAAAGCATATAAGAACAGTCTTAAATATTTCAATATTTGGAAGAAAAGCGTAAGAGGAGAGATATGATAAAGATGTTTAAATACCTCCATGGCATAAATGCACAGGAGGAGAGTTTCTGTCAACTGAAAGAAAGCTCTGGAATGAGGGGCCATAGAATGAAGATGAAAGGAAACAGGCCCAGGAGTAGCCTAAGTAAATATTTCTTAACGGTAAGGGTAGTAGATGTGTAGAATGACTTCATAGTGGAAGATGTGGAGACAAAGACGGTATCTGAATTAAAGAGAGCATAGGACAAGCATATATGATCTCTAAGGGAGAGAAAAATACTGATGGGCAGACTTAATAGGTACTATGGTCTTTATATGCTTCTTTTTCACTCAGAGGGTGGTGGACACATGGAACACGCTCCCGGAGGCTGTGATAGGCCAGAGCACGCTACAGGGGTTCAAGGAGGGTCTAGATAGGTTCCTAAAAGAAAAGGGGATTGAGGGGTACAAATAGAAGCAGAGGTAGGTTATAGGATTAGTCAGAAACCACTTCACAGGTCATGGACCTGATGGGCCGCCGCGGGAGCGGACCGCTGGGCGCGATGGACCTCTGGTCTGACCCAGTTGAGGCAACTTCTTATGTTCTTATGTTCATTCTTTATGTTTCAATGTAGGCAATTTTATAAAGCTTTTTCCATGTGTAAAGTCTGTTTCATATCCAGAAAAAGGACTTTTATAAGACTGAACAACTATACAACATGTAAAAAGTATGTGCATGATCAGTGTATGGGAAAATAAGGTTCTTATTCTTACCTTGATAATCTTATTTCTAGTAGAAAGGCATGAGTCTTGAACCAGTGGGTTATTCTTTAGTTACAAGTTGTATAGAAGGCATCATCTATATTTTTTTCTCTCTCGGCTCTGCTTCCTTCACCACTTGGCAGTGCTCTAGCTCCTTAGTTTGTACCAAAGAAATTGACATCATTATAAGAGGAGAAAGAAGAAGACATACGGGAAACTTTTCGACCAAGCTACTTCTGCTCAGCAACAATTAAAATGCAACAAATGCTAATAGAAACATAACTTGAAACAAACAAGCTACCTACCTGAGTGCAACCAGCACTAACACTTATGTAGCTCTCAAAGTCTCTCACTTGCCATTTTACAACAGTTAACTCATCATTCTCCAGGTCGTCTGGCAGAAAAAACCTAAACATCTGGAAATACATATGTCTGAGACAGTAAGCAAGCAAAATTAAATCTGATAGGGCAGGCATTCAAGACTCATATGCCTTTCTACTAAAAAGAAGATTATTGAGGTAAGAACTTAATCTTCCCTTCTAATGCAGAAAGCATATGAATCTTGAACCAGTGGGACATACTAAAGCAGTCCCCCGAGTCTAGAGCTGGACAGATAAGCCTGCTGCCAGCACCAAGGACCCAAAAATGGTGTCCATTCATGCCACCACTTCCACCCTGTAAAAGTATGGAGGGTGGAGCACGTAGTCACCTTAGACAACTACATTAATGGAGCAAGACTGACCTATGACGCATTTAGAAAAGCCATAAAAACTGCCTTATTCGACAGAAATATCACCTAAAAAGTATCTACTCAATCCTCTAAATCAATTTCTAATATTTCAAACATGTCCACTCCTGCGTATAAGACAATAATTTATTCTGCATGGTGTATTTCCCTTATCTCTGCATATTATTACTCGCTGACTGTCCAGCTCTCTTCATTGTAAACTATTGTATTTTTTTAAGATTCTGCATACTGTATTTCTCTTATCTCTGCATATTGTAACTCGCTGACTGTCCAGCCCTCTTCAATGTAAACCGCCTAGAAGTCTCACGATTATGGCGGTATAGAAGAATAAAGTTATTATTATTATTTAGAAGGAACTGCCTGGGACTCCTCCCATGAAGAAGCCACACTCCTCATAGAGTATGCTTTCAAAGAAATCAGTGGTTGCTTACCACATCCAATGTATGCTGAAGAAATAGCCATATGAATCCTTCTTGAAGTGGAAGCCTTAGAAGCCAGTCTCCCCAGAAGGCTAGGACTTGTTAGAATAAAGAAGTGATCTGAGAGACGAATATCATTGAGATAATGGAGGATTCTCCTGACATCCAACAATGCCAAAGCTTTGTCCTTTTACTTTGAACCCATGAATTGGAATGCAGGTAGTCAGACTTCATGATTTACATGGAAGGCCAAAATCACCTTTAGCAAAAAAGAAGGTACCATGCATAGTGAGACCCCAGTATCCGTAAATCTGAAGAAAGGCTCTCTGCATGAAAGAGCCTGCAGCTCCAAAACGCTTCTCACTGATGCACTAGCTATTAAGAAAGTAGTCTTAACAGTAAGAACCATCAGGGATGCCTCTTGTAAGGGCTTGTATGAGGCCTTATTGAGGGCATGCAAAACCATATTAAGATTCAAAGTGGGAAATAGCTGTTTCACAGAAGGATGCAGCCGCAAAACACCCTTCAAAAATCTGGTTATATCAGGATCAGAGGTCAAAGAAACTTTCTCCACTTGAGCTCTAAATCATGAGAGGCCTGCCACCTGCACTTTGAGGGAACCAACTACCTTTCTCAAGGCTCTCCTGAACGCACGCCAGAACCACTTACATTGGAGCACTAAAGGGTTCCACATTCCATTTATCACACAAGTGCTGAAACATCTTCCAAGCCTTGGCATAGGCCACAATAGTCGCTGGTTTCTTAGACCTTAGGAGAGTAGTAGCTATGACCACCTCCAAGTAACCCTTCTGTGCTAGAGCTACACACTCAAGAGCCATCTGAAAGCCCAAAGCGTTCTGGATCCTCCAAGGCAACTGGACCCTGCGAAAGAAGAGTTGGATGAAGTATCAGATTGAGAAATTGTTCCTCTGCAGCCAAACCACATCTACCTAACACAGCCTGCACACCCAAATTGGAGCCACAAGAATTACTAATCCTGGGTGGTTCGCTATTCTTTGAATGACCTGGCCTATCATGGGCCATGGGGGAAACACATACAGCAGCCCTGTCTCTGGCCAAGGTTGTACTAGAGCGTCCATGCCAGCGCTTCCAAGCTCAAATCTTCGACTGAAGAAATGAGGGACTTTTGTGTTGGCTGCCAACACCATTAGATCGAACTTTGAAGATCTCCATCAATATATAATGCTGCCAAAAGCCTTCTGGGGCAAAGACCATTTCCTTGGGTCCAGGGTCTGCGGCTGAGATAGCCTGTACATTGTCCATAACCACTACACGTGCTGCTGCTAAAGCTTGTAGGTAGACTTCTGCCCAGCAGGGCCTCCAGTCTCAACATGGAACTCTTGGTGCCTCCCTACCTGTTGACGCATGCCACAGCCTTAGCATAGTCCAAGAAGACCCTGACTGTTTTGCCTTCCAGGGTGTTCTCCAATGTCATCAGTGCTAGACAAATGGCTCACAGCTCCAATCTGTTTATGGAACATGTCCTCTGAGAGGGTAACCACTGACCCTGAACTGGATGACCCTCGCAAAAGGACATGCTAAGAGGCAAGCCTTTTATTAATGACTTCAGCAGGAGCCACCACCACCACAACAACAAACTTTGATGCCACCCCGCTGCCCTGCATTTAAAAAAATCACCTACAGCATGATGGAAGCATTTCTTTCACTGCCACCATTCCTGCCTGCCTGCCAGCAGGTATGGCCACCAGAGGCACTTTAGAGATTAAGTACTTCTTGTTAAACGCGGTGCTGGTGGCCATAATTGAAGGAAGATAGGCAGAGTGGTGGCAGAGATGCTCCTACCTCTCTGCAAGTAATTTTTAAATGCAGGGCTGATGGGAGGAGGGAGAGCAAGGAGGGAAAAAGAGCACTGAAACTAGAGCTGGAGGGCAAGTGGATGAAAGGCACAAAAGCAGTGGCATAACGAGGATGAGAGGTGCCCTGGGTGGTGGTGCCCCTCCCCTGCTCCCGCATCGCTTTCCTTCCCCCGTACCTCTGTAAGGTTCTTGGTATGAGCAGCAACCCCAAAGCTGCAGTCCAAAGTTGTTTCTCCAGGATGAGAGTGAGGCCTGGGAAAGAATATTGGTAGTACAATAGATTGATTGAGATTAAATTCAGTGACTACTTTTGGAAGAAACTTTGTATGTGTGCAGAGTACTACTTTGTCATGGTGGAAGACTGTGAAAGGTGAGTCCATCGCCAACACTTGGAGCTCACTCACTCACTCAACGATCATCGCTTTTACTACTCCCACTAAAAAAAACCCTGTAATTTTTATTTTTTGTCATTAGCCACAGTCAAAATACACACTTAACAGTACCAGCACCCCCAGACCAGTCACTGATTTTTGTTGCTAAAAGCCGACACCGCTCTTGGAGAATGACTCGGCGATGTTTAAGAATCTACTGAAATACTCGTTTGAATACTGAAAAGCCCATTGTGAAGCAGTGTCTGAGACTGCTAGAAAGACCGCCATAAGCCATTTTGATAATCCGCTGCTAAAATACATGTAGGCTAAACTGGCTGGAACCAGTTTAGCGACTACATTAAATGCCGATTTTGTTTTGAGAATCTAGACCAAAGTCTCTTCACTCATGTTTTAATCCCTGTTTATAATTGTTGCATGTTGTATTTACTTTTATTATAATTATACATCACTTAGAAATTTGATTAAGCGGTATAAGAAATTTTAAATAAACTTGGAAACTTGGAAAAAGAAATTAGAGAGCAAGCAGAAGCATACCATACACTAGCTGAAATTGTTTCTTTGTTTTTTTCTTTTTATCTATTGCAGAAATACTTAACTTAGGCACTCAGGCCCTGATTCTATAAAGTCTGCCTAAAGTTAGGTACTGATATAAGCACCGATTCTATAAAACTTAGGTGCCTATTATAGAATCGTGCTTAGATGGTGCTCAGCATCCTAATATTTAGGTGTCCCCAATTTATGCCAAGGTTTTCTATGCCTAAAGATAGGCACTGATATCAAAGCCTAACTGCACCTGATTCAGAAAATACACCTATGATCTGCCCTTAACAACACCCACTTTTAGTGTAGGCACTTTGGGCTAGGCGCCTGCTTTTTATAGAATCAAATTTTTCAAGTTAGATGCTTAACTTTCAATTAAGTTCAATTAAAGCTGATTGTGAGGTGTTGAGTGCCAGTATACGCACTGACTAAGCCTATTAATCAATTAAATTATATATCAGTCCCTAAATTTAAGCGGACTTTATAGAATCAGGGCCTTATTGTTCCTTTTTTTTAATTCTTTTATTATATTTTCAACAATTTAAAAGAAAATTAACTTCTTGTTAGAGAAATACAGCATAAAACATATATTATACATTCAAAAGAAAATGAAAGTGGCATATCTGATTATCCTTCCTTAGACCACAAACAAACGGAAGTTGGCTCAGAATTATAAGAAGCTTATTAAATAAGAAGAAAAGAAAATATAAAGAAAGGCTATAATGCAATTAGCTTGCCATTCTAATTACACTGGGTCAAAACTTCAAGTCATCTTTTTCAAGTCCAGAAAGGACTTTAGCTGGTCTGGAAGAAAAAAATACATATTTAACTTGTGCATACTTTGCAACACATTTACAGGGGTATGCCAACAGGAAAGAGGCTCCTAAAGCAATTGTTTCCTGCCTTAAAGATAATAACTGTTTCCGTCTTTCCTGTGTTGTTTTTGAAACATCCATATATGCCCATATTTTTTTGCCATAAAATAAAGATTTTGGGAAAATCTAAAATACTGCTTCATAAATGAATCTAAGTCTTGTTGGAAAACGAAGGAAATCAATAATGTAGCTCTCTCTGTCACCTCAGAGATAGATTCTTCCAAAAAAGCAGATATATTTTCCATATCAATTTGCGGAGCCTGTTTAATTTCACCCTCTCCTTCCTTAGACTCCTGAGGATTTTTTGTGGATGGTGGAAGATAATAAATTTTATTCAATGGAGGTATATGTTCAAAAGAATATTTCAAAATTTCCACCACATATTTTCTAAACATTTCATATAAGGAAATCCCAGGGGTTTTGGGGAAGTTTAAAATTCTTACATTTAACCGGCGATTAAAGTTCTCTATATTTTCTATTTTCCATTGTAACATAGTACTGTCTTTTATTGCAGCGGTTCTATAGGCTTATAAAGACTGGACTTCATTTTGTAATTTAGTTATGGATTTTTTTGTTTCAATATTCGCCTGTTCAAAAACCTTTGTGAAGTTATCCAACTTCTTCCCCAAAATCTTTACCTCTTCTGAAGTCTTCCTGGTTGCTACGTACACCCTCTGGAGTGTTTTCAAGATGACTCCTAAAGTGTCCTCTCTGTCAGGAAACAAGTTCCCAGAGCTGGTCAACACCAGCAGGGGCTCCTCTGCCATGGATCCATCCTCCACGGAAGCATCGGGGGCATCTCTGGCTGCTGTGCTCTCGTCCTCCAGTGCAGCTGCCTCTGCCGGACAGGGAGGCGGGACATCCAGTGCGGGCGAGAACGAGATCTCATGCCCTGGCAGGATTGAGCACCTCTGACTCTCCCCCGCAGTGGGGTTTAACTCGCCTGATCTCAAGGCAAGTGTTGCTAGGCATTGCTCAATCGTGGGTTGATTTGAGGGCACCGAGGATATTGAGGAGGAAGGTACCCTCATGGTACCCTTTCTTTGATATGCGGCATATTTAGAACTAGTAGAAAAACTCCTCCAAACGAGAGCAGATCTCAGCACACCTAGCAGGCCCCGCCATCTTGGCTACCCCCGCTACTGGTTTACAGTTCTCAATGTTCCTTTTTTGTGAGGGAAGGATTGGCACACAACAGCTACTCCTTAAATGCCAAGAAAATAGGAGTACTTGTGGGGAGTAGAGGGACTTGGGATCCTCAAATGTAATATCTTCCTAGAATGGCTGAGCCGCGCTTACCAACTCCAAAAACACTGAAATAAACAACTTTCCTACCAGACGTGAGAAGACACTGTACCTATCACATGCTGGAGACTGAGAAATACTGACTGGGTAAGAGGCTGCATATGGTTCTTAACTTATGATATCAAAGTTCAGTACTCCTCAGTCTCCACCTGCTGGCAGGAGGGTGTAACCAAGTATCTGGATTGGTTTGTGGAAAAGTTAAGGAATTCATTATTAGTGCTAGATGTTACAAGAGAGTGTAAACTTTTAGTACCTGACCATATAAAATAGACTATTAATGTGTAAAAAGTTGATTTTAACATACTTTAATAAAGAAGCTTCTAATTAATTAAATATAAGCAAAACTGGTGCATCACCATGTTCTTACAAATTAATATCAGTATTATACTGTATTTAACTGACTCAGAATAGTACCATTGTTTCAGGCCTCTAACTTACTATAGGATTTTTCTAATCCTTCAGTTATTGCATAATGTTCCCCAACCAGGGCTATAGCAAAGGATGGACAAGCTGGGTGAATGTCTAGAATGCCAAACTAGAGGAGGGCACCAAGAGACAGAAACCACAACCCTCTGTCTCTCTCTGTCGCTTCTCTCTCTTCCATAGCCCAAACAGTTCATTCATGAGCTGTTCAAATCACAATAAACTCCATAAGATACAATGATTTAAATGTTTGAATGCTGACCAGTGACCCATATGGGCCAGAGCAAGAGGTGGTGCCAGAACAGCAACAAGAAGAACATCTGGAATGAAGCATTAACCCTGAGGAAGGGAAGGGAAGTATGCATAGACTCAAAACAGATTGGGGGAGGGACCAACAGAGTGACTTTGGGGACACCATTGATTGGAACCGCTCCCCTGTGACTTCCCAATCTCAAAGCTTATGATGCAATCAGAATCACTCTGTCTTTCTCAACAGACCAAATAAAAGTTAAAATAGCTTAACATTTCAGTCCCATTCAGTACTAAATTACTCTGCTAACAGACAAAATTTGTAACAGAGCACAAGATTATTACATACAATTACTCCTTCTTCAGTTGGCAATTCTTCTTGCTTCAGGTTCTGTAATCAAAGATACTGAAATTAAAAGTTGTCATCATAGCAAGGTGTTCATACTTTGTAAAGTATGGAAGGTAAAGTCATGTTCTTTAATTTCAGAAACAGTATTCCTAGTTTTCCAGGATTATGCAAGATGCTCTTCCTATTAGCTCAGTTCTGCTTATACTTTACCCAGGTTACTGGTGATACCACTACCAAGCAAGAGGTAAAAGGTTCAGATTTCACCCAGGCAGATCAAAGAAGCAAGTACACCATTTCAATGCTACATCCTACAAATTCTATATATGGCAGCCAAAGTTGTGCACCCAACCATAAATAATTAGGTGCTAAAAGGAGATTATATACTTACCCTGGTAAGATCTTTTCCAGTAGATAGGTGAGATAATCTAGACCAGGGGTGCCCAAAACGTCGATCGTGATCTACCGGTTGATCGCAAAGGCAATGCCAGTAGATGGCTGAGCCAGTGTTCTCCCTAGCGTCTTTAGCCTCTTTTAGCTGGGTACCATGCCCAGCTAATTTAGGTGAGCGCCCGGCTGTCTTGCTCAGATAACACGCTTCCTTCCCCCTCAGCGTTCACCGTTCTTCCCTCTGGACCTACCACAGTTGAAAGTTAATTACGGCAGCCTGCAGAGCAAACGTAGCAGGCTACCGTTGGCCTCTGTAGCAAGTTCCCTCTTTTGCGGTCCCGCTCTTGATGTTAGAAGAGGTGCGGGACCGTGGCAGAGAGAACATGCTACAGAGGCCGACAGTAGCCTGCTACATTTGCTCTGCAGGCTGCCGTAATTAACTTTCAACTGTGGTAGTTAGGCCCAGAGGGAAGAACAGAGACGAACACAGTTGCAATCAAGAGGTCTGAGGTCCTGATAGTCACTGTGTGCGGGAAGCAGCGGAGGTAAGGCTGTGCCCATCGCGAGGGCCCCGGTGGGATGGGGGTTGCCTTAGAGATGCTGGATCGTGGGGGGGGGGGAGACAAAAGGACCTTAAGGAGAGGAGGGGGAAGCAGCCTTGAACCAAAAGGGAGGGGGAAGACAGGGCAGATCATGGACTACTAGAGGAGTTAGATAATGGAAACACCCTGAACTGAGGAAAGAGAGATGCCAGGCCCTGGGGAGGGGGAAGACAGAGTGAGAGAGACAAAGACCTGGACCAAAGGTGGGAGGACTCAAAATGTTAGCAGAAGGAAGATAGAAAGAAGGAGAAACCTGAAACAAAGGGGAGGTAGAAGAGAGGGAGGCAGATGTTGGACTATGGAAGATGCAGACAGAGGGGGAGAGACCCTGAGGAAGAACAGAGAGATGCATGATCATAACAGAGGAGGGAGAGAGAGGGAGACATGTTCTCAATAGGGGTGGAGGAGAGAGGAAGAAAAGTTGGACTCCTGGAGGGACAGAGAGAGATGTTGGTTGGGGAATGGAACGAGGTCTGGAGGACAGAAGAGGTGCACACAGTATATATAACAAATAAATATGGGGGGTCTTTTACTAAGGCGCTAGCCGATTTAGCACGTGCTAAATGCTAATGCTTCCATAGAATATAATGGGCGCATTAGCACTTAACACGCGCTAAGTCGACTAGCACACTGTAGTAAAAGTGAGGGTATATGTTTAGTGTTTTTACTGTTGGTAGATCATTTTGATTTGGTCATTTTAAAAGTAGCTCATAAGCACAAAAAGTGTGGGCACCCCTGTTCTAGACCATAGGGTTATGTCCCACTACTCGCATAGTCTGCAGAAGAAATCCATTACAGGTTTTTCACTTTGCCTCTAGAGCAGTGTTTCTCAACTCGGTCCTGGAATATCCTTTTGCCAGTCAGGTTTTCAGAATATCCACACTGAATGTGCATAAACTTGATTTGCATACACTGCCTACATTATATGCAAATTTCTTTCATGCATATTCATTCATTCTTGAAAACCTGAATGGCAAAGGGGTACTCCAGGACCGAGTTGAGAAAAACTGTTCTAGAGTACTTCACAGGCTAGTTTAGCACACTCTAGCAGTCAGTACCCAAGCATAGAGAGACACACTCATCTATGAAGTAGAGGCACCTGTAACAAACGGGCTAAACTACTGTTCTGCTCATACAACTAAACAGTACCATTAACCTCCAACAGAGGCACCAAAGGAGTTCAGAACTACTCCCACAACAGGTAATACATATGCAAACTATTCTAACCCCAAAGGGTTGACCAGTCTCCAAGAAATAGATTGAATAAGCAGAAGGAGACTGAAATCTGAAATCATAATCTGAAACAGGCACAGCAAGGACAAGGCAGGTGTCTAGAATGTCTCACCTATCTACTGGAAAAGATCTTACCAGGGTAAGTACATAATCTCCTTTTCCAGTGCAATAAGTGAAACATTCTAGACCATAGGGACGTACAAAAGCAGTTCCCCAAGAAAGTTAGGGTGGGCTTGATGCGCAGACCCTTAAGACCAAGGACCCAAATGGAAGAGTCCTGTCTGGCAGCAACATCCACTCTGCAGAAATTGGCAAATATGTGAAAAGAAGACTACGTCGCCACCCTGCAAATCTCCTCAGGAGAAACAGATCCAGCTTCCGTCCATGAAGAAGCTACACACCTGTCAGAAAGCGCCTTAACATAAATAGGGGATAGTAGCCCGCAAGAATGTAAGTTGACTAAATGGCTCTATGGATCCATCTACAGATCATAGCTTTAGAAGAGGGAGACCTCTGTCCCATTCCTGTAAGCTTAACAGCACAAACCTCGAACACTTACGATTTTAAAGTGTTTGATGCTTGTGCAGATGAGGACGGAGCTTGCAGGAATGGGACAGGGACAAGAAAGAACTCACAGGGATGGAACAGGAAAATGAGTTCCTACGGGGACGGGGAAAAATTTGTCCCTGTGTCATTCTCTATTTCCTGAACAAACAGTACATCTGCTTTCACACAGCCAGTCTCTCTGAAGAACAGCTGGTACTTCATTGACACAATCAGACCCCTTACATTAAGAGATAAAAAAACAAATCTCACCCATTAACAACAACTGTTACAAAAATATGAACAAGAAAACCCAGGGAGAGAGAGAGAACAACCCCCCCCCCTAAAATCCCATTTCACACACACCCATCTCCAACCCACAAACATAATTCAGTAAATCATGGTGATCAAGCACACCAAAAACTACCAGTGCATCTAAAAAAAGGGAGAGGGGAAGACGCACAGAAGAATATAGAAACATGACGGCAGATAAAGGCCAAATGGCCCATCTAGTCTGCCAATCCGCAGTAACCATTATCTCTTTCTCTCTCTGAGAGATCCCACGTGCCTATTTCAGGCCCTTTTGAATTCAGACACAGTCTCTGTTTCCACCACCTCTTCCGGGAGACTGTTTCACACATCTACCACCCTTTCTGTAAAAAAGTATTTCCTCAGATTACTCCGGAGCCTATCACCTCTTAACTTCATCCTATGCCCTCTCATTGCAGAGTTTCCTTTCAAATGAAAGAAACTCGACTCGTGCACATTTATATTATGTAGGTATTTAAATGTGTCTATCATATCTCCCCTATCTCGCTTTTCCTCCAAAATATACAAATTGAGATCTTTAAGTCTGTCCCCATAAGCCTTTTGAAGAAAACCACATACCATTTTAGTAGCCTTCCTCTGGACCAACTCCATCCTTTTTATATCTTTTTGAAGGTGTGGCCTCCAGAATTCTACACAAAATTCTAAATGAGGTCTCACCAGAGTCCTATAAAGGGGCATCAATACCTCCTTTTTCCTTTTAGCCATATCTCTCCCTATGCAACCTAACATCCTTCTAGCTTTCGCCGTCACCTTTTCAACCTGTTTGGCCACCTTAAGATCATCACATACAATCACATCCAAGTCCCGCTCTTCTGTCGTGCACATAAGTTCTTCACCCCCCTAAACTACATGACCTTGCATTTCTTAGAATTAAATTTTAGCTGCCAAATTTCAGACCATTCTTCAAGCTTCGCCAGGTCTTTCTTCATGTTATTCATACCATCTGGCGTGTCTACTCTACTGCAGATTTTGGTATCATCCGCCAAGAGGCAAATCTTATTGGACAACCCTTCAGCAATATCGTTTATAAAAATGTTAAAAAGAACAAGCCCAAGAACAGAACCTTGAGGCACACCACTGGCAACATCCCTTTCCTCAGAGCGATCTCCATTGATCACTACCCTATGTCGCTTTCCACTCAACTAGTTCCTGACTGAGCCCGTCACTTTGGGACCCATCCCGAGGGCACTCAGTTTATTTATTAACCGTCTGTGTGGAACACTGTCAAAGGCTTTGCTAAAATCTAAATACCCCACATCTAGCGCACATCCTCTATCCAATTCTCTGGTCATTCAGTCAAAGAAATTGATCAGATTTCTCTGACAAGACCTACCTCTAGTGAATCTATGTTGCATTTGTCCTGTAATCCACAGAATTCCAGAAACTTGATCATTCTCTGTTTTAAAAGCGTTTCCATTAATTTGCTTACCACAGAAGTCAGACTTACTGGCCTGTAATTTCCTATTTCTTCCTTACTTCCACCCTTCTCCAGTCCTCCGGTACCACTCTCGAATCTAGAGACTCGTTGAAAAGCTCAGTCACCCCTAATAAAGTCCACAGAGCTCAGACAATCTCCTCATGGTCCCTATAGCAAAAGGTCACCAATTCCAGACCATCCATCACGAAAGACTGGCTACATAAAGCTTAGTTGCTGATGTTTGACAGGTTAGACGACCCTTCCCATTGGATAGCTGTTGCCACTGTGTATGCATACATGGCAAGGGAAGTGAGCTGTGATTTAGTTCCAAAGAAGAAGATACCATGGAAAGTGATGCAGATACATCTGGGAACAATCTTTGAGTATCTTCCATAGTACGTAATCTCTGTAATTGCCCCTCCAGATAGATAGTGAGTGCAAAGGGATGCTTCCATTTATATTTAATTCCCCTATCCACCAGAAGACGGGTATAAGGTTTTAACACTCCTCTCCTCCGAAGTGTAACAGCAGCCAAATCTTGAAATATTTGTATAGGGTAGGTATTCCATTGAAGAGACCTTTTCCCAAGCCACTGGCATTATTAATTCTTTAAGCTCAAAGTCTGTAAAGCATGCCACTATGTCACACAGAACATTTGCTTAAGCAAGAGCCCTATGAGCGCGCTCAATATTCTCAGGGGCCAGAGGCTATGGAGTATCAACCAGCAAAGAACTCACCAACTTCTGGACTATCAATTTGCAGTCATTGTAATCTTGCAATTCAGGAAGGCCCTGGAAATGGAGATTATGCCGTCAAGACCTATTTTCAAGGTTTTCTATTTTATCTAAGAGGTAAGTATCCGTAGACTTACAATCTTGAAGGGCCGACTCCACCATGGACAGCGCGTCCTGGTGTTCATCCAATACTGCTCAATTGCTTGGATAGCAACGGCATCTCAGGAAAGATATATCATTGGTTCTAAGGCTTTCTGCAATCTCGCAACTAACAAATTTATTTTTAAAGTACTTGCTCAGGAACATGGAGTAATCCCTGTGGTGTTCCTCAGGACTCACCCCTCTCCCTGCTACTTTTTAACATTTATTTAGCATAATTGGGAACAAGACTGTTAAATCTGAGAATAAAATTATGGGCTCCTTTTACGAAAGTGTGCTAGCGGTTTAATCGCACGCACTGGATTAGCACGTGCTAGCTGAAAATCTACCGCCTGCTCAAAAGGAGGCAGTAGCGGCTAGAGCGCGCTATTCCGCGTGTTAAGGCCCTAGTGCACCTTCGTAAAAGGAGCCCTATATGTTTATGCTGACAACATAACCATTGTAATTCCACTATCCTCACAACTTTCCATGGTATCACAATTCATATCTTCAATAACTCTGATGGCTGATAACCGGATAAAGGAGTACAAAGTAAAACTCAATCCAGAAAAAATAAAGTTTTTTTTGGCCTCTCCATCCAAATACAATGAAGAGAACCTGGTTCTGAATGGAATGTCTTATCCTATCGCTTCATCCATTAAGATACTAGGAGTCCATCTGGATAGGAATTTATCAATGACAAAATAGGTTGATGCCTTAGTCCAAAAATGTTTTTTTATACTTTGGAAGCTTTGTGTGATCAGGCCCTAATTTAATGATAATTCTTTTAGTTTACTGGTTCAGTCACTTGTTTTAAGTATTTTAGATTACTATAATATTGTTCACTTGGGAGGATATCGTAAAAATCTCTGTCGACTTCGACTGATACAAAATAAAGCAATTTGCATGATTTTTAGATTGAAAAAGACAGATCACATAATGCCTTATTATAGGGAATTACACTGGCTCCCTGTTGAGGCTAGAGTACTTTTTAAGTTTGGATGTTTGCGCTATAAAGTTCTATATAGACTGGCCCCCACTTATAAGGTTGATCATTTTGAATTTCCTAATTCTAGACATTCATTACGCAAAGCCATGGAATAGATGGGGACATACTGAGATGGATAGGCAAATGGCTGAATAACAGATTGCAGAGGGTGGGCATAAATGGGACATTCTCGGACTAGGAGAAGGTGACAAGCGGTGTGCCCCAGGGCTCGGTTTTGGGCCCATCTTATTCAATATCTTCATAAATGACCTGGAAGAGGAAACAACAAGCAATATTATCAAGTTTGCAGACGATACAAAACTAGGTCGGGCAGCTGGGTCACAAAAGGACAGTGAAGAACTACAGAAGGATTTGAACCAGCTGGAGAAATGGGCGGAAAAGTGGCAGATGAAGTTCAATATAGAAAAATGCAAAGTAATGCACTTGGGCAGGAAAAACAAGGAACATGAATATAAAATGTTAGGTGTAACTTTGGCCAAGAGCGAACAGGAAAGGGACCTGGGGGTACTGATAGACAGGACCCTGAAGCTGTCGGCTCAATGCGCAGCGGCGGCAAAGAAAGTGAACAGGATGTTGGGCATGATAAAGAAGGGAATCACAAGTAGATCATAATGGCGGACGTCATAATGCTGCTTTACAGAGCAATGGTAAGACCACACTTGGAAGACTGTATCCAACACTGGTCTCCCTATCTAAAGAAGGATATAACCCTGCTGGAGAGGTTGCAGAGGACAACCACGAAGCTAGTAAAAGGTATGGAGAATCTAAGCTACAAGAAACGACTCGGAAAACTGGGATTGTTCACCCTCAAAAAGAGAAGACTGCGAGGGGATATGATAGAGACTTTTAAAATACTAAAAGGATTCGACAAAATAGAGCAAGAAACATCGTTATTCACATTGTCAAATGTGACACGGACAAGAGGTCATGGACTGAAACTGAGGGGCAACAGGCCCAGGATAAATGTCAGGAAGTTCTGTTTCACACAGCGAGTGGTGGACGCTTGGAATGCTCTCCCAGAGGAGGTTGTGACGGAGACCACCATTCTGAGATTCAAAGGCAAGTTGAATGCACACCTTCTTGCAAATCACATTGAGGGATATGGGTTAACAAGGTATTCATCAGGGAACACCTAGCTTAGCCTTCGCGTGCGCGGGTCGCCGGTCTAGATGGACCTAAGGTCTGATCCGGTGAAGACATTTCTTATGTTAAAACAACATTATTTGATTTTCCATCGGTCAGGTGCTGTCATTGCAAAAGATATCATGATTGTCTGTTATCATTCCAAGCCTCTACCTGGGATTCAGGCTTTCGCCGATTACTCTCCACTTCTACATCTTATATGAATTTTAGGAAATTGTTAAAAACTTACTTATATGCACTGTAGTTTCTTCTCTTGGCTGTAATATTTGACTAATTTCTTTCCCTGGGTTCTTAATCAAGTATATTAAACCTGAACCTGAAAGCAACGGAAGCTACCTTACCTCTTTTATCATGAGCTGCCAATTTCCAAGAAAATGGTGTTAAAGTTATGCATAAGCATAGGTGGTATCTCATGCCTGCAAGGCTTTATCATATGGGGGGGACAGGGTACCATAGGATAGATACATTTGTGGACTTGTCCTAAAGTGAGAGCATTCTGGAAGTTGGTGCAATACAAGATTCAGACTTGGTTGCAGGTTACAGTACCATGGGACCCCGATATTTACCGATATCTATTTAATAAGCCTATGCCAGGTTTGCTTCATCAACTAATTCACCACTGTTTTAATGCAGCTTGACTGATCTTGACAACATCCTGAAAGTCAGAAGGCATCCCACTTGCATATAAATGGATTACTAAACTTTAGTACATTTCAAAAATGACAAAGCTTACAGCTCAGAATAACAAAACTCTGGCCAAGTGGAAACAAATTTGGAAGTCCTTTCTTTCCCATTGTTCTTAATGTGTTGTGCTATAATGAACCCCTTCCCTCGGGGTGGGTTTATGCTATCCAGTGGACCCTGGGGGTTAATTTTGAGTCAGGAGAAGAAAAATTCCACCTTAAAAAGTTGATGTATGCATTGTGTTTAAGAAGATAACAATTTCTTTAGGTACATCAAAAGCAGAAAACCAGTGAGAGAATCCGTGAGACTGTTGGATGATCAAGGAGAAAAAGGGGCACTCAGGGAGGATACTTCCATAGCAGAGAGACTGAATGAATTCTTTGCTTCGGTCTTTACGGAAGAAGATGTAAGAGATCTACCAGAACTGGAAATGGTATTCAAGGGTGATGATGTGGAGGAACTGAAAGAAATCTCTGAATCTCGAAGATGTACTTAGCCAAATTGATAAGTTAAAAAGTGATAAATCATCTGAACCGGATGGTATACATTCCAGGGTACTAAAGGAACTGAAACATGAAACTGCTGACCTGCTGTTAGTGATCTATAACCTGTCACTAAAATCATCTGTAGTACCTGAAGATTGGAAGGTAGCCAATGTTCCGCCAATATTTTAAAAAGGTTCCAAGGGAGATCTGGGAAATTACAGACTGATAAGCCTGAATTCAGTACTGGTCAAAATGGTGGAAACAATGATAAACAATAAAATTATGGAACACGTAGACAAACATGATTTAATGAGACAGAGTTAGCATGAGTTCAGCCGAGGGAGATCTTGCCTCACCAATTTGCTTGACTTCTTTGAAGGTGTGAATACATATGTGGATAAAGGTGAGCCAATTGACGAACAACGTGAGCAACAGGAACTACAACAGGGAAGTACTGAAAGACCAGTTCCGTATGCTGGGAAGGAAGCTGAAGACCAGAACGCAGAGGAGAGCATTCTTGGAGATCCTGCCGGTACCCAGGGCTGAAGAGAAGAGGCAGATGGAGCTGCAAGCAGTCAACGTGTGGATGCAGCGCTGGTGTGAGAAAGAAGGATTCCACTTTGTGCGCAACTGGACAACGTTCTGGGGGAAGAGCAAGCTATACAGGAAGGACGGACTCCACCTTAGCAGAGATGGAATGAGGCTACTTGCAAGCAACATCAAGAGAGAAGTTTTTAAACTAGGAAGAAGGGGAAAGCCGACAGTCGACCAAGAGAGAGAGTCGATGGTTCAGGAACCGGAATACCTGGAGGATACCGTGCAAGAAGATAGAGGGAAAGATTCACCGGATCACAGGCAAGACAGATCTAAAAAGACACAAGAGTGAAGGAAATGCAAGAAAGGAACAGGCCACAAACTCAAGTGTATGTACACGAACGCAAGGAGCCTTAGAAATAAGATGGGTGAATTAGAAGCTATGGCACAAAAAGATAATGTTGACATCATAGGCATCACGGAAACATGGTGGACTGAGGAAAACGTCTAGGACACTTTGCTACCAGGATACAAATTATACCGCAGAGACAGAGTGGCTCAAAAAGGTGGGGGCATTGTCATATACGTCAAAGAGGGAATTGAATCTACTGGAGAGAACACGCCACAACTGATGGATAAGTTAGTGTCTCTATGGGTCAAAATTCCGGGAACAAATGGCCTGGAAACGAAGATCGGCATCTACTACCGACCCCCAGGGCAGTCCGAAGAAATTGACAGAAAAATGACGGACGAGATTAAATGCAACTACAAGGGAGGCAACACAGTTATCATGGGTGACTTCAACTATCTGGGAATAGACTGGAATCTAGGCACCTCCGGCTGCATTAGAAAGACCAAGTTCTTGGATGCTGTAGACGATTGCTTCCTGAAACAACTTGTCACGGAAAACACTAGAGGAAATGCAATTCTGGACTTAATTCTAAATGGTCTATGAGGATCGGCACAAGATGTAGAAGTAGAAGGGACGCTGGGAAACAGCGATCGCAATATGATCCGCTTTGATCTGGACGCAGGGGAGAAACATCAGCCCAAAACGACAGCCACATTACTGAACTTCCGAAAAGGGAATTACGAAGGGATGAGACTCATGGTAAGGAAGAAGATTAAAAACGCTAGAGCAAGCTTGGTCCCTTTTTAAGGACACAGTCACCAAGGCGCAAAATCTATATATACCGCTTATCAACAAGGGATCAAAGAGGAAAAAGAACAATGAACTGGCATGGCTCACTGTAGAGGTGAAGGAAGCAAACAGACGAAAACTGGAACAAGCACAAACAACATCAACGTAGGTGCCAACAGGTGGTAAAAGGGGCCAAAAGAGACTGCGAGGAAAAAATAGATAAGGAGGTGAAGAACTTCAAGCCATTCTTTCGATATATTAAGGGGAAATGACCCGCGAAGGAAGCAGTGGGACCGTTGGATGACCATGGAATAAAGGAAGCACTAAAGGAAGACAAAGCAATCGCCAACAAACTGAACACATATTTTGCATCTGTATTTACCGAAGATGATGTACACAATATACCGGAACAAATCAGGCTATATGCTGGAAATGAAGACGCAAAGCTGACAGGATTGATGGTCAGTCTAGAGGAGGTGTGTAGGCAGATTGATAGGCTTAAGAGCAATCAATCACCGGGACCGGATGGCATCCATCCGAGGGTCATCAAGGAACTGAAAAGGACCATAACTGAACTGCTTCAACTAATAGCCAATCTGTCGATCAAATCGGGAAAGATTCCGGAACATTGGAAGGTGGCAAATGTTACGCCAATCTTCAAGAAAGGTTCAAGGGGAGATCCGGGAAACCACAGACTGATGAGTCTGACCTCAGTACCGGGAAAGATGGTAGAGTCACTGATAAAGGACCACATCATTGATCACCTTTACGGACATGAACTGATGAGCACCAGTCAGCACGGTTTTAGCAAAGGCAGATCGTGTTTGACCAACTTGCTGCACTTCTTTGAGGGAATAAACAGACAGATAGACAAGGGCAATCCGGTCAACATTGTATATCTGGATTTTCAGAAGGCGTTTGACAAGGTTCCGCATGAACGACTACTTCAGAAAATTGCGAGCCATGGAATCGAGGGTGAAATACTCACGTGGATTAAAAACTGGCTGGATCATAGGAAACAGAGAGTGGGGGTAAATGGACAATACTCAGACTGGAAGTGTCACCAGTGGGGTGCCGCAGGGCTCAGTGCTTGGACCCGTGCTCTTCAACATCTTTATAAATGATCTAGACATTGGTACGACGAGTGAGGTGATTAAATTTGCAGATGATACAAAGTTATTCAGAGTAGTGAAGACATAGGGGGATTGCGAAGATCTGCAACGTGACATAATCAGGCTCGAGGAATGGGCATCAACATGGCAGATGAGGTTCAATGTGGATAAGTGTAAAGTGATGCATGTAGGTAACAAAAATCTCATGCACGAATACAGGATGTCCGGGGCGGTACTTGGAGAGACCTACCAGGAAAGAGACTTGGGAGTTATGATCGACAAGTCGATGAAGCTGTCCACGTAATGTGCAGCGTCATTGTTGAAAAGGGCGAACAGAATGCTAGGAATGATAAAGAAAGGGATCACGAACAGATCGGAGAAGGTTTTAATGCTGCTATACCAGGCCATGGTGCACCCTCACTTGGGAGTACTGCGTCCAGCACTGGTCGCCGTACATGAAGCAGGACAAGGTACTATTCGAAAGAGTCCAGAGAAGAGCGACTAAGATGGTTAAGGGGCTGGAGGAGTTGCCATACAGTGAAAGATTAGAGAAAATGGGCCTTTTCTCCCTCGAACAGAGGAGATTGAGAGGGGACATGATCGAAACATTCAAGGTACTGAAGGGAATAGACTTAGTCGATAAGGACAGGTTGTTCACCCTCTCAAAGGTAGGGAGAACGAGAGGGCACTCTCTAAAATTGAAAGAGGATAGATTCCGTACAAACGTAAGGAAGTTCTTCTTCACTCAAGAGAGTGGTAGAAAACTGGAATGCTCTTCCGGAGTCTGTCATAGGGGAAAACACCCTCCAGGAATTCAAGACAAAGTTAGACAAGTTCCTGCTGAACCAGAACGTACGCAGGTAGGGCTAGTCTCAATTAGGGCGCTGGTCTTTGACCAAGGGCCACCGCGTGAGCGGACCACTGGTCTGACCCAACAGTGGCAATTCTTATGTTCTTATATAGTGTATCTAGATTTTTAGAAAGCTTTTGACAAAGTTCCATATGAGAGGCTCCTGAGAAAATTAGAGTCATGGAATAGGAGGCAAAGTTCAGTTCTGGATTCAGAATTGGTTATCGGATAGAAAACAGTGAGTAGGGTTAAATGGTACTTTTTCTCAATGGAGGAAAGTAAACAGTGGAGTGCCACAGGGATCTGTACTGGGACCGGTACTATTTAACTTATTTATAAATGATCTGGAAATTGGAATGACGAGCGAGGTGATTAAATTTCCAGATAACACTAAACTGTTCAAAGTTGTTAAAACACATGTAGATTGTGAAACATTGCAGGCAGATTTTAGGAAATTGGAAGACTGGGCGTCCCAAGTGGCAGATGAAATTTTATGTGGACCAATGCAAAGTGATGCATATTGGGAAGAATAACCCAAATCACAGTTACCGGATGCTAGAGTCCACCTTGGGGGTTAGCACCCAAGAAAGGGATCTGGGGACATTGTAGACAATACAATGAAACCTTCCGCCCAATGTGTGGTGGTAGCCAAAAAAGCAAACAAGATGCTAGGAATTATTAAAAAAGGGATGGTTAACAAGACTAAGAATATTATAATGCTTCTGTTAGACAATGACACGGGGAAAAAATTTGTTCCCCTCACCGCCCCGTCCCCACGACCACTGACCCTGTCCCCACCCCATCCCCGCGACCACTGTCCCCGTCCGTCCCCGCAACCACTGTTCCCGCCCCGTCTCCATGACCACTGTCCCCGCCCCATCCCCGTGACAACTGTCCCCGCAGCATCCATACAAGCGTCAGTACTGCAATATTTAGCTTATTCCTTCCTTATAAATCAAAGTTCTAGCTGCTGAAGTAGAGAAAGAGATGTTCAGCTGGCAGGGCTTTGTTTATAATTTTATATCTAACTATATTCGTATCATAATATTAATAAATTAAATAATTTAAATAGTGCTCAGACCCACAACCATTAGTGTTCAAGTGTAAAAATAAATAAATAATAATAATAAATAATTTTATTTCTTATATACCGCCAAAGCCATAGTAGTTCGAGGCGGTTTACAACGAAGAAGGGCTGGACAATCAGCGAAAATGGTACAATGTTACAATCAGATAAAATTAGGTGGTAGAGAAAAAAATGGTACAACAGAGAGAAAAAAATGGTACAACTGAGAGAAAAAAATGGTACAAAGATGGGTACAATTATGGCAATGAAATGGTACAGTGAAGAAGGTCAAGACAATCTGCGTAAAGGACATAGAGAGATAGAGGGCCAGGGTGGGCATAGGGTCTTAGGGTATGAATCGGGTGAAAAGATTAGTTTTTAGTAGTTTCCTGAAGTTTAAGTAGGATGAAGAGCGTGAGATGATGTGGGCCAGCCAGTTATTGTGATGACCTGCTTGGAAGGCAAGAGTTCTATTTAGATATCTTTTGTAACGGTAGGTCCTTAGGGTAGGGTAGCTAAACAGGTGTGTTCTACGTGTGAGTTTGGATGGGCAATCTAGGATAAAATGGGGTACTAAGTAAAGGGGGGCCGAGCCAAGGATGGATTTGTAGCAGAAACAGGCGAACTTGAATAGCACTCTTGCTTCTAGGGGTAGCCAGTGGAGTTTGTGGTAATAGGGAGTTATGTGTTCCCAATTTTTTAGTCCGAAGATCAGTCGGATTGCCGGGTTATGAATAATTTGCAATCTTTGTGTGGTTTTTTTGAAAGATCGCAGATAGATGATGTTGCAGTAGTCGACTAGACTTAAGATGGAGGATTGCACAAGCAGGCGGAATGAGGGGGCGTCAAAGTATTTTCTGATGGATCTTAGCTTCCATAAGGTGGAAAAGCTTTTTTTGACCAGAAGGTCGGTGTGAGCTTCGAAGGTAAGGTTGCGATCAAGAGTCACTCCGAGTATTTTTAAAGAGTTTGTTAAGGTAAAGACTTGGCCATTCAGGGAGATTGAGGTATCTTTGATTTTGTCATTTGGGCTTGATCACATGATAGGCATGTATTTTTTGGCTTCCAGAATTTATTTATAGTTGTACAAGCACTTTATTACACCAAGCTGCCTATCATGTGACCATCGGAGGAGTATCAACCACCATAAAAAGATAAGATAACCTTATAGAAAATGGATGCTAGATTGTTGAATGGTGGTACAGACATCAATAGTGCCATGATGGTCTGACGGCAGCCGGTGTTGTGTGTTTTTATACTTGAACACTAATGGTTGTGGGTCTGAGCACTATTTAAATTATTTAATTTATTAATATTGTGATACGAATATAGTTATTTCATTTGGTATCACAATTGGATATTATATTGATCCCTATATTTATCTATTAATATAAATTTTAATCAACACAACTAATATACTACTTTATCCTAAAGCAAAAAAATAAAATTAAACATATATAAATTTTTTTTCTACCTTTGTTGTCAGGTTTCTGCTTTCCTCATCTTCTCCTCATTCATTTCCTTCCATCCATTGTCTGCCTTCTCTGTCTCTTCCATATGCTTTGTTATTGTGCCTCTCCCTTCCATCTCTCCCTCCTCCCCCCCTACTTTTGGTCTGGCACCCATCTTCTTCCCTCCACTCCCCCCATAGTCTGGAATCTCTCCCTTCCCCATTTCCCTTCAGCGTCTGTTCCTCCCCACCTTCCCCAGTTCCCTTCAGCATCTGTTCCTCTCCACCCCACCTTTCCTCCCTTTCTCCATCCCTGCCCCTTACCTTCACGGCAGGCAATTTCTAAATTTGCTTCCTACGAGCAGCCAGAGCGTTGAAATCACGTGTGGCTGCAGGAAAGGTCGTCTCTGATGCAACTTCCGGTTGTGTCAGAGATGACTTTTACAGCAGCCACACACAATTTCAACGCTCTGGCTGCTCGTAGAAAGCAAATTTAGAGAAATTGCTTGCTGCGAAGGTAAGGGGCAGGGAGGGAGATGCATGGGCAGCAGCGGCGATTGGGCGGTAGCTATCAGTAAGGAAGGAGGGAAAACAATCGGTGATCGCACACATTCCCTTCCTTAACTGCGGAGACAAGGCCATTCACCATTCCACGGGACGGTGAATGGCCTTGTCCCCGTAGCCATGGTAAACACTGTTTTCCCCAACCTCAACGTTTCAGCGAGTTACCCGCAGTCACCCGCGGCTTACCGCGGGTAACAGCCACCGTGTCATTCTCTAGCCTCTGTATCACTCCATGGTGTGACCTCACCTTGAGTATTGCATTCAGTTCTGGTCTCCTTATCTCAAGAAAGATATAGCGGTGCTTGAAAAGGTTCACAGAAGAGCAATCAAGATAATAAAGGGGATGGAACTCCTCTCATATGAGGAAAGACTAAAACAGTTAGGGCTCTTCAGCTTGGAAAAGAAACGGCTGAGGGGAGATATGTTTGAAGTCTACAAAATCCTGAGTGAAGTAGAACGGGTACAAGTGAGTCGATTTTTCACTCCATCAAAAATTACAAAGACTAGGGGACCCTCGATGAAATTGCAGGGGAAATACTTTTAAAACCAATAGGAGGAAATATTTTTTCACTCAGAGAACAGTTAAGGTCTGGAACGCATTGCAAGAGGTTGTGGTAAGAGCAGATAGTGTAATTGGTTTTAAGAAAGGTTTGGACAAATTCCTGGAGGAAAAGTCTGTTATTAAGACATGGGGGAAGCCTCTGCTTGCCCCGGATCGGTAGCATGGAATGTTGCTACTCTTTGGGTTTTGGCCAGGTACTAGTGATTTGGATTGGCCACTGAGAATGGGCTACTGGGCTTCATGGACCATTGGTCTGACCCAGTAAGTCTATTCTTATGTTCTTATCTGTTGCATTATTTGAGCTCTCTGTTTGACTGTTTTCAGTGCTTTCTTTGTTATATTGTTCTTTTGCTCAAGTCCTAATAAAAAGATCTCTAAAATTTAAAAAATTGGAGTGTAAGCCCTTTGAAAATTAATCTCCAAGAGACGTAAATGTTATAAACCATTTGTATATGAAAACCACTAGTTTCGGAAGGGGAACAGGGATGATGACTAAGGGTACTAATAGAGTGTGTTGGCTGCTGAAACAGGTCAGACTTATTCTTGCAATGTTTCATACTAATGCCAAATAAGCACTCCATTGCATACAAATTCAGTAGAAAATCATGATTTACACACTGAATGGACTGTTGCTTCTAAGTCATATTTTATAAAATATATACAATTTGAACAGTCCCCTAGGTGAAAGCAGAGCCCAACAAACAACACAATGCACAATTAAAAGATGACCTCTACAAAACCCCCAATAGAGAAAACAGAAAAAAAAAAAAAAAAAATTTGTCATTCCAAAAATTAGTTATATACCACATTCAGTTGCTAAGTATCTTAGACTATGGGGTCACTTACTAACAGAATGTGCTACTTGCCGCAGTGCCTATTTTATTTCTATTGGCCCCCTGACAGATTGTAAATGATCCCTTATATAATGTTGCACTAACCAGAACCAAAATTAAGGAGACCATAGTTTTCAATAATAAATTTGAATTGTATTTAAATCAGACTAACCCTTTGACCTTTCATCTTCTTCAGTTCCTTTTCCATGACCACGTTGGCTTCAGATAACACTTGAACGTCTGTTTTTATCTTGCTATATTTCTAAACAAAAAATATATTAGGTTAATTTTAGCAAAATAAAACATCTGTATTCTCTAGTTAAATTAAATTTAAGCAAAGTAAACACTACTCAGAGTTCCACAAAATCAGCAAAACTACAATGTTTTCTTAAATCAGTAGTCAAGAAAGAAACACAAGAATACAGCAACTTCAGTAGTCATTGAACAACCAAAATGATGACAAAAGTACTGAATTGGATTGATTCCTACTGGAAACACAAGTACATCCTATTGATAAGTTGTTAAGCAGAATGGAAGTAATTGTCTCAAAATAAGCCTCTAAAATTCCAAACTATAAACACCTAGAATTAGAAGTACTTCAAATTAAAAATCTGTTTTTTATATTTATTTATTTATAGGTTTCAACATATCAAGCATTAAACTTGTACAGAAAAGAAATCAAGCCTGATACATTCTACAACAATCCAAGAAAGAAATAGTTTGTTATACAAATTAGTTCATAATAATACGTAAAAATTACAATAGCTTAACTTTATTCAAGTCCTCAAATTGGATCCAAAACTTACACAATTAGCGAGAAAATACAAAGTAAGTTAAAACTTAAAAGAATCACTGCTATAAGCTGAGAGCAAAATGCATAACTTCTAATCAGCTTACGGTTTTCCTTTATCCAACCGGGATACAGACAGGAAAGTAGTTAATTGAAAAGGTTCAAAGAAAACATATTTATTCATTTGGTGATGAACAATACACTTGCACGGCTGTCGCAAGTAAAATGTAGCCCCTAAAGCTAACACTCCTGGCTTTAGTAAAAGAAATTCACGCCTACACTTCTGCGTCTCACATAACAAGTCGGGAAACATCTATATTCTATGTCCAAGAAATTCTTTCTGTTTGTTCTTAAAAAATAAACTCAGAATCCATGCCTTGTCTGGTTGGAGAGCAACAGAAATTATTAATGTTGCTGGGGTCGCAATTTCTTTATCTGACGTCTCAAGTAACGCTGAGACGTCCATTGCCTCTTGAAACTCTAGACCTCTGATGTTGACTTTGACCACCAACAGGCAAATAGTAAACTTGAGACAGTGGAGGTAAAAGTTATCTGAAATTCCTAGAATTTCCTGAAAATATCTTTTGATCATTTCCCTTGGAGTCAAGACAGTGACTTTAGAAAAATTAATCAATCTTATGTTATTACTTCCTGCAGTGTTCTCCAACATTTCAATTTTCCTTCTAAGATTAACATTATCTTTAATTATTGTCTCTTGAATCTATTTAGAGGAAATTAAGTCCTGTTCAACTTTCTGAGTACTGGATTTAGAGTCACTCAATTCCAATTTAACTTCTTTCAATTCCTTTGTATGTTCAATCAGTTTCCTTTCTATATATGAGAAATGGAGATTAATGGCTTTATCAAAATTAGCCACTAAATCCCAAAGTGCCTCTAGAGTAACTTCAGAGGGTTTAATAGGAACAATAGGTTGCTGACAAGTGAAAAATTTCTCACCAAATACAGAAGTCTCTCTCTCCTCCGGTTGGTAATTTCCCCCATTTACAGCTGTAATTGCCTCTGGTTCTTTAACTGAGCTTCTCTGATGGTGTACCCCTCCTTCTGAGCTCTCCAGGGCTGGTAAACCTGCCTCAAGGGCCGGAAACTGCCCTGTCTCCGGGGTTTCCTCGCCCCTTGGAGAGCTCATTATCCGGTGCTGTTGGAGTGGAGCTCGAACGTCAGGGCTAAGGGTTGTATCTGGCCCTTGGAAGGCTAAAGCGGTTTCGCTCAACCGCGGCACTTCCTGGGGGCTATTCGCCGACACAACTGAAGCGTTTTGCATTCGCTGCAGGATGTCTTCAATTATGCCCATCCTCTGGAGCGACGCTAGGCAGCAGCGGCGCTTCGGCCACATCTCTTAAGCATGTCAGGTAGGGAAATAAACTTCCCTCACTCCCACGAAAAGGTAAATACCAGCACGAGACCGTTAGCGGACAAGTACCGTAAGGGAAAGTTGAAAAGAACTTTGAAGAGAGAGTTCAAAAGGGCGTGAAACCGTTAAGAGGTAAACGGCAAAGGAGCATTCTTTGAGGCACACTCTTTCCCCCTTGAAGTGACAGCGAAGCATATTTTGGATACTATCGAGGATAGGAACTGGGTTCTAGGATGGAATGGGTTGGGTTGGGTTGGGGCGGGGGCATCGCGGCAAGCGGGCCCTACCCCGGGAGTGAGGTCCAATAGGCTCTTTGAGGCCTTGCTCGGAACGAATATTAAGCTCCCGAGGAAGAAGGGCCCCGGCTATTAAGCCACCGCATGGTCGGAGGGGGGCGGCGGGGACTATTAAACACCGACTATTAAGCCCGGACTACTATCGCCCGCAGCATGTGCTCTCCAAGACGTGCATGGCTCCTTTTGTCTCTTGTCACAAGGGATTGGGGCCGGGCCCGGCTTGGCCATCTGGTCCCTGCCTATGCTTAGGGGGTGGGGGATCGGGGAGAATAAGCCATCTGGTTCCTGGTGGGGGGGGGGCGGGCGGTGGCCATCTGGTCCCCATACCAGCAGGGGCTGGAGGGGACTGTTTAGGTGTCTACGTAAATCCCTCCCTCGGGCCATCTGGTTCTTTGGACCTTAGGAGAGGGGAGAGGAGGCGAAGGCGATGTGCCCTCGCCGTTCCCTTTCCTCCGCTGTGGGGCGCGGAGGGGGAGAGAGAGAGACAAAAGCTTGGCTCAAGGGATGACTTTCAATAGATCGCAGCGAGGTAGCTGCTCTGCTACGTACGAAACCCTGACCCAGAATCAGGTCGTATACGAATGATTTAGCACCGGGTTCCCCACGAACGTGCGGTGCGCTACGGGAGAGAGGCAGCCCCCTTCTGTCCATGCTCTAGTCACGAGGCGTGCGGCTCTGCTCGCCGGCCGGTCAGGGCCAGCCATCCCTGGCGGGGAAAGATAGATTTAAAAATAAAAACATGAAATAGATAGGTTTTTATCTGTTTCCTAAAGTCAAGCTAGGAGGAAGCTTCTAAAACAATGTAGATATAGATCTAATCAATAGGGCACAGGTCAAACAAACAAAGCAGGCCCCGCCTGGCCATGCCTGATTAGGCACCCAGGCCTTTATCAGCCTCTCTCTTTTTTTTTTTTTATGCCAAAGGAAGGGAGGAGGGGGGAAAAAAAAAGCCGAAATTCTAAAGAGGAGAAATGGAAACACTCTGGCTTACCGCCTGGTATACCCCAGCTGATGCCTCCCCTCCTCTTGACGACATAGTTCTCAACATACAAAGCACAATGATTTTGTCAGGCCAAAAAAAAAAAACACAAAAACCCACCACCACCACCACCACCACCAACAACAACAAAAGGCCCATAGGTCTCAGGCTACTTCCCGGTCACAGCAATATCCTTGTCGTGTAGTTTCGTAGCATAACATAATGGCAGATCTCTCGAAGGCACAAAAAGAAAAATATAATAATGCACAGAAATTAATTAGTCAAACATTTGGAGTGAGCGCACGTGTGTTCATGTGCGCGTGTGGAGGGGGAGGGGGAGGGGAAGTTTTATGTAATGTGTAGATCTAATAATCAATAACGCACAGTTCAGTCAAACAAAGCAGGCCCCTCCCGCCTGGCCTTATTAGGCACCCAGGCCTTTAACAGCCTTGATCCCCTCTTTTCTTTTTTAAATGCCAAAGAGGCACACACTTGTGAAAAAGCAAAGTGTTTTGTGTTTTTTATTTTTTTTTTTAAATAAAAGGGCAAATTCAGCAATTCTTCCACAGTCAAGCTCTCCGGAGCTAGGACCTGCATGTAAGATAACAAGGCATGATTTGTGAACTCTATAAGGTTCCGGAGTTTTGTTTGCTCGCTTTGTTTTCCCTTCTCTTTAGTGTAATTTCAGCTTGTGGTTAGGTTGGTTTTTTTTTTTGGCCCTCTTTGGCATTTCAAAAAGAGAGGGTGGGGTAAAATCCGAGGCTATATATAGGCCCTGATCCCCCACCCCCTACGCATAGGCAGGGACCAGATGGCCAAGCCATGCCACGCCCACTCCCAAAAAAATGAAGTAGTTTTGGGAACTTCTATTTCGCATGATATCCTTTTTAAAAAACTACACCACTTGTTACATTTACATAGCAGAGTCGGAGGTTGCTACGAAGCATCCCAGCCCCCCTCCCTCCAGCGGTACCTTTAAATTGTGGTGGTCGCTGGACGGCTGCTGATTATATTGGGGCCAGCGGTAGGAAATATATACGATAACAGTAGTAGAACAATAAAACATAAATAAAATAAAATGGAAAGAATGAAGATGAGAAACCCCCACCCCCCAGTATTAAAACAATAAACACTGCTGCAGAAGGATAAGTAGAAAGTCTAGTGCGGGATAAATTGGTGGACATTTAGAACCAACGGTTGTATGCTGTGAGAAGGGAAAAAATAAGATCAAAATAAATATTTACAAAAAACTCTAAGAAATGTTATTAGATCAAAATTAAACCATAATGGGTGAGAACGAAACCAAAATAAATATAAATTAAGAGTCAAATAAGGCCCATTTAAGTCCAGCTTGAAATTACCAGTAGATCTGCTCAGCGCAAGGCCAAGGAAATGCCGTCGACTGCAAACTAAATCAGATTTCTCCTAGGTGCCACCCAGGCCAAAAATGTTTCTGTTTTCCTGCTGGAGGTTGCCAACTCCAGCTGTTTCAGCAATCAGTTCCCCTTCGACCTCAACAAAGCCCTGCCCTATCTCCTGCTCTCTTCCACGCTGGCGGCCGCTAAGCTCAGAGGATGATGACAACAGTTATGTGCTGCCTCCCTTCGGGTGGAGTCTGCGTTGCTGGGATCACTGGCATTGATAACCTTTATTCCCCTCTCTGCCGCCATCCCCTGCCTGCCGTGCTCTGCCTCCTAGTTGTCTGCAGCAGTCTGTGTCAGCTGAGAACATCCCGAATGCCGATTTCCCACGTTGCCCGATAAAGTTTTGTATGCCCAGGCATAAGCGCGCTTGTGCGCTGCTGGCTCCAAAATAACAAGGAGGCAGCCGTCCAGCGACAACAATTTAAATGTACCGCCGAGGGGGGAGGGGCGGTATATTCGCTCCATAAGAAGCACCCTTATTTCCACCCACTTTTGGGGGGAAAAAAGTGTGTCATGGAGCTAAAAATATGGTAGGTGTCATTATAGACAATACACTGACACCTTCTGCCCAATATGCAGCAGCAGCCAAAAAAGCAAACAAGATGCTAGAAAATATTAGAAATAAGACTAAGAATGTTATAATGCCTCTGTATTGCTCTTTGGTGCGACCTCCCTTTGAGTAGTATTTTCAATTCTGGTTGCCATATCTCAAAAAAGATATAGCGGAATTAGAAAAGATTCAAAGAAGAGCGACCAGGATGATAAAGGGGATGGAACTAAAGGGGATGGAACTCTTTTTGTATGAGGAAAGACTAAAGAGGTTAGGGCTCTTCAGCATGGAAAAGAGGCAGCTGAGGGGAGATATGATTAAGTCAACAAAGTCCTGGTTAGTGTAGAATGGGTACAAGAGAATAATTTTTTTACTCCATCAAAAATTACAAAGACTAGGGGACACTTGATAAAGTTAAAACAAATTGGAGGAAATATAAAATAGCTAAGCTCTGGTGCCAGAGGAAGCGGTAACAGCAGTTAACATAGCTGATTTTAAAAAAATATTTGGACAAGTTCCTGGGGAAACATCCATAGTCTGCTATTAAGACAGACAAAGGGGAAGTCACTACATGCTATGGGATCAGTAGCATGGAATTTGTTACTATTTGGTATTTTGCCATGTATTTGTAACCTGGAATAGCCACTGTGGAAACAGGATTCTGGGCTAGATGGACCATTGGTCTGACCCAGTATGGTTGTTCTTAAGCTTTCTTTGTAACACTCCAGTTCCCAAGGTCAAGAATGTGGTCCACTACTCTTAATACAAACTCAAATTGATTTGTTCAATATGATTTATAAAACTTCCTTCAGCACTTAATATAGTGATTCATTGTTTGGTAACACTATGTAACATGATTTTTATTTCTGGGCAATAAATGCAATTTCCTAATTGCTTAAGCCTAAAAAATAAAGAAAAAGTCTGTTATTTCCATAAAACTTTGCTTTTGTGATCAGGATAGTCAAATTTTGCAATTTACCTATTTAAAACTTGAACATGCCAATTGTTCATCTTTTCATTCTTATAAAGTCATAAAAAGCAACATATGAATCACAATTAACATATATTTATATTGAAGTTATACAAAGATGATCACAGAAGATTTAGAAGTGAGTAGTTTTTCAAGATTTGAGATTATATTGCAAGTCACTTTCACGAATCAGCCCTCAGATATAGTCTCTCATCATATTATCATTATATTGTCCTTGGTAGCAGTGTTCAAAGTCCAGTATATCCTGTTGGAAGCACTCACCTTGCTCCTCTGAGTATGCTCCCATGCTGTCCTTGATGAGTATCAAGGACATGGACTTAGATAGACATCCTACAGCCCATTTTACTGTAATTCTTCACCAGATTCTCAACCAACTATATATAGTTTTCAGCCTTGTGATTGCCCAGAAAGCCCTGAACCACTGCGACAAAGCTGTTCCAAGCTGCTTTCTCCTTCCTAGTTAGCTTCCTGGGAAATTTCTTGCACTCTAGGATCTTCTTTATCTGTGGTCCGACAAAGACATCAGCTTTGACCTTTGCCTCAGACAGATTAGGGAAGATGTCTTGAAGGTACTTGAAGGCTGTCGACTCCTTATCTAGAGCGCTGAGAAATTGTTTCATTAGGCCAATTTGATATGAGATTGTGGTATCAACACCTTAAGGGGGTCCATCAGTGGTTCCCATTTAGTGTTGCTTCTCCCCACAGAGAACCTGGTCCACTGTGGTCAATCCCACCTTTGGTAGTGCGTTTTTATGTCCCTGCTGTCCCAAAGGTAGAGATAGCAGGGAAACTTGGAAAAACCGCCTTGAAGACCCATTAGGAATGCCACCATTTTGAAGACCTCCCAGCTGTACTCATCATACTTCAAGGCACCTAGTAAGGTCTTGATGCTGTTATAATCCTCTTTTAGATGCACTGAGTGACCCTTTGGAAGAGACAGATACTTGTTCCCATTATGGAGCAGCATGGCTTTGATGTTCCTAGATGAGCTATCAATGAAGAGACACCACTCTTTAGGTTTACACGCAATTCCAATTGCCTCAAACAGACTGGTCACATTGTGGCAGAAAAAGAGCCCATCTTGATGGGTGAAGGTGGAAAAAGCTTGGTGACACTTCCTCTGATCTGTGGCTTGCACACTTTCATCCAACAAATTCCACTACTTGAGCCTAGATGTCAAAAGCTCAGCTTGAGCTTAGTGAGACCAAGATCTCTGATCAAATCATTGAGGTCTTTTTGGTTTGGATAATGTGGGTTTCTCTCATCAGCTGCACTACTAATATTGTAAACTGGATCTACAAAGTCTCCCTCACCCTTTGATCTGCTGCTCTCTTCTGAAGATAGTTGTTCTCTCTCTGGGGGAATGGGTATGCAGACCTCAGCGCAATGTGGCACTAGGCTGATGGATGAAGGAATGTCCGGATATGTGATTGCAGATGCATGCTTGTTAGGTCGACGTTTGGAAGGGTCCACTATGAAGAAGCAATTGCTCGAGTTGTCAGTTGGTTCCAGACAAATTCATGGGATAGCATAGCAAATTTCATGGCTCTCTTTTCCCCTCTGTACCATTACATTACATTACATTACATTAGGGATTTCTATTCCGCCATTACCTTGCGGTTCAAGGCGGATTACAAAAGGTTAATTTAAAAAAGACAGAATTACAATGATTAGCTAGAGAGGTAAGTTGTAGATCTTAAGAGCATTTAGAGGTCGTGTTGTTATTGCTGTTTCAGGAATTTCTTGAAAAGTGTGGTTTTTATTTCTTTTCTGAACGTCCTATAGTCTGGGGTGGTCATCAGAAGGTTGGAGATCTGGTTGTCCAGTCTTGCGGCTTGAGTGGCTAGGAGGCCGTCGTGTAGTTTTGTTCTTTTTACTTCTTTGATTGGGGGGGGTATGAATGGGGAGTGCGTTTTTCTGTGTCTGGTACTGGGTGCTTGGATGAGGCGATTGTTCAGGTATGATGGGCTGTCTCCGTGTAGGGTTTTAAATAATATGCAGTAGAATTTGAATTGGATTCTTTCTTGGATTGGGAGCCAGTGTGAGTTGATGTAAGCTTCAGTGATGTGGTCATGTTTTTTCAATGAGTAGATGAGTCTCAAAGCTGTATTTTGGATTGTTTGGAGTTGTCTTATCGTGGTTGCAGGACATGGAAGGAAGAGTATGTTACAGTAGTCCAATATACCTAGTATTAGGGATTGTACTATAAGTTGGAATTGTGTTCTTTCAAAGAATTTTCGGACTTGTCTCAGGTTTCTCATGATTGCGAATGATTTTTGAATTGTTTTATTTATTTGCGGTTGCATTGTGCAGCATCTGTCTATGGTCATGCCTAGTAGTTTTATGGTGGTTTGGATGGGATATTTGGTTGCGTTTATGTCTAGGATGGTTGTGGTTTGGATCTTGTCATTTTCTAGGAGGATGAATTTGGTTTTGTCTTGGTTGAGTTTAAGTTTGTGATTTTCCATCCAGGTTGTGACTGCTTCAAGTGTTTGGTGAAGTTTGTCTGTCATGGTAGGTTTAGAATGATCGTATGGGACGAGGATGGTGATGTCATCCGCATAACTATAGGAGGTTATGCCTAGATTATCCAGATGCGTTCCTAGAGAAGCAGTGTAGAGATTGAAGAGGGTAGGGGATAGTGGAGATCCTTGTGGTACGCCGCAGGGGTTTGACCAGGATTCTGACTTTTCTTTGTTTGATTTTACACTGTAGGTTCTGAGTTTTAGGAATCCTTCAAACCAGGAGTATACTTTGTCTGAGATGCCTATTGCATCTAAGATCTGTAGAAGGATGTTGTGGTCTACTAGGTCGAATGCCGCCGATAGGTCCAGTTGTATGAGTAGCATTTTTTTCCCTGTACTAAGTTGTTGTCTGACGGTATCCATAAGGGAGCCTAGTAGTGTCTCTGTGCTGAAGTTTGTTCTGAAGCCTGATTGCATGGGGTGGAGTAGGTTATGGTCCTCTATGTAATTGGTGAGGAGTTTGGCTACTAGGCCTTCTATAATTTTGACATATAGCGGAATTGAGGCTATAGGTCTAAAGTTAGATGGGAGGTTTTGTGGTGCTTTTGGGTCTTTTTGGATTGGGGTGATGACAATTTCGCTGAGGTCAGCAGGGAATGTGCCTTCTGTGAGCGTGAATTGGATCCATTGTAGAGTTATGGTGCGGAATTTTACACTAGGGGTGGTAAGGAGATATGAGGGGCAATGGTTGAGGTCACAGGAGGCATGGCTGTATTTTTTGTAGAATTTGTTGAATTCTGACCATTGTATGTTAGGGAATTGAGTCCAGATTCTGTCTGCTGCGATTGCCTCTTTTCCTGTAGGGTGGATTGTGATTGGTTTTTGATGGGATGGGTTAAGGATGAGTGTGGTTCTGGTGTTGGTGATTTTGTTCTTGAAGTGTTCTGCTAAGAGGGTGGGTGATGGTGGAGGTGTGTTCGTGGTGGTAGTGTATGGTTTGGTGTCTGTTAATTCTTTCAGGATTTGGAATATTTTTTTGGAATCTTGGGTTTCCGTGCCTATGAGATTAGTATAGTAGCTTTTCCTCTTATCTTTTAGTAGATTTTTGTATTGTTTGTTGATTTTTTTCCAGTCGGTTTTTGTTTGATCTTGGTTCTTTTTTCTCCATTTTCTTTCTAATCTTCTACACTGTCTTTTGAGTTGGAGTAATTCATTATCAAACCATTGGTCTGATTTCCTGCTGGTTCTGGTTTTGGTTTGTAGGGGTGCCAGATCATCAAGGATGTTGGTGGATACATTTTTCCAGTGGGAGATGAAGTTTTTTGGGTCGCAGTCTTGGATAGTTTCGTCTACATTTGACCAGAAAATGGTTGGGTCGATATGTTTGCGTGAGGTATATGTGGTTTTTTTTGATTGAGGTGTGTGTTTGGTTTTGGTCCAATTGATGTTGAAGTTATAAGTGTAGTGGTCTGACCATAGGGATGGGGACCATGTTCCGTTAGGAGTTTGGATTGCTGGATTGGATGGTTGGTGAGACATGAATGCAGCAATGTCCAGTTGATGACCTTTTTCATGAGTGGTTTGTGGGTTTAGGATCTGGAAGGATAAGGCATTGAGGAAGGATAGACAGTTATTTGCTGGTGTGGAGGTTGTGTCTTCTAGGTGTAGGTTTAGGTCTCCTAGGATGAGGTTATATTCAGCTGTTAGTGAGTTTAGGTAGATGAAGTTTTCAAATTCAGGTCTCACTGTGGTCCAGTTTCCTGGTGTTATGTAGCAAAGCAAGCAGTTTAGAGAGTTTTTTAGTGTTGGGTTTGTGAGTTGACACGCTAGGAAATCCATTTGTGGAGTGGATGTTTTCTCAAGAATGTTTAGAGTTATGGAGTTCTTGAATATTATTGCTAGTCCTCCTCCTCTTTTTTTCTCTCTGCAGGTTACTGTTATTTTGTATCCTGGCGGGCATACTTCTTTTATTCTAGGGTCTGTGTCTGAGGTTAACCAGGTTTCAGTGAGGAATAGGCAGTCAAGTTTTTCTGTTTTTATCCAATTTTTTATGTTTTCTGTTTTGGGTCCTAGAGATCTGATGTTAACATAGGCACAAGTAAGGGAGGTCGTGTTGGTCTGGGGAATGTAAGTTGTTTCCGGGTATATGAGTGTTGTGGGAGTTGGATGAGTTTTTGTTTTCGGAGGTGTTGATCTTCTTCTCCAGATAACATTGATGGGGTGTTGAGTGCTGGTGTGGTGGTTCGGGTTTCTTGATGTGAGTATTCTTCTGTTGGGAATTTGGAAGTTGGTTGTACTGGCGGTTGAGGTTGTGGTGGGTAAGTTGTTTGCTGTTGTTTTCCAGCTAGAGATGAGGAGGATTATCAGGAGGGTGGCTAGTTTGTGTGTATGCAGGGAGAGCTTCATGTTTGATGTCTGGTTCAGAGTGTTCGGAGTGTTAGGTAGAGGGAATGGTTCTCTCTTAGAGTCCTGGTTGGAGGAGGGGGAGGAGCGGGGATCTTTCGCTCCTTACCTTATAATGGAAGTCGGCAGGAGGTCTGGTGGAGTGGTCTCTGGGGCTTTGGTGTTCCCGTTTCCAAGGTCCGCTGGTGCTCCTCTCAGGTGCTCCTCTCAGGTGCTCCTCTCAGGTGCTCCACGAAGGCGCTCACTAAGGCGCAGGCGCCTTTGTCGTGCGCCTTCGTCGGCACGCCGAGCAGCGGCGCGCTGTTGTCGCTGTGTCTTTTTATGTAAGTTGTCCTCCTGCGGGATCGGGGGGGCGGAGCAGGGCTCCCTCGCCGGCCCGGTCGTGCTGGAAAATGGCGAGTGCTGGCGCTGTGTCTTTTTATGTAAGTTGTCCTCCTGCGGGATCGGGGGGGCGGAGCAGGGCTCCCACGCCGGCCCGGTCGTGCTGGAAAATGGCGAGTGCTGGCGCTGTGTCTTTTTATGTAAGTTGTCCTCCTGCGGGATCGGGGGGGCGGAGCAGGGCTCCCACGCCGGCCCGGTCGTGCTGGAAAATGGCGAGTGCTGGCGCTGTGTCTTTTTATGTAAGTTGTCCTCCTGCGGGATCGGGGGGGCGGAGCAGGGCTCCCACGCCGGCCCGGTCGTGCTGGAAAATGGCAGGGGCAGCCGGGTTGAGAGTTGAGGAGCAGTACCCGAAGGCAGAGGGCTGCTCCCGAAGAAATCAGTTGAATTTGGCAGGGGCTTCGGGAGGCGGAGCTGGACTCCCACGCGGCCCGAAGTACCTTCCTGCGGCAGGAGAAGCAGTTTTTTCGTTGGGGCAGCTCCCGGTTTCAGTGGGGCTGCCCTGAAGAGAAAAGCTGTGTGTGCTGTTCTGCAGGGGGCTTCGGGAGGCGGAGCTGGACTCCCACGCGGCCCGAAGTACCTTCCTGCGGCAGGAGAAGCAGTTTTTTCGTTGGGGCAGCTCCCGGTTTCAGTGGGGCTGCCCTGAAGAGAAAAGCTGTGTGTGCTGTTCTGCAGGGGGCTTCGGGAGGCGGAGCTGGACTCCCACGCGGCCCGAAGTACCTTCCTGCGGCAGGAGAAGCAGTTTTTTCGTTGGGGCAGCTCCCGGTTTCAGTGGGGCTGCCCTGAAGAGAAAAGCTGTGTGTGCTGTTCTGCAGGGGGCTTCGGGAGGCGGAGCTGGACTCCCACGCGGCCCGAAGTACCTTCCTGCGGCAGGAGAAGCAGTTTTTTTCGTTGGGGCAGCTCCCGGTTTCAGTGGGGCTGCCCTGAAGAGAAAAGCTGTGTGTGCTGTTCTGCAGGGGGCTTCGGGAGGCGGAGCTGGACTCCCACGCGGCCCGAAGTACCTTCCTGCGGCAGGAGAAGCAGTTTTTTCGTTGGGGCAGCTCCCGGTTTCAGTGGGGCTGCCCTGAAGAGAAAAGCTGTGTGTGCTGTTCTGCAGGGGGCTTCGGGAGGCGGAGCTGGACTCCCACGCGGCCCGAAGTACCTTCCTGCGGCAGGAGAAGCAGTTTTTTCGTTGGGGCAGCTCCCGGTTTCAGTGGGGCTGCCCTGAAGAGAAAAGCTGTGTGTGCTGTAGAACAAAATGAAATCTGTGGTAATTAAAACAATAAATTTATTTCACCTATGACTTATGTGTACGAGATTCTTGCAACATAGTTCATATATGATATATTTTCAAATAACATTGAAAATTTTAATATTTAAATATTTTTAAAAATTAAACATTCAAAGAAATTTTATAGCAGAAAATTCTGCCATCCCAGTGAGAAACAAAATTGTCTTACCTTCCAGAATTTTTTGATAGTGCTCACATGTGAAGTGAGGTGATCCCCAATAGGCATGCCGAAATATGTCTTGTAGGCATGCATCACACATTTTAGTTAGCAGATTCTTCTATGGAGTACTTTTTCCCTCTTGATAAATTGGCCGAATACAAAGCTAAGTGCATCTAATGGATGCTTACACCTTTGTAAAAGGGCCCCTAAGTTTATTCAGTTTGGAATCAATCTGGAATGCTCTATAAAAAAGGCAAATGTCAAAATATTAATGTCTTGGTCACAAAAGCAAAGTTTGAGGGGAATGATAGCCATATTCTATACTTTTGTTGAAAAAGGCAATTAAGAACACTTATTACTCAGGAACAAACAAAAATAAAATTTTGTTACATGGTGTTATTAATCAATTAGACTACTGTAATGAAAGACAGCACAGTTAATTACCGTAACGAGTGTTATTCAGGGACAGCAGGCAGATATTCTCACTTGTGGGTGACATCATCCACGGAGCCCTGGTACGGACAGTATTAAAAATGTATTGCCACTAAGTTTTTAGAAACTTTGCGACTGCCCGCACTGTGCATGCACACGTGCCTTCCCACCCAATGTAGGCTTGCGGTTCCTAAGTTGTGTAAGCAAGCTAAGAAGCCAACCGGGAAAGGAGGATGGGTTGTGAGAATATATGCCTGCTGTGGGGGGAGGGAGACAATAGGACAGGAAACTAGGCTTATGAACCCCATTAGCTTTTTGCCAAGCCAGTTAGCACATGGGATTTTCTGGCAGCTAGTGATCATTGAAAAAGTGAAGGAAAGTTTAATGTATTCTCACTGAAATTTTTTGCACAGAATATTAATCTTGTTCTAACATGCACATTAAAACATATACATAAATTCCATGTGGAACACATATATTCATGGAGAACTACTAAAAACTTACAGTCTGTACATCACCATGATCTTTTTCAAGCCTGAAAAACATTTTAAACATAAATTTTAGAATTTTCAGAGACAGAATTAGATTTACATCAGTAGTTTCTAACAGAGAAGGTAATTTAAGATATGCTATGCAGTGTCAGATCAAAAGCCAATTAAGCCAAGAATCCTGTCACCCATAATGGCTAATCTGAGTCACAGAGTAATACCTGGTAGACATCAAAAATATTTTGAAGAGAGATGATGGTTATTTCTCAGTGGAAGAGATTTTAAATGATTGTGAGTTATAATATAACAAAAAATTATTATATGATTAAATTTTGATCTATTTAGAGCCTTCACTGGGTTTTGCACAAACACTTATTTGGAAGGTTTTTGTCAATGAGGTAATTGCCATTGCACACTGAGGAAAGAAAATGTGGTGATTCAATATGGTTCTGAGGCTTTTCCTTCCATAAATAATGTATTTAACTTCTTATTTAGGTTATAACATTGAAGCAGTATATTCTACTTGTAATTTTTTGGAGAGTAAGTTAATGTGGGGTAGTACCTGGCAGATACCAAAGAGAAGATCTATTCCTTGCTGCTCATTCCCATGGGCAAGTAGAGCCTTTTTAAGACTAATTAAATTTTTATCTAGGAACTTTTCCAAATCTCTTTTACACACAGCTATACTAGATGTTTTGATAATATCCTATGGCAACAAATTCCACAACTTAATCATTTACTTAGTGAAAAAAAATACGTTCTCCAATTTAACTTAAACCTGCTATTTGTTAAAATCATGAAATGTACCCTAAAATTAGCACTATTTTAAAGAGTAAATAATGATTCCTACATTATCTATTCCATCCCATTCTTGGTTTTTTTAAAACCTCTACCACAGGGCTACTCAAATGTTTAGAGTGGAGGTCCAAAAATTTTGGCTGTCTGAAACTCAGGGTCCGCAAATTACTATGGACATGTACCAATCAATAAATACCAATGAAAATAATCTTTTTTTTTTTTTTTTTGTCTGAGCATTGTTTTTCCATTTATTTTTGTTCCCAGTGCCCCTTTTCTGCCTCTCTCTTTTTTCCCCTCTTTACAAGGTAATCCTTATTTTATCTCTCTCCCTTCCTCTCCTCTTGGTTCAATATCTCTTTTCATTTAGCTTCCTTCCCTCCCACTGACAATCTTTCTCAGTTGCCTCTGTCTCAGGTACATCCCTCCATTTAGCTTCTTTCCTTCCTAACTATAACCCAGAACAGTTCTTTCACTCCAGGTCCAACATCCCTCCATCTTGCTTCCTTCCCTCCCTCTATCCAGAATAGCTCTCTCTCTCCCCTCCTCTAAGTCCAATATTTCATTGCATCTCTCCTTTAAACCCCTCCTCTGCCCCACAGGTCTAACATCTCTCCCTCCATCTGGCTGGCTTCCTTCTCTCCATCCCATCCATTGTCCAATATAGCTCTCTCTCATCCCATCCCCTCCACCTCCTTTTCTGGGTCCAATAACTCATTACATCTCCCCAAGTCTAGTGCTCCCTACCTTAAAACACTCTCTGTCTGGGTCTCTGGCAATGGCAACAATTCAAGCAGGCCATCTGCCTGAGGACAGAGTCTGCTCTCTGTTGTTCTGCTGCCCTCCACCCTAGCAGGAAGTTATATCAGAAGGGGGTGGAGCATAACCGAGAGCAGGCTCCAGGCTCAGGCAGACAAATTACTACCACTGCTGAAGGCCTGGGCAGAGAATGATTTAAGATAGGGAGTGCCAGATATGGAGGCTAATGGAGTCAATTTACCCCTACTGCAAAAGCAGAGTTAAAACAAAAATGGTACTTTTCCCCAGCAGTCCACACAGGAGAGCTCCTAAAGCCACTTTGATTCCTAATGCCAAAGCCTTGAACTGTCTTTTGAGAACCACATTCACTCTGTGATCCTACATATTCTTTAACACCATGCCTCCCTCGCTTGGAGGGATGTGCGTTTTGTAAACTACACAACCAAGGAATCCACCTTGAGCAGAGCAAACAGTTGATGACACTCTGGTTACATCGGATACAGCCGAGCCATAGTCCTGGCAACTTTAAGGGACCCTTGAGGAGCATCCCAATGCTCCATGACCAATACATTAATATCAGGATGCCAGGGAAACATAGAACACTGGGCACTCATAATAGAGAAGGAAGCAGAAGGGACCTGCTGGGAGTCTAAGTTTAACTCCTGAAGCAAATCAGTAGTCAGATCCAACAGAGTCAAGGGTCTGAATAGCCAGATAACTGTGGGATCATCCCCTAGAATGAGGGCCACCATGGGGTATAATGTGATCCTACATCCCATGGCAGGGAGGGCACATCCTCAGAAAACAATGGCATAGTAAGAGACCCATCATCATCTGAATCTCCCTCAGAAAGGTCCCCTAGAGTCTGGCCAGCTGCAGCCAGCAAGGTAGATGCACCTTGGGAGACCCTGCCCCCTTGTGCGCTGTCAGATGCACTGCCAGACTTCCCCTTGGAAGGTTGACATCTTGAAAGGCTCTCCACATCAAATTAACAAATTCCAAATAAAATGCCATACTAAGCAGCATTAAGTCTTGTGTAGAAGACTCCAGCTTATGTCTCTTGGGCTCCACAGCCTATGAGCCAATGCACTTAGGACGCCTGCCTTTCTGGGGCCCTGAAAGAAAAATAGCCCCAATCAATGGGCTTCTCAACCCTAGAGAGCAAAGGGGAGGCTAAGCTGGCCGCTCCCACACCCCTTCACAAACTGCACAGCACATTGCACAAGGGTGCTCTTTGGGCAACCATCCAGAACAAAACTGGCATGAATTAGGGTCAAAAGAGCCTGAGGACTCCATCCCTGCCAGTTTTGAGGCAAAACAAGGTGATCTGAAACTTCTGGAGAACTTTGAAAAAAAATTGGGAAATCCAAGATTGTCACCATGGCAGCATTTTGATACCAAAATACACCTCAAAAAAACAGTATAATAAAATGAAGAAGAAAAAATCCCATGATTTTAGAATTTTTGAGGTGGAGGAACATCAGGGAATAGATAGAAACCTTCATAAACATTTGCAGACACCCCTCAATTTTCTTCATAGGCTGTAACAACCTTACTCAATGTTACCTGTGCTGCCAATATGTTATAGCCTGATTCAGTTCCAAAAGTAGCTGAATCTGGGAGGAGATATCATTGCCTCAAACAGAACGTTCTTCCAATGCTGAATCTTCGGGCTGCCAACCTGACTAGTGTCTGACTGAGCCTCCAAACTCTGCGGACCCGTAGACACACAAAAAAGGGGGGGAGGTGTACCCTGTGAGACCCCACTGAGCCCCCTACAGATGCCTAACAGCCTGCGCTCAAACCCCTGCAAGAAGTAGGTGAGCAATGCTATCAGGGAACAGCCTCAAGCTCCAAAAAGGCTTCTGTAGGCTGGCTAACAGGTACCACAAGGGATTGGTCTGTCAGCTGCAGACCTCATTCTGCTTCTCCTCCATGCAGGAAGAGCTGGACCCTTGACTAGGGAAGTTCTTAGCACCGAAAGATGAAAAAAATACACAAAAATACTGAATAAAAATAACGAAATATGCAGAGCAGATCAGAAACACTCCTTCTAGCTCACTTGCAAAAAAAACAATGCACAACTATAGGTGGCAGCAGAGCCCTCTGAGAAGTAGGAGGGATTCAAAAACTGGAATGGATTCCTTCTGCATGGGTTGCAAGCACTGGGATATAACCCGCTAGTCCAGAATGACACACCTATTGCACTAGAAATATTATTTATAAGGATAACTGACAAAACATTACTTTCCGCTTGAAATTCTTTCCTCCATTCTCTAAGGCTGAAAATATCTAAACTGTAATACAATCTGTTTTTTTATAAACTGTAGACCTTAAGATTAGCTTATTTAGGTGACCTTCTGTTTGCCAAGAATAATTTGGCAGTCTTGTTTTGGGCATTTGGGACTTGGGCAAATTTTTGCTCAGGAATAGAGCTTAAAGATAGACGTAGTGGTGGTCTGGGCGATTAAACAACTGAATGTACAGGTAGGCCATTCTCGGAAAAAAAAAAACAAAAAAAAAAAATTTTGGATGCTTTTTTTGAAAATGGACATTTCCCTGCTGCCTACTTTGGGCGCATAGTGCCTTAGGTCAAAAAGGGACTTACTTTTTTTGATTATGCCCCTCTATATTTTCACTCAATCCAGATTAAGATGTGGAATTTGTAATCAGAAGTGATCAAGGCATTTAACATACTAGGATCTAAAAAGATTAGTTCCTGGAGAAATTGTCAATAAACCATTATTAAACATATATAGTTTGGGAACCACTGCTCATCTATGGGTACAAGCAATATAAAATTAATCTATTCCATGGAATCATGCTGGGGTATTTGAAAGGATGCTGGGCTTGATTAATTTTTGTTCTGACTTAATATGGCATATCTTATTTTCTTAAGGTTTACATGTTTCTCTGAGTGCTGGGTGTTAGCACAGGAATGTGAATATCTGAGTAAAGGGTAGATCCCAAAAGCAAGTAGAAAGGATTCTCCCTCCCGTTCTTCGTTCCTTTCTTAGAAAATGTATTTTTTTCACTAATAAAAAATTTACTCTCCTCCATGTTTGTGTCTTCATGATCAATTCAGTATCACTTTTGAAATTACAAATCAATGAAATAGGAAAAATGTGACATTCTATCAATTTTAGAAAGATGCTAGAAATTACAACCAAGAAGACAGTCTTTCTAGTAAAAGAAAAAAAACTACCTAAATTTGAAAAAAAATATATAGCTGTAGGGACAAAGTGGAATAAAACATCTCTGCTCTTACTTTTGCAATTTAGTTGATTGTTTCTGAAATAATTTTGATAGTTCTTGCATCAACTTCTGTTTTATTTCAGCTGATTCTGTATGGAAAAAGGAAGCAAATATGTCTTAGGGAGCACAGTCTTCACTTCAGCCAGATTTTTTTCCAGCATAACACACTGTGGTGATGATTTTCAAATCAGTTGGGCGTTTCAAAATGCCCAAAAAAACATGCATCTGCTAAAAATACCCAAATCCTGTTTTAGGAAAGCCAGAATTTGGACATTTCACACTGCAGTTCATCCAAATAATAAGGGGGTATGTTGTGAGTGTGTTTTGCATGGGAATAGGAAGTGCCCAAAAGTAGGATGTCCAACAAGGATTTTCAAATAAGAAGAAGCATCCATGTCTATAAAAAAGGACATTTTTATCTAGACCTGTTTCGATCACATCCAAGTTACAAAAAGTTGCTTTAATTGAGCCCTGACCACTGGGGGGATTAAGACATGTCCCCCTTCCCTCTCCCCTGAAAATGAAACTGGAAAGGAAAACCAAATCAGCAAGCAGGTCAGAGGAACAGCCTACTGATTAGTACAGTGGACTGTAACCTAAAGGATCCAGGATCTCACTTCAACTTTTTTTCTAATCATTCGGGCCCTTCCAGAAACAGAAAAATACCTACCACTGTATCAAAATATATACACCTGCAAGCCTGCGAGCTATTGAAGTGGTGTGCATTTTTATTTTTTTTAATAAGATTTTCAATTTTACATACAAGCATTGCTTTTTGCTACTTGCTACAGATCTAGAAATTACTTACAATATAACATATAAAGGAAACAATTAACTAACTCCTATTTAGTCCACAACAAATGAGGATCAGGAAAAGAACTAAACTTCAAATCAGAAATAAGAAAAATTAACTTAAGGTCACGGCCTAAAAGCTGGATTCTGTAACCGGTGTCTGTCAAAAAGAACACCAGTTACAGAATCCACCTCTCCCCTCCCCCCACCCGCAACAACGATCACGGCAGGAGAGATGGCTCATTTCCTGTGCCGCGATGATGATCGTCCACCCTCCCCCGAACCGTGGCATTTCGGGGCGAGCATCGCGGCAGGGGAGATGAGCCATCTCTCCTGCTGCTATCCTCACCCTGAAGTGCTGCAGTTCGTGGGGGAGGGGTGCGATCACCATCGCTGCAGGAGAGATGCCCAATCTGTCCTGCCACGATCCAGCCCCCCCCCCAATTGGATCGAGCAGGAAGGAGCCCAACCCCTCTTGCCCCGACGCAACCCCCACTGCCCGATCCATTATGGGCAGGAGGGAGCCCAAGCCCTCCTGTCCGAAGAACCCCCTTGACACGTAGGGAGCCCAAGCCCTCCTGCCCCAGCGACCTTCCTACCCCCCACCCCCACTAAGATACGGCAGGAGGGATCCCAGGCCCTCCTGGCCACGATGAAACCCCCCCCACAAATGCCCCCCCCAAACGATCTTTTGTAGTTTATGAAAACTAACTTCTTAATCCTTATCTTCTCAGCTACTATTTTTGAGAATCAATGCGGCCTTCTTTTCCTCTTACTTTTACTTAATTGCCTCAAAAATGTTCTGTTGCCCTTACAATAACCCCTTTCAGTTTTCCCCTTTGCATTTCTACTCCTTCCAGATGTTCCCATCCAGATAACAATTCCTTGATATAATCCCCTATCTGAACAAAGTTCATTTTTTAAAAGTCTAGAACCTTTACTTTTGAATGAGCCCTCTCTATACCCATCTCAATATTAAACTGTACCATACAGTGATCACTGGATGCCAGATGATCACCTATTGTAACATCAGTAACACTTTCCCCGTTGTAAGCACTAAGTCCAATATGACTCCATCCTGTGTGGATTCCATTATCAACTGCTGGAACAGTTCTCCTTGTAGAGAATCCAGGATCTCCCTACTTCTAGAAGACTCCACAATAGGGATACCCCAATCAAAAACCAGCATGTTAAAATCACCTATTACAAAATTTCCTCTTTTTTAGATATATTCTGAATGTCTACTATTACATCTCTGTTCATTTCTTCTGTCTGTGAAGGAAACCTGTATTTATTTTATTTATTTAAAACATTTATATTCTGCTTTAAACCAATACGGTTCACAATAAACATACAGAATAAAAATACATAACAATAGCAATTGATCCACAATGCCTCTTCCTTGTCCTTCAGATCCTGCAATTCTGTGGCTTTAATATGATCTTTAAAGATAACTAATAGTGAGGTAAATGCTCTCAAAATATACAAAGCTGAGAGGTCAAAATCATTAACAAAAGTATTGCTGGAACCAAGACTTCTCAATATATAAGTCAAAAGATAAGGCTTAAATATAAATATTAGGAAATACAATAGTGCAATCTTCACATACACTCAAAATTGTGTAATCTGACCAAGAGCCGTGGCTCCTATAGTCCAACCCACTGTCCTATCACTGTGTATGACTTTAGTGCAAAAACGATGAACTGAAGGCAATGTGCTCTTTACATACTATGTTTGTTCTCAATGGCAATAAGAGGAAAAACCACTTCACTTAGCTTTAAGATGTGTTAACAGGTCCCGACATGGGCCATGTTTCGAGGGCATGTTTCAAGGAACCCAGAGGAGAAATGGAAAACTTCAAATGCCAAAGAAACAGTAGCTGTGTGATTCGAATGAAAAACTTGTATTCATAAGTAGAAACAGAAAGAGGAGAGGTTAGTTTGTGATTACATATTCCATACTAGGTGAAGGTGTTTTCTGTGTCCTGTTTGTATGAAAGACATGGCTTTTCGTTAGCGTTGACTAGCCTTGTTTGGCGAAATGCATCAGGCATGGTTCTTGGGAGCACCTTAAATTAACCTGATTTGAATCTCCTTATTTTCTGCCAATCTTCTTTTGTTTCATGTTGGATTCTTTGGTGGACTGCTTGCCTTGTTGTTTTGTTGCAAGTTAACATACATGGAGTGGAACGTACTAGAGGAGTTACAGATTTGGTTGTTTATACATATATATGGGTTACAGTTGGTTGATGTAGAGTGAGGCAGTTGAGAGGCGTTGTAAACTTGGTTATTAATATAGACTTATATTTCTGATAGTATTACTGCTTTACAAATATTTGAACACTTTTATATATGCATGGAAAGGGTTCAGAGTTAAAGTCCCGGGTAAGTAGGTGGGAAGGGAAGGAAGGGGGATTTGTTCAAACTTGTTTGGGGGGTTGCACAGAAGAAAAACTCTGCACTAGTATGCTAATCTTTGTTTGTTTTGAATTGTAAAAAAAAAGAAATACAAGTGGAAATAAAGAAGTAAATAAGAAAACAGATAAATGGGGGCGGGACATAGACAAGGCGGGGCGGGACATGGACAAGGCTGGGGCGGGACATGGGTGAAGCAGGGGCAGGTTAGGGGTGGGACAGGGCCAGAGGGGCCCAGTGTACTTGTGTGCCTAGGGGCCCTCGAAGAATTAATCCTGCCCTGACGATGTGAGTCTATATGTATATTTGTTAAGTTTTTTTGTGCTATTTGCTACAGTTTTACCCTGAAATGTTTGAAATATAGCCTTGATCAGTACTTGTTGATTACAAACCAATAAAAACTATGAACTCTCTTTATTTTATCTACTGAGTCATAGATTTGCTCATATCATAAAAGTGGGTTTGCTACTCTTAAGGTTTCATCAGAATAACTGAAAAATCGTTTTGACTTTTTACTGATGCTTTTTCTATGAGGTAGGCAGACATGTAACAGCCGAGTTCCACTGTAGTAACTATTCAGTTGCACCATATCTAGTTAATGTTAACTGTATATTTAAGAAATAAATAAGCACCACAGAATACTAAGATAACTGGTCTGCATGCCTAAAATTTTAAAAAACCACCAATTTAGAGAGATATTTACCAAGCTGTGGCCAAATTGGCAGGTTAATATCTAGTGGTAGTACTTCAAGAATATTGCTAGAGGTCTACCAGTGCCATTTTAATGCTGGCTTCTATAGGAGAAGAGTGACTGCGGATCATTCCTTTTCCCCATTACTAAATACCAGGAGCAGTCACAATAGGTCCAGGGATCTCTTCAAAGGGAAGGTGGGGAAGAGGGTCTGTTTTAGGGGGGAGGGAGATGGGGTATCTTCACAGGGATTGGAAGTCTGTTTCAGGGGTTGGGGTGTTGATTGGAGGGGTATGAGCATTGGAATTAGGATACCACATTTAAGATGGCCCCAAGGAGCACCAAGCTGCACATTAGTGGCCCAATGCTACCTGAGAAGATAAAAAAACACCAGCTTTATTTTTCCACAAATAATGCAGCTTGTAAAGTAAACACAAGCTGCATGAATTCAGTTTACATAATAACAAAGTGTTTTGTATTTTATTATTATGTTGCTCCCAATGTGGTAAACTAGTTTGTTAAGGGCAAACACCACATGATTTTGTCGTTTAGGGGGAAATAGTATAGAACAGAAATTAACATTTACATACCCAACTACTGTATTTCCCCATGCACAGGCTGTGGCCTATGCATCTATTTTGCAAACCGGCCTAGTGGGCGCAGCTTGCTTAAATGGGGCAGTCTATACATGGAGCAATACATCATTCCCCCCTCCCTTAAATACCTCCCTCGCCATTAAATACCTCTTGGATGGCTGCGCCTACCTCCTCCAAACCCTCTGGCTGTCTCCTCCAAACACACTGTGCAGGGCAAGAGCGATATTTGCGATCTCAAGCCTCGCCCCGCGCCCTTCCTAATTGGCTGCTGTAGCGAGAACCGACAACAGCCAATCAGGAAGGGTGTGGGTTGAAGCTTGAGATTGCAAACATCGCTCCTGCCCTGCACAGCGTGTTTGGAGGAGGCAGCGTGTTTGGATGAGGCAGGTGCGGCCATCGAGGAGGTACTTAAGGGGGGGATGATGTATTGGCCGCCCCATTGTATTGGCTGATGTAGGTTTTAAAACTCTTAGATAAGTCACAGCTAGTAACATGGGGCGACTTAACTAAGAATTTTAAAACCTACATTGGCATTTCCTGAGGCCTATACAGGGGCGGCCTATACATGGGGAAATACAGTAATAAAGAATGTAGCCATGAAATCGATAACTGGGATAAAAAAATTCACTAAATGTCAAATTTTAGGAGTACAATCAGATAATTCCTGTCACCCCACTACTGAAGATCGAACATTGGTTACCCATCAAATCACATTTTAATTTTAAAATACTTTCTCTAATTCATAACAAGCAAAATACTGGATTTCTGTGTTTTTTTATTGTGTTAACTAATTTTGAATTCCAATTCACTTACATTCTCCTCATCTCAACATAACTTTCTAACAATCCATTTGTTTTCCAAGGTCTTTTCAGAAACCTATCTCAATTCAATGTTTAATGTTAACAGATCCTGCACTGTGGGACCAGCTCCTTCTATCTCTTTCATTGAAATACTTGCAAGAGAAATTTTAAAAATTCCTTAAATCATATTTATTCCAAAAATTATATGGTCAAGCCACCATTAAGATTGAGAAATGCCGATAGTTGTTGTTGAGGTATTGCCTGGAGGTACCAACTACTATTCCAAAATTTCAATTAATCACTATTCTGCAAATACCAATCTAATTACATAGTGCGTATTTGCAAAAGAAGTGTACACAGAACATGGGATGGAGCTCCCACTTGCACACATAACTTACAGAATGCTATAAGATATACATTTATCTCCTATATTTAGGCATTGGCATTTACATCAGCTCCATGGCTGGTATGTGTGCATGTATCTTACTTTTAAGTGTGTATATACCTGGTTAGTAGGGTGGTCCATGGTAGTGTGCATAAAAATCAACCTTGTCAAATCTTATTTCCACAAGGCTTGTTTTTGTCCACTTAGTATCTCTTACTCATGTGTCAAATTTCAGTTTAAATAGACAATATTTAGAGGTCACCCCAGCGTGCACTGCTTGCATGTGTGTTTATGTGGGTGATTGCACATAATTAGTTTGTATAGTATTGTCTAGTTTGTGACCTGCACCGAAAACTGGCTCCTTGGGAAGCCAGTTTGTCAGCTGTCAACTGTTAGACTGCCATGTGGACTGGATGTTCTTTGACTGGTCAATTTTCATCACTATGACAAAGGAAAACCTTTACCGAAATCTCGTAGAGAACGAGAGCCAAAAGGCCTTGAGCATGCGCAGATGCTCAAGGCCCAGCCCAGGCAAGAGGCGGGAGCTTTCTTTCACTCGCACAAGCAGCAGATGGGGTAAGCAGCATGTTTTGGAGGGAAGGCAGGCGGATGCCACTTCTAGCACAGGGGTGCGATGCGGTTCTTGCGGGGGGGGGGGGGGGCGTTCGCAGGGGGGGGAATCCAATGCCGATTAGAGCGGGGGGAGGGAGTGATGGAGCAGCGCCGGTAGCCTCGGGGGGGGGGGGGGGCAAGGAGGAGATAAAACAAATCAAAACGAGTTTCCCTTACTTCCTATGGGGAAACTCGCTTTGAAATACGAGTAACTTGGTTTACAAGCATGCTTCTGGAACGAATTATGCTCGTAAACCAAGGTTCCACTGTATACTGTTAAGCTTAGCAGTAGTTTAAAAAAACAGGGAGGTGGGACGACCTCTAAACTTTGGGCTTCTTTTACTAAGCTGCACTAGCGGTTTTAGCACACATGCTCTAGACGCTAACGCCTCCATTGAGCTGGCGTTAGTTTTTCCATGTAGCGCAGGGGTTCACGCGTGCTAATCTGCAGCGCGCGCTAAAAACGCTACCGCAGCTTAGTAAAAGGAGCCCTTTATTTTAAGTAAAACAATTTTTGAACATTATGACCAGTCCCAACTGGATGTTCTTTCAAAAATGCTGTTCTGTGTATGCTTATAATATTTTGTGATGTGCTAAATAGGTGTTTCCACTTATTTTTAAAATTTACTATGCAAATCCATAAAAAGAAAATTATAATAAAAATATTTCGGATTTTCAATATAAAAGACACACAAAGTTAACAACTCACGGAATGGTGACTCTGACTGAAGATTCCTCAGAATGGCTTCTACCTCCTCAAATTCACGATCGAAATCTATATCTAAAGCAGAATAAAAGACCAATATTTAATTATTTTCCCACCACTCAAAGTATATGCCTTCAAAAATGGTTCACCAGCTAGAGATTTACAGTTTGCTAATAACTGCAAAGTTCTCCTTTCAGTAAGTAAAGATAGCAACTACCTACTTGACAACTTTCTTCAAAGCCACTCTTCATGAATTGATACTATTAAAAGGTGACTCTGGTAGAGAAGATCACAAATCTAAGCCAATGACAAATAGAGATGTTTTCTAGTTGAAAAAGCAGTTACCTGTTACAGGTGTTATCCAGAGACAGCAGGCATATATTCTCACATGTGGGTGATGATATCCACAGAACCCCTGTACAGACAGTATAAAAGTGTACTGTCACTTTAAATTTATTAGATGTCTCAAGACTTCCCATATCGTGTATAATCCAGTGACTTCCCGCCCGATGATGGCTCACAGGGCTATCAGTTCAGTAAAAAAGCTAAAAAGCATACTAGAGGTGGGAGGGTTGTGAAAATATATGCCTGCTGTCCCTGGATAACACCTATTACAGGTAGGTAACTGTGCTTTATCCCAGGACAAGCAGGCAATATATATGGGACATCCTAGCTAATATGGAAGGAATGGAGGGAAGCTAGCATCTAAATAGACAATAAATTTTGTAGAACTGCTTAGCTGAACAAACTATCCAATCTGGAATGAGTCTCCAGACAGTAGTAGATGTATGAGTTGAGAATCAGGTTGTTGCTTTACAGGAGTGGAACATAGGTAAGCTACTGAAGTTGCAATTGCTCTTACTTTATGTGCTGTGACACGACCTTCCAGCAGTAGCCCAGCCTGAGCATAGCAGAAGGAGATACGTGTTAACCATGTAGAAATAATTCTTTTGTTACAGGAGTTCCCAGCCTTTTAGGATCGAATGAAAACTATAATTGAGTGGAAGTTCTATGAGGTTTGATCCAATCTAGGTACATAAGAACATAAGAATAGCCATACTGTGTCAGACCAATGGTCCATCTAGTTCAGTATCCCGTCTTCATGGAGGCCAATCCAAGTCACAAGTACCTGACAAAAACCCAAATAGTAGCAGTATTCCATGTCACCGATCCAGGGCAACAGTGACTTCCCCTATGTCTGTCTCAGCATCAGACTATGGAATTTTCCTCTAGGAATTTGTCCAAACCTTTTTTTTAAAACTAACTACATTAACCACTCTTACCACATCCTCTGCCAACGCGTTCCAGAGCTTAAACTATTCTCTGAGTGAAAAAATATTTCATCCTATTGGTTTTAAAAATACTACTCTAACTTCATCGACTGTCCCCTAGTTTCTATAAATCTTGATGCAGTAAAAAATCAATTTACTTGTACTCGTTCTACCCCACTCAGGATTTTGTAGACTTTGATCTTATCTCCTGTCAGCCATCTCTTTTCCAAGCTGAAGAGCTCTAACCTCTTTAGTCTTTCCTCATACATGAGGAGTTCCATCCCCTTTATCATCTTCACAGATGCTCAAGGCCCAGGCAAGAGGCAGGAACTTCTTTCACCGGCACGTCCTGTGGGCTGCGTGCCAGTGCCAGATGGGGTAAGGCTGAATGCTGTTTGGGTGGGCAGTGCCAGTTCGTGAGAGGGGGTCCAGGGTCTCCGGGGGGTGGGGGGGGGACAGCGGCACTGGCCTTGGGAGGTGGGGGTGGGTGGGAACGTATCAAGCAAGTTTCTCTTACTTCCTATGGGGAAACTCGCTTTGATATACGAGTAATTTGGTTTACGAGCATGCTTCTGGAATGAATTATGCTTGTAAACCAAGGTTCCACTGTATTAGAAACACCAGGTTTTCTGAAGTCTAGGGTGGGTGATTAATTAAGGTATCATTTATCTTCTCCAACTGTCCTCCCTGTGAGAACCATTTCTGTTCTCCATCACTTGTCCCTATGATGAACATTTCTCTCCTCCACCCTGTTGTTCCCCCCCCCCATCCCAGCCCCCCTGCGATGAATATTATTTCTGTTCTCCATCCTGCCTCCTGCAGTAACTGGCCTTGTTCCTCTTAACCAACTATGTTCACAGTAGCCAGCAGGTATCAACTTGGCAAATGCTGGGATTGCAAGGTCACTTGGCCTTAACAGTGCATGTCATGGGGGGGAGGGGGGGCGCTAGTGAGCTCAGCAAGGAATGGCTGCATAGTTCCTGAGCTCTGCCAACAGTCTGCTATAAAGATTCGACTACAGCTGCAATTCTTATTTTTTCTGGACTCACTATAGCTCAGGTGGGACACTATACCATGGCCTCGGGTAAAACCAGTAAGAGAAAAAGTACCGAGCCGATATCGCTCCAAAAAACGCCGGCGAATAAGAGCGAGACCGAGGCCTTGCATGCGGTAATGGAAGAACTCTACTCCATGTGCGACTTGCTCCATAACTCCGTACAAAACACAGAGGACTTAAAGAAGGATCTTACCTCACTATCGACCGAGATGGCGGTTTTCAGATCTAGAGTCGGTATTATGGAACAGCGCATCAATGTGAATGGAATGAACATCAAAACCCTTCAACAACAAATAAAAAAGATGGCGATCTTAGACCAGGAGCTCAAAGACGCACAGAATAGGTCGCGTCGTAACAATTTTCGTATCCTTGGGATCCTGGAGGCCCGGGAAGGGCGTGATATCATAGCCTTTCTACAATCTTCACTGCCGAAAATCCTTGACCTGGATTTCAAATATGACCTGGAAATCAACCGTGCCCATCATGTTCCGTCGCACATGCCTGAACCTGGTGCGTGCCATCCCTGTCCCATTGTAGTACGACTCTTACGATATAGTCAAGTGATGGATATCATGGAACAAGCCAAACTTAAGCAGCCACTAAAATTCAAAGGGTCATCTTTACTTATCGTGCCGGATCTAGCAAAGCAGACTGCTAAAAGGTGAAAATTATTATTGGAGTATCGCCCTAGGCTCAAATCTATCGGCGCCAAGTTTGGCCTCCTCTACCCCGCCACGATGCGGGTCACCTATAATAATACTATGAAGAACTTTGTGAATCCCCTGAAATTAGCGGATTACCTCGAGCGTGCAGCACCTAAGCGCTATTGACAAGTCCTGACAACCGTGTCTGCTCGCTATCAGCTGAAGCATCTCTCACTACCTTTGCTGACTTCATGGCCGTCCTTGGCTTTTCCTTCGGGCCGAGTTTCATACTGCTATTAGCTGTCTTATGTTTTCAAGACAAATTGTTTGTTGTTATCCACAATTTAATATGTCTTGCTCTGTTCTCCACACTGGTTTATCATTATATCTGCTCCTGATGGTATATGCATAAACCTTCCACCCTCTTGTATATGCTCCTATGTTAGGCTTGCTGTAGTGCTACTGTTTGATTTTCTACATACCTGTAGTTTCTCTCTGCTGATTGCAGCTTACATTAGCATTTCTTACTTCCTCTCATTGATCTGCTGGCTGGCTCTCAACACTGCAGCCCTTGCGGACTTACTATCCCACTTAACTACTGTCTTGTATCTATGTCTGAATTTTCATCCTTTCTCTTTCTGGATGATACAATTTTCATTTCAACAGTCATTCTGACAGGATTATTACTTAGTTTCCTGACTACTCTCCGCTGGTTTCTATGGCCCTATTTACCACTTTTTGCTTTTCTTTCCCAGGTACTCTCTGTGTACTGTGTTTTTTCTGGAGCTCCTTATTCTCATTCCCATTATGTTACATGTTTACCTCTGGATCTCATGCTAGACTCCTATTTTGTCATGTATATTTTGACGCTTAATATCTGTTCTCTAAATGTGAAAGGCTTGAATAACCCCTTGAAAAAACAAAAGATCTGGGACTATGTTAATAGACTAGAACCTGATGTTTTGTTTTTACAGGAATCCCATCTATCTAATCCTGAATCCGCGAAACTATCTTTTCCTTAGGCATTACCAGCATTGTATTCCCCTGCTGTTGATAAACATAATGGTGTATTCATGTTACCAATGGTTTTGGCGGTGGCACTTTCACGGAAGCAACCATCATTGTTCTTCCCAAGACCGGGAAAGATGTCACGGATATTAAGAACTACCGCCCATTATCCTTGATAAATACTGATACCAAAATATTTGCGAAACTTATTACAACCAGACTACAACCCATTCTGTATACCCTTATTACTTCGGATCAGACCAGTTTTATGATGGGTCGCCTTTCTTCTGATAACAACAGACTTCTCACTAATATTATCCACGGATCTCAGACAACGCAGTGCCCTCATCTTGCAATTAGCCTTGATGCGGAAAAGGCTTTTGACCGGATAGAATGGTCTTATATTTTTCAGGTCTTAAACTGGCATGAATTTCCTCCCTACTTTATCTCCATGATCCGTGTATTGTACACCAACCCTTCTACAAACTTGTACATTAACAATGTTTACGCATCTCTTTTTCATCCGACACATGGCACGAGGCAGGGCTGCCCCCTGTCTCCTCTTCTCTTTAACCTGGCCTTGGAACCCCTTCTGACTGCTATCCGCATTAACAACAACATTGTTGGCTACAAGCTGGGCACTCATGAATTCAAAATCTCCGCCTATGCTGATGATATTTTAATCTACGCTTCTCCATCTCCCTTTTCACATATACTGGAAGTGATACGTCAATACTCTGAAATTTCTGGTTATAAACTCAACCTCTCCAAGTCAGAGATCATGCCACTAAACTGTCCTGAAGTGCACACTGATGTTAAGAAACTTGGCTTTCACTGGGCGCCGGAGAAGATCAAATACTTAGGGGTGTTCTTTGGTACCTTCATCGATGACACCCTAACATTCAATTCCGATTACATCCTACAAAAGGTCAAGTTGTCTTTATTGCAATGGTCTCCACTTAAGCTTTCATGGTGGGGAAGACTCGATACTATAAAAATGTTGGTACTGCCTGTCATCACTTACATTTTTGGTATGCTGCCATTCCTCCTGCCACAGACTTTTTACAAGAAAATCGAATCTCTCCTTACGGATTTCCTATGGAACCACAAACACCACGCATTAGCCTACAGAAACTGAAATGCACGCGACAGGATGGAGGCATTTCGTTTCCTAGTATTTATGATTATCATATTTCCTTTCTATTACGACAAGGAGCTCAGTGGAACTCGGTTTTGGATACCTCTTTTTCTTCACCATGGCTGTTACTGGAATCTGCTTCTAGCTCATTACAACTAAAATACGTCCATGCCATGAGCAAATCCATCCCTATTACATTGAATCCTATCATACGTGACATGATTACTGCGATACACACGATTGATTCATACTCAGAAATCAAATGGGGCTCCTCCTCTCTTACGCCGTTGTGGAATAATCCCAAAATCCGGATCCAAAACAATTTGGTTTCCTGGAAACTATGGCAGGACCACAACATCTGGACTGTGAGTCAATGGTATACCTTTGCCAATATCTGTAGGACCTTCAACTTACCACCCTCACAGTTCTTTCGTTGGCTTCAACTCACTCACACTATCAAAAAGGATCTTCTTCCATCATCCTCCCTGCCTTGGCTAATCTTCATATTTATCCTGCTGTGATAAATTTGCAACTCAACAGCACGCTGCATCCCGCTGGTACAAATTACTATGTTCGCACAAATTCAAGGCCGTCGCTTCTATAAGAGACTCTTGGAATGCTGAGCTGGACCTGAATTTTGATGAAGATTGCTGGGAGAAAATCTGGATCAATATCAGTAAAGCTCTTCACTCTTCTTCTTTGATGCAATCTGCCTTTTTCACTCTACACAAGGCATTTTGGACTCCAATTAAGGTAGCCAAGCTTGGCTCGTCCCATCTGAGTGAGTGCTGGTCTTGTAAGAGTTCGCCCAGTGTGCTTCAACATATACTGTTTGACTGCCCCTTGCTCACACAATTCTGGAATCATGTGTGATCGACCATTCAAGAAATTTTAGATCTTCACCAACCTTTGACTTATGCCATGGTCATCTTCGGCGCTGCAGCGATACCCTCACCCTATTTCTGAACCAGCTTCGTTATTACTGAATGATCTCTTGACTATAGCTTTAAAGGTAATATATTATCTAACTGGAAAGATCTATCCTCTGCTAATTATTCTACGTGGTGGTCCTATGTTTCCATTACCCTTAAATATGAAAGAATATATGCAGAAAAATTTGGTTCTCTGAGGAAATTTCACAAGACTTGGGATGCATTATCTGACTTTTGTGCCTTACATACTCTCAAAGGTTGATACTACACTGTTACCTTATCCATGCTTTATGGTATTACTTCTTGGTTTCATAGTATACAAATGAATGGTGTTTCTCCGACTCCTCTAGCTCCATATTTGGAACAGTATATCCTACTTATTCAAATTGTCTTACATTGCTTTATATTTGCTTTGTCCCTACTTGGTTATTTTATTTTCTTTCTCACTGACTGACTGTTGTACACACAATGCTCCTACTCTTCCTTCCATTGCTTCTCAGACATTGGTTCAATGATTGTACTACCATGTTGTTATCCTTGTTCCTTATCTTATTTCTGTTAATAAATAAAAATATTGAACATAAAAAAAACCAGTGCATGTCATACCTTTGGCACATCTCCTTTTCAGGAAAGTCCAGACATAGGGGAACATAAGAATAGCCTTACTGGGTCAGGCCAATGGTCTATCTAGCCTACTGTCTTCACAGTGAACAATCCAGGTCAAAAGTATCTGGTAAAAACCCAAATAGTAGCAACATTCCATATTACCGATCTAGGGTAAGCAGTGGCTTCCCCATCTCTGTCTCAATAGCAGACTATGAACTTTTCATCCAAGAACTTGTACAAAACTTTTTTAAACCAGCTATATTAACCGCTTTTACCATATCCTCTGGCAATGCGTTCCAGAGCTTAACTATTCTCTGAGTGAAAAATATTTTATCCTATTGGTTTTAAAAGTATTTTCCCTGTAACTTCATTGAGTGTCCCCTAGTCTTTGTAATTTTTGATGGAGTTAAAAAAAATCGATCTACTTGTACACATTCTACACCACACAGGATTTTGTAGACTTCAATCATATCTCCCATCAGCAATGTGCTCCTGACCAGCCAATTGTCCTGACTTCTGTGGATGTGAGCCTGAGAATGCTGGGTCTGTGGTTGTTGCCGAGGATGAGTAGGAGTAAACCTATACCTTTGAAAGTAGTAGAAACCTCTTTGAGAACCACTAGGGAACTTCCTAGTAGTAAAGGCCGCAGGAGGCAGCCAGCAGAAGAACAGGATAGCATCAGTGTGGGTTTTTTATGTGATCAGCAACCTCTTCCACCCTGTCACCAAAAAGAATATCTTCTCAGCGAGGTATGTTCATTAGCCTCTTCTGAACTGCATGTTCAAGGTCAGAGACACATAGCCATGAGATTCTGCACATTCTCCCACCTAAAGTGGAGAGTTTGGGTGGGAGGGGATGTGCACAGATGGATCAAGCACTGGTTGTCGGGTAGACTGCAGAGGGTCGGAGTAAAGGGTCAATATTCTGACTGGAGGGGAGTCACAAGCGGTGTGCCACAGGGGTCGGTGCTGGGGCCGTTACTCTTTAACATATTTATCAATGACCTGGAAAAGGAGGTAAAGTGCGAGGTTATAAAATTTGCAGACGATACCAAACTGTGCGGCAGAGTTAAGACCAGGGAGGAGTGTGAGGACCTACAAAGGGACCTTGACAAGCTGGAAGACTGGGCAAACAAATGGCAAATGCGCTTTAACGTAGACAAATGCAAGGTCATGCATATAGGGAAAAAGAACCCGTTGTTCAACTACAAATTGGGGGGGGTATTGTTGGGAGACAGCAGACTTGAGAGAGACTTGGGTGTGCTGGTGGATGCATCACTGAAGCCATCTGCACAGTGCGCAGCAGCCTCAAAAAAAGCCAACAGGATGCTGGGCATCATAAAGAAGGGCATAACAACCAGAACACGGGAAGTCATCATGCCATTGTATCGAGCGATGGTGCGTCCACATCTGGAATACTGCGTTCAGTATTGGTCGCCGCACCTCAAGAAGGACATGGCGGTACTTGAGAGAGTACAAAGGAGAGCAACGAAAATGGTAAAAGGGCTGGAACACTGCCCGTACGCCGAGAGGTTGGATAGGCTGGGGCTCTTCTCTCTGGAGAAGAGGAGGCTCAGGGGAGATATGATAGAGACCTTCAAGATCATGAGGGGCATAGAGAGGGTGGATAGGGACAGATTCTTCAGACTGAAAGGGACAGCGAATACGAGGGGGCATTCGGAGAAACTGAAGGGAGATAGGTTCAAAACAAATGCAAGGAAGTTTTTTTTCACCCAAAGGGTCGTGGACACTTGGAATGCGCTACCGGAGGAAGTGATCAGGCAGAGTACGGTACAGGGATTCAAACAGGGATTGGACGGATTCCTGAGGGATAAAGGGATCACGGGATACTGAGGGAGGAGCTGGGATGTAACACAAGTATAAAAAGCTAACCAAGTAATGAGTATAGAAACCAAACCAGGTCGTGCATGTGCAAGACCGGAAGGTTAGGACTTCGATAGGAAGACAGGACTTAAATGAGAAACCAAGGTGGCAAGGGAGCCTCTTCTGGTGATACAGACAGGTCGTGACCAGTCTGGGCCGCCGCGGGAACGGACTGCCGGGCAGGATGGACCTATGGTCTGACCCGGCGGAGGCACTGCTTATGTTCTTATGTTCTTAATATTAAAAGTATCATACACACCCCTGGCCAGATATTTTGAACACTCCTTCTACCTTCTGGCCAACTGGTGAAGCTCAGCAGTTGCTCCTGTGGGAGAGTATTTGCAAAGTCCAGTATACTACAGACCAAAGGCTGCAAGTAAATACTGGTAGTGCTGGATGCAGGAGACTACTATTGAGGTCTGATAAACTTTCCTCTCCAAAAAGTCTAAGGTTCAGGCCTCTCTGTCTGGGGTCACTGAGGCTGGGACCCAGAACTCCTAGTCCTTTTGAGAGCAGATTCAACCACAAGGGAGTGATGTGGCAACTGGGCCTTCTTGAATCCAGGAGAACCTCTGGATCCAATACATGGAATCCACATTCTTTGGTACAACTCGCACAGGGGTGGGGGGTCTCCCAGGTCTTCATCTATGCATCCTGGAGAATCTTGTGCAGAGGAACTGTCACAGCATGTCTGGGTGGAAAATCAAACTCCAAAACCTGAAATAATTCATCCAAGTTTCAGCCTCCATTTCCTAAATAAAGGGATAGGTATCCACCATTTCCTTGACAAAATGAGTGAAGGCTCATATGGACACTTTCTTCTCTTATCAGGTGGAGAGGGGTCCAAGGGTATTCTTTATAACCTCATCTTTGAGTAGTAGTCTAGCTCTTTCTCAGACTCCCATGAATGCTCTGAGTCAGACTCAGCAAAATAGTCCTTATGAGACTAATGAGAATTCACCTGTCTCGGCTGGCTGGGAGTACATCCAAGCCTTGGGGTAAGTACCTGCTCATGCCTCGACCTTGCAGGATCTTCCTCTCTCAATATTGAGTGGTGCCATGCATGGGAAGATACCGATACCAATGCCTCTTGAAGTAAAATGGTCAAGAACTATTCCACAGGTTTATCATGAACCTTGAGGTTGGAGTGGTTGAGTGCTATGGCTGGCACAAGCAACTCGATACCCAAGCACTTTGGAGCTGTAGCAAGTCTGCTAACTCCTCCCTCAGTATGGCCCAGAACCAATCATCAAGGACAGGCATCATCACTAAGGCTGGGGCTGGACTTGGCATGGAGACAGCTTGCTGTGTTGTCAGTGCTGTATCGGAAGCAGGGTTCTTGCTGCATGGGGGTTGCAGCGACAGTAACAGAATTACAGAGGGAGAGCAGTCCTCTTGCTGTAAGTGCTTCTCAGGTGCCGGCAATGCTGATGTCTCAGAGCTCCTAGCACTGTGTATGAGGACAATGTTGAATTCACTTGTATCCTTGGTGGAGGCTCCAATGCAAATCAATCTCAGGGCTTGCTAATGATGTCTGACACTGAGAGAGGTGAAGACCTCCTCGATGTCAGTGCACCCCCATGGCAGCCATCGGGGCTGATGCTAATATCAATGGTCCAGACATTGAGGATCCAAAAAGTCCTTATGGCAGGTCTTCTGTCTTCTTTTCTACATTTTTAAACAAAGAATATAGTTAGATGGATCATAGTCAGGTCCCAAACACTCCACACACCAACTGTGTGGGTCAGTGCTAGATATCATCATGCATGCGTACTGGTAAATTCCCAGAGGAACTTGATCATATCCTCATGACTCCTATTATCAAAAACCCAAAGGAGCACGTTTCCTTGATGGCCAACTACAGACCAATTGCCAACATACCATTCTTTCTTAAACTAATGGAAGGTCTGGTTAACATCAACCTCACGCAATATTTAGAGAAGTTCAACATTTTACATGATTCTCAATCTGGCTTCCGAACAAATCACAGCACTGAAACAGTTTTGGCCTCTATGACTGACCATCTTTTCCATTTGTTTTCCCAGAAAAAAAGCGCACTGGTACTGCAGTTTGACCTGAGCAGTGCCTTCGACCTTGTTGATCATGATCTCCTGCTTAGGTGCCTCGATTCCATCGGCATTTCCGGCAGGCTAAATTGGTTCATGGGTTTCCTAAAAAAATGTACTTACCAGGTCTACAGTGAAGGAGCCTACTCTCAAGCTTGGTCTAACCCCTGCGGAGTGCCACAGGGCTCCCCACTCTCCCCCTCGCTTTTCAATATCTATATGGCTTCACAGGGAAATATGTTATCCGATTTAAAACTGAAATCGTATATATACACAGATGATATAACAATTATTATTCCCATAACCTCATTGACCCAAGAGATAGAACAATTCATCTCATCCGTCCTTACCAAGATAGAACATTGGACTATGCACTCCAAACTAAAACTGAATCCCGATAAAAAAAAAAGATTTTCTTGGCAAGTCCCAATAACAAGATCGTGAGATTAAATAACAAGATCCTTGAGACTAAATGGATCAGACTACCCAATTAATCCCACAACCAAAATCCTTGGCGTCACCTGGACCGAAGCCTGACGTTTGAAGATCACACTAATGCTCAAGTCAAAAAATGCTTTCTCACTCTATGGAAACACCATTAAACAATACTTCAATTTCTTTTCCTTTCGACTGTTGGTTCAATCCCTGATCTTAAGTACCTTAGACTACTGCAATATTATATAAGAACATAAGAACATAAGAACATAAGAACTGCCTTCTCCGGATCAGACCTTCGGTCCATCAATTCCGGCGATCCACACACGCGGAGGCCCTGCCAGGTGTACACCTGGCTTAATTTATAGTCCACCATATCCTTATATGCCTCTCTTAAGGAGATATGCATCTAGTTTGCTCTTGAAGCCTAGGACGGTCGATTCCGTCATAATCTCCTCTGGGAGGGCATTCCAGGTGTCAACCACTCTCTGAGTGAAGCAGAACTTCCTGACATTAATCCTGAACCTGTCCCCCCTTAGCTTCATTACATGTCCTCTAGTCCGTGTCAAATTGGACAATGTAAATAATCTTCTCTGCTCTATTTTGTCGATTCCTTTCAGTATTTTGAAGGTCTCGATCATATCCCCACGCAGTCTCCTTTTCTCAAGGGAGAACAATCCTAGTGTTATAAGTCTGTCCTCGTATTCCAGTTTCTCCATACCCTTCACCAGTTTTGTTGCTCGTCTCTGCACCCTCTCCAGCAGTTTTATATCCTTCTTTAGGTAGGGAGACCAATGTTGGACACAGTATTCCAAGTGTGGTCTGACCATTGCCCTATAAAGCGGCATTATAACTTTCTCCGATCTACTCGAGATTCCTTTCTTTATCATGCCCAACATTCTATTTGCCTTCTTTGCCGCTGCCGCGCATTGTTCCGACGGCTTCAGGGTCCTATCTATCAGTACACCCAGGTCCTTTTCTTGTTCACTCTTCCCCAGAGTTGCACCTGACATTGTATACTCGTATTCCTTATTTTTATTGCCTAAATGCATTACCTTGCATTTCTCCACATTGAACTTCATCTGCCATTTCTCCGCCCATGTTTCTAACCGACACAAGTCGCTCTGGAGTTTCTCTCTATCATCCTGCGATCTGATTGCCCGGCATAGTTTTGTATCGTCTGCAAACTTGATGATCTCACTGGATGTTCCTTCCTCCAGGTCATTGATATAAATATTAAAAAGGATCGGCCCAAGTACCGAGCCCTGGGGTACACCACTAGTCACTTTCTCCCAGTCGGAGAACTTCCCATTTATGCCCACTCTCTGCTTTCGGTTTTCCAGCCATTTGCCTATCCACCTTTGTATATCCCCCTCTATGCCATGGCTTTGTAGTTTCCTGAGAAGTCTTTCGTGTGGAACTTTGTCGAACGCTTTCTGGAAGTCCAAGTATATTATGTCCACCGGCTTCCCACTATCAATTTGCTCGTTCACGGTCTCAAAAAATTGGAGTAAATTCGTCAAACATGATTTCCCTTTCCTGAATCCATGTTGACTGGGTTTCATCAAGTCGTGTGCGTCCAAGTGCCGGACTATGCTATCCTTGATCAGTGCTTCAACCATCTTGCCAGGGACAGACGTAAGACTCACAGGTCTATAGTTGCCCGGTTCCCCTCTCGATCCTTTTTTGAAAATTGGGGTGACGTTCGCTATCCTCCAGTCGTCCGGTATCTGTCCATTCTGATTGTCAGGTTTGCAAGTTTTTGCAATAACTCTCCAATTTCAACCTTCAATTCCTTTAAGACTCTCGGATGAATCCCATCCGGTCCAGGGGATTTGTCACTTTTAAGTTTGTCGACCTGATAGTATATCTGGCCTAAGTCCACTTCAACTGTGGTGAGGCTGTCTTCTATTTCTCCTGCAAACACTTTCTCCGCTTCAGGTATTGTTGAGGTGTCCTCCTTCGTAAAGACGGACGCAAAGAAGGAATTTAGTTTGTCTGCGATTTGTTTATCTTCCTTGATGTACCCTTTTCTTCCCTGGTCGTCCAGGGGTCCCACTGCCTCTTTTGCAGGTTTTTTCCCTTTCACGTATCTAAAGAAGGGCTTGAAGTTTTTGGCCTCCTGGGCTATTTTTTCCTCATATTCCTGTTTTGCATCCCTCACCGCCTTGTGACATTTCTTCTGATCATCTTTATGTTTGTTCCAGGCTTCGGTTGTCTTTATGCATTTCCATTTTTTGAAAGAGTCCTTCTTTTCTTTTATGGCTTCCTTCACCTGTATGGTAAGCCATGCCGGTTCTCTTTTGCTCTTTGTTCTCCGATCTTTGGAAATCCTCGGAATGTAGAGATCTTGTGCTTCTGTGATAGTATTTTTCAGTAGGGTCCATGCCTGATCAACCGTTTCAAGTTTGTCCACCATCTTCTCGAGTCGTTTTTCTACCATGGCTCTCATGCTATCGTATTTACCCTTTTTAAAGTTCAAGGTGGTGGTTAAGGTTTTGGCATGTTTCCCTTTCCCGATGTCAAGTTTAAAGTTGATTACATTGTGATCACTCGTTCCCAGTGGAACCATGACTTCCACTTCTGTTATCGGTCCCGTGAGGCCATTTAGGACCAAGTCCAAGGTGGCGTTGCCTCTTGTCGGTTCTTTTACCATTTGTTCCAGGAAGCAATCCCCTAGCACCTCCAAGAACTTGGCTTCCTTGCCGCAGTTGGAGGTTGCTAGTTTCCAGTCTATCCCTGGGAAATTGAAGTCTCCCAATATAATTACATTGCCTGTCTTGCATTCTTGTTTGATTTCCTCCATCATTTCTGAGTCAGTTTCCTCCGCCTGTCCTGGTGGACGATAGTAAAGGCCAATTTTCGTATCTGCGCCATATTGACCAGGAATTTTGATCCAGAGTGACTCAAGCTTCTCTTTCATTTCTGTTGTAACCATTTCAACAGAATCTATTCCCTCCTTAACATATAGAGCAATACCTCCACCTTTCTGCCCTACTCGATCTCTTCTATACAGTTTGTATCCCTGTAGTACTGTGTCCCATTTGTTTTCTTCATTCCACCATGTTTCTGTTATGCCAATGATATCCAATATGTCATGTCTTGCTATTGTCTCTAGTTCCCCCATTTTGTTACCCAGACTTCTAGCATTCGTATACATACATCTAAGTTCCCTTCGTGTTACCTTTTTGGACCTTCTACTCTTGGCCGTCCCTGTAGTTTCAATTACGGTATCCTTTACTGCTCCTGTGTTATCACCCTTGTTTGCTGTGTGGTCGTCCCCTCCTGTGTCTGAGTTGTCCCTTCCTGCTTTTTCTCCCTTATTGGCTGTGAGGTCGTCTTCTCTTGTATAGGTGTAGTTGTCCTTGGCTTGTTCGTCGGGGCATCCTGCTATCCGTACCATTTGGGATCTCTCAAGAAAACTAAACTGAGAGTCATCCAAAATGCTGCAGTCCATCTCATTTATAATAATAATAATAACAGTTTATATACCGTTCTATGCGGTTTACAGAAGATTAGTGGGGTACAAGTTGAGTTGACGTACAAGTTGAGTTAACTTAAGGGATGTGGGAACAATGGGGAGAAAGGGCAAGAGAGGGGAAGGAGGGAAGTGGGTCAGCTGTCTAGGTATTTCAGGAATAGGTGAGTTTTGAGGCGTTTCCTGAATACCTCATAAGTGGTGGGCAATAGCAGTTGTTCTAGGTCTTTACCCCATAGAGCAGCCTGATGAGAGAAGATACTCATGGTGTTTCTGGCCTCAAGAAATCAGAAATACAAATATATAAGGCAATAGAAAATTTGTTTTTCCAAGGTTAAACTCCAATAGTAAACACACAACAACCTTAGATAGAAATAATATTCCTGTTTAGGACCTCAGAGGTGCAAGCTGTGAGAGCATTTCATTCACAGAATTGTTTGCACTAAAGTCTTCATCGATCTCAATATTTTATATATTTTTTTATATTTTTCTTATTTTTCTTATTTAAATACTTCATTTAAGTATTTAAATAAGAAAAATATATTTTTTTATATTTTTCTTATTTTTCTTATTTAAATACTTAAATGAAGTATTTAAATAAGAAAAATATAAAAAAATATATAAAATATTGAGACCGATGAAGACTTTAGTGCAAACAATTCTGTGAATGAAATGCTCTCACAGCTTGCACCGCTGAGGTCCTAAACGGGAATATTATTTCTATCTAAGGTTGTATGTGTTTACTACTCAAGAAATCAGACCATGTAAGCCCATATTACAAAAAAACTACACTGGCTGCCTGTGGAAGCAAGGGTCATTTTTAAGTTTGTTTGCCTTTGCTTCAAAACCATGACAGGTTCATCCCCAATCTATTTGTCTCACCATTTTGAATTCCCAGGCACAACTAATACACGCAGTACCTACTTATTCGCTTTTCCATCCTTAAAGGGCTGCACCTACAAGAGATACCTCGATAGAACACTATCATTCCAAGCAGGCAAATGGAACAAATGTTTAACCAACCTCATCTCAAACGCACTTTCGTACCAAACATTTAGGAAGTCAATAAAAACCTATCTCTTTGACAAATTTCTATGATCCCACTTCAACCTGATGTACTTCCAAAACACTTCCAGATAAATTTGATTAAACTTAACATGCCAATGTAATTTTGAAAGTTCTCTGTAATGTTGCTGTCTGTATACAGTCTCTTCCGTTGTAAACCACTTAGAACTGTTTGTGGTATGGCGGTATATAAAAATAAAGTTGTTATTATTATTATATCAACCAATTACATTGAGTGCATCTTTTGAAGCCACGGGAGAAAATTAAATTAAATAGTATGAAAAATGAAGAAAAATACCCACACAGGAAGGCAAGAAATTACAAGGAAAAAAGGTGCTAAGCAGGTTAACAGAACACAACCTCCTAGCTCCACAGAGAAAAAAAATAAAAAATAATCAAAGGGTCCTGCTTGTCAGGTCAAGTAGGATGGGATTCATACCTGCATAGTGGGGCTGCTATCAAAAGCCTCTTAAAGTTATAGAGCACTGGGTAGTGTCCACAATGGGCTCCATCAGGATGATGTCACCTAGATGTAAGGAATAAGGATACTACTGTCCTGCTTGTCCTCGGAGCACAATTATCCTGATGCATTCTGAGAGCTCCTAGCCATTATCAGTGTACTATATGTAGCCATTTTGACTTCAGAGTTCATACATCTTAATACTAAGGCAGTGGTTCCCAAACCTGATCCTGGAGGCACCCTAGACACTCAGGTTTTCTGGATATCCAGAACAAATACTCATGAGAGAGATTTGCTTACAGTGGAGGCAGTGCATGCAAATATCTCTCATGAATATTCATTGTGGATAGCCTGAAAACCTGACTGGCTGGGCTACCTCCAAGACCAGGTTTGGGAATCATTGTACTAATGTGAATCTTTTGCTCTGGAGTTTTATTGAGCTGCTAGAAATCTAAAAACAATTTTAGGATTAGGTGGCATTTACAACTTCCAGTGTTGTCTTCCAGTTTATCCTTTTCTTTTTTTGTCAGATACAATGTTGACAATATAACTAAATGATTATGCACATGTAAGCAGCAATTTTAGAAAAGCTGATACTTATGCATGTATAACTGCAACATGTACAGATTTCAAGGGGTATGATATGGCAGACATATGGAAAAAATATGTTCTTAACTGTTAATTTTCTTTCCTTTAGACACAGCAGATGAATCCAGAGTCTAGAGGGATAGCACACATCTACCAGTAGGTGGAGATAGAGAAACTGATTAGCAGGTGGTACACCTCCTGTATCTTCAGTATTGCTCCTTGCCCAAGCATCCAAAACCAGTAATACGCTTAGCAGGTAAAAAATTTATTTCCCATAACAAAGAGCAAAGGTAATAACATAGACTACAACTACCAACTATAACAAAACTTCTGAAACTTGTGAAAGATAAACCGACAGTGAATATCCAGAAAGGGTGGGGCTCTGGATTCATCTGCTGCGTCTAAAGGAAAGAAAATTAATAGGTAAGAACATAATTTTTCCTTCCTTAGCAATAGCAGCAGATGAATCCAGAGACTAGTGGGATGTAGCAAAGCAATCCTCAATCTGGGTGGGAAGCGAATGCCACCTCAGTAATGACCAAAGCACCAAAAGCAGTCTCCGCACACACTGCCACATCCAACTGGTAATGCTTAGAAAATGTATTCTTAAAAGACCAAGCAGCCACACAACAAATCTCCTCTAAGGAAAGACCTCTGGACTCAGCCCAAGAAGTAGCCATCGCTCTGGTTGAATAGGCATGAAGTTCATCTGGCAACCGTTTCCCTTGCCATCAAATAAGCGGAAGCAATGGTTTCTTTGACCTAACCAGCGATGGAAATTTTGGACGCTGCTATACCTTTGTTGCATCCCGTGAATAACACAAACAAGTGATCTGAACGACGAAAGTCGTTATTAACCTGTAGATAATGTAGAAGCATCCTATGGACATCTAGGGAATGCAGTGAAGAGAATTGCGCTCCCTAGTCCTGAAAAGCAGGAAAGAAGAGAGACTGGTTGACATGAAAGGATGATACCACCTTAGGAAGAAATGATGGTACAGTCCGAACTAACACCACTGAATCTGAATTGTACAAAAAAAGATCCCTGCAGGTCAACGCTTACAACTCAGAAACCCACTGAAGCCACTGACACAAGAAACACTGCTTTCAACGTGACATCCTTTAGATTCGCTTTGGATAAAGGCTCAAACGGAGCCTTCTATAACCTCCAAGGACTACCTTAAGACTCTACTCTGGACAGGACTTCTTAACAGATGGCCAAAAATGATGTACACCTTTCAGAAATCGAATTATATCAGGCTGAGACACCAGAGTAGAATGAGACACTCGGCCCCTGTAACAAGCAAGGGCTGCTACTTGAACTTTAAGAGAATTATATGCCAACCCCTTGGCTACACCATCCTGTAGAAAAGAAAGAACGTTAGACAGAGAAGCCTGGAAGGGTGAAATACCCTGAGCATTACACCAAGAATTTAAAATCCTCAGACGAACGCAGACATAGATCTCTTTTTTTGCCTGGAGAAGAGTCTAAATAACCTGTTCCGTATATCCCTTATGCCTCAGCCTTGACCTTTCAAGAGCCAGGCCGTAAGACCAAAGTGGGATGGATTTTCCATGTTGATCGGACGCTGGGTGAGAAAATCCAGTCACCGGAAATCTCAACAGTTCGCCCGTTGAAAGACCCATGAGATCCGCATACCATGGACGGCGCGGCCAATCTGGAGCTAACAGGATCACGTTGCCCTGAAAGCGAGCTATGCGATGCAATACCCAACTGATCATCAGCCAAGCAAGAAACACATAAAGGAGACAACTCAGAGGCCAGGAAAGAGCCAACACACCCATTTCCTCTGACTCCCGCTCCCTGCGCCTGCTGAAGAACTGAGGAAGCTTCGCATTTTGAGACAAGGCCATGAAGTCTATTCCCGGGAGACCCCACCTCTGAATTATTAGGTCGAATGCCTGAGGGGAGAGTTCCCATTCTCTAGGATCTAGAAGATTTCTGCTGAGGAAGTCTGCCTGAACATTTGCTTGTCCTGCTGATATAGAGGAAGATGAATTTCTGCCCATTGAAGCAGAACCATTGCCTCGCTTGCCAACTGAGTACTTTGCGTACCTTCCTGCCTCAACTGAGGACTCCGTGTACTTCCCTGCCTGTTGATATATGCCACTGCTGTGACACTGTCCGAAAAGACCCTTGTTGGTCGGCCCTGAATCATGGCCTGAAATGCCTGAAGCGCTAGCCTGATCGCTCTCAATTCCAGAAGATTGATCGACCACTGAGCCTCCTCCAGAGACCAGACGCCCTGAGCTGAGGACTGAAGGCACTTAGCCCCCGTCCCAACAGACTGGCATCCATGATAACTATGATCTAGCCCGGTGTTGCCAGTAGCATTCCTTTGAACAGATTGATCTTGCTGAGCCACCAATTCATGCTGAGCGATGCTTGAGGAGTCCACTGTAGACGATGATTGTAGTCCTGAGACACTGGGGACCACTGGGAGAGAAGAGACTACTACAATGGCCTCATGTGAAAGCAAGCCCAAGGCACCACTTCCAGAGATGCTACCATTGATCCCAGAACTTATCCATAATCTCATACTCTCGGTCTGGGTGACTGGAGAAGTAGGCAAATTTGAGACTGCAACTTGTCTCCCCGGCCTTTGGGTAGAAACACCTTCCTTATCTTCATGGCGAACATCACCCCCAGATGCTCCAAAGATTGGGACAGGGTAAGAGAACTCTTTGGAAAGTTGATGACCCACCCTAAAGATTGAAGAAGAGAGATCACCCTTTCCTGTCTGGAAGACGCCCGGATCAACCAGTCATCCAAGTAAGGATGTACCTGAATCCTCTGTTTGTGAAAAAACGCCACCACTACTACCATGACCTTTGAAAATGTCCGTGGAGCCGTGGCTAGACCAAATGGCATAGCTCAAAACTGATAGTGCTGGCCGAGGACGGCAAAGCGAAGATACTGCTGATACGGTGGCTATAATGGGAATATGCAAGTAAGCCTCTTTGAGATCTAGTACTGTAAGGAACTCCCCCGGTTGAACCGTTGCAATAACTGATTGCAGTTTCCATATGGAAATGTCCGACGTTGAGAAATTGGTTGATCTGTTTGAGATCCAGCACCAGTCTGACCGAACCCCCCTTCTTGGGCACTATGAAGTAAATTGAATATCTTCCCTAGCCCCTTTGTTCTGAAGGAACTGAAAGTACTTGAAGAGTGGCCTCTATCGATTCTCTCTTGGCTGCCTCTGTGCACGGAGATACCAAGAAAGAATCTGCGACGGGAGAGGAGAATTCTAATTTGTAACCTTCTCGAATAATATCCAATACCTATTGATCGGACATTATCTTGGCCCATTCCGCCAGAAAGGAAGACAGTCAACCTCATATAGTCACGACGGAGGGAGCTGACATCCCATCATTGGGAATTATGTAAGGCTGGGTACTGGCTGGTTGAGCAGTTGGGGGTTTTGTAGGACGAAAGGAATTCTTCTGTGGAAATCTAGACCTAGAATTGTAGGATGACCCATAAGATGGTGTAAAGGATGGTTTCCCTGGTCTATATCTCTTAAGATCTGGGAAGAAAGGCATGGCACAGAGCGCCTTCAAAGGTGGCTTAGGTTTATCTTCCGGCAACCTCTGCGTTTTGGAATCACCAAAATCTTTCACCAACTTGTCCAAATCTTCATCAAACAATAGAAGCCCTTAAAAGGGAGGTGCACTGGCCGAAGTTTGGAAGCCACATCCGCTGCCCAATTACGAAGCCCCAATGATCTGCAGGAAACTACCGAAAGAGGCATTTGTTTTGCAGAAGTGTGAATAATATCATATAAGGCGTCCGCCAAATATGCTAGACCCATTTCCATATCTGCAAAGTCAGATGGAACAGAAACTCCTGTCTCCATCATCTTATCCGCCATTCATTGAGCCCATTGCAGACATGCCCGTGCAGCATAAGAACTGTACACAGCAGCCCGCAATGTAACTGCCGCTACTTCAAAAGACAACTTAAGCGAAGATTCAATCTTCCTATCCTGGGTGTCTTTCAGGGCTACACCTTCCTCAACCAGCAAAGTCGTCTTTTTGGTAACCGCAGCCACCAAAGCGTCCACCCTTAGGAGCTTAAACTTCTCAAGCTCATCCTGAGCTACTGGGTACAACTGCCGCATGGCCTTTGCGACTCAGAGACCTGCCTCTGGCGTGTCCCATTGAGTTGTAATAAATTCCTGCTTTGCTTCGTGGACCAGAAATGTTTTAGGTGGTTTTCTCGTGCCTGCCATAAGAGGATTAGCTGACTCAACTTACGGATCAAGTTGAGATATGTTTAGACCTTGTAGCGCCTTAGAGATAAAAGATGATAATTCTTCTTTATGGAAAAGACGGAGCACTGTAGGATCATCCACCTCCCTAGCTAGCGTGTCCTCCAACTCCAAATTTGCCACTTCCCCCTCCTCCAGAGTTTCCAGAAGAGCAAGAGGTAAGTTTGAGTCTGATGGAGGGTCACTTCCATCCGCTTGTGCCACTCTGCATCTATTTGCCGCCTGAGACTGCAACGGAAGTATACTGTCCGGGAGTAGGGAAAAATTGTCCAAATTAAATCCCCTTGATGTGCAGGCTGAGAGATCTGCAACAAAATTGCTTTATGCATTATCATGACAAACTCTGGCGAAAATGCCTAATTTACCCTTGCCTGTTCTGCTTGCATATTCTCCTGCATAAAAACCACCACTGCTAAAGAAGAGAAACAGCTGACTGCTGGCAAACTTTGCTCAGCTGACAATGTGCACTGAAGCGAAATGGGAGCCGGTGCTAGCAAAGGAGAGCTGGGCTGCACTTCCACTGCACAGGAAACACCAGACTCGTTGAGCACTAAATTAATCTCTTCTCCCACAGCATCTGAGCAACTGGCAGAACACAGGCTTGATGGTGTTTGCCACTTTCCACAGCGGGAATACCTTTTGACCACCTCTGCTGCCATTTCTTTAACCCAAACTCAGTCAGCCAACACAAACCGGCAGGAAAAAGAGTTAACTCACGTAGCCGAAACAACCTGTCAGTAAAACTAATTAACCCGTGGCTCACCAACAAAATGCCAGCAAGAACAACAATTGTAAAATTAGTATAATAATAAATTTTCTCTCACCAGACCTGAAGACTGAACATTGTTAAGCCTGGTAGTTGTAGACTGCAGACTGACAGGAAAGTACAGTCCAGCTACAGTACTTTGGTCTTTTTTTTTTTTTTAACTGGGAAAGAAGAAATAGAGTACCAACAATAGCCCCTCAATCCACTGGAGGGGAGGGTGGAGCAGGGAGCTGGAGGAGGGGGGCCCAGGTATAACTCCCAAAGCTGGCACCGCTCAGCCAGACACCCCTATCTACCTGAAGAGAAAACTCTCAACATAAAAAAAATAATTTTCTAGTCACAGCCAGAATTCAGGAGCTAGTTGAATAGTGACCATCCACCTGCTGGAGATAAGAGCATACTGACGATACAATTTCTCTATCTTCACCTGCTGGTAGATGTGTACTATCCCACTATTCTTTGGATTCATCTGCTGCTGTTCCTTAGGAAATATAATTCTCAGTTTAGTAGGGAAGTAAAGATACATTTTTATAAAAAAAACATTCCCCATCAGCATTTACATCTCCCTCAAATAATGTGTAAATGAGAGCAAACTGTTTGTTTGGACCTAGGTTTTGAGGAATGAAAGAGGGAATAATTGTGCTTTTATCTTTCTAGCCTTAAAAACCATCATAAAAGGCCAAAAAGCCATATATGAGACTTGAATTCTTAATTGATTCTTCTTGTATGTACAGTTTTATGACACCTAGCACTTAACATGGGTAAGTGCTAGCAAATACATGTGTAACATACCCAGTAAAGCCGCCTTTCTATGTATTTTTTTTCTGTAAAATGGTTTCCACTGTATATAGCAGCAAATATACATGTCAAGCCATCACAGCTGTGAGCTAATAGCATGCAATCATACACCATCTGCTTAACACACTTTAATAAAATGCCCCTTATATTTCTTTATAGTGCAAAATATCACCACAAAAAATGTCAGAATCATAGCTATAATGTAGCCGTGTACATTTATACCAGCTGGGGAGATGTGTACTTTAGCTATATACATTTATACCAACAAAAATACATAATTTACATAGCAGTAACATAGTATATGACAGCAGATAAAGAATGGCCAACCAGTCTGCATTTATTTTTCTCACAGAATGACAAAGTGAAACATCACTGGACTAAGTGTATAGCCCTCGATGGAGACTGCCCTAACTTTGATGGTTGGCCAGATAACTTTTCAGTGGCCTCTCATAATATTAATGTACTAATTCTACTTTTTAAATTATCAATTCACTAAATCTGAGGTTTTATAATAAATACACTGATATAATTAAACACATTATCAGTCTTAATCCATATATATCATCATTTTTTAAATATCATTCATTTTCAATAACCAATCATGTCTCCCATGGCTACAAGAAACCTTTGAAAGTGCATTTCAGAAACAGTAGCAAAGTAAATACATCAGGGCCTTTTTTGAGGGAGTACAGAGCACAGACATCTTTTCCATTGCTTGATAAAAATGACCCATGGTCCCCCAAGAATTAGTATAAGAGCTCAGGTTCACTCAGTAAAGCCTTTTCATGGATTCTGAGGCAGGTTTTAGGTGGCATGGCTATTAGAACATAAGAACATAAGAATAACCTTACTAGGTCAGACCAATGGTACATCAAGCCCAGTAGCCCGTTCTCATGGTGGCCAATCCAGGTCACTAGTACCTGGTCAAAACCTAAGGAGTAGCAACATTCCATGTTACCGATCCAGAGCAAGCAGTGGCTTCTCCCATGTCTTTCTCAATAACACGCTATAAACTTTTCCTCCAGGAAATTGTTCAAACCTTTCTTAAATCTAGATATGTATCCACTCTTATCACAACCTCTGGCAACTGTTCCAGAGCTTAACTATTCTCTGAGTGAAAAGAAATTTCCTTCAATTGGTTTTAAAAGTATTTCCCTGTAACTTCATCGAGTGTCCCCTAGTCTTTGTAATTTCTGATGGAATGAAAAATTGATCCACTTGTACCTGTTCTACTCCAATCAGGATTTTGTAGACTTCAATCATATCTCCCCTCAGCCGTCTCTTTTTCAAGCTGAAGAGCCTTAACCTCTCTAGCCTTTCCTCATATGAGAGGAGTTTCATCCCTTTTATCATCTTGGTCACTCTTCTTTGAACCTTTTCTAGTGCCATTATATCTTTTTGGAGATAAGGAAACCAGAATTGAATACACCATGGAGCGATACAGAGTCATTATAACATTCTTAGTCTTGTTAACCAACCCTTTTTTAATAATTCCTAGCATCCTGTTTGCTTATTTGGCCACCGCTGCACACTGGGCAGAAGGTTTCATCGTATTGTCTACAATGACACCCAGATCCTTTTCTTGGGCGCTAACCCCTAAGGTGGACCCTAGCATCCAGTAACTGTGTTTCAGGTTATTCTTCTCAATGTGGATCACTTTGCATTTATCCACATTAAACTTCATCTGCCACTTGGATGCCATCTTCCAATTTCCTAAGGTCTGCCTGCAATTTTTCACAATCCACATGCGTTTTAACAACTTTGAACAGTATAGTGTCATCTGCAAATTTAATCACTACTACTACTACTATTTATTATTTCTATTGCGATGAAAGGCATACGCAGCACTGTATATTTTAACATGCAATAGACAGTCCTTGCTCAGGAGAGCTTACAATTAAATTTAGACAGGACATTTAGGGTTGGGGAGATTATGGTAGAGGAAATGACAGCAGTGAGTGGGAGTTAAGAGTTGAAATAATTTTTTTTTTAAATGGGCTTTTAGTTTAGATTTGAATACTGCTAGGGATGGAGCACGAAATATTGATTCAAGCAGCCTCTTCCAAGCATACAGTGCCATAAGAAAGAAGGGACGGAGTCTGGAGTTGGCAATGGAAGAGAAAGGTACAGATAAGAGGGGCTTGCCTGATGAACAGAGATCAAGGGGAGGAGCATAGGAGGAGATAAGTGAAGAGAGATATTAGGAGGCCTCAGAGCGAATGCACTTGTAAGTCAGCAAGAGGAGTTTAAACTGTATTTGGAAATGGACCGGGAGCCAATGAAGCGATTTGAGGAGAGAGGTAATGTGAGAATAGCGGCTCTCACAGAAGGAAAAATTATGTCTTACCTGTTAATTTTCTTTCCTTTAGACACAGCAGATGAATCCAGAGACTAGTGGGATAGCACACATTGACCAGCAGGTGGAGATAGAGAACTGATTAACAGGTGGTCATCTTGGATGGAACGTCTCCTGCAGCTTCAGTATTGCTCATTGCCCAAGCATCCGGAACCAGAAAATTCTCAGAATGCAAAAAACTTCTTTCCCATAACAAATTTCAAAGATATTAATGCAGAACACAACCACCAACTATAACAAAACTTCTGAAACATGCGAAAGACAAACCCAACAGACAATATGCAGAAAGGGCGGGGCTCTGGATTCATCTGCTGCGTCTAAACATTAACAGGTTCTTCATAATTTTTCCTTCCTTAGCAACGGCAGCAGATGAATCCAGAGACTAGTGGGATGTAGCAAAGCAATCCTCAAACCGGGTGGGAAGCAAAAGCCGCCTCCGCGAGGACCAAAGCACCAAAAGCAGTCTCCGCACGTGCTGCCACATTTAACCTGTAATGTTTAGAAAAGGTATTCTTAGAAGACCAAAGTAGCCGCATGACAAATCTCCTCCAAGGAAAACCCTCGAGACTCAGCCCAGAAAGTAGCTATCGCTCTAGTTGAATGAACATGAAGGCCTTCTGGTAACCACTTCCCTGCTACCAAATAAGTGGAAGCAATAGTCTCCCTGATCCACTTAGCAATGGAAGCTTTGGATGCTGCCATACCCTTGTTGCGTCCTGCAAACAGCACAAAGAGATGATCTAAACGTTGAAAGTCATTAGTAACCTGCAAATAGTGGAGAAGAACCCTACGCACATCCAGGAAACGAAGCGAAGAGAAGCACGCTCCCCAATCCTGCTTCCGAAAAGCAGGAAGGAAGAGAGACTGGTTGACATGGAAGGAAGAGAAAACCTTCGGAAGAAATGAAAGAACAGTCCAAATCGAGACCCCTGAATCCGAAATGCATAAAAAAGGGTCTCTGCATGACAACACCTGTAACTCAGAAACCCGCAGTGCTGAAGCCATAGCTACAAGAAACACTGCTTTCAATGCAACATCTTTTATATTTGCCTTCTGTAAGCCTCCAAGAACTACCCGAAGGCTCTACTCCGGACAGAGCTTCTTAACAGGCGGACGAATATGTTGTGCTCCTTTCAGAAAATGAACGACATCAGGCTGAGTCGCGAGGGAAAAACTAGACACGCGGCCTCTGTAACAAGCAATTGCCGCCACTTGAACTTTAAGAGAATTGTAAGCCAAGCCCTTGGCAACTCCATCTTGCAGAAAAGATAGAATGTTAGCTAAAGAAGCATGGAAAGGAGAAATACCCTGATCATCGCACCAACATTCAAACACTCTCCAGACTCTAGCATAAGATGCAGACGTAGATCTCTTTTTAGCTTGGAGCAGAGTGGAAATAATTTGCTCAGAATAACTATTACGTCTCAGGCGCGACCTTTCAATAGCCAGGCCGTAAAACCAAAGTGGGACGGATTTTCCATGTTGATCGGACCCTGATGAAGTAAATCTGGAGTCACCGGAAACCGTACCTGTTCGCCCGTCAAGAGGCTCATCAGATCTGCATACCATGGTCGGAGCGGCCAGTCCAGAGCTACCAATATCACCGAGCCCTGAAATTGAGCCACACGATGGAGCACACGACCTATCATGGGCCAAGGAGGAAACACATACAGAAGCCGATCGCGAGGCCAAGACAGAGTCAACACGTCCACACCCTCCGACTCCCACTCCTGTGTCTGCTGAAGAACCGAGGAAGCTTTGCATTTCGAGATGATGCCATGAGGTCTATTTCTTGAACGCCCCATCACTGCACCAGCAGTTGGAATGCTTGAGTGGAGAAGATTTCTGCTAAGGAAGTCCGCCTGAACATTTGCCTGTCTTGCAATGTGAGCTACTGAGAGAAGAGGAAGATGAACTTCCGCCCACTGAAGCAGAACCATCGCCTCGCTTGCCAATTGATGACTGCGGGTACCTCCCTGTCTGTTGATATATGCCACTGCCGTGACACTGTTCGAAAAGACCAATTCTGAATCAGGGCCTGAAACGCCAGCAGCGCCAGCCGGATTGCCCGCAACTCCAGAAGGTTGATGGAGCATTGAGCCTCGTTCTGAGACCAGACTCCCTGCACTGAGGACTGAAGGCACTGAGCCCCTCAACCCAACGGACTGGCATCTGTAGAAAGTATGACCCAGTCTGGCGACTCCAGCGGCATACCTTTGAACACATTGGTCCCACTGATCCACCAATGCATGCTGAGTGACACTTGAGGAGTCCAGCGAAGACAACGATTGTAATCCTGAGACACAGGGGACCACTGAGAGAGAAGTGATTGCTGCAGTGGTCTCATGTGAAAGCAAGCCCAAGGCACTACCTCCAGCTGAAAACTTGCACATAATCCCATACTCTTGGAACGGGCAACTACAGAAGGAGACGTACCTGAGACTGCAACTTCTCTCCCCGAGCTCTGGGTAGGAAGACTTTCCCCACCTTCGTATCGAACAAGACTCCCAGATGTTCCAATGATTGGGAGGGGATAAGAGAGCTCTTTGGAAAGTTGACTACCTATCCCAAAGATTGAAGAAGTGAAATCACTCTTTGGGTCACTGTCACTCTCCTGCCGTGAACAGGCCTGAATTAACCAGTCGTCTAGGTAGGGATGAGCCCGAATTCCCTCCTTGTGAAGAAACGCCACCACCACTATCATCACCTTCAAAAATGTCCTGGGAGCCGTAGCAAAGTCAAATGGCATTGCTTGAAACTGGAAGTGCTGGCCGAGAACGGCAAAGTGAAGAAACCGCTGATGCAGGGGCCAAATGGGAATGTGTAAGTAGGCCTCTTTGAGATCTAGAGCTGTAAGGAATTCTCCCGGCTGAACCGCTGCAATAACCGATCTTATTGTTTCCATGTGGAAATGTCTGATGCTGAGAAACCGATTGACCCGCTTGAGATCGAGCACCGGTCTGACCGAACCTCCCTTTTTGGGCACTACAAAGTAAATGGAATATCTGCCCTGGCTCTTTTGCTCCGGAGGGACTAGAATTATCGCCCCTAGTTCTAGAAGAATATGAAAGGTGACTCGCACCGATTCCCTCTTGGCTTCCCCCGAACACGTGAACACCAAGAAAGAATCTGTGACGGGAGAAGAAAATTCTAATTTGTAACCTTCTCGAATAATGTCCAATACCCAATGATCGGACGTGATCCTTGCCCACTCCACCAAAAAGGACAGCCAACCCCCTATGGTAATGGCGGAGAGGGCCAAGTCCCCGTCATTGAGCATTTCGCAAGGCTGGGGTATGGGTTGGTTGAGCGGTTGGGGGTTTTGCAGGACGAAAGGAATTCTTTTGTGGAAACCTCGGCTTGAAATTAAGAGGACCTGTAAGATGCTGGAAAGAACGGTTTCCCAGGTCTGTACCTTCTAACATCCCGGAAGCGGGGCTTGGGATTCATAGGCTTCAAAGGTCCCTTAGGCCTATCCTCCGGCAATCTTTGCGTTTTGGAATCACCAAAATCTTTGACCAACTTGTCTAAATCCTCACTAAACAAAAGTCGACCCTTAAAAGGAAGCCTCACAAACCTAAGTTTAGAGGCCGCATCCACAGCCCAATGACGGAGCCATAAAGATCTGCGAGAAACCACTGAAAGAGACATTTGTTTTGCAGAAGCACGAATAATATCATATAATGCATCCGCTAAATAAGCTAAACCGGATTCCATATTCGGAAAGTCAGAGGGAACAGTCAGCCCTGACTCCAACATGGCATCCGCCATTCGCTGCGCCCATTGCAAACAAGCTCTTGCCGCATAGGAACTACACACCGTCGCCTTCAAGGTAAGCGCCGCTACATCAAAGGAAAGTTTCAGCGTAGATTCCAGTTTCCTATCCTGGGAGTCCTTGAGCACTACACCTCTCTCAACCAGCAAAGTAGTCTTTTTGGTAACCGTGGCCACCAAAGCATCCACCCGCAGGAGCTTAAATTTCTCCAGCTCTTCCTGTGCGACCGGATACAACTGCCGTATAGCCTTCGCCACACGGAGACCTGCCTCTGGCGTGGAAATAAGTTCCGTCATAGCTTTGTGGACCGGAAACGTCTTAGGCAGTTTCTTTGTGCCCGCCATAAGAGGGTTAGCCGATCCAGAGGCCTGCGGATCCGCTGGAGATATATTCAAACCTTGCAATGCTTTATAAATAAAGTGTGACAATTCCTCCTTATGGAAAAGATGGAGCACCATGGGATCATCCACCTCCCTACCCAGTGCCTCCTCTAACTTCAAATCTGCGGAATCCCTATCTGCCAGAGATTCAGGAGGAGGCAGGGATAAAGTGGAATCAAAAAGGATCGTCCCCTCCATCCATAGGAGCCACTCTGGGATGTTTTGCGGCTAGCAAACCCTGCTGAGATTGAGCACCAGAGAGTTGAGGAAAAGCAGTTAAATTATCTGCCTGCAGAAGTGCAGGCTGGGCGCTCTGCAACAGAAAGGCTTGATGCAAAAGCATCACAAATTCGGGGGAAAACGGTAAATACTGTGTCGGAGCAGTCACAGCAGACAAAGTCCTTGCTGTGTCAGCTGGCTGGAGCCCTGCTGCGAGAGCCCAATTGTGCCCATCTGTCACAGCAGACTCCTGCTCCGCCGCTAAATCCAACACCTCGCTGACGCGCGAAACCGTTGACGGAAAAGAAATCTCACCATTCTGTATCTGACCGCTTAGAACCGCTGAGGAGGTAGCATCTGCCGACAGCGCTGGGGAAAACAAACTCACGTCTTTCGGGCGGGAAAGTGCCGACTGAACCAGCACCATATTTATCTCTTCCCCTGCCGCGTCCGTGCACTCCGTAGAGCACAAACCCGACGTTGTTCGCCGCTTCCCACAGCGGGAACACCATTTAACAGCTTCTGCTGCCATAATACACCACCAAAAGGAAAAATAAAACAGCTCACCCACCGCACACAAGAACTGTCGGCCAACTAGCACCAAAACCCAAAGAACAGAACCAGAGTCTTACCCCGACAAAACTGCTGCACACAGGAAGTTTTGCAGAGTAGTAGTTGTAGCCTGCATACAAACTAAAACACAGCCACAGCAAATTGGAAGCTCCCTGATTCTTTTTTTTTTTTTTATAAGGGAAAGAAGAAATACAGGGAGCGAATACCCCTCACTGGCTCTGAGGAGAGGGTGAGGCAGGGAACTGGGGGGCCCAGATGTAACCTCTAAAGTTGGCACTGTTCAGCCGAACACCCATTTCTCACTGAAGAGGATTCTCAACAGGAGAGCAGACGACCATAAACAGCCAGAATTCAGGAGCTATTAGGATAGCGACCATGACATGCTGGGAGATAGAGCATACTGAAGATGTATGAGACGTTCCATCCAAGACAAACACCTTTTAATCAGTTCTCTATCTCCACCTGCTGGTCGATGTGTGCTCTCCCACTAGTCTCTGGATTCATCTGCTGCCATTGCTAAGGAAAATGAGTCGTGTAGCAGAATTTTGAACGGATTGAAGAGGCGAGAGACAGGTGCGCAGGAGGCCTGAGAGAAGTATGTTGCAGTAGTCTAAGTGTGAGGTGATGAGAGCGAGGACAAGGGTTTTCTGGTAGTGTGTTCAAAGAGAAGAGGTTGGATTTTGGTAATATTATAGAGGAAGAAGCGACAGGATTTGGAGGTTTGTTGGATCTGAGCAGAGGGGAGAGAGGCGTCAAAGATCACCCCAAGGTTGCAAGCTGACGAAATAGGGAGGAGGATAGTGTTATCCACAGAAATAGAGAACGGCGAGAGGGGGGGAGGCAAGTTTAGGTGGAAAAATAAGGATTTCACTTTTAGCCATATTCAGTTTGAGATGGCAGCGAGACATCCAAGTGGCAATGTCAGACAGGCAGGCTGAAATCCAGGCCTGAACTCCTGTAGAGATGTACGGCATGGAGAGGTAGATTTTGGAGTCATCAGCATAGAAGTGATATTGAAAACCATGAGAGGAGATAAGTGTGCCAAGAGAGTGGGTATATATGGAAAAGAGAGGGCCCAGGAGAGAGCCAATAGACAGCAGATTGGTGACGGAGGAGGATCCACTGTAACACCTCACTCATCGTTCCAATTTCTAGATCATTTATAAATAAGTTAAATAGCACCAGTCCTAGTAAAAACTCCTGTGGCACTCCACTGTTTATTCTCCTCCATTGAGAAAATTATCATTTAACCCTACTCTCTGTAACCAATTCCTAATCCACAACAGAACTTTGCCACCTATCTCGTACTCTTTAATTTTCTCAGGAGCTTCTCATGAGGAACTTTATTAAAAGCTTTCTGAAAATCTAGATACACTATATCAACCGGCTCACCATCACCCACATGTTTATTCACACTTTCAAAGAAGTCAAACAAACTGGTGAGGCAAGATCTCCCTCGGCTGAACCCATGCTGACTCCGTCTAAGTGTTCCACTATTTTATTTTTTAATTGTTTCCATTTTGCCCGGCACTGAAGTGAGGCTCACCGGTCTGTAATTTCCCGATCTCTCCTGGAGCCCTTTTTAAAAATCGGCATAACATTGGCCACCTTCCAGGTACTGCAGACGATTTTAGCAACAGATTACAGATCACTAACAGCAGGTCAGCAATTTCATGTTTGAGTTCTTTTAGTACCCTGGGATATTTACCATCCAGTCCAGGTGATTTATCACGGTTTAACTTGTCAATTTGGCTTACTACATCTTCCAGATTCACCGAGATTTCTTTCAGTTCTTCCACATCATCATCCTTGAAAACCATTTCCGGTTCAGATAGATCTCTTACATCTTCTTCCGTTAAGACCGAAGCAAAGAATTCATTCAGGGCCTGTTTTACAAAGCCGTGCTAGCGGCTGCTGCACGGTAACAGCCCCGAAGCCCATAGAGATTTAAAGGGCTTTGGGGCTGTTGCGGCTTTGTAAAACAGGATGTCAGTCTTTCCACTATGGCCTTATTCTCCCTGAGCGCCCTTTATGATCCTTGATCATCCAACAGTCCCACAGATTCCCTGACAGATTTTCTATTTCTGATGTACCTAAAAAATTGTTACGAGTTGTTGCCTCTTTTGCAAGTTTTTCTTCATATTCTTTCTTAGCTGTCTTTATCAGTGCTTTGCATCTAACTTGCCAGTGCTTGTGTTTCTATTTATTTTCTTCATTCGGATCCTTTTTCCTTCTTTAAAGAATGTTTTTTTTTTGCTCTAATAGCCTCTTTCATTTCACCTTTTAACCATGCCAGCTCTTGTTTCCTAATCTTTCCACCTTTGCTGATATGTGCAATACATCTTGTCTGGGCTTCCACGATGGTATTTTTAAATAAATATTTTTAAATCCACGCTTGGTTTACAGTCCTAACCTTTACAACTGATCCTTTTAGCTTATTTTTATACATTTTCCTCATTTTTTATATAGTCGCCCTTTCAAAAATTAAACGCCTCTACAGTAGATTTATTTTGTGACGTCAATGCCGGTATCAGCTCAAATTTGATCAAGTTATGATCATCGTTTCCCAGCGGACCCAACACAGTTAACTCCTGCATATGCCTTGTGGTGTGGGACCTCAGTGATCACCCCACTTCAGAAGAATGGCCTGGTACTGGAAAAAATACACTGAAATGCAAACACTTAAGTTGAAAACGGACATCATATTTTGGTGCACTAATACCTGAACCAAGCCATTTTTTTTGTTCCTTCCTGTATCAAGAAATGATGGCAGAATTCAGAAACTAGATGTTTATTTCCTCTTTTACCCTAAATATCACTTTAGAATACCTAATCTCAAGGCTCAATAAATCCCAGATGCCAGGTCACCATGACATCTAGAAATTGTACTCTGGTGCCCAAGATTTCTTACCCCCCCAAATTTTTGTGCTGCCATTGACAATGTTTCCTACTTTCCCACAGCGGTTCAACTCATTGTAAACTTGAGCCATGCAGGACAGGAAGATTAGGTACTCTCATAGGTCTTGAAACTGCAAGAGTAACCAAACTTCCTGCACCGTGTGGCTAAGATTATAATGAGCTTAACCCCCTGCAGCAAGTAAGAAATGTACTGTTTCCTCTGCAGCTAGCAAGGTGAAGGAAACTGGTAGCAGAATCCAAGAGAGAGACTGCATGAAAGCTGGGGAAAGGAGGTTATGAGAGAGAGACCCAGGTAAAGGCTGTATGTGTGTGGGGGGGTGTTATAGAAAATGGTTGAAGGCTGGGGGGAGGGGTATAAGAGAGAGGTAATGACTCATACCATGATGAAACGTGAAACAGAGGATAGTTATTAACCTCTTTGCTTCACCTATCAGGCAGTGTTACCAAGGAAATTTATGATTTTTAGCTGTGATGTGCAGTATTACTTTAAGGGACTGATTTACTAAACTTTCAGTCACAGAACAAGAAGATAGTCTTTAGTAAATCAGTTTCTAAGGAACTGTTGCTGATCACAGAAGGGATTCCGCTTCTTCCCCACAACACACACACTTGCAGTTCACTGTGAACAACACTGAGTGTGAGGTGGAGAGGAAACAAGAGAGGCTTCAGTTGCTGGCTCCTAGATTTGGATATTTCCTAAAACAAAAGTCCATAAGCCATTACTGAGATGGCTTGGGGAAATCCACTTCTTATTCCTAGGATAAGCAGCATAAAATCTGTTGTACTCTATGGGATCTTGCCAGGTACTTATGACCTGGGTTGGCCCTTGTTGGAAACAGGATACTGTGCATGATGCACCTTTGGTCTAACCCAGTATGGCAACTCCTATGCAGATTCAGTGCAAATTTGTTGAGGCCTGCCTCACCTTTTGTTGTACTCTTCACTACTGCTGGTCCATGGACTCCCTTTTTTTTCTTCTCTCTGTCAGACAAATTGACAACATATCTAAATCCAATACAAAGAGATTAGGTTCTTACCTTGATAATATCTTTTCCAGTAGACAGGAATGGTATGTTAAACCATAGGGTTATCCATCCATGCTCGTGAGCATACTACAGAAGATGTCAATCACAGCTTTTCAACTCCTCCTCTTTGTCCATAGTCACTGCTGCCCCTTCAGTTAGTACCAAAGCTGGCAACAGCCCGACAGAAGAAGAAGGAGCAAGAGAGATACAGGGAATTCCCCAAAACCAAATGTCGGATCTGTTCAGATAAAGTTAAAACTATCACTGCAGAAACAGCAGTATAGTTAAAACATTAACAAGCTTCTGAGAGGAACAAGGAATTCAAGAAAATACAATTAAGCAAGAAACAAACAGCCTGAACACTTATGGAGCTCAACCATTCCTCCATTGTTTTTCTATATAGAAGGTCTTTCTAATCCCATAGTGTGACAGACAGTGGAATATTAGCTATGGAGCTGACCATTATGCTTGAGACAGAAAGCTTGAGACCATTAAGCTTGAGACATACCACACCCTTTCTATTGGAAAATATATTATCAAGGAAAAAACAATCTCTTTTTCCAGTGCGATAGAGATGATATGCAGAACTATAGGGATGTACTTAAGCGGTCCTCACACTCTACGGTGGGACAGATAAGCCTGTTTATAGAACTAAGGACCCAAAATTGACATCATCCTTTATTGCAAAGAACACCCTGTAGAATTTGGTGAAGGTATGAAGGGAGTATCAGATTGCTAATCTACAAATTTCCTTGGGTAGAACTGCCCGAAATTCAGCCCAAGAGGAAGCCACTCTTGTTGAATGCGCCTTCAATGAAAGAGGCAGTTGTTTGCCACAGCCGATATAGGCAGAAGAGATCGCTCTACAAATTCATGTACAGATGGTAGCCTTGGAAGCAGGTCTGCCTCATCTCGCCTGATTAGTTAACATGAAAAGATGATCTGAGAGATGAAGCTTACAGGTCTCCTCCAGGTAATGCAATAGGACTCTCCTGACATTCAAAACCTGCCTTATCTTTCTACTTGGACCCCATGAGAGTAAATGCTGACAACCTAACCTCTTGGTTAATATGAAACACCAAAACGACCTTTGGTACGAAGAAGGGAACTGTAATCCAGGTCACTCCTGCTTTTGTGATCTTGAGGAATGGCTCTCTGCATGATGGTGCCTGCAATTCTGAAACTCTCTTGGTAAATGTAATTGTCAAGAAGACTGATTTGACCAATAAATCCATGAGAGAGGCTTCCTGTATGGTCTAATATGAAGCCCTGCTGAGTCTTTCGGACCTCCTCCTCTTGGGGGGGGGGGGTAGTTTGATACGCTTGTTCTTTTCTTGTATGTCTTGGTGGGGGGGAGGGGGAGGAGATTGGGCTTGAGGGATACAGGATTCTGTCCCTGGAACGCATATTGTAATTCCTATTGTGTTCTTTGTTTTCTCTTTTGGCTTATTCCATCTACCTTGTTTTGCTCTTCTATGCTGGAGAGACGACTAGGGTGGACAGAGCATTTTGTGTTCTTCTTTTCTGCATGTTTTTTCCCTGTCCTTTTTGGATGAGGCAGGGGTGGTTCCTGTGATGGGTATTGCTACTGTATATGATATGAAACCAGGTTGAACATCTACTTTATCATCTGTTCCATTTTTCCTGTTTTACTACTTGTTCAATAAAAAGATTGTTTTCACCTTAAAAAAAAAAAAAGATTCTAAGATAGAAATTGGCAGCTGTAGTCTCAGGGCACTCTTGAAGAATCCGACTGTGTCCAGATGGTCTTCTCTCAGCCCTGCTACTTGAACTTTAAGTGACACCACTGCCAAACCCTTGTCAAGGCCCTCTTGGCCTTCTGCTGTGTTGAAGAAGACCCCCCAGATATTCCAGGGACTGTGTCTGAACCAGGTGGCTCTTTCAAAACTTCACAATTCATCCCAGACTCTGTAACATCTCTAGAACTGCCACTACTGCATTTTCTTCTGATGAGCCAATCATCCAACTATGGGTGCACTCGCCAACCCACTCGGTGGAGATGAGCAGCCACCACCACCATAACCTCGGTGAAAGTATGGAGTGCTGATACCAGCCCAAAGGGAAGCGCTGAGAATTGGAAGAATGGGATGTGAAGGTAAGCTTCTGTCAAATCTAAGGTGGCTAGAAATTCCCCTGGTTTCACCGCTGCGATGATGGACCAAAAGGCCTCTACCCAGAACCAAGGAACTCTCAGGGCTGCATTGACATGTTTGAGATCCAAGATGGGCCTCCTCTGAGCCTTTCTTGGGCACAACAAAATATATGTATTATCTGTTCAAGCACTGGATGAAGTGGTCCTCTTGCTTGCCTGCAGAAAGAAGAACTGAAGGGGGCAACAGGGACTGTGGCGAAGGAGGAGTTGAAAAGCTGTGATTGACATCTTCTGCGGTATGCTCATGTGCATAGATGGATACCCTTATGGTTCAACATACTATCCCTATTGCACTGAACTTATATTAGCATTATATCAAAATCAATTATTGGAGAACCATTTATCCAAACCAGCAAACATTTTGACTGAAATAATATTGTATATGGAGTAATTTCATAATATTAAAGTTTCAAAAAAGCACATACATTATGCCTATTTTATGAAAGCCAAAACCCAGCAATCCTTCTCACCTCTATGGCATACAGCTCCTTAGGATTTCTACATCCTAAATGTATCATTCTTCCAATTCTTATAGATCACTTCTCATGTTGAGCACTCCTTCCAAAGTGTTCACTCTGGTGCAAATCTTTGTGTCATCCACAAAGACAAATTTTTCCTTCTAACTCCTCAGCATTGCCATTTGAAATACCAATCCCTTTCTTTCCTCTGAGTGAATTCCATTTACCACCACCTACTATCATCTTTGAATCAACCAGTTTCTAATCTAGTTCACCATCTTGGATCCTAACTTCAGCCTGTTCAGTTTATTCACAAGTCTAAGGGCAGCAGAATGAATTTTTGTTTGGGGAGTAACATGCTCCAATCCCAACCCCATCAAAGCTCCACCCCCAGCTCTAGCATCTCCCCTTAACTAAATCCAAGTCACCCCCTCCCTTAGCCTCAAGCACCTTTCCCTACCTTTAGACTGTTGGTGCAGGCATTGGTATTATCTATATTGGACTACTGTAATATTGTTTATTTGGGTGCACCAAAGAAAGTTGTGAGAAAATTAAGAATAGTGCAGAATAGGGCTGTTCGCCTGATATTTGGATTGAAGAAAAGTGATCATATCAGTCCTTATTACCGAACATTGCACTGGTTGCTAGTGGAGGCATGGGTAATGTTTAAATTTTCATGCCTCTGTTTTAAGTCAGTTTGGGGATTGGCACCTAACTACCTGCTATCTCATTTCGTGCTATATAACCCCGTGAGGATAACCAGGAATTGTAATCTATTTGCGTACCCAAAGATTTTAGGCTGTAAACTTAAGTCTTATTTAGACAGGATGCTTGCATTTCAAGCAAGCAAACAGTCCTGGTTGGGTAACTATATCAGTGGAGCCATGCTATCCTATGGCGCTTTCAGAAACAAAATTAAGACAGTATTATTTGATACATTTATCTCTTAATTTGTGCTTTTATTCTTAACACAATAATTTTACTGTATTAATTTAAATTTTTAATGTCTTTATAAATAATAGGCTGTATTCTTCCATTACTATTTTGTATTTCACCAATTGTCCAGTTTTTCTCTTATGTGGAAACCGCCTAGAATTCTTTTGATTAGGGCGGTATAGAAAAATAAAGTTTAAACATAACGTAACTCTCCTCCAGAGTCTGCAGCACATTTTTTTCTTCCACCCTCCCTCTCCATGGTCTTTAACACTTCTCTCCACCTTCCTGCCCTTATGACTTGTTTAATGCCTTACCTCCCTCCCCCAGGGTGTCAATTCTACAATCAGCACAGTACCAAAAGCATAAAGGCTGGTGGGCACAGGGCCTTGTGAATCTGTGCATGCTCAAGGTCTGTCTGCTTCCTTCCCCTCATAGAAACATAGAAATAGATGGCAGATAAGGGCCACGGCCCATCAAGTCTGCCCACCCTACTGTCCCTCCCCTCCCTTTGCCCTGTGAATAGATCCCATGTGTCGATCCCATTTGGCTTTAAAATCAGGCACGCTACTAGCCTCAATCACCTGCAGTGGAAGACTATTCCAGCGATCAACCACCCTTTCAGTGAAAAATAATTTTCTAGTGTCACCTCGTAGTTTTCCGCCTCTGATTTTCCACGGATGCCCTCTTGTTGTCGCGGGACCCCTGAAAAAGAAGATATCTTCCTCAGTCTCGATGCGGCCCGTGAGATACTTGAACGTCTCGATCATGTCCCCCCTCTCCCTGCGCTCCTCGAGCAAGTACAGACGCAATTTGTCCTGCCGTTCCTCGTACGGGAGATCCTTAAGTCCCGAGACCATCCGAGTGGCCATTCTCTGAACCGACTCCAGCCTCAGTACATCCTTGCGATAATGCGGCCTCCAGAACTGCACACAGTACTCCAGGTGGGGTCTCACCATGGACCTGTACAATGGCATGATGACTTCCGGTTTACGGCTAACGAAACCCCTGCGTATGCAACCCATGATTTGTCTAGCCTTGGATGAAGCCTGCTCCACTTGATTGGCAGCCTTCATGTCCTCACCGACGATCACCCCCAAGTCTCGTTCTGCTACCGTTCTTGCTAGGATCTCGCCATTAAGGGTATAGATCTTGCATGGATTTTGGCTGCCCAGGTGCATAACTTTGCATTTTTTGGCATTGAAGCTGAGTTGCCAGGTCCTAGACCAGCGCTCCAGTAGGAGTAGAACGTGTATCATGTTGTCGGGTGTCGAATCTTCGTTCGTAGTGCATTTGCCCACAACATTACTTAGTTTGGCGTCATCGGCGAATAAAGTTATTTTCCCTCAAAGCCCTTCTGTCAAGTCCCTTATAAAGATGTTGAATAGGATCGGGCCCAAGACCGAGCCCTGTGGCACTCCACTGATCACCTCCGTCATTTCGGAGGGGGTGCCATTCACCACTACCCTTTGAAGCCTACCTCCATTTCGTCAATGTGTCTCCTAATCCTATAGAACTCATCTTGCCCAGCAACCTGCGGTGAGGTACGCTATCGAATGCTTTGCTAAAGTCTAGGTACACTATGTCCAGGGACTCCCCAATATCCAGCTTCCCCGTCACCCAGTCAAAGAAGCTGATAAGGTTGGATTGGCATGATCTTCCCTTAGTAAATCCATGTTGACGGGGATCCCGTAGATTCTCCTCATCCAGGATCTTATCCAGCTGGTGTTTAATTAGAGTTTCCATTAGTTTACTCACTATCGATGTTAGACTCACTGGTCTGTAGTTTGCTGTCTCCGTCTTAGAGCCTTTTTTGTGGAGTGGAATGACGTTGGCCGTCCTCCAGTCTAACGGGACGTTGCCTGTACTAAGGGAGAGGTTGAAGAGCGCTGACAGTGGTTCTGCCAAGACATCGCTCAACTCCCTAAGCACCCTGGGGTGTAGGTTGTCAGGCCCCATTGCCTTGTTAACCTTGAGCTTTGACAGCTCATCGTAGACACTGCTGGGCGTAAACTCGAAGTTATCAAATGGGTCAATTGAGTCGGCCCTTGTCTGTAGCTGAGGGCCTAGCCCCGGCGCTTCTCGGGTGAAGACTGAGCAGAAGTATTCATTTAATAGTTGGGCTTTTTCCGAATCCTTTTCCACATAGTCTCCGTCTGGTTTCCTAAGACGTACAATCCCGCCTGAGTTCCTACTTCTGTCACTGATATACCTGAAGAAGGATTTATCTCCCTTCCGGATGTTCTTTGCCAGAGACTCCTCCATGTGGAATTTAGCCTCCCTAACTGCTGTTTTGACGGCTTTTGATTTGGTCAAGTAGTCTGCTCTAGAGTCCTGTTTCCCCGATTGTTTGTAAGAGATGAATGCTTTTTTCTTCTCCTTGATGAGGTCTGAGATCTCCACAGTAAACCACTGCGGCATGTTGTTCCTTCGCCGTTTGCTTACTGATTTAACATAGCGGTTTGTCGCTTCCTGTATGGTAGCTTTCAAAGTCGACCACATTTCTTCTACGCTATCGATTTCTGTTTGCCTTTGTAGCGCCTGGTGAACAAAGGAACCCATGTCTAGGAAGTTTGTGTCTTTGAATTTGAGGACCTTGGTTATTGTGGTGGATTTAGTGAAACTTTTCCTAAAATCGAACCATATCATGTTGTGATCGCTAGAGGCCAATGTGTCCCCCACCGAGACCTCTGTTACACTTTCCCCATTGGTAAGTAATAGGTCCAGTATTGCCTGATCCCTCGTAGGGTCCAACACCAGTTGCTTGAGACCAGCTCCCTTCATAGAGTTTAATAGCCTCCTACTGCTGCCAGAAGCAGAGGTAAGTGTATTCCAATCCACATCAGGCATGTTAAAGTCACCTAACAATACCGTGTCCCCACGCAAGGTGATATTTTCTATATCTCCGATTATTTCCATATCCAGGTCATCCTGTTGTCTTGGGGGTCTGTAAAACACTCCAAGATACAAGCATTTGTCCTTCCCTCTGGCCAAATTAACCCAAAGGGATTCCCCAGTGTACTGGATATCTGAGATTCTTGTGACCCTAATGTCTTCTTTAGTATATAATGCTACACCTCCACCCATTCTGCCCTCCCTGTCCCGACGAAGCAAGTTGTAACCTGGTATGGCCATATCCCACCCATGGGAGTCTGTGAGCCAGGTCTCAGATATCGCCACCACATCTAGGTCGGCATTCCTTATTTCTGTTTCCAATTCCAGGATCTTGTTCCCCAAACTGTGTGCGTTGACGTACATAGCCCTCCATGTTGTATTTTTGTTACATCTCAGTGGGGATATTCCTGTTTGAGCTACTTGAACATTTTTAGCGTTATTTGCATTATTTATGCTCCCCCTAGACTCAGAACTACAGTGTGTACTCCCCATATACCCAGAATTACAATGTGTACTCCCCCTAGACCCGGAGTTACAATGTGACCCATAATTATGATGTGAACCTAACCCCGACTCAAGAGTGTGTGTACTCGCCCATGACTCAGAATTTCGGTGACTACTTACCTCAGCCTCAAAAAAGTATCGGCAGTTTAGTTCGCCAGGTATGTTGTTTGTGCCTGTACCCTCCCCCGACTTACCTAGTTTAAAGCCCTGTGGAGTAGGCGGGCTAAACGGTGTCCAAGGACATTCTTCCCTCTTCTGGTTAGTCCCTGTAGTCCTTGCAAAGCTTCACCATGGTGCAGGAACCCGAAGTTCATCTCCTTGCACCATCCTCGCAGCCAGTCGTTCGCCCTCTGTATTCGATCCTCTCTGGCTCTGCCCTTGCCCCTTACTGGGAGAATCGAGGAGAAGACCACCTGCGCATCCATCCTCCTCAGCTTCTCCCCCAGGGCCCTGAAGTCATCAAGTATGCTGTCCGGGGCGCTCCTGGCAGTGTCATTGGTTCCGACGTGGATTAGAATCATGGGGAAGTGGTCTCGGGGCTTGATGAGTCTGTCAAGGCAAGCGGTTACATCCCGGATCCTGGCCCCTGGCAAACAGCAGACCTCTCTTGATTGTAGGTCTGATCTGCAGATTGGTCCCTCGGTGCCCCTCAGCAGCGAATCTCCGATGACCACCACTCTGCGCTTCTTAGGGGTGGGCCGTACTGTAGATTCCTGAGCTGGAACTGTCTGCTGAACAACATCTTGTACCTCGTTCTCATGATCTTCCTGCAGCAGCTGATATCTGTTCCTCAGGGCGATGTGTGGAGTCGATGTAGAGCTGCCCAGTATGTGAGAAAAAGAGACAGAGTTAGGTCCTCTGCGTTTTCCTGTGGAGGAAGTCACCAGCTGCCAGGAGCCAGCATCTCCCGCCACTTCCTGCATTCCGGTGGTTTGTCTCAGATTAGCAGGTTTGGATGCTTTTGGTGTTCCCAGGGTGGTCTTGTCAGGTTCCTGTTCAGCAATCTGAGACAGCTCCTGGATGACTCCATCGATGAAGGTTTCATCGTCTCGGATGCTTCTTAAGCGCTGAACCTCCTCTCTCAGGCTCTTCAACTCCATCAAAAGGCTTTCATCCCGCTGATCCATCTCTTCTGTCTGCGTTGAGACTGTAGACGTCTTTGAGGGGATGACCTCGGTCTGTACAGATACCTCTGCCCTCCGTCCTGGTTCCACTTCTATCTGTACTCGGGCCATAGCCATCTCCAGGGTACTCTCGGTGACTGAACTACCCGTTTTGATTGAAGTCTTGCTGCCTCTAGTCCTACCTGCCATTTCCAAAAATTTATTATTATTATTATATTTAATTAATTTATTTATTTTTTTAAGGATATTTGTTAGGGTGGGGGCTGTTAGGTGCCGGTCAGTAAGTGTAGATAGAGGTAGTTAGTTAGTTCTTGGTCTGGGGGATAGAGTAGTTAATTAGTAGTTAAGAACATAAGAACATAAGCAGTGCCTCTGCCGGGTCAGACCATAGGTCCATCCTGCCCAGCAGTCCGCTCCCGCGGCAGCCCAAACAGTTAGTTAATTGTTAGTTAAGGATGTCAGTTTGTTAGTGAATAGAGTGACTGGTGAGGTCTGGCTGTTTAGTGAGAAGGTTTTAGTAGCACAGCATATTGGTTAGATAGACAGTTTACCAGCTGCCTCCCCTAGTACTTCTGTTACTGATTGTATTATGCACACTGTAGTACATTTAAAGGAACTAAGTAGCAAAAAATGAAAAGGCATGGCAAAACAATGCAGCATATTATAAAAAAGTATTTGCAGTATTCTAGAAATATACTCAAATACTTTAATACTTGGATCTGAGTCAGCCCTAGCTCCCCAGTCCAGCATTTTTCTTTTGGCCATATAAATAGTGATGCTCAGCAGCACTGCAACAGAAATCCTGATGTTACTGGCAACCATAAGATAATTTACCTATCAATGTTTTTGGCAGGTTGCTAAGTGACCACCTCACTTCAGCTCAGCTAGCCTTTAGTAAGTGATTGAGTTACCAAAGATTACGTACAGCTAATAAAAAAATTAAGAATAGTGCAAAACACTGCAGTTCACTTAATCTTCGGACTGAGGAAAAAAGACCATGTTAGCCCCTACTACAAAAAATTACACTGGTTGCCAATGGAGGTGCAAATACTGTTCAAGTTTGCATGTATCTGTTTCAAACAAGTCTGGGGACTAGCACCTTCCTACCTGCTATCACAGTTCACGCTACACAACCCACACGAACAACCAGAAACAGAAACATCTTTACATACCCAAAGATCACAGGCTGCAAATACAAATCCTTTCTTGACAGAACCTTCATGTTCCAAGCAAGCAGACAACAATCCTGGCTGGGAAACTACATAAATAGAGCCAGGCATACGTATGGCGCATTCCGAAAATCAATTAAAACCGTTCCATTTGACAAATTAATCACCTTATTAAGATGACCTTCTCTCACTATATTTCCCCTTTGCAAACCTGATGTAAATTCTCTTGTAACTCCAATTTCTTATGTAACATTTCTCTTCTTACATTCTGTAATTTGCCGATTGTCCAGCCTTCTTTCAATGTGAACCGCCTAGAAGTCACGACTATGGCTGTATAGAAAAATAAAGTTATTATTATTATTAATACAGACAGAATGTGTTATTAGCTGTACCTAATAGAGCTGCAGGATGAGAACCAGGGGGTAGGGAGATGAGGGGTAAGGAGCAGAAAGGTCCAAGCAAGCTTTATTAGCAACAGTATTGGAAGGGTAAGAAACAGTGCCCAACTTGGTCAAGATTTGCCTCAGAGGCATAAAAGACTAGATTGTTGTGGTGTTTTTTGTTTTTTTTAATACAATCAAACACCTTGCATCAGAGCTGGCAAAAGTATTACTCTCCCTCACATGCTCCACTCTGTAAAGGAGACTTGTGCCAGCTCTGATGCACGTTTCTTACCCCTCCAATACTGTTGCTAATAAAGCTTGACTAGACTTTCTACATGATGCCTTGTCTTTGTTCCAGTCTGCTCCTAGCTGGTCTGGTCCTTGTGTACTGTCTGCTTGTTTATTTCTCAGGAACCAGGAAGGTCACTGCTGCTTCTTAAAATCTTGGATAAGTCAATACTCCAATGAATCAGGTACAAAACTTAAATTATAAGCCTTTCAGGTACAGGAAAATACCTATAGTACCTGAATATAAATTGCCTTGAGCTATTATTGAGAAAGCTGTGATCTGAATCCAAATCCAAATCCAAGTACCAGGCATACTGTGAAGTAATGCAAAACACTACAAATGTTACTCAGGACCCAAAAAACAATTCTACCATTCTACCAAACATGTATAGCAATAACTTCTATGAGTCAGATAATAAACACCTACTTAAGAAAACACTGCAACGGTTACTAGAACATCAATAAACCCTATTGGAAAACTAAAGAAGATTAGTACAGTTCCATCCTGCACAATAAATGCTAACAGAAAACCATGTCTCTTTCATATACGAATATATAGAATACATACAGACCATCACACAGAAGTTTGAGGTGACTCTTCTTGAAATTGATCACCCAGTCCAGAACATGGAACCTCAGGTACTTCTGGTGGTCCGGAAAAATGGCAATATGGAGAAAAGCTTCTGTCAGATCTAATGAGGCCAGAAACTCCCCCAGACCACCAAGCACACCATCTCCATGCAGAAGTAAGGCACTCACAGCGCTGTACTGAATGCTTTGAGGTCCAGAATCGGCCTTCAATCGTCAGAGCCTCTCTTTGAAATTATAAAATATATCAAATATCTTCCAGAGCCCGAGTCTTGTTCAGCCTCTCACCTCCTAGCACAGTTCCCTTAGATTTCTACCCCCAAATGCATCACTCTACACTTCTTTGCATTGAATTTTAGTTGCCAGACGCAAGACCATTCTTCTAACTTTTGCAGATCCTTTTTCATGTTTTCCACTCCCCCCCAGGGTGTCCACTGTTACAAATCTTGGTATCATCCGCAAAAAGGTTAACCTTACCTTCTAACCCTTCAGCAATGTCACTCACAAACATATTAAACATTACATTACATTACAGATTTCTATTCCGCTTGTGCCTTGCGGTTCTAAGCGGATTACAAATTAAGAGACTGTGTTATTTCAGGAATAATACAGTACATAGAATCAGGGATGTATCAAGTTACAATTGATTAGTCTGGAAGTTTCCAGGAAGCATTTAGAGCACATAGTAGATAAATAGTAGGTTGTTGAAGTGAGTCGTACAATGTTTAGGTATAGTTATGGTGGTGGTGTTCGTGTGTGTATTTTCTAGTGCTATGTAGAGGTTAAGATGATGGAAAGTATTTTTTGAAGAGATGAGTTTTGATTTCTTTTCGGAATTCTTTTATGTCTATTGAATTGATCAGTAGATTGGAAGTGGTAGTGTCAATTTTTGCTGCCTGTGTAGCTAAAAGGCTGTCATATATTTTCTTGCGTCGTATACCTTTGAGAGGAGGGTAAGCGAATAGTTTTTGAGTTCTCCTTAATCTGTGTGAGAGATTACGGTGTAGACTTTTGTTTAGGTAGCTGGGTGCTGTTCCGTGTATTACTTTGTATAGTAGACAGTAGAATTTGAACTGGGATCTTGCTTTTATTGGTAGCCAGTGTGATTCAAGGTAAGCGTTGGTGATGTGGTCAAATTTGCTGAGGGAGTAGATGAGTCTGAGGGCCGTGTTCTGAACAGTCTGTAATTGTTTTATCATGTAGTTTGGGCATGATAGGTATAGGCTGTTGCAGTAGTCTACTATGCTTAGTACTAGGGATTGTACTACTATCTTGTATTGATCTTTGATGAAGAATTTTCTTATTTTTCTTAGGTTACGCATTGTGAGAAATGCTCTTTGGATGATTTTGTGGATTTGGGACTGCATTGTGCAATTTCTGTCTAGTTGAATTCCTAGGATCTTGAGTGTGCTTTGCATTGGGTACTTGATTGTGTTTAATTCCAGTTCTGTGCATGATGGTTTTTTTTCCTTCTCTAATAGTAGGAATTTAGTTTTTTCCGAGTTCAGTTTCAGTTTATGACTTGACATCCATTTTTCTACCGTTCCTAGCACCGAGTCTTGAGGCACTCCACTCCACTACTCCTCGAGCGAATTTCATTTACTACTACCCTCTGGTGTCTGTCCATCAACAAATGAGAGGGCATAGGATGAAGTTAAGAGGTGATAGGCTCCGGAGTAATCTAAGGAAATACTTTTTACAGAAAGTATGGTAGATGTATGGAATAGTCTCCAGGTGGAGACAGAGACTGTGTCTGAATTGAAGAGGGCCTGGAATAGGCACATGGGATCTCTCAGAGAGAGAAAGAGATAATGGTTACTGCAGATGGGCAGACTAGATGGACCATGTTTCTATGTTCTAAAAATGACAATTTTAGGATTTTAGAGTGGGGGGGGGCTAACCACCTAAAAACACCTTTTTATAGAACCACCAAAATCGCTGATTCAGGCTGTCAGCTAGCACTTACAGTGCCATGTGCTGAATGGAAAAGACTGCCAGGAAAGCTGAATTTGCTTACAGATAGTAGGTAAGCTGGACTTCAAGTCTTCTGACTGCTCCACCGGCTGGACGATCACAGTCGGGTACCTCTGCCACCCTCAGACACACCGTGCAAACACCTGGCAGAGAAATACAATCTGACCCTGATCACAGGTGCACCTCCAAGGAGCCACACAGCCTGCGCTTGACCTCCTAGCAGATGAACCTGGGGTGAGTAAGCTCCCAAGGGATTAATCCCAGATCGCCGATCAGAAGTGCAGGCACCAGAGGGTGCATTGACAAGTAGCCAACCCTCTGGAAGCATGACTTTTTCCAAAGGTCTGTGATCTCCCACAGTCAGTGCTGTCCCTGCAGGGAATCTCTGCAGCAAGAGGGCGAAACTCGTGCATGAAAAGACAGAATTAAAAAAAGAAAAAAACATGAGCAGAAAATTCAAGCTCCTACAGTCTGGCTTGTAAGAATGAAACTAGCTATGGAGAAGACAATGCTGAGGTAAAAGGGGTGGAGCTTAAGTCTCTGGGATATGAGACTTCCTACAAGTTCTGGTGGGTACAAGATAATAACCCAACAGTCCCGGAATAAAATGGGATTGTACAAAAAGCACAGTTACTTACCGTAACAGGTGTTATCCAGGGACAGCAGGCAGGTATTCTCACATAAGGGTGACGTCATCGACGGAGCCCGGATGCGAAAGCCTCGCAAGCAGACTTGCTTGTAGAAACTAGAAGTTTCGAATCAGCCACTCCGTGCATGTGCGAGTGCCTTCCTGCCCAGCGTAGGCCGTGTCTCCTCAGTTCAGATAGCTAGCAGAGAAGCCAACCAGGGGAGGTGGGTGGGTTGTGAGAATAGCTGCCTGCTGTCTCTGGATAACACCTGTTACGGTAAGTAACTGTGCTTTATCCCAGGACAAGCAGGCAGCCTATTCTCACATGTAGGTGATCTCCAAGCTAACCAGAATTGATGGTGGGAGCGCTGGCAAATTAGGAGAATAAATTTTGTAATACTCTCTGGCAAAAATGGCCATCCCGTCTGGAGAAAACATCCAGACAATAGTGAGAAGTGAAAGTATGAACCGAGAACCAAGTAGCAGCTTTGCAAATTTCCTCAATAGGTGTAGATCTGAGGAAAGCTACTGAAGCTGCCATTGCTCTGACTTTATGGGCTGTGACTCTACTCTGTAGTTGTAATCCACCTTGGGCATAGCAGAAGGAGATACAAGCAGCCATCCAGTTGGAGATGGTACGCTTAGAGATTGGCTGTCCCAACTTGTTTGGATCTAAGGAGACGAAAAGTTGAGGAGCAGTTCTGTGTGGTTTGGTGCGTTCCAAATAGAAGGCCAAAGCATGTTTACAGTCCAGAATATGAAGAACCGATTCTACAGGATTAGAATGAGGCTTTGGAAAGAACACTGGAAGAACAATGGATTGTTTGAGATGGAATACCGAAACCACTAGGGAGGAATTTAGGATGAGTACGGAGGACCACCTTGTCATGATGGAACACAGTGAAAGGTGGATCAGAAACTAGAGCTTGCAGCTCACTAACTCTTCAAGCAGAAGTGAGGGCAATGAGAAACGCCACTTTCCAAGTGAGATACTTCAGATGAGCTGCAGACATTGGTTCAAATGGAGGCGTCATCAGTTGAGTAAGAACAACATTAAGGTCCCAAACCACTGGAGCCAGTTTGAGAGGAGATTTGACATTGAAAAGTCCTTTCATTAATCTGGAAACCACCAGATGAGCAGAGAGGGGATTCCCTTCAATAGGCTGATGGAAAGCAGCAATTGCACTAAGATGGACTTGGATTGATGTAGACTTGAGGCCAGAGGTGGATAAGTGCAAAAGGTACTCTAAAACAGAAGATAAGGAAGAATGTTGGTAGCACTGTCTAATAGTAGGCTTCTTAGGAGCCTCTAAAATGTCTCTTACAGGTTGAGAAAACTGAAGAGGAGTTATGTTGAGAGGTACCAAGTTGTCAGGTGTAGAGACTGCAGGTTGGGATGAAGTCGAGATCCTTGACTCTGTGTAAGCAGAGATGGAAATACTGGCAGAAGGTATGGCTCCCTGCTGCTGAGTTGAAGTAGAAGGGAGTACCAAGGTTGTCTCGGCCACCAAGGGGCAATCAGAATCATGGCGACGTGATCGTTCTTCAACTTGACAAGAGTCTTGAGAATGAGAGGGAATGGAGGGAATGCAAATAGGAAAAGATTCGTCCATTCCAAAAGAAAAGCATCTGCCTTGAGGCGATGAGGAGAATATATCCTGGAGCAGAACTGAGGCAGTTTGTGATTGTGGGGAGCTGCAAAGAGATCTATCTGAGGTGTTCCCCATTGTGAAAAAATGTGATGAAGAGGCGAGGAATGGAGTGTCCATTCTTGAGGTTGCAGAAGACGACCCAAGTTGTCCGCCAAGCAATTTTTCGCCCCTTGGATATAGACAGCTTTGAGGAAGGTGTTGTTACGGATTGCCCAGTCCCAAACCTTCAGGGCTTCTTGAAAAAGGGAGAAAGACCCTTGTTGTCCATCCGAATGAGGACTACCTGGTCGTGAAGAAGATGTTGAAAAGCTATGAGAGCCTTGAAAATCGCTCTGAGTTCCAACAGATTGATGTGACACTGATGATCCGTACTGATCCAGTGGCCTTGAGTACGGAGACCATCGAGATGAGTGCCCCAAGCGTAGGTCGAGGAATCTGTTGTGAGGACCTTCTGATGGGGGGCGTTTGAAACAACAAGCCTCTGGAGAGATTGGAAGAGAGCATCCACTAGCGGAGAGACTGTCTCAATGAAGGAGTGACTGCTATGTGTCAAGAAAGTGGGTCGCAAACCTGCGTCCACTGAGATGCCAGGGTCCACTGAGGAATTCTGAGGTGAAGTCTGGCAAAAGGAGTCATGTGTACTATGAAGGCCATGTAACCTAAGAATACCATCATGTGTCTCGCTGAGATGGAAGAGCGGGAAGACACGGTATGACAGAGTTGAAGGAGAGCTTCCAGACGTTGCTGCGGAAGGAATGCTCCGAGTTGGATAGTGTCCAGAACAGCTCCGATGAATTGTAGATTCTGAGAGGGTTGAAGTTGTTATTTGGGAAAATTGATTTCGAATCCCAAACTTTGTAGGAATCACATAGTCCGTTGGGCCGCTACAATAACCCCCTGACATGTTGAATCTTTGATGAGCCAGTCGTCTAGGGAAATACCTGAAGACCATGGTTCCTTAGAGCTCCTGCTACCACTACCAGGCACTTGGTAAACACTCTGAGGGAGGAAGCCAGGCCAAAGGGCAGCACTCTGTTTTGATAATGCATATTCCCCACCCGAAATCTGATATATTGACGGGAGGCCGGATGAATGGGAATATGAGTATAGGTCTCTTGAGATCCAGAGAGCATAACCAGACATTCTGATCTAGAAGAGGATAAAGGGATGCCAAGGACAACGAGAGCACTGAGATCCAGAATGGGTCACAGATCGCCCGTCTTCTTCGGAACAAGGAAGTAACGGAAGTAAAACCCCCTGTTCTGCTGTTCCAAGGGAACTGGTTCAATGGCATGGAGACGAAGCAGAGCTTGAGCTTCGTGAAGAAGAAGGGCAGTTTGGGATGGACTGGAAGGATACTCTCTTGGAGGAAGCTCTGGTGGAACCTGAGTGAAATGAAGAGAGTATCCTTCCCTGATGATTGACAGCACCCACAGGTCGGATGTGATTCTCTTCCATCAGTGGTAAAAATGATGGAGATGACCTCCAATAGGGTGAAGATAGGACAGAGACAGAACGGTGGAGGTTATGTTCTGTTTTAAACAGTCAAAAAGGCTGTGTAGCCTTAGGTGTAGCAGAAGGTTGAGATTTTTGTTGCTTCTGATTCTGCTGTTTCTTAGAAGGAGGGTGATTGTAAGGAGCCTCTCTCGGAGCAAAACGCCTCTGGTAAATTGGAGGAGGGCGTACAGGCTTAGCAGGAGCTGGCTTTGGCTTAGGTCTGACAATAGAAGCAAAGGATTTTTCATGCTCAGACAATTTCTTGGTGGCTGCCTCAATAGATTCATCAAAGAGGTCATTGCCTGCACAAGGAATATTAGCCAAGAGGTTCTGAAGATTAGGATCCGTGTCAATGGTACGAAGCCAAGCAAGGAGGCGCATTGCTACAGAACAAGCCGCCGCCCGGGCAGATAACTCAAAGGCATCATAAGAAGACTGAAGTAGATGTAATCTGAGTTGTGATAGAGAAGCTATGACTTTTTGAAATTCAAAGTGCTTTTGAGTAACTAAATAACTAAGAAATTTAGGCAAAAGAGCAATGAGGAACTCAAAATAAGTGATAAAATGAAAATTATAATTAAGGACTTTAGAGGACATCATAGCATTTTGATAGATGTGACGTCCGAATTTATCCATAGTTTTCCCTTCCCTTCCAGGAGGAACGGTAACATAAACTTTGGAAGGATGGGACCTTTTCAAAGATGATTCTACAAGTAGGGATTGATGAGATAACTGTGAATTCTCAAATCCTTTGAAATGGAGAGTTTTATATCTAGAGTCCAATTTGCATGAAACAACTGGAATTGCATAAGGAGTCTCTAGGCAAGCTTCGGTCCCATATTAGTGAGGAACTGAATGAATTGTTTCTCCAGCATGGTCCGGAAAGAAGCCGGCAAGGATGGATCCGCGTCTGAAACCGGACCACCTGCTTTGGCTGGAGGTTCCACAGAGGCAGTAGAAATGTACTTCGACTTGGAAGTCTTAGGCACTTAAGTACCACCGCTGGAACTTTCTGCTAAGCTATCTTACCTGAGAATACAGGAGAAGGGACAGCAGAAGTCATCGAGGAAAGAGCCGCTGCAAACGAAGAAGGTCTAATGAGGCTCGAGGTCAAGGCAGTAGAAGCAGGAGGGGCCTCAGTCGAAGGTGAGGCCAAGGCCGCCTTTGAAGTCGAGGGAGTAGTGGCAGAATCCATCCTGAAGAGCTTGTCCATCAAAATTCAACGACGTTTAAGAGCTCGAGGTTGAAGAGTAGCACAGTGCTCGCACGACTTCAGTTGATGATCCAGCCCAAGGCACTTGAGGCACCAACAGTGTGGGAAATCGCACACTGGCACTTCTTGAAGCCCGTTGCTGGCCAGGACATAGGAGGAAAAATAGCTGCTGCAAAGTCGAAGCCCTTGGGCTGCGGCCGAGCGACATGCCCCGGCAGTCGAACGAAAGAAATTTTTTTTTTTTTTTTAAACTAGAATGAAATTCACTCTTCTGCGACGGACAAGGATGGAAGATGGTGTTTGGTGCACGTTGCGTTGCACTCAGTGAACTTTGTGTTCCTTAACATTTATGCTCCAGTCCTAGACCACCCAGAATTTTTCCAAGACCTTCAGGTGGCGTTAGTAGAATACAATTCTTGCTCTTTAGTACTTGGAGGCGATTTCAATCAAATTCAAGATATTTATATTGATAGATCATCTTCTTGCAAACCCTCCAAATCCAAGTCATTCACAGCCTTACATGCCCTCAAAGATGCCTTCTCCCTTGTAGATCCATGGCGTTTGTTTAATCCAAAGGGTAGAGAATACTCTCACTTCTCACCACCTCATAATACCTACTCAAGAATAGACTTCTTTCTTATATCCTCCTCTCTCATTCAGGACCTGGCAAACAATGTTATTCACCCAATTTCTCTTACAGATCATGCGGCCACCTCCCTACACCTACTTATTTCTGCCCCTCGCAAAGAATCTTCTTCTTGGAGACTAAACAATGCTTTACTCTTAGACTCAGAAATAGCTGACAAAATTCAATCTTTCACCGCTGAATTCTTCGAACTTAACTCCAAAGATCCAGAAATTTGCCCATCCATTGTCTGGGAGGCTTATAAAGTCTCCCTTAGGGGTGAACTTATCAATCTTGCCTCTTGGAAAAAGAAACAATCCATGAAAAAAGAGAAAGACTTAGAATCTTCTATCAAAGAGTTAGAACTACAACACATGTCTGCTCATTTACATGATCCATCCACTTTTCAACGTATACAAAATCTTAAATACGAATTTAACACTTTAGTTTCCAGTACTGCTAGACGAGATATTTTTATCTCAACCTCTGGACATTATATGGGAGACAACCTTATGGGACGCCCTTTGGCTAGATATCTTAAAACCAAATCCAAACGTCTACATATCACAGCCATTCAAAACCCACTGGGGCAGATGGTTAAAACCCGGTCTCTGATCTCTTCTCAGTTTGAAAACTTCTATACTACTTTATATAAATCCGATTTTTCTGCTTCAGAATCAGGGATAGACTCTTTTCTTGCTTCTTTGGTTCATCCGACCTTATCGGACTCTGTGAAATTGAAATTGGACTCTCCCATTACTGTATCTGAGATAGAAGCCGCAATATCATCTATGCCTACCGGCAAAGCCCCAGGTCCTGACGGGTTTACCAATGAATTTTTTAAGCAGTTTCGTAATCTTCTGGCTCCTCATCTTCTTTCTTACTATGAATTCCTCCATTCTGATCCAGACAAACAATTCAACTTCACTGAGGCCACTATAGTAGTCATTCCCAAACCTGACAGAGACCCTACCTTGGTTAAAAACTTTCGCCCCATTTCTCTTCTTAATTTAGATTACAAGATCATGGCAAAACTTCTTGCATTGAGACTCAACAAAGTGATCCCCTCTCTTATTCACAAAGATCAAACGGGGTTTATTAAACAAAGGTTTATAGGAGACAATATACGCCTCTTTCATCATATTAATGCCCATGCTAAAACACTCCCAGATCCCGTAATCGGCTTGGCCATAGATGCCGAAAAGGCCTTTGACCGTGTTGAATGGCCTTTTCTATTCCAAATTTTAAAGTGGTACAACTTTGGCCCATTCTATACAGATTGGATTAAAACTTTATATCGTCAACCCACAGCTCGCATTTTAATTAATAACTCTCTCTCCAACAAATTCTCCCTACATAGAGGTACTCGCCAGGGCTGCCCTCTGTCGCCGCTGCTATTTAACTTAGCGTTGGAACCTCTCCTCTCTGCTATCCGACAATGCCCAACAATAACAGGAATTGAAACCACTTATTGTCATATCAAATTAGCAGCATACGCTGATGATGTCCTTCTCTTTATCCGAGATCCTGTTGCTTCCCTTCCCTCTCTCGTTAATATTGTCTCTCATTACTCCAAGCTTTCTGGATACTCAGTTAACTGGGAAAAATCAGAAATTTTCCCTCTTAATGATCTCATTTACCCCTCAGATCTCGCCCAATTTCCCTTCACGTGGTCACACGGAGCTGTAAAATACTTGGGAGTGTTAATACATAAAGATCCGACTCAAACTCAAGATCTGAACATATCTAAAATTAAAAGCTTAGTTCTGAACACCCTGTCTCGTTGGTCTCCACTCTTCCTTTCATGGTGGGACAGAATAGCTTCCATCAAAATGACCCTTACTCCAGTATACCCTCTCAATGCTTCCCTCCTTATGCAAGAAGAAATTTTTTCACTGGTTGAATAAGAAAATATCTGACTTTGTGTGGAATAACAAAAAACCTCATATTGCTCTCGACAAGCTGAAAGCCTCTAAAATTAATGGGGGTTTGAATGTACCAGATTTTCATTTTTATTATATCTCATCATTGGCCAAATATGGAGCCTATTGGATTACTAACCCTAATACCCAAGACTCACCAACCTGGTTTGACCTGGAACGGTTTTTATGTGCACCACTACATGTTTCATGCTTGTTGACGGTGCCAGTGCCCAAACTTTTGAGAAAATATTCCTTATTGAGTGCAACGCAGCATGCCCTTCATATACTAGATGCAATCGCAGAGATTTCAATTAAAGACAGTCCACTCTTGTCCATTTGGAATAACCCCAAAATCCAAATCAATAGTAAATCTCTTTCATGGAAAAGGTGGCAGCGGGCTGGTTTGTGGTTTCTCCATCAGATAACCACTCTCACTTTGTTTGTTCCCTTTGTCACAATTTGCTCTACTTACTCGTTGTCTCCTTCTGCTTACTCACAGTGGCTTTCTCTTACTGAGATGTTATCTTCTATGTCTATACGCTTTGATTATATGACATCCATTCACACTTTGTATCACTGGTCCACATTGGCTATATCAAAAGGTAAAGCAATATCTCTCTTTTATAATATTCTAAGAGATCACTCTTTTACATTTTCCTCTCATTCCATGAAACATTGGGAATCTATGCTGACAACCTCACTTTCTGATGTTGACTGGGAACTCTTTTGGTCCTCAACAAACCGACCTCTTTTATCATCCAGAGTCTCACAATCAATGTTCTTCATTATGTGGAATGCGGTATGGACACCCTTTCGGATGTGGAAAGCTAACCTAAAACAAGACTCTATATGTTGGAATTGTACGAAAGAAGCTGGGACTCTTGATCACATGCTTTTCCACTGTGCTCAAGTTCGTTCCTTTTGGACGTGCATTTGGGACACCATAAAGTCTATTACCAATTGTTCAGAAGAAATTTCCTTTGACATTATAATTCTCCGATCTCAACATCCTTGTTTTACACAGTCAAACTGTCCTCCTAAACTCATTGATGCAATGTTTGTGACTGCCCTTATGCACATCTTGAAAAATTGGAAGTCCTCTTCATTACTAAACTACACCTTTTGGTGGAATTCTTTGAGCATGTATCATAAATTTGAATCATATGCTTATGAAAAGAAAAATATAATTTGACTTTCCAAAAGTTTGATACAATGTAAATCACCCTGGAAATTCCTGGACTCATATGTTCAATCTATTTCATAGACACTCCTGTCTCCTTCTTCTTCTTCTTCCTCTTCTTTTTCTTTACCTTCATCTTTTTCCTCATTTTATTCTTTTTCTTTCTTCCTTCAATTTCTCTTTCCTCTTATCTTTTCTTTTATTATTTTTTCATGAACAGTCCTAGTACTTTGGATCTTTTAAAACGATTCAATTCTACATTACACACTGTAACTGAATATTTGTTATACTAAATGTTTTGTTTTATTTTTTGATATCTTGTACTTGAACTGTTTCTTATATTTTTTCAAAAAACTCAATAAAAAATATTGAACTAAAAAAAAAACAAAAAAAAAAAACTAGAATGAAAGAAATAAAAGAATACAGCGATTCACGAAGAAGGCATGAAGTAACAAAGTTAAATGCAGAGAGTCAAAGATGGACTTCTCGGCTCCGCGGAAAACTGAGAACTGAGGAGACGCGCCCTATGCTGGGCGGGAAGGCACTCGCACATGCGCAGTGCGGCTGACTCGAAACTTCTAGTTTCTACAAGCAAGTCTGCTTGCAAGGCTTCCGCCTCTGGGCTCCGTCGATGACGTCACCCATAAGTGAGAATAGGCTGCCTGCTTGTCCTGGGATAAACATACTTATAAATGATCTGGAAATTGGAGTGACAAGTGGAGGATTTTTACTATTTGCAGAGACTCTCGGCGTGACACATCATCTGTTTAGTTTTATATTATCTTTTTCAATATTTGTTGTGACATATGATTTTTCCTTTATCTACCATGGACCCCTGATGAAGGTTGTCCGAAACAAGGACCGTGTTGGGTCCCCCGTTTGGTAAAAAGGTTTTAATATATAGTTTGCTTGTCACAATAAAATTCACCTACATCGTTGTACATATCTGCAGTTTTGGTTTGTTTGTTCCTGGCTGGGTTTTTTTACTGCAGACAAGGTTGGACCTCCCTTCTTTTGGTTCTGTTACAAAACTATTCATAACATAACATAACTTATTTTTGTATACCGCCATAATCAAAAGAATTCTAGGCGGTTTTCACAAGAGAGAAAAACTGGACAGTCAGCGAAGTACAAAATATTAAAAAGAGAATACAGCATATTAACTAAAAAGACATTAAAAATTTAAATTAATGCAGTAAAATTATCATGTTGAGAATAAAAACATCGAACTAAGAAATAAATTTATCAAATAATACTGTCTTAATTTCTTTTTGGAAGGCGCCGTAAAATAACATGGCTCCGCTAATATAGTTACCCAACCAGGATTGTTTACTTGCTTGAAATGCAAGCATCCTGTCCAAAAAAGACCTAACTTTACAGCCTAAAATCTTCGGGTATGCAAATAAGTTACAATTCCTGGTTACCCTCAGGGTTATATAGCACGAAATGAGATAACAGGTAGGTAGGGGCCAATCCCCAAACCAACTTAAAACAAAGACATGCAAATTTAAACACTACTCGTGCTTCCACTGGCAACCAGTGTAATAATCGATAATAAGGGCTGATATGATCGCTTTTATTTAGCCCAAATATCAGGCGAACAGCTGCACTATTCTCAACTTTCTCACAACTTTCTTTGGTGCGCCCAAGTAAACAATAATACAGTAGTTCAATATAGATAATACCAATGCCTGCACCAATAATCTAAAAGATAAATGGTCAAAATATTTTTTGATGGTCTTTAATTTCCATAGCGCAAAAAAGCACTTTTTCACCACCAAATTCGTATGTTCTACCATAGTAAGATGGGAGTCTAAAGTGACTCCTAATATTTTTATAGATTTTAAAATTGGATAATCATGCCCATTAAGGTGAAGCGATGTCTTAGTTATCTTTTCATTTGGACTTGCTAAAAAAAAAAAGTTGTCTTTTCTGTTAAAACACATTTAGACTAAAAATTGAAGAAAGTCATTAGGAAATTTGAAGACTAGGCATCAAAATGGCAGATGAAATTTAATATGAACAAATGAAAATGATGTACAATGGGAGGAATAATCCAAATCAGTTACCAGATTCTAGGGTCCACCTTAGGACCCCAAGAAAAAGATCTAGGTGCCACAGTAGACAGCATGCTGAAATCTTTGGCCCATTGTGTGGCGATGGCCAAAAATGCAAAATGGATGCTAAAAATTATTAGGAAAGGGATGGTAAATAAGACCAAGCTTCTGTATCGCTCAATGGTGTGACCTCACCTTAACTACTATGTTCAATTCTGGTCACTGTATTACAAAAAGATACAGTGGAATTAGAAAAAGTTCAAAGAAGAGCAACCAAAATGATAAAGGGCCTGGAACTCCTCTCATATGAGGAAAAGTGAAAGAGGTTAGGGCTCTTCATCCTGGAAAAGAGACAGCTGAGGGAGGATATGACCGAGGTCTACAAAAGCCTGAGTGATGTATAACAGGCAAAAGAGAAATCATTCTTTACTATTTCAAAAACTACAAAGACTAGGGGACACTCAATGAAGTTACATGGAAATACCTTTAAAACAAACTAAGAGGAATTATTTTTTTACTCTACAAAAAGTTAAGCTCTGGAACTCATTACCAGAGAATATGGTAACAGCAATTAATGTAGCTGGGTTTAAAAAAGGTTTAGACAAGTTCCTGAAGGAAAAGTCCATAGTTTGCTACTGAGACAGATATGAGGAAAGCCACTGCTTGCCCTGGGATTGGGAGCATAGAATGTTGTTACTATTTGGGTTTCTGCCAGTCACATGTCACCTGGATTGGACACGGTTTGAAACAGGATACTGGGCTAGATGGATCATGTGTTAATGGTGTTGCAAGTAGATTTAAGGTCTGCTTCTTAGAGCAGGATGTTGCATTCATGAGACACAAAGAACAGTACAATCAAACCTCAGTTTACGAGTGCTGCGGTTTGCGAGTGTTTTGCAAGACGAGCAAAACATTCTCACAAATCGTGACTCGCAAACCGAAAATTGACTCGATTTGCGATTCCCCCCGCTCGCTAACCGGCATCGCCCCCGCCCGCAAACGCCACCCCCCTCCGCAAACCAGCATTGCCCCCCCTTGCGAATGCTCGCCCCCACTGCGCAAACCGGCATCCCCCGCCCACCCAAACTGAATGCTTACCCCGAATGTGGCACCGTCACACATCACCAGCCCACAAGAGGTGCCAGTGCCCGAAGATTGTGCCTCTCCCCCGACTAGGCCTTGAGCATCTGCGCTTGCTCAAGGCCTTCTCTCCGAGATTCCACTTAATCGGCACAGTAATTGCCCAGATCATTAAAAAAAACAATTTAAAACTTTTTTTAAAGTACGCACTGGTATACTCCTATGAAGGTCGACGTCGTAATCATCTCTAACTTGGTGTCTAAGGGGGGCCTAAGGTCAAAATAGGTGTGGTTAGGAGGTGAAGATGACCTTAAGTGACATTAGATGGGATTCTCAAAAGAACTTAGGCGTCTACAATGTAGGCCAGTGGTAGGAGCCATTAGTTTCAGTTCTTTAAATGGCTTTCAAGCATGATCGACACGTGGCCAACGCTATTTTTGTAAGTGGCTGCTGATTTAGGCACTGTTTACAGAATCTAGCCCTGTATGTATTAGTTGACAAATTGCCTAAAATCTGTTAGCTATGCAAGTTTATAAATGTAAATAATAAATGTTGATTCAATCTTTTCATTGTCTATATTGACAGGGAAAATTACATCTCAAGAAGCCATAGTATAAAACAAATAATTTTTAATAATCTGTTTTTATTGACCTTTATTCTGACAACTTTGTTTACATTCCTTCAAATGGAGGAAGCAGAGAAAACATCTGTATAGAATATAGGTATTTCTCCACAGGAAACTTGTACGCTTCTGGACTTGCTTTCAGATCTGAAAGCCTACTGCACAATGGCCCATATGCACATAACTCACTGTGCTTTTGCAATGATTGTCACTAAACCAGTTTTAACCAGTTTAGCAACAAAGTACTGCATCTATCGATGCCCAAAACAGCAAATTGCGGCCTTTTCCGTGGTTTGTAGCAACCTCTGATATTCCTATGTAAATATATTACAGTGATCTCATCAATATTAAAATGAGAACTCCGATTGATGCCCACATGATGTATAAAATGAAGTGCTGGTTTTTAATGCACTGATCTCCGACAGGTCTAAAGCTAAGAAGAAAAAAAAAAAAAAAAATTTTAAATTGAATCAGGTTGGGCAGACTGGATGGACCATTCGGGTCTTTATCTGCCGTCATCTACTATGTTACTATGTTACGCCGGTATCATTAAAAAAGTACTGAACAGAGATTCCGGAACTTGGCTACAGCTAAGATGGCTGTGTGATTACTGAGCTCCTCCCCTGGTAGCATATATAGCTTATTTATCAGCATTTGAAATACTTATTCTCCTCCCAGAAGATAACAATTATTCAGAATGGCAACAGGGAAACAAATTCAGTTAGAGGCTTCCTTTGCAGCAGGATCAAGTAAAAGATCTAAGCCTGATCCTATCACTCCATCTAAAGTGCCACTACCGAAAGACTCCATGGAAATGCTTGAGCAGCTGATGGTGCGGATGATAAATGTACAAGAGCTGTTACAAGACAACTCAGTTAAATTGGCTTCGGTTCAGGAAGAAATGATAAACCTGACCAAACAAGTACGGATTTTCAATACCAGACTGGATAGCTGTGAACACCGAGTGTCTGAATGTGAGACTAAGCTGATCCAGTGCCAGTCTGATCACAAGTCTTATAAAGGTATTGGAGGATTTGAATAATAAGGGAAGAAGAAACAACATACAACTCCTGGGTCTTAAAGAGGGTGCTGAGGGGCCGGATGTTATAAAATTTCTAGAGGAATTTATAACAAAAGTGCTCTCTTTAAAATTCCCTCAGCCGTTGGAATTTGAAAGAACCCATAGAGTTCCAGCACAAAGGAATAGCACTGCTACTGGCCCCAGGCCAATAATATTTAAACTGCTGAGATTTCCACAGGAGCTAGAAATTTTGAAGGTGGCTAAAGAAAAAAGTAACATAAAGTGGCAGGACTCAAAAGTATTTTTCTTTCTGGATTTTGCAAAGGCCACAGCAGCTGTAAGAAAACAATTTTTGCCACTCTGCCCACAGCTGAAGCAAATGGGAACAATGTACGGATTACTTTATCCAGCTGTGATGCGGATCATTCACTGTAACAAGACTATACATTATGAAGATCCAATGAAGTTACAGGAGTATATAAATCAAAATCTGAATGGAATGTCATAATAAATGTGTAGTTTGTTTTTAAAACTTTAAAGATCATATTTTATTTGATTTGATTAATGACTATAATGTTTTAGCAATCTTTTTTGGGTTAGGGAAAATTGATTTATTAATTTTAGGTGACAACATTCAGAAACAGTTTTTTTTTAAAAAAAGGAACTTACTCAGAGTTCTACCTTAGAATTTGTTTTCTCAGTTCTGGTTTTGAACGATCTTAATGCATACATGATTGGCTTCATCAGGATTAGAGGACTGTCAATCACCTATTTGTCATTATAGTATCGTCTACTAACAGGAAGTTGTTCCGGGCCATACCATGTGCAGTAGGTAAATGGATTCTTTTGTGGAATGTTCACTCATGCTATTCTCTGAGGGAGGACATGGTTATGGGTGAAGGAACAGCAATAAAAAACAAAGTGAGGGGAGGATTTAACATCCAGAGCTGCTTTTGTGATTCAGGGAGATACTCTGTTTGCAGTAGAGGGACATGCTTAACTCCTCTCCGCAGATTGGTGCTTTCGCCTCCTGCGCCCCTCCCCTCATCTGTGGATCCAGTGCTTTCCTTTAGGTTGTTTAACAGAATACACACGCGCTTCGCTCCAGGTTACCTGATAACACAGCGTTTCAGTTTCTATATCACTGGAGTGCCAGGAAGTAGAACGCCCATATGAAGTTTTGGAACCTTGCCTCCTCATCTGGGCTGCAATAGCGGGCTTGGTGTGGGGGGCTGCGCTGCTGAAGTATATTGGCAGAGCAATACTTAAGAGCGTACATGTTTACCTTTTCTGTGACCTAGCAATCTTTCTCAAGAAAAAAAATGTCCATTCAGTCATCCAACTTCCTCCAGCTATTTAATGCCTCTGTATTTCATTTTTATTATGTGTTTGTGCCTTTCACTTACCCTTTTAATATAGGTGCACGAACTAACTTTGGAAGCTCTCTGAAACGATCCTTTAGACGTGTCAGTCTCTTGAGGCCTTCTTTCATCCTTAAGACTTCAGCTTCTACTGTACAAGGTGCAGGAAGACGTTCAGGATGAGAAAGATCATCTTCTTCATCTGGCTAAAGTATAATGAAAATGAAAGAAATCTGTGTTTATCTATACTTACAATAAGTTCAGGCATAGGTATATATCCAGCATGGTGTGCATGTGCAACAGAAGAGGAAATGGCCAAGGCTATGTAGCATGCTTAGTGCAGCAGAATTGCAGCTGAGAAGCAATAGGATGAGTTCACTACACAGTCTTGGAAAGCACCACCTCATGGTCATTCTTCCACCAACAAGATGGAAAAGGGAACCAATGCTAGGATCAGGCAGGAAAGTGAAGAAAGGAAGAAAATGTTAGGGGGAGAATATCCAGGTTCTCCACTGAATCTTCAATAGATGTCATTAAGTTGTAATATAAAAGGCAAGAAAGTACTTGAATAAGTATCAAGTAGTGGCTGACCAAAATTGCTTTTTTCAATTTTGGCTGAAACTGGAACTGTCTGAAAGCTTTTGGTTGAAACAAAAACTACAGCTGAAACTCATCATCTGGTTTTGGCTGAAACTGATAACTCAAGTTTGGTTTTGTGAGTGAGCAGTCTGCATCCCCCTGCCAAATCCACAGTATCCAAGCCAGAATATAATCATTAAAATAATGAAGGACCATATTTTATCTTCAAGCAAAAGAGCCTCCAAATATATGGACCTCAGCTATTGAAAGCTGAACCTCCATAAGACGCATTTTTTTCCACCCAAAAGTGGGTGGAAATCTCGGTGCGTCTTATGGAGCAAAGGTACAAATTTGACACCCCCCCACCGCACCATTTTAAACACCCCGCCGCCATACCTTTTAAAACACCCACCCACCTATCCGCCCCCTGTTGTCGCTGCTGCCACCATAGTCGCACCTTTTAAAACAGCTACTCGCCCTCTGCTGCTGCCTCCTCCTCCTCTGTCGTAATCGTCGCAATCCCTGGTGGTCCAGCATGTATCCCTCCCTCGCTAGTGGCGCACAGGTCAGAAGCGCGGACGTCAGGAGCAAGCTTTCCATGCTCCTGCTTGGGCCTGCGCTGTTTTCTAAATGGCTTTGTCAGTTCTTGCAAGTCCCACGAGAACTGACCCCAACCATTCAGATATCGGTGCAAGCCCAAGCGGGAGTGCGGAAAGCTTGCTCCTGACATCCGCGCTCCTGACCTGTGCGCCGCTAGCGAAGGAGGGATACACGCTGGACCACCAGGTATGGGGGGATGATCTAAAAATACCAGGAGGAATTATCTAAAAGTACTGGGGGGATGATCTACTGGGGGGAAGATCTAAAAGTACTGAGGGGGATGATGTAAAAGTACTGGGGGGGATGATCTAAAAGTACTGGGGGATGATCTAAAAGTACTGGGGGGGGATGATTGATTTAAAAATACTGGGGGATGATTTAAAAAAGGTACAGGGGGAAGCTGGGGGGCTGGCTGACTGCCACTACACGTTTCTACCATTAGACGTGCCCTGTACCCTGTCCGGGCCTATCACTAGACCACCAGAGGGGGGACAGAGTATAGGGCACACCATTTGGTTCAGATTTTTTTTTTCCTTGGTTTTTCCTCCTCTACAGGTGGGTGCGTCTTATGGTCAGGTATGTCTTATGGAGCAAACAATAAGGTAAATTTGTATACTGGTTGTCTGTGCCTCACTCGAAATAATAGCTGAAATCATAATACCAGAGAAGCCAATTTTTAAGGAACTTATCCCAAATTTACAGACTTAAATTCCTGCAAAATTCTGTAACAAAAGCATTTATATGGAGCACTCTTTTTTCCATATAAACTACAAGAGATCTTTTAAAAGTTTCTGTACTTTTAGTTTTTAAACACTATTTATTAAATATCTCAAAAGCAAATTAGCTTTCCACATAATCAACCTGATACCTGACTTAGTCACATGATATTCGACATGCCCTCAACTATTTCCCGCGAAAATATGCATGTACAAAAACTTTTTGAAGAAACCCCATATTATGCAAGATCATAACTGCATTACTTGCAATCTTGGTACAAAAAAAATAGAATGCAAGTAGCCTTCCACCCTTCCTCCCAGGGCTACCTTACATTTCATAGTGGCATAGTCAGGAGCAATGCCCAGGTCATGGCAGTCATTTTGGAAGAGAGCTGGAATGGCCAAAAGTAACTTTGGATTGCTCCTGCACCAACTATACCTCTAAACCACTAGGGATTGTAAGAAAAAAGCACAAATAAATAAACCCTTGTCTTTCCTCTGTTAAATCTTATTTCCTCTTCCTCTTCATAGGAATAAGGGTAAGACTTTGTTAACTCTAATTAAATCATGGTGCCTGTGGCTCAGGGTGACTAAAGTAGGGAAAATCCTGTTATAAATCCTGTGTTTTAGGGTAGCCACTGATTTGTTATAGAACCTGCATTTCTGTTTAAAATACTGTGTTTTAGGTGGTATAGAGCCTATATTTCTGACTCACTAGTTTTTAGCCATTGTGTCTGATTAGGTGGAGAAGGGAGGGGCTCAGTTTTACTTCTAAGGTTAATTGCATTATCTTTGGGACATTGCTGTGAACAAGGCTGTTCTGTGAACTTCAATAAGATAAGTTGCTCAACATTTCATATTCTGCTCTTTTCACTGGTTTTCAGCATTATATCTGCTTAATTTCTCTTCTCCTCCCTGTTTCTTACTTAAAAAAAAAAACAAAAAAGCACAAAAAAATAAACCCTTCTCTTTCCTCTGTTAAATCTTATTTCCTCTTCCTCTTCATAAGAATAAGGGTAAGACTTATAGTCCCACCATATATAGAGACCCAAATAATCAGGACTACTCAAATCAATTCACTTCACAACCAATCAAGATGACCTTTATTCTATGCAATCACTGTGGCGCTTTAATTTCAAGACATACTATTTGGAGGCTTAAGGCTTGCCCCATCTGTCTTCAACTTGCTAGTATTAAGGAGGAGCTCTGCAAACTTAAACAGGAATTGAATACAATTAAAGCAGCTTTCATCACTCCACAAAATCATACCAACTTACCACCTCTACCTCAAAGAATAAAACAGCCCAGGAATAAATGGGTCACAGTAGGCTCAGGAAGACTGCGACATGTAACACAGAAACATCCACCTTCACAAATATTACCTCTACAGAATTCCTTCGCTCCACTAGTGCACTGCGATACTCAAGAAAACAGAAGTGAGGTGGGACTGGAGCCAATGAAGAGCAAGCACACCCTAAGCACAAATAAAAAGGCCAAAAACAGAAAACTATTACTGTTGGGGGATTCCATCATCAGAGGCATTAACCTTGGAACACAAGGCGAGGAGACCAAAATAGTGAAATGTTTTCCAGGATCCTCAGCTACCAGGAGTTCCAGGCAAATACAGACTATAATTAAGGAAGAAACTAAGGATTTTAACACTGATGTTGTCATCCATCTGGGAACAAATGACCTGGCCAACAACTCCACACTTGCAGCACAGAAAGCTTTTCGGGAGCTTGGTGAGGGCGTGAAACCTTTTGTAAAGACTTTAGCTTTTTCTGAAATACTGCCTGCATAGAGAAAAGGAGAGCAAAGAGTGAAAAACACAGAGGACTTTAATAGATGGCTCAGAGCCTGGTGTCATCAAGAAGGCTTCAGGTACATAGGAGGATGGGGAAATACATGGAAGTGCAAGAAGCTATATTGCACTGATGGGCTACATATTACTACAGCAGGAAAAAGAAACCTTGCAGAGAAATTTAGACAATATTTTTCTAGGCATTTAAACTAGAAGGTGGGGGTGGTGTATGTACGAAGGACAATTATAGAGACCACCCCCGGCAAAAGAAAAGATGTGATAGTAGTAAAGGCTGCAACATAAGCAATATCAGCAACTCATTTCTTAGTATTGCAACGGAAAGTGAAACGAAACAAAAATCCATATGAAAAAGGAGATTATCGCTGAAAAATAGCTGGAAAGCGATGACCACAAATGCTCGCAGTCTAAGCAACAAAGTTCATGATCTGCAAGCCCTGATGTTAGAGGCAGATCTAGATATTGTCGCTATCACAGAGACATGGTTCAGTGAATCACATGGATGAGATGCAAACATACTGGGATATAATCTTTTTAGGAAGGACAGAGATGGTCAAAAAGGTGGAGGAGTAGCTCTCTATGTAAAGATCAATATCCAAGCGACCGAAATGCAAGGGACCTGGGGAGAGGAAGAAGCGATATGGATTGCTCTGAAAAGAGAAAATGGAACTTCTATCTATGTGGGTGTAGTCTACAGACCACCGACTCAATCGCAGCAAATTGATAAGGATCTGATTGTGGATATCCAAAGGTTTGGAAGGAAAGAGGAGGTTCTGCTGTTGGGAGATTTCAACCTGCCGGATGCAGACTGGAATGTTCCGTCTGCAGAATCGGAAAGAAGTAGGGAGATTGTGGATGCCTTTCAAGAGGCTCTGCTCAGACAAATGGTGACGGAACCCACAAGGGAAAAAGCGATATTGGATCTGGTCCTCACAAATGGAGAGAGTATCTCTAATGTTCGAGTGGGTGCTCGCCTGGGAAGTAGCAATCATCAAACGGTTTGGTTTGATATAACGGCTAAAGTGGAGAGCGGCCGCACGATACTTAAAGTCCTAGATTTCAAATGTACGGACTTTAATGCTATTGGAGAGTACCTGAAGAAAGAGCTGTTAGGATGGGAGGACATAAGAGAAGCGGAAAGACAGTGGTCTAAGCTGAAAAGGGCAATAAAAATGGCTATGGACCTTTATGTGAAGAAAATCAATAAAAACAAGAGAAAAAGGAAGCCGATATAGTTCTCCAACCTAGTGGCTGAGAAAATAAAGGCGAAAGAGTTGGCGTTCGTGAAATATAAAAAAACCAAGAAGAGGAGAGCAGAAGGGTGAAATTGAAAGTAGCCAAGAGAGAGATACATCTGGCGAAAGCACAGGCGGAAGAACAAATGGCTAAAAATGTAAAAAAGGGAGACAAAAATTTTTTCAGATATATTAGTGAAAGGAGGAAGATAAAAAATGGAATTGCTAGGCTAAAAGATGCTGGGAACCAATATGTGGAAAGTGATGCGGAGAAAGCGAATGTGCTAAACAAATACTTCTGTTCTGTGTTTAGAGAAGAAAATCCTGGAGAAGGACCGAGATTGTCTAGCAAAGTTACACAAGAAAATGGAGTAGATTCTGCGCCGTTCACGGAGGAGGGTGTTTATGAGCAACTTGAAAAACTGAAGGTGGACAAAGCGTTGGGACCAGACGGGATCCATCCCAGGATACTAAGGGAGCTCAGAGAGGTTCTGGCGAGTCCTATTAAAGACTTGTTCAACAAATCTCTGGAGACCGAAGTGATTCCTGGGGATTGGAGGAGAGCGGATGTGGTCCCTATTCATAAAAGTGGTCACAGGGATGAAGCAGGAAACTACAGGCCGGTGAGCCTCACTTCAGTTGTTGGAAAAATAATGGAAGTTTTGCTGAAAGAAAGGATAGTGTACTTCCTTGAATCTAATGGGTAATAGGATCCGAGGCAAAATGGCTTTACAAAAGGTAAATCGAGCCAAACGAACCTGATTGAATTTTTTGATTGGGTGACCAGAGAGCTGGATCGAGGACATATGCTAGATGTAATTTACTTGGATTTCAGCAAAGCCTTTGATACAGTTCCTCATAGGAGGCTGTTGAACAAACTTGAAGGGCTGAAGTTAGGACCCAAAGTGGTGAACTGGGTCAGAAACTGGCTGTCGGACAGACGCCAGAGGGTGGTGGTTAATGGAAGTCGCTCGAAGGAAGGAAAGGTGAGTAGTGGAGTCCCTCAGGGATCAGTGCTGGGGCCAATCATGTTCAATATGTTTGTGAGTGACATTGCTGAAGGGATAGAAGGAAAAGTGTGCCTTTTTGCAGAGGATACCAAGATTTGTAACAGAGTAGACACCGAAGAGGGAGTGAAAAAGATGAAAAAGGATCTGCAAAAGTTAGAGGAATGGTCTAATGCCTGGCAACTAAAATTCAATGCAAAGAAATGCAGAGTAAATGCATTTGGGGATTAGTAATAGGAAGGAACTGTATATGTTGGGAGGAGAGAAGCTGATATGCACGGACAGGGAGAGGGACCTTGGGGTGATAGTGTCTGAAGATCTAAAGGTGAAAAAACAGTGTGACAAGGCAGTGGCTGCTGCCAGAAGGATGCTGGGCTGTACAAAGAGAGGCGTAGTCAGTAGAAGGAAGAAGGTGTTGATGCCCCTGTACAGGTCATTGGTAAGGCCCCACTTGGAGTATTGTGTTCAATTTTGGAGACCGTATCTGGCGAAGGACGTAAGAAGACTTGAGGCGGTCCAGAGGAGGGCGACGAAAATGATAGGAGGCTTGCGCCAGAAGACGTATGAGGAGAGACTGGAAGCCCTGAATATTACATTACATTACATTTGTGATTTCTATTCTGCCTATGCCTTGCGGTTCTAAGCGGATTACAGTTAAAAGAGATCAGGACATTACCGAGAGAATTACATTACAACGATTTAAGTAAATTACATGTTGTGGTATAGAAATACAAGTATAAGATATCTGGATTTATCGATAGAATAACTTGACAGGGTTCAAGTAGTTACAAGGTTCAGTGGGGAAAACAATATAGGCAACTGAAGAAAGATAACTAACTTTGAAGGAATCAGTTAAGCGGATACCTAAGGGAGATGCTTATTTAGGAGAAGATTAAAAGGATACCTAAGGGAGATGCTTATTTAGGAGTTTGGATATTTTTGGTAAATGAAGTTCAAGGGGATGACTAGTGTGTTATTTGCTAGGGAGAGTGCATGTGCGAATATGTATACCCTAGAGGAAAGGAGAGACAGGGGAGATATGATTCAGACGTTCAAATACTTAAAGGGTATTAACGTAGAACAAAATCTTTTCCAGAGAAAGGAAAATGGTAAAACCAGAGGACATAATTTGAGGTTGAGAGGTGGTAGATTCAGGGGCAATGTTAGGAAATTCTACTTTACGGAGAGGGTGGTGGATGCCTGGAATGCGCTCCCGAGAGAGGTGGTGGAGAGTAAAACTGTGACTGAGTTCAAAGAAGCGTGGGATGAACACAGAAGATTTAGAATCAGAAAATAATATTAAAGATTGAACTAGGCCAGTTACTGGGCAGACTTGTACAGTCTGTGTCTGTATATGGCCGTTTGGTGGAAGATGGGCTGGGGAGGGCTTCAATGGCTGGGAGGGTGTAGATGGGCTGGAGTAAATCTTAACAGAGATTTCGGCAGTTGGAACCCAAGCACAGTACAGGGTAAAGCTTTGGATTCTTGCCCAGAAATAGCTAAGAAGAAAAAATTTAAAAATTTAAATTGAATCAGGTTGGGCAGACTGGATGGACCATTCGGGTCTTTATCTGCCGTCATCTACTATGTTACTATGTATGTTACAAGTTCAGGGAAGCCTATGGGTAAAGGATAATAGCACATGAGGGGATTCAAGAAGAAGGTCAAATCTTGGGCAAGGATAGGGTTACCAGATGTCCAGATTTACCCAGATATGTCTGGGTTTTCAAGTTCAGGGCCGTGTCTGGAGGGCCTCCGAGCATATGCAGGAGTGACCGGATTGGTGGGAAGGGAGGTGGATCTGAGGAAAAAAAATCAAAGTAGAGTCAAGAGTTACATGGGCCCAACCGATCTTCAGTGCCAGCATTTGGATAACTATCCAGTTAATTTATACACCAAAGGCTGTCATAACTTTGCTAGGTATCTATCCAAGTATTTGCTGCTACATATTGGTGATATTCAGACAGACCACAGAGTACCATATATTTACTGCCAGGATCCAGATACAGACCTGTGGCTAAATATCTAAGGCCATAGACAAACACCTGCAACCTTTAGACCCAAATGCTGAAATTCTGCTTTTGTTGGGAAGACATATGTCAAAACTGGTTAGTGTTTGAGTCACATGCTGATTCACCCGACGCTCCATATGCCTACTGACTCACCTTGGGATGTATGACAGTAGGTGACATCTGCCTCCTCAGAAAGGGAAGATCAATTGTCAGTGTAAACACCATGAGTGTCCTAGAAAATGGGCATACTATCTTATTCAAGTCATGTCACAACCATCTATATGCAAAAGAGATTTTTAGTTGTGAAGAACCAAGTTCTAGAGCAGGGGTGTCAAAGTCCCTCCTCGAGGGCCACAATCCAGTTGGGTTTTCAGGATTTCCCCAATGAATATGCATGAGATCTATTAGTATACAATGAAAGCAGTGCATTCAAATAGATCTCATGCATATTCATTGGGGATATCCTGAAAACCCAACTGGATTGCGGCCCTCAAGGAGGGACTTTGACACCCCTGTTTTAGTGTAACCATCCGCCAGACCACTTCTTAACAATGCGGTAGGAAGTAAGACTAACCAAAAAATTACACAAAAAGTGAGATTGCCACTGAAAGGTAGCTGGAAAGCAATAAACATAAATGCTTGCGTTCTAAGCAACAAAGTTCATGATCTGCAGGCCCCAGCGGAGCTCCTGGTTGGTGTTTTTTCTGGGCCCCTTTCCCTGCTGCGCTGTGGTCGTCAGCATTTCTCTGACCCGGCGAGTGTGAACAGGTGTTTCATGGACGCATGTCTGTAGCTGGAGCAGGGTTTTTCTCTCGCCAATTTGTTTTTCTCCCTTGGCAATGGGGAAGAGGAAGGAAGTCTCCTGCTTAGGTCCTTCAGGGGCTGGGAGATCTAAGAACCTAGTCCAGATGATGTTGGAGCTTCACACGATGAGTCATCAAAAGGAGACACCCATGACTTCGGGAGGGGTGCCGAATTCTATGGCAAACCTTAGTTTCAATCGGGCTTCCCTTAGCCCGAATCAGGGGCAGGCACCTCCTTCAGCCCGGGAGACAGAGTTTTGTGGAGGAGGAGGTAATCCAGTTGACCTGAAGAGAGGTACAACTGGGTAGCCCTGGTGGAGCAGTGGGAGGTGAGTCGATAGTGAAGGTAGCTCCCCCTGTAGCCCAGTCAATGGCACCCAACTTGGACTGTGGTATGAACTGACCTTCTGGGACTAAAAGTGATCATTTTAAAGAGTTAATTAAACCTGCAGAAGTTAATATGGATGAATCGTGGAAAGCCATTGTAACCATGGACTCCAACCTCAAAAAAGCAGTTTCTATGGTACATTCTGATTGTGTATCTATCAACTCCCAGGTTAATGTTTATGGGGAAATGTTAAAAGAGCCATGAAGACCAGATTAATGGAATTAAAATATTGGAATCGGAGATCGTTAAAGAAAGATCTATTACTCAAAGAAAACTAGAGTACTGTATATGGAAAATAAGAAGAGGAAGAAAAATTTGAGGTTGTTGAATTTTCCTAAGTCTCCATTAATTCCTGGCGTAGAAATAGTCCTGAGATATTTGAAAGAGATTTTGTTAATACCAATGGAATCTTTGCCACCAATAACTAGAGCTCAATATATTTCCTTGGGAAAGAAGCGAGATACTGAAAAAGTGGATGTGAATTTAACAAATTTTTGGAAAATTCACTAGAAGTGGTAACTGAGAGAACTACACTCATTGTGACATTTGCACTGGAGTTTGGTAGAGACTAATTATTTGGACCTACTTTAGACATATGAATAATACTTTTTTTGGTTCAACAATTTGCATATTTCCTGATATTTCTCAAGTGACACAGAAGAATAGAAAAGACTTCTTGGTTTATAGGCCAAGGGTCTTAGCTATAGGGGAGTCTTTTGTTTTGAAATTTCCTGCTAAATTTGGCGTTACATTGGATGGAAAAAAATTATCTATTTTTTGAACCGAAACAATTGCTGCAATTTATTGAGGCTAAAGAAGGGGGGGGGGGGAGTAATTATTGGTTCAATTGTGTAACCCATAGTCTAACGAACTGGCTTTCAGGGTTTTATTCTCCTAACCTGTCTCCAGGATTTAAATGTAATTCTTTACTTTTATTTTTTTCTCATTACCTGTGCTTGGATCATATTATTATTGTGGACTAAATAATTAATAATTTATTATACTTTCATTTCTATCAAAGGGCAGGCATTTTCTGACCCAGAGTGATATGTTTTATTTCTGATCTGTATTCAAGCAGTTTTACTTGTTTGAGTAGGAAAAAGTTGTATAAACAAAATAATTAAAAAATAAAAATGATCTGCAGGCCCTGATGTTAGAGGCAAATTTAGATATTGTTGCTATCACAGAGACATGGTTTAGTGATTCCCATGAATAGGATACAAACATACCGGTGCATAATCTTATTAGGAAGGATAGGGATGGGAGGATATTAGAGAAGTGGAAAAACAGTGGTCCAAGCTGAAAGGAGCAATAAAATGACTACTGACCTTTATGTGAAGAAAATAAACAAAAGCATTAGACCAATATGGTTTTCCAAACAAGTGACAGAGAAAATAAAGGCAAGAGAGTTGGCTTTCATGAAATACAAAAAAAAAAAAAATGCAAGAGGAGTACAGAAAGGAATACCAGATGAAATTGTAAATGTCTTAGTAAATGACAGCATATAAAAACCTGAATGGTCCATCCAGTCTGCCCAACAGTCACACTCATCATACATTCATATTTAAATTGTTTTCTCTTTAATATTTCTGGGCAATAGACCTTAGAAGTCCACTCGGTACCGTCTTTAGGTTCCCACTGCTGGATTTGCTATTGAAACCCACTCCAGCCTACCCTAACCATCCTGTCAAAGTCCTCCCCTGCTCATTCCAAATCAAATCACCATATACGGCCCAGTACCGGCCTTAAGTTTGTTTTAGACCATTCATTTTCTAATTAGAGATCCTCTGTGTTTGTCCCACGCTTTTTTGAATTCCTGGGCACAAAAAAACTATAAAGTTTGACATATTTACAGAAACTTTAAGAAACAGCTTAAAAATATATATATAGTTTGACGCGTTTACAGAAACTTTAAGAAACAGCTTCTCAGCTCTGCAATAAACTGAAATCTGACGGGTGGGGAGGCACCAGCACACACAAAGTACAGTACACTTTTTGACTGACTGTGCCAGGGTTCGGGGATGACATCACCCACATGTGATAATATCTGCCTGCTGTCTCCGGATAACACCTGTTACAGTAAGTAACTGTGCTTTTCTGAAGCCACACAATGACACATTCACATGGATCATGCAACAAAGTAACAAAGCTACAGCACAAGCCAATTGTGCCACCAACGGGAGAAAAAAGCCTCAGACAGGAGCCCTCCCACCACTACTGCCGTGGCTTAAGGTAGTGGTTCCCAACCCTGTCCTGGAGGACCACCAGACCAATCGGATTTTTAGGCTAGCCCTAATGAATATGCATGAGAGAAGTGACAGGCATGCAAATCTGCTCCATCCATATTGATTAGGGCTATCCTGAAAACCCGATTGGCCTGGTGGACTTCCAGGACAGGGTTGGGAACTGCTGGCTTAAGGTGTTCAGGCGGAGAACCTCATAGGCAAAAAACCTCCCGGGGGCCTCGTAGGGCTCTGTGCCATGCAATGCAAATGTATAGTTCAGTGGTGAAAAATAATTTCAAAGGTGACTCAAACTTATCTGTTTTAAACTTTTGTGAAGCTCGTTTGGAACATCAACGATGGCCAGCATTTCACAAAGAGCTGCCTGATGTGACCTCCGAACATGAGCTAAAAATCAAAATGAAAATGTGAAGATAAAACTTTCAACTTCAACCTTATTATCGCCACTTAATTTAAGACATACAAATGTGGCACACCTTTCAAAATGGGACACGCAGTCATGTCTCCCTGCACAAAAAGATGGAGTTTGATTCACAATGTTGGATGGGATTTAAACTATCAGATGCTGGGACGCAAATCGGAAGTGACCTCATGACACCGCCACGGCAACAAGGCGGGGATCACCCGGCACGGATGCCAAAAATGTGTGACATTTAAAATCTGAAAAAAATGTACAAATATGGGTGAAGATTCAGAAGCATTGGCTCCGCTCCAATTTTTGATTTAAACCTTCAGGTTCTTTGCTGTTGAGAGAATGTATCCAAAATTGCTCCAATTGTAAAAGGCTGCGTGTTCTGTTAGATCTATTATTGTTGGAAATATGGTCAATAATAAGACAACGTAAATCTGTAAACTGATGGTCATATTCAAGACAATGAGTGACAATAGGCTTTTACCCTATTGTGAGAAAGGCACTCTAAATGATCTTGTAGTCTGCCCAATATAGATCCTAGGGCACAGGCAGATAAACATGTATACTACAAAGGAAGTGGTGCAAGTGGTGATGAATCTTGTTGCAAATGTTTGGCTGGGGCGCAGATGGGTAAAACTGCCAGTGATGTCACATGTAAGACAGTTACCACACTTGTAATGACCGCCCCTGCTTTTGTCCAGCTGTGTCTCTGCTGATGTCAGATGGACTTAGCAGTTCTTTAAAGTTTTTTGTCTTGAATATGCTCTTCGAAAATGAGCATCTTTGAATGTCAGATTGAGTTTCATAACTTCCCAAATGCTTCCTAAGGATCCTGGTAACAGCTGTCATCTTAGGAGAATATTGTAGGATACAGGTGACCGTATCATCATCTTTGTCTTTCACTTAAGGGGTGAAGAATAAGTCTCTATTAAAACATTTAGCTCTTCTATAGGCTTCTTTTTTTTTTTTTAATTAGAACCATAGAGGGATATCTACGATCTTTCAGGCGTGCATAGTTTGCTCTGTTGTTTAAAGCAAGACATCTCTGATCAAATTCTGCAGTATCTAAAGAACTGCGAGGTGGGGAGACTGCGCTTTAATGGCAAAGGATGATTGCTTGAAAATCGCAAAAACGTTTCTGTCGGTGGATTTCTTAAAAATGGAAGTCGTGATAGAATGAGGCTCTTTGGTGACAGTGATATCCAAAAAGGATATCTATATAGGATCGCTATTCATGCTGAACTCCAACTTCAGATGTCTAGAATTGAGCCAGCAGTGAAAAGAATCAAGATCTTCCCTTGAGCCGGTCCAGAGAACAAAAACATCGTTGATAAAATGCATCCATGCCCGCAAAAAAGTAGAGAAGGGATTATTCATAATCCATGTGTCTTCAAATCTCTGCATAAAAAGATTGGTCACAGAAGGAGCCATGGTGGTGCCCATGCCTACTCTGGAGATCTGCTGAAAGAATCTATCTTTAAATGTAAAGTAATTCTTTTGCATTGCCAGAGCTATAAATGTAATCAAAAATCTGACTGGAATCCTCAGGTTAATCAGACGAGCATGCAAAAACTCAGTGATGATGGAGATCGCTTCATCCTGCAGTATGATCATGCAAAGAGACAAAAAAATGTGATCTCGTCTGTAGCAGATATTTCTGAAAGTTTAGTCAAAAAGTGTGAAGAATCTCTCAAATAAGAAAAGCCTTTGGTAACAATAAGTTTAAGAAAAACATCAACAAAAGACGAGAGGGGTTCAAACTGTCACCCCTGGACACCTAACCGGCTTGGTTAGCATGTTCGGGCTGTGACCATATTCTCCTCAGCGTGCCCTCTATAGCTTGAGGGTCCCCCTCAGGACTTTTGTCCAACCTAGGCAACTGCCTAATAGTGCAAGTACAGGTAAGCTGAGTGATTTTCATTCAGCAAACAGACACCAAGTCAGAATAGCTTTCAAAACAAAATAAATATTTTATTCAGGCCACCGGCCAGATAAGCTCAAGATCTTGTGTTATGTTTCTTGCACACAGCACAAATAATGTTCATGGAACCACTTCCAGCGAATAGTTCAGCTTTTTATCAAATGGTAAAAGTCCTTGCAAAGGAAAAGCACCTTGACAAATAGACTCCAGTTCACTGCACTGGAGCAGTTCCAAAATACAAAGAAAAAGTAGCACTATTCTGATGACATATAGTTTAAACAGTTCTTTGAGACAGAGAAATTCTTATGGCAGAGAAACAGGTATGCTTCAACAGTAGGTAGCAGGGAACAGTTCACATAGCTTGCAGCTCTGGCTCTGCTCTCAGCAGCTGTAGCAACCTCCCTGAGATAAACTCAGCTGCCTGCAGCACATTAATCAGCACCAACATGGGAAAGAGAAACTTCAGTGTAAAGCAAAGATCGAAAAACCATTTTCTCTTCTGAATCATGGAAAGTATTGTGCTTTCACACATAGATAACCAGCACTTAATATCAACAAACCAGCAAGTTAAATGCAACTCCAAACTCACAGATTTAGCTGATCTGCATGGCTTCAGCTGGTTCCTGATATATTGGGAAACCTGTATCAATCTCCATAACTTCAGGCTGTGAGAGATACTGGACTGAGAGGAGATTCTTTCTGCATATCCCAGTCAGAAGGGAAATCTTTAGGAGACTCACACTGGACTTCAGCTGGGCTTCTGGGCTGTCTGTGCTCAGACCAGTTCTCCTTGCCCTGCCCCCAGCTTTCTTCCTGGTCTCTGAGGCTCCCGGAGCTCTGCCTTCCGTGATCCTGTGTCTCCTCTGTCTCTCTTTGACTTCCTGTACTCTGACCTGGCCTTTTAGGAGTCCCTTAATCCAGCGTGGGAAAACAGGCTTAGGCATTACACAGTGCAGGGCAGGCTTCTTCCCATGCTTCAGCAGCCCTATGCCTTAAAGGGATAGGACTACATACCTGCCATAGTGCAAATCCTGGCTATTCAGAGACAAAAAAAAACTCTGAATTAGCTCTGTATTTCTCACACAACACAGATCCTTTACTAGACGATAGGATGTCTAGGAGGGTTCACCAGATCTTTGTGGATTTTTGGTAAGATATAAAATACTAGGGGTCACGTGATGCTGGAGACCTGATCGGACGTGCCTCTCAGTAGCTCCGGGCCACTCCACTCTAAAACCCGCTTTTAAACCTTTTACATCGAGGGGTGCTGTGCACTTTTCTTTCCTCTGCAGACAGGGGAGTGGAGTGAGTCTCCGACCTGGCTCTTTTTGGACGGATTTCCCTGGTTATGCCGACTAAAGCTCAGCGAGGAGCAAAAGCTAAGCATACTGTGCCGGGAGCTAAATTGGCGGAGCAGCACGAGGTACCGATGTTTACTTTGCAAGAAGCAGCCGTTCAGGAACTTACACGCTCCCTCACGCTGGTGATGGAAGATAAACTTACTAAGATCCAATCTTTTATGGAAGAGATGCGTGAAAAATTGGAGGCCCAGACGAATCGGCTACAGCGTGCTGAGGATCGCATTGCTCAGCAAGAGGTCCGCACGGATAGCTTCGAGGAACGACTCCGCACCCTAGAAACATCTAATACCACCCTGAAGGAGCGAGCGGAGGACCTAGAGAATCGCGGCCGCAGGAATAACCTGCGATTTATTGGTATCCCGGCTTCTGTGCGCGACGTGGATCTTCGCGCACGACTTGAAACGTGGCTGCCTGCGGCTTTTGATTTACAGGCCCCTCTGGCCCTGCTGTTGATTGAACGGGCGCACCGAGTGGGGATCCGTGGTGAAAACGAGCAGCGCCCGCGCCCTGTCATTGCGCGTTTCCTCAACTTCGCTGCAAAGGAAAAGATCTTGTCCCTGTATCGCAAGGGGAAGGAGCTACAATTTGAAGGCCATAAAATTCTTATCTTCCAGGATTTCTCCCTGCACGTCTCCTATCAGCGGCGTGTGATGGCGCCTTTTTGTAATGAACTTTACAAACGCCAAATCAGGGTCAATCTACTGTATCCAGCTCGGGCAAGTATATACCACAATAATAAAGTCACCTTCCTTGACACACCGCAGGCTATGGAGCAATTTATCCAAAAGCTTCCCCCTGTGCTAGACTCTCCTCGAGTGGGTGACTGAGGCCCTCAGATATGCCCTTTCTCTGGCTTCATTGTTTCGTGGCCTACCTGATTTGGAAGCCTGGGGGAGCTTGCTTGCCTCCTTTCTCTCTCCTGGGTTGATTGCCTGCAGAGGGGAGTCGTTCTAGGGGCTGAAGCACATCTTTCTTGCGGAGTCTTACTTTTCTACTTGAGCTCCCCGGGAACTACCTGATGGGGTGCTCGCTGTCCTGACTCCCAGATAGATAGCTGCACAATCTGGCTGTCTCCCTAGCGGATGGTTCCATGCTGGGGCCTATGTTTATGTTTCTATTGTTCCTGCTGTTCATGACTGTTGATATTAATGATGGAGTTTGCTCTTGTATTTGATATTTATCTTTACTCTGCACCATTATTTCTATAATGATTTGCATTTCTTACTGTGTTCACTTATTGCACTTGCTCATGTTTACTGGGATTTCATTCCATTTTTCCCTCTTCTGGATTTCACTATTCTACAATTAACCTCCTCTGCTTTACTGACTCAGGGGTGGCCCGGAGCTGCTGTATCTATGCTGTTCTGTTGTCTAGGGGTAGACTGTATGGTCTGGGGTGGGGGGAGAGGGCGGTGGGAGGGGGGATGAGGGGGTTTGGCTGTGTGTGAGGGTATGTATGCTTGAATGGTTTGTATGGTTTTCCTTTGGGACCTTGGGGTATGGAAGCTTGACCTTTGAATGGAAGCGTAGACTGCCGGGGGGGCGGACTTCTCTTTTTGTACTGTATGGAATGGGGGGATCTAGCTGGGACGTCCCCTCTCTTCTATATCTTTTTGGGTTTTGGTCCTTCCTGCTGTTTTCTTCTTACCTTGTGCATTATCCTGGCTAACCTGAATGTTAACTCATTAAATGTTGATGGATTTCACTCTCCTGTGAAGCGTACTAAGATTTTAGCTTACTTAAAGAAGGAGCGATGTGATATAGCATTTCTTCAGGAGACCCACCTGTCCTCCACTGAATATCTCAAACTTCGGAGGGACTGGGTGGGCCAGGTGGGTTTCTCTGCTTACTCTTCCCGGAAGCGTGGGGTAGCAATCTTGATTCATAAAAACATTCCTTTTAATATCCTTCAGGAAATTAAAGATCCGGAGGGTCGTTATTTATTCTTGATTGGAGATTTATGGGGTTCCCCTTTGGTGCTGGGTACTGTTTATGCCCCAAACATTTACTCTCACGAATTTTTCTCCTCCTTGGTAGGGATTTTAGCACCCTATTCTTCCCATCAACTGATTATTGGGGGAGACTTTAATGTGGTAGCAGAACCCCTTTTAGATTGTAAACCTGCTAAAACCGCGACTAGAGGCCACTATGATAGAGGGATACCTTTTCTTATTACCGAACTGGGATTGTTAGATGCCTGGTGGACCTTGAATCCGGACACTAGCGATTTTTCTTTCTATTCTCATCCCCACAACGTATACACTAGAATTGATTATATACTTGTTTCCATGGGGTTGTTCTCTAAATTGTCTAAGGCAACTATGTGGTGTCAGATCATGCTCTTCTGAAAGCTACTTTTCAGTTTTCCCCGGCTTCCCCTAGTCGTGTCTGGCGGATGTCGCCCCACCTGTATTTGGATCCTACTTTTCGGATCTATTTGGAACAAAGGTGGGAGGACTTCCTCCACACTAACGATGTGCGGGACGTGAGCTCAGTTACCTATTGGGAGGCCGCTAAGGCTGTTATGAGGGGACATGTGTTGGCATACTCCGCTGCTGCAAAGAAAAAACGTGATGGGGAATTGCTGACTTTGACGAACGAGTTGTCCAGTCTGCGCCGAGCCCATATCTCGACCCTCACGAGGGCCCTGCGTGATCGCCTTCAGGTTGTCAAACAGCAAATTAACGCTATACTCGCTCAGAGGACTTCACGCACTATATACTTTTACAAATATAAATTGCATGCCTGGGGAAATAAAACTGGTCGGCTGCTGGCTAATTTGATTCGGCCCCCTAGAGCCCGGCACGTCATTACTCACATTAAGGATAGAACGGGACAAGTGCACACCCAACAACGGGCCATTACTAGCCAATTTCTTCAATTTTATCAACATCTTTATGCCGAACAACCGCCTGATGATGTGGCCCGGGATGCCTTTTTTCGCAGTTTACCGCTTCCCCAGATCACTGATTCGCAGCGGAGTATGCTTAATCAACCGATTAGTGGGGAGGAACTACAGCTCGCTATCCGCAAGCTTAAACTGACTAAGATTCCTGGACCGGATGGTTTTGGCCTGGAGTTCTATAAGCTTCTACCATCTTCAGCTCTTTGTCCTCTTTTGGCTTATTTTTCGGGGCTTAGAACGGAAACTCCCCCCGGGAACACTCACAACAGGGCTCACATCATTATTCTGCCGAAGCCGGGGAGACCTATGGACCAATTGGGTTCTTACCGGCCCATCTCTCTTTTAAATCAAGATATTAAGATCCTGGCGGGAATTCTTGCGACACGCCTTAACAAGATTCTTCCAACTCTGATTCATGAGAATCAGGTTGGTTTTGTCCCGGGCAGACACGCTTCTATGAATTTACTCAAAGTGCTCACTGTTTTACAAACTCCATCCTGCGCCTCCGATAGAGCTTTAATCACCAGTCTTGACGTAGAGAAGGCGTTCGATATGGTATCTTGGAGACACCTTTTTTGGATACTTGACCAAGTTGGCATCTCGGGTGATTTTGTAGTGTGGATTACCGCTTTATACACGCACCCTACATCCCAGTTGTTGATTAACGGGGGGATTTCGGAACCTTTCCCCCTGGGCCGCGGCACACGTCAAGGTTGCCCCCTTCTCCCCCTACTTTTTCTTCTCCCTTGAGCCCTTAGCTATTCGAATCTGTCACGACCAAACTCTTCAGGGCTTGGGTATAGGGGAGCATGAGTTTCGCATCAGTATGTTCGCGGATGATATGCTGCTATATGTTAAACATGCCGACAAAAATCTACCACGCTTAATGCATATTATTAACTCGTATGGCCTATTTACTGGCTTGAAAATTAACTATGATAAAACTGAAGCGCTACTCCTGAATGACTCTCCAGGGGACTCTAGGTATACACGGCTGGGAGTGGGCATTGCACATGGGAAACTGAAATACCTGGGGATCTTCCTATATAGGGACCCAAAACAACTTTATGAAGCCAACATCTCTGCAGCTATAGGCAGGATTAAATTCCTTTGCCACAAATGGCGTGCTCTTCCTCTTTCGCTGATGGGACGGGTGGCCCTGGTGAAGATGGTTCTTTTCCCTAAACTTTTGTATGCCATACAGCCGGTCCCGTTTTGGGTTAGCAGGGAGGACGAACGCCACTACAATTTCATTATTCGCAAGTTTATATGGTCTGCCAGGCAGGCGCGTATTAGTTTCCTTAAACTTTCCCGAGCAAAATCGCAGGGGGGGCTGGGTCTTCCGGACCTCCGGCTTTATAATGTTGCTTCCCTGTTTCGCTGGATCCACGAACATTTGACTGTTCATAGACGCTACTCCCCGTCGAATCTTTTGGCATCATGTTGTTCCCCTTTATCTTTTGTGTCATTCATACATGGGATCCCGGGCTTGCAGGTCCCTCTCACGTACCCCTCTCTAAAATTCCTTCATGCCTTTCGAAAAGCTTGGGCTTGGTGGAGGGGGCTCCAAACTAAGGTGCCTTACCCGTCCCCCTTTTTGTCTTTGATTGGAAATCCCGGATTTTTACCTGGATTTCGGGGTCTGCCTGGCTTACGGGGGCGCGAAGAGCGGGATACCACTTTAAAAGACTTGTTGCATATGGGGGGTGACAAGTTCCCACCCTTCTCCTCGCTCTGCACAAATTGGGGGCTTCCCTCTACGCATACTTACCTCTACCTCCAAATCCAGCATTACTATAATTCATTCGCTGTTGTCCCTGCTACTATCTGGACATGTGGTGCTTTAGATGAGATAGCTCTTGCCACTCCGCCCCATAAGAACAAGATTGCTACCTGGTATTCGGAGGGTCGAGAAAGTCAGGGGACACATTGTCTTCAACCTGTAGTATCTGACTGGTCCCGTGACTTGGGCTTGTCGATGTCCATTCCTGACCTGCACACCTTCTTCCAGAATATTTATTTGTTCATTAAAAATGTTTCTTTACAGGAAACCCAATTTAGGATTCTACATCGTGCTTACCTTACCAGACCTCGAGGCTTCACCATGGGTCTGTGGCCTGATGACCTGTGTGTTAAATGTCACCTCTCCTCGGGAACCTACTTGCACTCCTTTTTCCTTTGCCAAGAGCTCTCGTTCTGGGACCTGGTCCGTGCTTGCTGGACACTGTTCTTGCTTGTACTTTTCAATGGAACCCCTCTGCTTTATTGCTGGGTGATGTGCAAGACTTGGCAAACCAACATCTCAACATGTCTTCTCAGAAATTTGTTCTGCATGCCATTCTGGTGGGGAAGAAACTCATTCTACAACACTGGGCTTCTCCGGAGACACCCTCCTTCACCATGTGGACAATTCGCATGAGAACTCTAGCATCATATGAGTTACAAACTTATTCTAAGCGCTTGCAGGATCATTGGAAAGACTACTGTGTACTCTGGGAAAAATTTTTGCTCTCCTCTCCTGCATCCTTGCCTGACTAAAGGTTTATGATTCTGTTCTGATCTTTCATGAGACCCTAGATTTAGTCTGTTTGTCTTTTCTCCTTTTGCTTTCTCCTATGCTTCTTCTGCTCTGCACAGGGTGTCTGCTCTTTCCCCTTTGCTTCTTCTGCTTCTGGTATTGGTCCAGTTGCCTGCTGTCCTTCCTTGTGTTCCATGGTATGTATGTGCAGCGTGACTGTGGGAGGGGGGGGGGGAGTACATGTGGGTTGATGTATGTGGGTGCGATAGGTGTGGATGATTGGGGGTGATTGCTTGCGATTTTCTTCTTTGCTTGAGGGGTGTTTCCACTCCCCTCACCAAACGCTGAGCATTTGGCCTGACACTCTTCTAATCTGCCCGGCATTGGTTCTCTTCTTTATTTACTTGCGGGGTGCTTTCTGCCCCTTTTCTTATGGTATTGGATTCTTTACTACTGCTGTGTTTGTAATGCCATTATTGTATTGCACCATGCCATGGTTGTCACGTTCTCAATATTTGATGTTCTGGTTGGTTGTCACCTTCTGCTCAATAAAAATGATTATACAAAAAAAAAAAAATACTGGAGTTCTGGGGTCAGTGGTGTTCAAGTACTCAAACTTTCTTCTAGTCAGGAAACCCAGTTCCAAACCCTCAGTTGTCAAACATTTAATATCATCCATTAGTGAAGATGTAGGATCAGATTCCAATTCAAGGTAATCAGCTGGAACAGTTAATAATCTCATTACTTCGGCTTCATACTTGCACATATTCTCCTCTTCTTCTTTTGTTTAAGGATGACATCTTCTCCTCTTGTTGGAAAAATTCTTGCGGGCTTCCCCAAGGTTCCCTTCTTTCCCCTACTTTGTTCAACATCTATCTAGCTTCGTTGGGAAATTTGCTGCAAAACTTAAAGCTTAAGTTTTTTTATCTATGCAGATGATATTACTATAGTCATCCCACTTACTAGTCTGTCTCCTGAATTTATTAATCTCCTTGCATCCACTATAAATCAGATTGAGTTTTGGATGACAGCTTTCAATTAAATAAGGAAAAAACTACATTTTTTTCTAGCAACACTTAACGACAAGCTCAAAGAAACAAGGATACATGTGAATGGGTTGGATTACAAGATAGAACAATCCATAAAAATACTGGGGGGTAACGTTGGATAAACATGTTACTTTGAAAAATCAGACTAATTTACTGACTAAGAAATGTTTCTCGGTGCTTTGGAAGCTTCGTAACATTAAGAAGTATTTTGATGAAATCTCTTTTCAGTTGTTGGTGCAAGCTTCCATCTTAAGAATTCTTGACTACTGTAATATCGTATATGTCAGGGCTCCTATGAAAATTTTAAAGAGATTGAGAGTAGTCCAAAACACTGCAGTCCGCCTCATTTATGGTCTAAAAAAATGGAAGCATATCACTCCTTTCTATCTGAAACTACACTGGTTGCCGGTGGAGCTGAGAGTGCTGTTCAAGTTTTCATGCATCTGTTACAAAGTAGTGTTCGGTCTGTCATCAGGTTACTTACTTTTTCATTTTTCTTGGAGTCATTCTAATAAAAACACATGGAGAGCGCAGCTATTTACATAGCCTTCTGTAAAATCCTGTCGTTACAAGAAGTTCCTTGATAGAACCTTTTCTTTTCAGGCTGCCAAACTGAATGCATGGCTTGGTAAAATGATGTTAGAAACTTCTTCTTATTTAGATTTTAGGAAATTGCTAAAGACTCAATTATTTAATAAGCTGATATCTTAACGCTTCTCTCTTAACTTAATTTATGCTCTTTTATCACTTGCATTTTTATTTATATGGTCTGCTTTTTATTCTGATGCATTATTGAAATGTATGTATAGTTTCCTTGCTGTATTTTACCAGGATATTTTTTATGGAATTGTATGTATTATTTCTTGTGTTGTGAGTCGCTTAGAACCTCCCCGGTATGGCGGCATACAAATAAATTATTATTATTATATCCAGACCAACAACAGCACCACCTTTATCTGCCCTGCATATGCGCAAAGTGTGGTTGGACCTAAGAGATTTAAGAGCCAAAAATTAATCTCTATTCAAATTGTAAGGTTGATAATGTCTCCCTTTAGCAACAAATTTCTTAATATCTCTTGTTACCAGGTCTTTAAAGATACTTAGATTAAAACTCGGGGGAGTCGGAGGATACCATATGGATTGATTCCTAATTACAGACGGATCCATATTGTCAAAAGGATGCCGAGTGAAAAATTATTTGAGATGTAATTTTCTAAAAAAAACTTTTCAGTGTCCACTCACAACTTGAAGGCTTGCAACAGCCACACTGGAACAAACATGAAACCATGTGACAAGACCGACATCTAAATATCATTCAACTGGTATGAAAACAAGTTAAAGACTACTTGCTCTTTGTGTGACTGTTGGATGTTTTGCGCTTCGTTCCTTGAGATCGGGTGGCTGGGCATCTTTGATTTTGGTTGCGCCCTCTGGATTTTCTCCTTGGTTGGTTCCGGCCGGACCCCCCGGAACTGTCTCTGTCTAAAAAATCATCTTCAGAATTGGACATCGAGCCACCTTCTGAAGGATCTGAGGAGTCAAAATCTTTCCTTTATTATTTGGATAAATTGGATAGCCATGGATAGACTTTCTTGTTCATGTAATCCTCTTCGTCTCTCCTAAACTTCTTAATTTTATTCCTCTGTAGATTAGTTTTAAATTATTCAATTTTCAATTTTCTTCTGAATATTAGCCAGTTCTTTGTCAAAGATCTCCGTATTTAAATTACTTTTAATCTCCCCTATTTGGTATCTAACTCAAACTGTAAAGTTTCAGTAACAACTCTGGTATTCTCAATGATAAGGACCATTAAGTCTTGGGGACATTTATTAAGGATCCCCATCCTTTGCGACAGAAAAATATGAGTGTCAGTAAAAAGGGTGGTTTTTTTTTTTTTTTACTATCCTCAAACCTCTGGGAATAAATTATTTTTTACAGTACTCCAAAAGAGTGGCACCATGTAGAGTGGCCCTCACCAGCTTTTTGGCCGTGTTGAAATAATCTGGCCATGACACCACTGAAGATGAACTATTGAGGAGTTGAAAAATGGTCTTTGCAATAAGTCTGAAACAAAACCTTCAAAACTTCATGCATCATTCACCGTATACTTTATGGAAACTCCGCGGCTCCTCTCATCCAGCTGTTCTCCAAAGCATGGTCCCTCAACAGAATACTTCTAAATCTCCCTTCCACAAAAAAATCTTCAATAACATCTTGGAATGACTTTACTGAAACAACCAGAACAGAATCTAACCATGCCTTATTCCAGAACAAACTGAAAACTCATTTATTTGACACTTAATCACCTGTATCCTCTCCTACCCCATTCTCCCTACCCCTCCTCTTCTCCCCCCCTTCTTCATTCTCTCCCCTCTCTGTAAGTCACCTTGAACCTACCTAGGTATGAGTGACGCAGAAATAGAAGATTAGATTAGTGAAGCCAAACCCTGTTTGCCAACTATGTGTAGCCATCTTTCCTAAATTCCTAACGTAATTAGTATTAATAACTCAGATGAGGTGAAAATCCAGTATAAACACACAATGACACATTCACATGGATCATGCAACGAAGTAACAAAACCATTTTGAAAAGTTTGTCACATTTGTATGTCTTAAATTAAGTGGCGATAATAAGGTTGAAGTTGAAAGTTTTATCTTCACATTTTCATTTTGATTTTTAGCTCATGATCGGAAGTCACACCCTGAAGCAGCTCTATGTGAAATGCTGGCCATTGTTGGTGTTCTGACCAAGCTTCACAAAAGTTGATAACAGGTAAGTTTGAGTCACCTTTGAAATTATTGCACAGAGCCCTACGAGGCCCCTGGGAGGTTTTTTTGCCTATGAGGTTTTCCACCTGAACACTTTAAGCCACGGCAGTGGCGGTGGGAGGGCCTCTGTCTGAGGCTTTTTCCTCCTGTTGGTGGCACAATTGGCTTATGCTATAGCCTTGTTACTTTGTTGCATGATCCATGTGAATGTGCCATTGTGTGGCTTCAGAAAAGCACTGTTACTTACTGTAGCATGTGTTATCCAGAGACAGCAGGCAGATATTCTCACATGTGGGTGACGTCATCCATGGAGTTCTAGTACGGACATGAAACAGTGCACCGGCACTTTATGAATTCAAAAGCTTTAAGACTGCTAGTGCCCCGCATGTGCGAGTGCCTTCCTGTCCAACACCAGCTCGCGAGGTCGTCAGTTCTATGCCCAGGCGAAGTCAACAAGGGGAGGTGGGTGGGATGTGAGAATATCTGTCTGCTGTCTTCAGATAACACTTGTTACAGTAAGTAACTGTGCTTTATCCTAGGACAAACAGGCAGTATATTCTCACATGTGGAACTCCCTAGTTTCATTAAAAGGGATGGAGGGAGAGTTGGGTTCCAAGAAACTCAGAAAATTTCGAGTTGCCTCGCAAAAACATAGACCTAATGTCTAATACGAGAATGCGGAGGCAAGAGAAGGAACCTAATGGAAAAAATGAATAGAGGAACTCCATGCTCTACTAGAGGTAAAAGGAGGATTCCGAAAAAACCTATATGCATGAAGGTTGAAAAACATAATCAACGACCTTCTAGAGGTCTGTAATTTGCTGTTCTCCTACAGTTTGATCTCTCCGCGGCTTTCGACGTCGTGCATCATGACATACTAATCTACCAACTTTCCGAGATTGGGATAGACTCTTCTGTCCTAAAGTGGTTCTCAAACTTCCTTTGCGATCGTTCCTACATTGTCAACACAAACGGCTCCAAATCCGCTTCATGGACACCATCCTGTGGTGTTCCACAGGGCTCTCCCCTATCCCCTATTCTCTTCAACATATATATGACCTCCCTGAAGCTCCTTAAACTATCCCCCCTTGAAACAATTTACACATATGCAGACGATATCCTCATCCTCCTCGAAACAGATCCAAACCTTACAAACCTCCAAGAGAACATCACATCATGCATAATGAGACTTCACGCCTGGTCCCTCTCAGTACAGATGAAATTAAATGAATCAAAAACAAAATTACTCTGGCTCGGCCCAAAATTAGCTCACCTGCCCGCCCTCTTCACCCTACCCACAGGTCCTGCTCTACATCTTGAGTTCTCAAGCAAGGTCCTTGGCATCACTATCGACTCCTCCCTTTCCCTCAATGATCACCTGAATTCCCTGGCAAAATCTTGTTTTTTCAGCCTCCACATGCTGAGGAAAGTTAGATCCTATTTCCACCAAAAGCATTTCACCGTCCTTGTACAATCCATCATCCTATCCAAACTCGATTATTGTAACGCCATCTACTTAGGCCTAACGAAAAAAAGTCTTCGCAGACTCCAGCTTATCCAGAACACTGCGGCTAAGTTGATTTTTGCTAAACGCAAATATGAACACGTCTCCCCTCTACTTACCAATCTTCACTGGCTCCCAGTACTTTCCAGAATTCATTTCAAATGCTCCTGCCTGGCTTTCAAGATCATTCACGGCATCCTTCCGCACCTAATCCCTCTATCCTTCCTCGCCCCGACACCAACTACCACCAGATCTGCCCACAGACATAAACTATCCTTCCCCTCTCTACACGGCATCCTCCACGCAGGTAAACTGGATAGATCCCTCCTCTCCAAAATCACCGGCCTCTGGAACGACCTCACTGTCCCGCTGCGGAACCTGGACTCCCTCCAACTATTCCGAAAACAACTGAAAACCTGGCTTTTCTCTAGCATATAATAATCTCTTCTCCTGATTACATCCCCTCTTTTTATGCTTTGTAAACTCTTTCTCTTCTCTCTTCCCATATTTTTTAAACTCTGTAAACCGTGTCGAGCTCCACTTCAGTGGAGAAGATGCGGTATATAAACCTAAGGCTTAGTTTAGTTTAGTTTAGGTAGGTGAATCTAAATATAGGCGATGGAGACACCAAAAAGATTCAAGAACCAAATAAGAGAGGACCACTGGCTAATGCACCCATATGGAGCAGCTGACCAAATGAGCAGTTGAAACCAATCATATCCCTAAGCATGAAACGAATGAAAAGGAAAAAGAATTTCGTATTCAAACAAACAAAAGCATGATTTTCTAGCAAAGAAAAGCTTTAGAGCTGTAACATCTCATGAAGGCTGAGAAAGGAATGTAATAAGCCTTAAAATGTGAAATTCAGAAGAAAATAGTAAGGGGAAGCATATCACTGAAACAATATACCAGTAAGTATGAAATCCCCTGAAAGATTTAACAAGGAAAGTGTGAACGGATTTGTTTAATATCCTTGTAATGTTGGGTTGTTTTGTTTTCTTTAATCTCCTCGTACTGAAAAAAGAGGAGCTTAGTAAAGATAGACTACTAAAATTGGGATCTGAACTCCTGAAAACATGTGTCTAGAAGGAAAGTAGATGAAATTTGAAAATTACTGTCCCCTGGTAATGGCACATTAGAAATGTGGGAAATTAAGAATATAAATAAAATTTTACCCAAATTAATTAAGGAACAGAGAAATGAGGCAAGATAGATGTGGTCCCTAGTATAAGTGCCAATTGAAATACAAGTACCTAAGAAGGTGAAGAGGGAACATGGGTAACTTGAGCTTAGCCATGTGTTATCCCCCAAAAATCAAATAAATTACTCCCAAGCCAGTGACATCAACTGAACATAAGGAAATATCGTAGAGTTGAGAGTTACCTAACTAAATGACAAGAGACAATGTGCCTTAAGAGTTAAGGTGACCAGAGAATTGGATCAAGGGCATATGCTAGATGTAATTTACTTAGATTTCAGCAAAGCCTTTGACATAGTTCCTCATACTGAAAATATGACAGTGTCTTATATTAATTACAGGCCCAAAAAATGCACTAGGTCTTATTTTCGGAGTATGTACATGATCATCTCTCCCTTCCTCTCCTTCACCCCAGTTCTTCCTTTTTCCTTTCTCTTCCCCACATGTGCAGCATCTTTCCTCCCCTCTCTCCCATCCCTCATGCAGCAGGACCCTAGCCAAGCTTCCCTTCCCTCCCTCCTATCCCTTGTGCAGCAGGACCCTTGTATTTCTCTTAAATGATATTCTATGCAGAACTACTCTATGGGGCCCAGCAGAAGAATGTGTTTATCTCTCTGCAAAATTTGGCTGGGTCAATGGATTTATCAAAACTTAACAAGCAATAATTATTAAATGAATTTACCTCTTCCAGCATTTGAAGTTCGGTTTCAAACCACTTGGGGGGAAAAAAACAACAAAGTACATATGACTGAGTATCAAATATAAGCATCTTATAACACTAGCAAAATGTAATAAAGCTGAAAATGTATCTCACTTCCATACTTACTTTAAGCAATGATTCCAGTATCTGAAAAAAAGAAATTATACATCTTATGAATGTTTATTTACTAAACATATTACTAGTATCTAATATAATTCAGAGAGCAATTTTATAACAGGGCTTATAGGTTAAAAAGCCACATAACCTCCTACTTAAGCACTGTTTTATAAAGACACATAGGAGCTTATATTCAAAGCATAATGCCCTTATGGAGATCCATGTGCTTCAAACATTCAAATCCTGATTTTTCTAGGGAGAAAAGGAACATCCAACACTGCAGTATGTCCAAATAGCAAGGGGTATGTTAAGGGGAGGGGGGGTTGTTTTGGATGGGACTAGAAAGGGACCAAAATCAGGACATCTAATAGAAATTACTGAATGGGAAGAAACATCCAAGCCCAAAAAGAAGGATATCCTAACTTATACCTGCTTCAGTAACATTCAGGGTACATAAAAAGGAACTCTGATTGAGAAGTGGATCACTGAAAGGATAAAGGTATGACATCTTCTTAATCTCCCAGGGGCTGCTCTCCTCCTCCTCAGGCTCTATGACAGCTTCAGGTATTATGGACATTTTTAGCAAATCAGAAACCAAGTCTAAGGAGTAGCCTAGTGGTTAGTACAGTGGACTTTAAACCACAGGACCCAGGTTCCAATCCCACTTTAACTCTTTTTTTATTTTGAGCCCTCCAGAAATGAAAAAAATATCTACTATACTTAAATATATAAGCCACCTGCAAGCCTGAAGGTTATCGAAGTAGTGTACACTCAGGTACAATATACTGTATATATTTCTGTTTCTGGAGGGCTCACAATTACAAAATACAAGAGTTAAAGTGGAATCTGAACTTGGATCTCCCGGTGTAAAGTCCACTGCACTAACCAGAAGGCTGCCCCTTGGTTCTGCAGGGACATTTGTGTGGCTATTCTTTTAAGAATGCAGTTAGAGAGACATCTTTGTTGAAGCTTTTTGCCATTCATATGTTGGACATTCCAGTATGGAAAATGGCTATTCATGCTAGATGTCCTCAACACATGGATGTCCATCTAAAGTATTTTCAAACAGGAAATGTGTTTCCTGTTGGAAAATATATGCGAGATGGATATCTCTACTCTAACTTAGATAATCTTTTGAAAACATCCCTCATAGGCATTTGTATCATTTACACCAGCATGAGAATGAGTACAAATGTATACATGTGGAAGGCCATAATCAAAAGAAAAGTCTAAGCCCAAAGTCGGCAGCAGCAAAATGTCCATTCTCGAAAAGTACAATTTAGTTGGTTGCAACTTAGCTCTTCTATCAAAGCTTTCCTCCACAAAAATATCATTGTTGAGGTGAAACCTGCTTCACTGACTGAGTGTGCGAGAATATTCTCGTCCAAACACGAGGCTACTAAATGGTACAAGATTCTAGGGAACTATAAATTCCAGTCTATGTCTGGGATTCAAGCAGTATGTGTGATGACACTGCCACACTCTTTGAGCTCACATGGAATAAGATATGGTCTGAAACTAACAAAACTTTACAATCATCTGAGATAACTCCATCAGCATTTTTTCTGCCTCAGAGATGCTCCAGAAAGATTATATCTTCAAAATCCTAGGGCTGCCAGTCGGACGGACTTCGACCGAAACCTCCACCTACCCCCCTTGGGACCTCTTCACATGACGGGAGCAGGAAACGCAACCTGTGTCCTGATTCCCCAAGAGCTGTTACTCAGGACACAAACAGCCTGAGCTTAAGCCTCTGACAAGGTCAGAAGGCAAGCTAGCTCCCAGGAGTCGGACCCCAAGCCTGAAAAGGATGGCACACATCAGGCTGGCCCCAAAGGTCCATATGAAGCTTCCCTGGAAAGCTGCAATCCAGCTCCGCGGAAACTGCTTCCTTTCCTCGGGCAGAGGATCACTTCAAGGGGGTCTCACAGCATCAAAGACACCAAACAAGAACTTTGATCAAAAAATAAGAAAAAGAAGCAGAGCAGATTAGAAAGATTTCTGCAGTTTGCTTGCAGAAATTGAAACTGTAGGGGGCTCTGTCAGAGGTAGGAGGAGAACATGGAGGAAAAAAATGTATGGATTTCTGCAAGCCCTGGTTTGCAGCAATAGATTGGTCACCTTGTGTACTGAATCCAGAAGGACATAACAGAACTCGCCTTATATTCCTCCCCTGGAACTCTATTCATCGGGTAAGTCTCTCTTACAGTATCTGTACCCTTATCCTCTACTGCTAGCTTTAGACTCTATCCCTTCTATCTTGTTGCACTGTATGCCTGGCACAGAGTCAGTACACCAAGTTCCGCCTCTGGAAATATTCAAAGCTAGGCTAAAAGCTCACTTTTTCACGGCTGCTTTTAACTCCTAATTCCCACTCACTTGTAAAGTACCCTTGTCTGTTTTATTATTCCCTCTGTGAGTATTTCCCTAATCCCTATTTGTCCTGTTTGTCTCTTTTAATTAGATTGTAAGCTCTATTGAGCAGGGATTGTCTCTTACATGTTAGTGTACAGCACTGCGTATGTCTAGCAGCACTATAGAAATAATGAGTAGTAGCAGTATGATACACAGGTATTAGATGCAGGTGGCACTTAAAACCAATAGAGTAACTTGGGTAGAGAAACTCTAGAATTCTTGGTAGCCATTTTGAGATTGGAGCAGCCATGGGCAGGAACAATTTCAAAAAGGCTGCCACAAGATTACCATTGAAGTCCTTACAGCCATTTTGACTGAGAAGCCAAAATCGAAATAAGACTGAATACTGGTTTCGGCACCATACCCAAAAACAACTATCAGTTGGTCTCTATACAACAAAAACCTGGATATTCAATGCCAGAACCAAGGACAGTGCTCACCACTGAATTAAGAGAGTTGCGCGGAGACAGAAATCAAACCTGTCCCCGCCCATCCCCGCTGGAATCAAATCCATCCCCACAAGTAATTGAATCTGTTCCCACCTGTCCTCTATAAACTCCAGAAATAGTTATTTCATTTAATTATGTTACTGAATTAGAAACATAAAAACGTGACGGCAGAAAAAGGCTAAATGGACCATCTAGTCTGCCCATCCACAGTAACCATTATCTCATAGATACATGACGGTAGATAAAGGCCAAATGGCCTGGTAGAGACCCATTTACAAATAAGCAATGACACTTTATTAATTTGGAAATACTTTGTAAACAGGTCTCTACCAGAGTCTCTAATATAAATATATATATATTTTTTTAAATTCTTTATTCATTTTCAAAACTTCAACTGCGCACAAAAGATGATGCATTTACATAAAATATTAACATTATAGCACAATAAACTTAATAGAATAAAGACAAGACTTATTTTCTCCCGCCCACTTTCCAATTAACCAACTCCTCAAAAAAAATACCTTTAAACAACCTATCTATACCTCTTAACCAATGCCAAAATTATAAATGCTCCAGCTGATAAGGACCCTCAAGCTATGTCAGCTGAGGACTTCCTCTGAAGGTGGCTGGAGGTCCCTTTTGCCAAGCTTGTCAGACAGCAGTAGTGTCCCTGATTCACAGATACTGGCACCTCAGTGGACCAAGGATGCTGCTAGCGACTGCTGCGCTTGGTGGAGGGGAGTTCTGGCCCTCTTTGGAGGAGGTCCTCAGCTGGTGGTGCTTGGGGATCCCCACCAGCACAGCAAGGGTCAGCAAGTACTTCAGCACTGTAGAAATAAAGCCAGAAATGCATTTCCTTTTTTTTTTAACACAATACAAAGACATCTGTTATATACATTTCTCAAAGCTAACATTTTCAGTCAATAAATTCCTTTTTTACCTTTGCTGTCTGGAGATTTATTTTTCCATCAAGTTGGTCCCAGTTTCTCTTATTCTCACTTTCCCGTCTTCTGCAAATTCTTCTGTTGCTGTTCATTGGTTCTTCCTATCATGGTCCAACATTTCTCCCTCTCTCTTCCCTTCCTCCCTCATTTTCCCCTCCCTATCTTGCACAGCATTTCTTTTTCTCTCTTCCACTCCCATGTGCAACTTCCTAGCTCTCTCTCTCTCTCACTGTCCAACATATCTCTTTCTCTCATTCCCTCCTTCCTTCCCTTGCTGCAAAGGGAGCTGGGAAAGAGAGAGAGAGAGATCCAGGGTACATCTCTCCCATCCCCTCTACTGCCACTTCCAACATTTTTCCCCCTTTCATCTCCCAGACCATGTGTAGCATCTTTCATCCCTGCCCTCCAGCCCCATGCCCAACATTTCTCCTTCTATCACCCCTCTATCTCTCCCTCCAATCCCTCCACCACTATGTCCAACATTCCTCCCTCTTGCATCCCTTTCAATGTCACACTGTTCCCTCTCCACCACCATAACATTTCTCCCTCTCATAGTTTTTTCCCTATGCATCTGTACCTCACTCCTCTCACTCCCTATGCCCAAAAATTATCTTCTTTCTTCCATCCCCCATGTGTGCCATCTCTTTCCCTCTCACTGACACACTCATGCTTACCAATTCTTCCTTTCTATTCCCTCCCCCACCTCTGCATCTCTTTCCTTCCCTCCCCCTCCATCCTATGTCCCAAGTTCAGGCCCCCTTCCTCTCTCCCTTCTCTGTCCCAAGTTCATGCTCCCTCCCTCCTTCTGTGTCCAAATGCGCTCCTTCCCTTCTGTGTCCCAGGTTTGGGCCCCTCCCATGTCCTCAATGCGCTCCCTCCTTTATCCCAAGTTTATTTCCCCTCTCTCTCCCTTCCTTGGTCCAGAGAATGCTCACTCGCTCCCTACCTTCTTTTCTGTGGCCAACTACTTCGGTGCCCCCCTCCCGAAAGACTGTACTGGAGCTGTTCAGGTCAGCTGCCTCCTTCCTGCCTTCTATCCGCAGTTCTTCGCAGGACCATGGGCCCTGCATGCAGCTGACTCAAAGCCTTCCCTCTGACTTCAGAGGGAATGTTTCTGGATCAGCTATAAGCAGCGTGCTGGGAGCGCTGCATGCTGCTTTGTAGAGGAGCAAGTGCAGATGGAGGGCAGGAAAAGGAGGTGAACTAAGGTGTCTCCGACCCTGCAGGATCCCTGTGACTCCAAGGGCGCCCCACAGGATCCCTAGACAGAAATATATATAACACCCCCTAATCAATCAAAAAAGCCTGCAGCTTCAGAACAATACTTACTTCATGCTCCTCTTGAATTGAGCTGCTCAATTCTGATGAATTGCGATTACAAAATGAAAGAAATGATGAAAGTAAGTCCCCATCCTTTAAAAAGAATTTATATTACATTTAGTCAAATTGATAACTACAAATTTGAACAGGCATAGTCAGGGCATATTCTATTTGACTGTAAAAATTGCTAAATATGTTCTTTTAACTTTTACAGAATATAATATTATCATAGTAAGAATGTGTGGTTGCCACTTTACTCTATTTGGATACACAAAGATTAACAAGACACATAAAATTATACTTTTTTATTGTAATAATAATACATTTTTGATGAGCTTCCAGGAGCTAACACTCCGTTCCTCAAGTCAAAACAAAATTAGCAAAAAATGGCATTTCCCTAGAAGTGCTTAAGCTCCATTATAGGATACTAAAAGCATAAAAAGAGACTGCAGAATGGAATGTACAAGATACAGAAATATTTATTAAAAGTCTATACAAAATTGTAATCCAAAAAATTGCCTCTCATATACATGGAGTACGGACCCAACACGGTCCGTGTTTCAGAGAAACACTCTTTCTTCAGGGGACCTATTAAAGAATAAAGGGGAAGATATATGAAATTTGGTGGTTAAGGACATAATGCCACCAGTAATAAATGAGGCATATGAAGAGAAATGGAATGTGTGAAGGAAATAAAAATGAACCAACACCGGCTGCAAAATAGATGTTACAAAAAAGTGTTCCATCAAGTCCAATGTGAATGTGAGTGAATACTAAAATTGCGTGAAAAGAAGAAAACAAAATGAAATGAGAAACCAATCAAAACCAATGAAGAGACCTAGCTGTGGATGCTAGAATTGTGAAAAGCTGTGAATATGGGACAACAGAATGTGGTGAAAGCACAGTTACTTACCGTAACAGGTGTTATCCAGGGACAGCAGGCAGTTATTCTCACATATGGGTGATGTCACCGACAGAGCCCGGATGCAGAAGCCTCGCAAGCAGGTTTGCTGCACAATGCAGTCCCAAATCAACAAGACAACCCAGAAAGCTTTTCTAACTATGAGAAATCTACGTAAAATCAGAAAATTTTTCAATCTAGCACAATTCAGACTAATTGCCCAATCCCTAGTCTTAGGTTGCTGGAGTATTGCAACTCCCTCTATCTACTTTGTCCTGCCATGATGATAAAACAACTTCAGACCATACAAAACACAGCCCTCAGACTGATCTACTCCCTGAGAAAATATGATCACATTACAACTGCCTTCTTAGACTCTCAGTGGCTACCCATACAAGCACGAATTCAATTCAAATTCTACTGCCTATTATTCAAAGCGTTAAATGGCTCTTCCCCCTCCTACCTAAACAACCGCTTAAACCAGATCTTCACCTCAAGACACAGAAGAACCCCGAACCCTTTTGCCTTCCCCCCACTCAAAGGCACACAGCGCAAGAAATTGTTTGACAACCTTCTAGCAACACAAGCAGCAAAACTCAACCATTCCATCTCCAACCTGCTGACGACAACGGGCAACCTCAAAACATTCCGAAAAGAAATCAAAACCCTGCTTTTCAAAAAATTCATCCAAATATCTTAACCCCTCTTCACCTACCTCCCGATAATTCTCCCCTATAAAATCCTCCCCAAATCACCTACCAAGTAAACTGATCCCTGAAATGTATTGTAATCTTACCTACTCTAAATGTAATCTATTTGTTTATATCACACAGTTCTGCACTGTCAATTTGCTATCCAACTTGTAAATCCCCTCGGAATCTTTCCAGCTATATCTCCTCTGTTGTAAAAAAAAAAAATTGTATCTTCACTGGAAAATGTCCAGTCAAATCTTTTGTAATCCGCCTTGAACTGCAAGGTATAGGCGGAATAGAAATCCGTAATGTAATGTAATTTGCTTGTAGAAACTAGAAGTTTTGAGTCAGCCACACCGTGCATGCGCGAGTGCCTTCCCGCCCAGCGCAGGGCGTGTCTCCTCAGTTCAGATAGCTAGCAGAGAAGCCAACCAGAGGAGGTGGGTGAGTTGTGAGAATAGCTGCCTGCTATCTCTAGATAACACCTGCAACTGTGCTTTATCCCAGGACAAGCAGGCAGCCTATTCTCACATATGGGTGACCTCCAAGCTAACCAGAATGGGATGGTGGGAGTGTTAGCAAATTAGGAGAATAAATTTTGTAATACTCTCTGTCCAAAATGGCCATCCCGTCTGGAGAAAACATCCAGACAATAGTGAAAAGTGAAAGTATGAACCGAGGACCAAGTAGCAGCTTTGCAAATTTCCTCAATAGGTGTAGATCTGAGGAAAGCTACTGAAGCTGCCATTGCTCTGACTTTATGGGCTGTGACTCTACTCTGTAGTTGCAATCCAGCCTGGGCATAGCAGAAGGAGATACAACAGCCATCCAGTTGGAGATGGTATGCTTAGAGATTGGATGTCCAACTTGTTTGGATCGAAGGAGACAAAAAGTTGAGGAGCAGTTCTGTGTGGTTTGGTGCGTTCCAAATAGAAAGCCAAAGCACGTTTACAGTCTAGAGTATGAAGAGCTGATTCTCCAGGATGAGAATGAGGCTTTGAAAAGAACACTGAAAGAACAATGGATTGGTTGAGATGAAATTCTGAAACCACTTTAGGGAGGAATTTAGGATGAGTACAGAGGACTAACTTGTCATGATGGAACACAGTGAAAGGTGGATCAGCTACTAAAGCTTGCAGCTCACTGACTTTTCGAGCAGAAGTGAGGGCAATGAGAAACACCACTTTCCAAGTGAGATATTTCAAATGAGCCGTAGACATTGGTTCAAATGGAGGCTTCATCAATTGAGTAAGAACAATATTGAAGTCCCAAACCACTGGAGGCGATTTGAGAGGAGGTTTGACATTGAAAAGTCCTTTCATGAATCTGGAAACCACCAGATGAACAGAGAGGGGTTTCCCTTCAATAGGCTGATGGAAAGCAGCAATTGCACTGAGATGGACTCGGATCGATGTAGACTTGAGGCCAGAGGTAGATAAGTGCAAAAGGTAATCTAAAACAGAAGATAAGGAGGAATGTTGAGGCTCCTTATCGTGAGAAAAACACCACGTAGAAAATCTAGTCCATTTTTGGTGATAGCATTGTCTAGTGGTAAGCTTCCTAGAAGCCTCTAAAAAGCACAGTTACTTACCGTAACAGGTGTTATCCAGGGACAGCAGGCATATATTCTCACATGTGGGTGACGTCATCTACGGAGCCCCAGCGCGGACAGCTTTTCAAGCAAACTTGCTAGAAGTTTCAAGTTTGCACACTGCACCACGCATGTGCTAGCCTTCTTGCCACTAGAGGGCGCATCCCCACCTCGTGGTCCTCAGTTCCATAACATAGCAAAGAAAGCCATCCCCGGGGAGGTGGGCGGGTTGTGAGAATATATGCCTGCTGTCCCTGGATAACACCTGTTACGGTAAGTAACTGTGCTTTATCCCAGGACAAGCAGGCATGATATTCTCACATGTGGGTGACCTCCAAGCCAACCAAAAAAGGGCAGGTGGGAGGATGGCAAATTATGAAAACAGGTTACGTAACACCGACTGGCCAAACCGGCCGTCGCTTCTGGACAAAGTATCCAGACAGTAGTGAGAGGTGAACGTATGAACCGAAGACCAAGTGGCAGCCTTACAAATGTCCTCCATAGGTGTAGATCGGAGGAAAGCCACAGAAGCTGCCATCGCCCGGACTTTATGACCCGTAACGCGACCCGCAAGCGGGAGACCAGCCTGAGCGTAGCAAAAAGAAATGCAAGCAGCTAACCAGTTGGACAAGGTGCGCTTCGAAACCGGGTGTCCCAAACGATTAGGATCAAAGGACAAAAATAATTGAGGAACCTTCCGATAAGACTTGGAGCGTTGGAGATAAAAGGCCAACGCCCTCTTACAATCAAGGGTATGAAGCGCCGCCTCACCAGGATGAGAATGGGGCTTCGGAAAAAACACCGGAAGGACAATAGACTGATTGAGGTGGAAATCAGACACAACTTTAGGTAAAAATTTGGGATGGGTGCGGAGAACCACCTTATCATGATGAAAGACCGTGAAAGGAGGATCCGCAACCAAGGACTGTAACTCACTGATTCGACGAGCAGATGTGAGTGCAATCAAAAAGACTACTTTCCAAGTAAGAAACTTAAGATGCGACTTGTCGATGGGTTCAAAGGGAGGCTTCATAAGCTGAGCCAAGACCACATTAAGATCCCACACCACCGGAGGAGGTTTCAGAGGAGGATGGATATTCACTAGCCCCTTCATGAAACGTGTCACCAGAGGATGAAGAGAGAGAGAACGACCCTCAAGATGCCGATGGAATGCTGCAATGGCACTGAGATGCACCCGAATGGAAGTCGTTTTCAGGCCAGACTCAGACAAATGCAAAAGATATTCCAGAAGCGAAGCCACAGGCACCGAATCTGGTTGCAGACTATTCAAAGAACACCAGGAAGAAAACCTGGTCCATTTCTGAGTATAGCAAAGCCGAGTCGAGACCTTACGCGAGGCCTCCAAAACGTCCCTCACGGCCCGAGACACCGGAACCGAAGTCAGAGGGAGAGAAACCAAGCAGTCAGATGTAAAGACTGAAGATTGGGATGCAACAGCGAACCCCGACTCTGAGACAGCAGAGAGGGAAACACCGGTAGAAGTAGAGGTTCCCTGGTACTGAGTTGAAGAAGTAGGGAGAACCAGGGCTGCCTTGGCCACCGAGGTGCAATGAGGATCATGGAGGCTCCGGCCGATCTGAGATGAACCAGCGTTCTCAAAATCAGAGGGAACGGTGGAAACGCATAAAGGAACCTCCCCTCCCATTCGAGGAGGAAGGCATCCGCTTCGAGACGATCCGGAGAGTAGATCCGAGAGCAATAGAGGGGTAACTTGCGAGTCTCCGGAGAGGCAAACAGATCCACTTGAGGAGTTCCCCAGCGGTCGAAAACCTCGCGAAGTACTCGGGAGTTCAGAGACCATTCGTGCGGCTGGAGAAGACGACTGAGTTTGTCTGCAAGCTGGTTCTGCTCTCCCTGAATGTAGACCGCCCGCAGAAAGATATTCTGGGAAATTGCCCAGTCCCAAAGACGGAGAGCCTCTTGGCATAGAGGCCAAGAGCCCGTACCCCCCTGCTTGTTGACATAGTACATCGCTACCTGATTGTCCGTCCGCACGAGTACTACCTGGTCGTGCAGCAGGTGGACAAAAGCTTGCGCCGCCAGAAAAATGGCGCGAAGCTCCAGCACATTGATGTGGCACCGACGGTCCTCGGCCGACCACAGAGCCTGCGTCCTCAGACCGTCCAGGTGCGCTCCCCACGCGTACTCGGAAGAGTCCGTCGTCAAGACCTTGGTGTGAGGAGGAACGCGAAACAGCAAACCCCCTGACAAATTGGAAGAGTCGGTCCACCAACGGAGCGATCGACGTAAACAAGGAGTTACTGATATCCGGGAAGACACCGGATAGCGATCCTGGCGCCACTACGACGCCAGAGTCCATTGCGCGATTCTCAGGTATAAGCGAGCGAACGGCGTGACGTGAACCGTCGACGCCATGTGACCCAGCAAAACCATCATGTGCTGGGCCGACACCTGCGACTGCCCTCGACAATGCCGACTCCACCGAAGCAGAGTCTCCCCCCGGGGCGGGGGGAGAAAAGCGCGAAGGCGAACCGTGTCCAGCACGGCTCCAATGAACTGGAGAGACTGCGCCGGACGCAATTGAGATTTGGGGAAGTTCACTTCGAACCCCAGGCCCTGTAAAAGACTGATAGTCTGTCGGGTCGCTAAAATAACCCCCTCCCTGGACGGGGCTTTGATCAGCCAATCGTCCAGATAGGGAAAGACCTGTAGACCCCGCGAGCGCAGGGCCGCCGCCACCACCACCATACACTTGGTGAATACCCGAGGGGAGGATGCCAGCCCGAAGGGAAGAACCCGATACTGCAGGTGCAAATCCCCGACCTGGAACCGCAAAAACCTGCGGCAAGCGGGATGCACCGGAACATGGGTGTAAGCTTCCTTCAAGTCCAGGGAGCACATCCAATCCCCCTCCTCCAAAAGAGGATAGAGAACCGGGAGCGATAACATACGGAACTTCTCTCGGACCAGGAACTTGTTGAGCTTCCGGAGGTCCAAAATGGGGCGTAAGTCCCCGGTCTTTTTGGGGACCAAAAAGTAACGGGAGTAAAATCCCAGGCCCATCTGATCGCGAGGCACCACCTCGACCGCCCTGAGGCTCAACAAGGCCCTGGCCTCCTCCAGGAGAAGGGGCAGCTGGTTCCGATTGGGAGGGCAAGCCCCGGGGGGCAAGTCCGGAGGCGGACAGGAGAAGTTCAACGAATAGCCGTCTGAGATTATCCCGAGCACCCAGGCGTCCGACGTGATCACCGACCAGGCCCCGGCAAAGGCCGTCAGCCGACCCCCGATGGGGAGGGGGTGGCTCGATATTGCGGTGGGGGCCCGCCCCCAACCGCCTATCCCGTCAAAAGGACGGCGCGGCCTTAGCGGCCCCCTGCGCGGCAGGTTTAGAGGGGCCGCCTCTACTCTGCTGGGGCTGTCTTCGAGGGGGCGGTCTGGAGAAGGCCGGTGTGGACTTCTGAGGGTATCTCCTCGGAGGCTGCCTGAAAGGGCGCTGAGCAGGCGCCTTAGGCTTCGGCTTCACCAGAGAGGCCAAAGAGCGTTCCTGTTTGGAAAGTCGCTCCGTCGCCGCATCCAAAGTGTCATCAAACAATTCCACGCCAACGCAAGGCAAATTAGCCAGGCGTTCCTGCAAATTGGCCTCCATTTCGAGGGTACGGAGCCACGCCAGCCGGCGCATGGCCACTGCACAGGCTGAGACCCTCGAGGCGAGTTCAAATGCATCATAAATCGCGTGGAATAAATAGAGGCGCAGCTGGGTCAGGTTGGAACTAAAGGTGGCGAACCGGTCCCTATGCGACTCAGGCATCACCTCCCGAAAGGAGGGGAGGTCCTTCACCATCGTACGGAGGAAGGAAGAGTACGAGAAGGCGTAGTTCAGGACCCTGGTCGCCATCAGAGAGTTCGCATAGAGACGGCGCCCAAATTTGTCAAGGGTCCGGCCCTCCCTACTAGGCGGGACCGTCGCCGAGACCCGGGAAGGCTGAGATTTTTTGACTGCCGATTCCACCAGAAGCGAAGTGTGGGAAAGTTGGCCCTTCTCAAACCCTTTGATGGGAAGGGTGCGATACTTAGACTCCATTTTGGCGGGGACCACAGCGACCGTCAATGGAGCCTCAAGATTCCTCAGAAAGGTCTGACAGAGGACCTTGTTAATTGGAAGGCGCGGCGACTCCCTGGGGGGGGCAGGGAGATCCTGCTCCTCCAAAAACTCCTTGGTGTAAGTGGACCCTTCCGACAAGTCAACACCCAAAGCCGCAGCCATATCCTGCACAAACCTCGTAAAGGACGAGGGTTTAGCAGGAGGAGAGGGAGACCGAGACTTCCCGGCAGAGCCGAAGGGAGAGGCCTGGTTGGAGTATCTGGGCTCCCTACCCGACCCCGACCCCAAAGAGACACAGTCCTGCGACCTCGACGGAGTCGGAGACCGGGTGCGCCTGGAGGAACCCCTCGGGGATCCCCCCGGGGTCCGAGGCACCGAGGTCCGCCCCTTCGGCCCGGGCGAGGAAGCCCGAGAGCTCTCCCTGGCCGGAGACCGGAACAAAATGGGGTTATCAACCCGCAAATCCCGAACTTGCAAGGCCCCGCCCCTGGCCGGTGACGAGCGACCACGCCGCCGAGGCGAGGTCCGAGACCTCTTAGCCTTCCTCGGCTTGCGCCTCGCTCGAGACCTGCCCGAGGGAGACGAACCCCTCGAGGACCCCGAGGACGAGGACGAAAGTCTTCGTACTCGGCGCCCCTTGTCCTTCGGCCGCACACTACGCTCCGGCGGATCTCGCGAAGCCGGGTCCGAGGGAACCACCGAGGTCGAGGCCGTGGGCGCCTCGGGAGCCAAGGCCCCGGTACCCGAGACCGAGGTCGCCAACTGCGGGGCCACCGGGGCCGAAGCCTCCGAGGCCGAAGCTGCCGAGGCCGAAGCCTGGTGCAGCTGGTCAATGGCCCCGGTGAGCTCCGAGGCGATCAACGCCCGGAGCAATTCCTGGAACACGGGGATTGACATCCCCTGCGGCAAGACCTGCCGCTGCTCCTCAGAGGGCGACCTCGGTCTCGAGTATTCCCTCGGGGCAGCGGACGATGGCAACTTGGGCTTCACTGAGGCGGACCCACCCGCCGACGAGCCCGAGGATGGCTTCTTAGATGGAGCTGAGGAGGGAAGCGGAGACTTACCCGAGGCCTTGGAAGAGGGCAGCTGCTTCGAAGGCACCGAGGCCCGAGGCGACGCCGATGGTCCCGAAGCTGAGGCCGAGGCCGATGTCGAGGCCGAGGTCAAGGCCGGGGCCGAAGCCGAGGCCGAACTCGAGGCCTTCCCCGGCGGGGACTCCACAGAGAAAAGTTCCGCCATGCGGGCCTTTCGGCGTTTAAGCGCCCGCTTCTGAAAGGTGGCACACTTATCGCAGGATGCCGTCGGGTGTTGGGGCCCCAAACACCGCAAACAGCACCTGTGCGGGTCAGTAATAGAAAGGAGTCTTTCACAGCGCCCGCACTTTTTAAAGCCCGTTACGGGCCGGGACATGGGCCCACAAGCGAGCCGGGAACAAGCGAGGTTCCTCGGCCACGGCTACCGGGAGCCCCCGGTAGTAACGAATACGAAGTTTTTTTTTTTTTTTTTTTTGAAAAAGAAAGAAACAAAGCAAAAAGAGACGAAAAAACGCAGCGACCGTGCGAAAAACCCCACACAGCCGCGGCGACAGAAGGCAAATTTAGCACAATTTCTCCACAGGGCTTCTGGCTCCGCGGATGAAAAAGAACTGAGGACCACGAGGTGGGGATGCGCCCTCTAGTGGCAAGAAGGCTAGCACATGCGTGGTGCAGTGTGCAAACTTGAAACTTCTAGCAAGTTTGCTTGAAAAGCTGTCCGCGCTGGGGCTCCGTAGATGACGTCACCCACATGTGAGAATATCATGCCTGCTTGTCCTGGGATAATGTCTCTTACAGGTTGAGAAAACTGAAGAGGAGTTATGTTGAGAGGTACCAAGCTGTCAGGTGTAGAGACTTCAGGTTGGGATGAAGCAGATATCCCTGACTCTGTGTAAGCAGAGATGGAAAAACTGGTAGAAGATATGACTCCCTGCTGCTGAGTTGAAGTAGAAGGGAGTACCAATATTGTTTCGGCCACCGAGGAGCAATCAGAATCATGAAGGCATGATTGTTCTTCAACTTGACAAGAGTCTTGAGAATGAGAGGGAATGCATACAGGAAGAGATTCGTCCATTCCAGAAGAAAAGCATCTGCCTCGAGGCGATGAGGAGGATATATCCTGGAGCAGAACTGAGGCAGTTTGTGGTTGTGGGGAGCTGCAAAGAAATCTATCTGAGGCGTTCCCCACTGTGAAAAAATGTGATGAAGAGGCGAGGAATGGAGTGTCCATTCATGAGGTTGCAGAAGATGACTCAAGTTGTCCGCCAAGCAATTTTTCGCCCCTTGGATGTAGACAGTTTTGAGGAAGGTGTTGTGATGGATTGCCCAGTCCAAAACCTTCAGAGCTTCTTGACAAAGGGAGGAAGATCCCATCCCTCCCTGTTTGTTAACATAGTACATGACGACTTGGTTGTCCGTCCGAATAGAAACATAGAAAAATGACGGCAGAAAAGGGCAATAGCCCATCAAGTCTGCCCACTCTATTGACCCTCCCCCTTAATCCTCTGAGAGATCGCACTCTGATGACCCATCTCCTTAACTCTACCCTCTTAGATATCCGACATGGGTATCCCATTCATTCTTAAAATCTGGCACGCTGTTGGCCTCGACCACCTGCAATGGAAGATCATTCCAATGATTAAACACTCTTTCGGTAAAAAAATACTTCCTGGTGTCGCCATGAAATTTTCCACCTCTGATTTTCAGCGGATGCCCTCTTGTGGCCGAGGGCCCTTTAAGAAAGAAAATATCATCTTCCACCTCGAGACGACCAGTGATATACTTAAATGTCTCAATCATGTCTCCCCTCTCCCTGCATTCTTCAAGAGAGTATAGCCGCAATTTGTTCAGCCTTTCCTCGTACGAGAGATCCTTGAGCCCCGAGACCATCCTGGTGGCCATCCGCTGAACCGACTCAACTCTCAGCACATCTTTACAGTAATGTGGCCTCCAGAATTGTACACAGTACTCCAGATGAGGTCTCACCATGGTTCTATACAATGGCATTAGGACCTTGGGCTTCCGGCTAACAAAACTTCTACGGATGCAACCCAGCATTTGTCTAGCCTTGGATGAAGCCTTCTCCACTTGATTGGCAGTTTTCATGTCTTCACTAATGATCACCCCTAAATCTCGTTCTGCTGCAGTTCTAGCCAAGGTCTCACCATTAAATGTGTACGTTCTGCACGGATTATTGTTGCCAAAGTGCATGACCTTGCATTTTTTAGCGTTGAAGCTCAGCTGCCAGGTCAAGGACCATTGTTCCAATAAAAGCAGGTCCTGCGTCATACTGTTGGATAAATCGCTGTTACTTACAATGTTACACAGTTTGGCGTCATCAGCGAACAATGTTATTTTACCTTGAAGCCCCTATGTCAGGTCTCCTATGAATAGGTTGAAAAGGATCGGGCCCAAGACCGAGCCCTGCGGCACTCCACTGGTCACCTCTTGACGTTTTAGAGAGGGTACCGTTAACCACCACCCTCTGAAGTCTACCACTTAGCCAATCATTGACCCATGCGGTTAGAGTTTCACCTAATCCCATCGATTTCATCTTGCTCAATAACCTGCAGTGGGGGACGCTATCAAAAGCTTTACTGAAGTCCAGGTACACGACGTCTAGGGACTCTCCTAAATCCAGCTTTCTTGTTACCCAGTCAAAGAAGCTGATGAGATTGGATTGGCAGGACCTACCCTTGGTGAATCCATGTTGGTGGGGATCGCGTAGATTCTCCTCATCCAGGATCGTGTCTAATTTGCGTTTGATTAGTGTTTCCATGAGTTTACTCACTATCGATGTGAGACTCACTGGTCTGTAATTCGCAGCCTCTGCCCTGCACCCCTTTTTGTGCAGAGGAACGATGTTAGCTGTTTTCCAGTCCAAGAGGACTCTTCCTGTACTCAGGGAGAGATTGAAGAGTACGGATAACGGTTCTGCTAGGACGTCACTCAGCTCCCTGAGCACTCTGGGGTGTAGATTGTCCGGTCCCATGGCTTTGTTCACCTTGAGTCTTGTTAGTTTGTCGCAGACATACCTGGGTGTAAACTCGAAATTCAGAAATGAGTCTTCCGAGCTTTGCTTTGCCTGCAACTTAGTACGGACCCCGGAGCCTCGCAGGTGAAGACTGAGCAGAAGTATTCATTTAGTAGTTCGGCTTTATCTGAATCTGATTCTACATAAATTCCGTCTGGTTTTCTAAGGCGTACTATCCCATCCGTGTTTTTCTTTCTGTCACTAATATACCTGAAGAAGGATTTGTCCCCTTTCTTAATATTCTTTGCTAGGTTTTCTTCAACTCTAAGCTTGGCTTCTCGGACTGCCGCTTTGACAGCTGTAGAATTGGCCTTATATTCTATTTTGGAATCCCTTTTCTCCGAATGTTTGTAGGAAATAAATGCTCGTTTCTTTTCTTTAACGAGCTCCTGGTCGTGAAGAAGATGTTGAAAAGCTTTGAGACCCTTGCAGATCGCTGTGAGTTCCAACAGATTGATGTGACACTGACGATCTATACTGGTCTAGTGGCCTTGAGTACGGAGTCCATCGAGATGAGCGCCCCAAGCGTAGGTCGAGGAATCTGTTGTGAGCACCTTCTGATGGGGGGGCATCTGAAACAGCAAGCCTCTGGAGAGATTGGAAGAGAGTATCCATCAGCGGAGAGACTATCTCAATGAAGGAGTGACTGCAATGTGTCGAGAAAGTGGGTCGCAAACCTGAGTCCACTGAGATGCCAGGGTCCACTGAGGAATTCTGAGATGAAGTCTGGCAAAAGGAGTCACGTGTACTGTGGAGGCCATGTGACCCAGTAGTACCATCATGTGTCTCGCTGAGATGGAAGAGCGGGAAGACACTGTATGTCAGAGTTGAAGGAGAGCATTCAGACGTTGTTGTGGAAGGAATGCTCTGAGTTGGATAGTGTCCAAAATAGCTCCTATGAATTGTAGATTCTGAGAGGGTTGAAGTTGTGATTTGGGAAAGTTGATTTCAAATCCCAAACTTTGTAGGAACTACATAATCCGTTGGGTCACAATAATAACCCACTGAAATGTTGCATCTTTGATGAGCCAGTCATCTAGGTAGGGAAATACCTGAAGACCATGGTTCCTTAGAGCTGCTGCTACCATTACCAGGCACTTGGTGAACACTCTGGGAGATGAAGCCAGGCCAAACGGCAGCACTCTGTATTGATAATATCTCAGATTTTGGGTGGGGAATCTGCATTAACAGGAGGTCGGATGAATGGGAATATGAGTATAGGCCTCCTTGAGATCCAGAGAGCATAACCAGTCATTCTGATCTAGAAGGGGATAAAGGGATGCCAGGGACAACATTCAAAATTTTTCTTTGACTAAAAATTTGTTGAAAGCCCTGAGATCCAGAATGGGTCGCAGATCGCCGTCTTCTTTGGAATAAAAAAGTAACAGGAGTAAAACCCCCTGTTCTGCTGTTCCAAAGGAACTGGTTCGATGGCATGGAGACAAAGCAGAGCTTGAGCTTCCTGAAGAAGAAGGGCGGTCTGGGATGGACTGGAAGGATACTCTCTTGGAGGAAGCTCTGGTGGAACCTGAGTGAAATGAAGAGAGTATCCTTCCCTGATGATTGACAACACCCAGAGATCGGATGTGATTGTCTCCCATCAGTGGTAAAAATGATGGAGATGACCTCCAATAGGGGGAAGATAGGTCAGAGACAGAACGGTTATGCTTTGTTTTAAACAGTCAAAAAAGGCTGCGTAGCCTTAGGTGCCGCATAAGGTTGAGATTTCTGTTGCTTCTGATTCTGCTGTTTCTTGCAAAGAGGGCGAGTGTAAGGAGCCGCTCTCGGATAAAATGCCTCTGGAAAATTGGAAGAGGGCATGCAGGCTTGGCAGGAGCTGGCTTGGGCTTTGGTCTGACAATAGAAGCAAAGGATTTGGTGGCTGCCTCGATAGATTCATCGAACAGGTCATTGCCTGCACAAGGAATATTAGCCAAGCGGTCCTGAAGATTAGGGTCCATGTCAATGGTGCGAAGCCAGGCTAGGCGGCGCATTGCTACAGAACAAGCAGTCGCCCTGGCGGACAACTCAGAGGCATCATAAGAAGACTGAAATAGATGTAATCTGAGTTGTGACAGAGTAGCTATGACTTCTTGAAATTCGAAGTGCTTTTGAGTATCTAAATAACTGAGAAATTTAGGGAGGAGGTCAATGAGAAACTTGAAATAAGTGACAAAATGGAAATTGTTATTGAGGAGGACATCATGGCATTTTGGTAAAGGCTCACTTAAAACTAGACAAAACCTTATTTCCACACTGTTTAAGGCCAACACTAAAACTAAGAAATCTGACTGGCTCACTCTCAGAGACGAAGATTAAATTTCTCAAGAGCCCACGTTTAATTACCAGAGCTAATCATGGTTATTTAAACTCTTGTTAGGGCCATCATCGAATACAATCTTATTTTCTCTGTGAGCCTTATGTTATTTTATGCTTTTTTAATTTTTATTGTTTACTTGATATTTTTTCACATTTTACCATAAATATATTTTAAATCAAAACACTCTACTAAGTGCTCTTATAGTATTCTCTGCTAAATTTGCTAGAAGTAATGTGGTACTTAGCTCAAAAATAAGAGCCGATTAGCGTCCACACTTAATGAAACTGCAGACGGAGGATCTCCGTTTCGCCCTGCGTATGAGCTGAGGGCTTCTTCAGAACCGCTATTTTATAAACAGCAAATTTTTCACATTAAAAGTTTTAGTTAATGTGCTTTAGCTATGTGGACTATGCCGACGCTGCCTCGATCTTGGAGGCGTAGATCGAGGCTTAGTTGAAGAAGGATTCTGTAAGGGAAGGTCGTGCCTAACGAACCTTCTGTACTTCTTTGAGGGAATAAGCAGTCGGGTGGACAATGGGGAACCCATAGACATCATTTACCTCGATTTTCAAAAGGCTTTCGACAAGGTGCCACATGAAAGGCTGCTTAGGAAGCTGTGGAACCACGGGGTGGGAGGGGATGTGCACAGATGGATCAAGCATTGGTTGTCGGGTAGACTGCAGAGGGTCGGAGTGAAGGGCCAATACTCTGACTGGCGGGGAGTCACGAGCGGTGTGCCACAGGGATCGGTGCTGGGGCCGTTACTCTTCAACATATTTATCAATGACCTGGAAAAGGAGGCAAAGTGCGAGGTTATAAAATTTGCAGACGATACCAAACTGTGCGGTAGAGTTAGGTCCAGGGAGGAGTGTGAGGACCTGCAAAGGGACCTGGACAAGCTGGAAGACTGGGCAAACAAATGGCAAATGCGCTTTAACGTGGAAAAATGCAAGGTCATGCATATAGGGAAAAAGAACCCGTTGTTCAACTACAAATTGGGGGGGGGGGCATTGTTGGGAGACAGCAGACTTGAGAGAGACTTGGGTGTGCTGGTGGATGCATCACTGAAGCCATCTGCACAGTGCGCAGCAGCCTCGAAAAAAGCCAAAAGGATGCTGGGCATCATAAAGAGGGGCATAACAACCAGGACGCGGGAAGTCATCATGCCATTGTATCGAGCGATGGTGCGTCCACATCTGGAATACTGCGTTCAGTATTGGTCGCCACACCTCAAGAAGGACATGGCGATACTTGAGAGAGTCCAAAGGAGAGCAACGAAACTGGTAAAAGGGCTGGAACACTGCCCATACGCCGAGAGGTTGGATAGGCTGGGGCTCTTCTCTCTGGAAAAAAGGAGGCTCAGGGGAGATATGATAGAGACCTTCAAGATCATGAGGGGAATAGAGAGGGTGGATAGGGACAGATTCTTCAGACTGAAGGGGACAACAAGTACGAGGGGGCATTCAGAGAAACTGAAGGGAGATAGGTTCAAAACAAATGCAAGGAAGTTTTTTTTCACCCAAAGGGTCGTGGACACTTGGAATGCGCTACCGGAGGAAGTGATCAGGCAGAGTACGGTACAGGGATTCAAACAGGGATTGGACGGATTCCTGAGGGATAAAGGGATCGTGGGATACTGAGGGAGGAGCTGGGATGTAACACAAGTATAGAAAGCTAACCAGGTAATAAGTATAGAAACCCAACAGGTCGTGCATGTGCAAGACCGGAGGGTTAGGACTACGATGGGAAGATAGGACTTCAATGAGAAACCAAGGTGGCAAGGGAGCCCCTTCTGGTGATTCAGACAGGTCGTGACCTGTTTGGGCCGCCGCGGGAGCGGACTGCCGGGCAGGATGGACCTATGGTCTGACCCGGCGGAGGCACTGCTTATGTTCTTATGTTCTTAAGGACGTTCTTTGAAAGAAGAGCTATGCCTGGAAGTATGCCTCGAGGAAGGCCTCGATCGTTGGTGAGAGTGGTGCTTGGAAGTAGATCTCGAAGATCAAAGAGACTTCGCCCCGGAGATGGAAGCAGTCGATGCTACCAAAGAATGGATAGGGCTAGAAGCTGTGGATCGAAGCTCAGGAGGCTTGATGGAGGAACCTCGAGGCACTCCCAAAGACTATGCTCCTTGTATGGAATGTGAGGATTCCTGTCGAGACACTTGCAAACAATCTGCTCCTTGCTTCGCATGCATAGATGCCAGACCAGACACTCGCAGAGACTCTGCTCCCTGCATAGTGTGTGTAGTCTCAGTCTGAGGCATAGGAAGAGGGTTGACCTCGCGGGAGTCTGCAGAATGCCCAGGCTGGATTAGAGTAGCAAGCTTTGGTCCCATATTAGTGAGGAACTGAATGAATTACTTCTCTAACATGGTCTGGAAAGAAGCCAGCAAGGATGGATCCGCGTCTGAAACCGGACCACCTGTTTTGGCTGGAGGATGCACAGAGGCAGTGCAAATGTGCTTCGACTTGGAAGTCTTAGCCACCTTGATTACCACCGCTGGAACTTTCTGCTGAGATATCTGACCTGAGAATACAGGGGAATATACAGCAGGTGTAGTCGAAGAAAGAGCCGCTTTCGAAGTCGAGGGAGTGGTCGAAGAATCCATCCTGAAAAGCTTCTCCACTAAAATCCACGTTTAAGGGCTTGAAGTTGAAGAGTAGCACAGCGCTCGCACGACTTCAGTTGATGGTCCGGCCCAAGGCACTTGAGGCACCAACGGTGTGGGTCCGTGAGGGAAATCGCACGCTGGCACTGGCTACACTTCTTGAAGCCCATTGCTGTCCAGGACATAGGAGGAAAACATATCCGCCACAAAGTCGAAGCCCACGGGCTTTGGCTTATCCCAGCAGTCAAACGGAATAAATATATATATATATATTTTTTTAAACTAGAAATAAAAGAACACAGCGATTCGTGAAGAAAATAAACACAAACCGTGGTGAGAGAAGGCACGAAGTAAGAAAGTTAAACGCAGAGAGTCAAAGACAGACTTCTCGGCTCCACGGAAAACTGAGAACTGAGGAGACGTGCCCTGCGCTGGGCGGGAAGGCACTCTCACATTTGCGGTGCAGCCAATTCGAAACTTCTAATTTCTACAAGCAAGTCTGCTTGCGAGGCTTCCGCATCTGGGCTTCGTCGGTTACGTCACCCATATGTGAGAATAGCTGCCTGCTTGTCCTGGGATAAGAGTTTCTTAGCAAAGAGCTGGGGAAGATGCCCATCAAAACGAATAAAAAGATGATAAAACTTAGTACATACCGAAATATCCTATGTATCACAGAGAGTCATATGGAGAACAAAGTGGTAGTATAAAATAATTAAAATGCTTAAAAGTAAGAGAGATAAAAATGTAATGAATAAAAGAGCGTGAACAGAAGTAAAAATGAAATGATAATATTAATAATAATGGTAATTATGAAAAAAGCTAAATTATAAGCTAAAAGAGGAAAGTAACCTGGTATCAAAAACAAGAAGTATGGCAAAGTACAACACAAATAATGATATCACTTATGGAATGTTGTCTGAAGTAAGGGGTTAAAGACTTTAATGGCAAAAGGGGGCACCATTGTATAATAAAAACCATAACAAGGGCTTACTGGTTAGAGTCAGGCAAAGTGTTGATCAAATCTAACAAAGATCCACTGGTGAGTGTAGCAGATCATAGAAATAACGAGGCCACCCAGATAAGAACCCGGACAATCAAACCAATATTGTAAAAACGGACACCAAACACAGTGATAAAACTAATTAAATTGAAGTGTGAATCAAAACAACAGTAGAAGAACTCAAGAAGATACTGTGAGGAGGAGTCTAATTAAGATGGCGGCCTGAAGGCGTTCGGCTGAATGCTACCAAGCCTCTTACTATTATTATGGTTAAAAGGAAATCAAAGACCTGGGTTTTTCCTTCGGAACCCAGGTCATAATCACAATTGCCTGGCCTGATGGCAATCCTCTGCAGGCCATAATTAATTTTTAAAGTGAGACCGGGAGGCCAGGGGGATGACGGACCATGGTGGAGAGGAGGAAACTGCTGGCCTTCGGGGAGCCCCCTAAAGCCGGGGGGCCAAGAGTAAAAAAGTCACGTGAAGTCCCCAAAATATTGGAGGTGCTTGGGTACCCACAGAGCTGGCACCTATGCCGGCCAGCTGCAGACTGAAAAGTTTGCTCCTCTCCAAGCAGGTACAGAGGTCCCTTGAAGCCGCATAAAAACCACAAACATACCAAAAACCGAAAAAGGGACCGAAAAACAATAAATAAATGGAGAAGATCAGACCGACACCTTCATGCTTGCCTGTAGAAGGAAGAACTGAAGGGGGCAGCAGAGACCATGGAGAAGGAGAAGTTGAAAAGCTGTGATTGACATCTTCTGCAGTATGCTCACAAGCACAGATGGAATATCCTACAGTTCAGCATACCATTCCTATTTCATTGGAAATAGGCATTAAAAATAAGCACCTACACGGCCCCCCAATCTAGACAACCAGTTATAAAATTATCCTCACAATATCAATGAACAGCTTTACAGCATACACCCAAGCTAACAGGAAATTAAGCCAAAATAGAAATAAACATGTTATATGTAAATGATAACACTGTTAACATACCAATGCATTTTTTTCCTCAGTGCTATCATACATGTCTTCTAAATCACGAACATTCTGTCAAATAAAAAAATAATAATAATAAATATGTAAACGTGGATGTTTTTAAATCAGTATATTTACTCTTGCCTTGCTATCTTACAAAAAAAACCTTGTTCTTTACTGAAGATATAAGTCTGTTTAAGTTTAGGGGAGGGTGCTGTGTATTATCTGGAAGGATTCTATTATACCTTATATTGAGAGTCTATACACTTCCCCCTCCCCATTTGCGGTTTCTGCACTCACGATTTCACATAATCACAATTCCATATTTTTGCCTTTCCCCCGGCATCCTGGCCTTACCTGGTGGTCCAGCGGGCTTTCGGGGCAGGAGCGATCTTCCTACGCTCCTGCCCCGTGTAGATCACCAATAAGAAATGGCTATGGGGAGTTCCCATCATAGTCTCGAGAGACTACGGGAACTCACAGCAGCCATTTCCTATTGGCAATCTGCACGGGACAGGAGCGTAGGAAGATCGCTCCTACCCCGAAAGCCCGCTAGACCACCAGGTAAGGCCGGGATGCTGGGGGAAGGCGGGGGTGGGTCAGAGCCGGATATTCGCAGTATTTCCCTATTCGCGGTCCGGCTCTGCCCCTATCCCCCGTGAATAACGAGGGAGATGTGTAGGATGCTATGAGGTATGATGCTTATTTTAGAACTCTATTTGTGTTTTCAAACTCTAAAAACCAGCATTTAGATCTCCATGATGCATCCAAATACTGATGGACTTCTATAACTGTTGTATGTTCATACAGCAAGGGGGAGTAGTCTAAGCTTGTTTAGGGTGGACTAGAGAGGGACCAAAAGATTAACATCCAGCTCTGATTGCTGAAGGGGAAAGGGCATCTCTGTTCAAAAAGATGAACGTTCGTATTTAGACTTGATATTTATCATGTCCAGGTAACAGAAAGGGGTTCTGATTAACAGTTCTCCACAGAACAGAGTAAGGGAAATCACAGTAGATAGTTTCCTTCCCTGGAGGACTCACAATTTAAAAAAAATGAAATAAAAACTACAAAATGCTGCAGTGGAGCTTGAACCAGCAACCTTTGGATTTCGGCCCTAGTTCTCAGCAGGCTGTTCTACCCATTAGGCTACTCCTCCACCATGGTATCTGTATGGTAGCAGAGAAATATCCTTATTACTGTAAAATAGAGGTTCATACCGAACCTACCCAGAACTTGGACATCTTTTTTTTTTTTTGTATTTTAGAAAAGGCTTTATGTCAGCAGATCCCTTTCTGGAAGTCCATATTCTGAGTTGGACATCCTTTCTAAAAATCTATTCTATTTGTATTGCTGTTTACTTCTGAGAGAGAGGTGTGGTGCCTCAGGCTATAACTGCTCAGTAAATAAAAAAAGATTATCTGAACCTAGGAGTTTCTAGAAATATTGACATAATTACTGTATGGCAATTAGAGAACAGGTAATTCTACAAAATAAGTGAATACATTTTGATTTATGGATTGGCACCAAAGTAACAGTAAACTGTGACACTAATTGCCTACCTGGTTTACACTGTTTAACATTTCAATGATTTTCATAACGCTGTCTGCATCATTGCCAGTTTCAGCATTCTCCAGAGGTATGGCATACTTCGACATACATTCCGTATCACTTGGAACTAATATGACCATTGGCAGAGATTCATTTGAAATGTTCTTTGGCTTTCTTACTAACCCAGATCTAAGAGGTGGAAGCTTCTTCTTTGTCATGATTTTAGAGGAGTAACTTGTTTCTGCACCTAATCCTGTACCCAGATGAGAAGAGGGGTTCAACTTGAAGTCTGCCATTTTATTCCCTTGCATAGCAATACCACCGTTATAACAGCCTTGTTGTTTTTCCTGCACAAAAAAAATACAAAATATAAGCTATATGGATAATGATATTTTAAAACAATAAAGTGGGATTAGGAAATGTACATATCAACCAGGTATAAGTAAAATAGGACAATATTTATTAAAGTAACAATAAAACAGGTTTTGCCATATGTTCAATATGGGGCTCATAATAAAAAAAAACCAAAACCAAAACGTCTAAAAAGTGGCCTAAATGGGTACTTGGACGATCAAAAAACCTGATCATCCAAGTACCCATAATCAAAGCTGGTTTTAGACATATCTAAAACCAGCTTAGGCCTTTCCCCGCCTCTAAACGCATAGAGCAAACAGAGGCTTTTTTAGAGGAGAGGAAAGGGCGGGAGGTGGGCCGACCTACACCTAGATATACAACAGGTATAACCAAAAGTTTAGGCAGATTGTCTAGTCGGCACTTATATGTTTTGACTTAGACCAAGTCAAAACAGGTATAAGTGCCAAAAAAGGGGTCGCTGAGCTGATCGCTGCAGCTCAGCGGCCCCAGCAACCTGCCTACCGCCTACTGAAACTATCACTGCAGGAGAGATGACTCATCTCTCCTGCCGTGATGGTGATCGCCCACCCTCCTCCGAACTGCAGCACTTTGGGGTGAACATTGCAACAGAGCGGTCCATGTGCCTAAGGCCCCACCCACAGGAGGTGCCTAAGACTACTGGGCCTATTCCAGTTGGCCCAGGTGCCTCAGGCCCCACCTGTGGGCGGGGTTTGAGCCGCCTGGGCCAATCAGACCCTAAGGCCAGCCATTCAACAGATGGCTGGCCTGCCAGACTGACGGGCTTGGCACCCGTCCGGCAACAATTTTAAGGTATGTGGGGATTGGAGGTGGGGGGGATCGAGGGTCGGTGGGGGGAGGGTCTAGCTGGTCGGCGGGGGCGATCGGGTATTTGGGGGAAGGCATTTGATGGAAGGGGGTGTATCGAGGGCAGGAGGGCCTGGGATCCCTCCTGCCCGTATTTTAGTCGGGGTGGAGGGTAGGGGGTTCGCCTAGGCAGGAGAGGTTGGGCTTTCTCCTGCCCGATCTTGTAGGGGGGGTGGTCACATGGCCAGGAGGGCTTGGGCTCCCTCCTGGCCCCATCGTAATCGGAGGGGGGGAAGGGGGTTGTGGAATCGCCGGGGCAAGAAGACTTGGTCTCCCTCTTGCCCCGATCTTCGTCGGGGGTTGGGGAATCGCTGGGGCAAGAGGGCTCCCTCTTGCCCCGATCGTTGTAAGGGGGGGGATTCTGTAACCGGTGTTGTTTTTGACAGACACCAGTTATGGAATCCAGCTTTTCGGCAAAGGACTGGCTCCACCTTCGCCTAAAAGCCCTGGTTGTGGACATTTGGGACTTAGGCTTTTTTTAGGTTGATGATATGGTGTAAGTTTAGATGTAGTAGTGGTCTGGGCGTTTAAACAGCTGAACGTAGAGGCAGGCCATTATCAAAAAAAAAATCTCCTTTTGGACTTTTTTTTTTGATAATGGACATTTTCCCTACTTCTACTTTCAACGTTTGAGGTCTTAGGCCAAAAGGGGACTTAGACGTTTATTTGGATTATGCCTCTCCATGTGTCATAGACCCGACAAGGTATGTGTTTCGGCTTAGAAACCTGCCTCAGGAGTGCAATCAATATCTATAGAGCAAATTGACATACCAATGAACCAATGCCAAAATTATTAAAGATAAAACACAATGATAGAAATAGTGATGATAAAAGCATAAACTAACATGCAACAAAGCTGCATCATAAGAGGAACCTAAAAAACATAAACATGAGGAACCGAAGGAGAAAAAAAACACAGGTTGGGCACCAGAAGAATGATGTGAAATGTGAACTGTAATAAAAAAACACAAACAACAGGCAAAGTTTGTGTTGACTGAATGGTGAATGAAGAGTGACTGAATTTATTTAGAAAAATAATAGAAGAAACATAGAAACATAGAAAGATGACGGCAGATAAGGGCTACAGCCCATCAAGTCTGCCCACACTATTTATCCACCCTCTTAAGTCTACTGACCCCCTAAAGTATAATTGTAATTATACTGCCACTCTACTGACCCACTCATTCAAGTCCATACCCTAGTGACCCTATCCCTTGGCATGACCCTCGTAGGGATCCCACATAGGTATCCCATTTGTTCTTGAAGTCTGGGATGCTGCGTGCCTCGACCACCTGCACTGGAAGCTTGTTCCAATGCTCAATCACTCTCTCCGTGAAGAAGTACTTCCTGGCGTCTCCACGAAACTTCCCTCCCCTGAGTTTGAGCGGTCCCTTGAGAAGAAAGATATCATCTTCCACCTCGACCCGTCCTGTGATGTACTTAAATGTCTCAATCATGTCTCCCCTCTCCCTACACTCTTCAAGAGTGTAGAGCTGCAATTTGCTCAGTTTTTCTTCGTACGAGAGACCCTTTAGCCCCGAGACTATCCTAGTGGCCATCCGCTGAACCGATTCAATTCTGAGCACATCTTTACGGTAATGTGGCTTCCAGAATTGCACACAGTATTCCAGATGAGGTCTCACCATGGCTCTGTACAATGGCATCATGACTTCAGGCTTCCTGTTGACAAAGCTTCTCTTGATACCATACCCATCAGATGCCAATCTCTTGTTATCACAAATAAACTAAACTAAACTAAACTAAACCTTAGGCTTATATACCGCATCTTCTCTATAACAGTAGAGCTCAGCAAGGTTTATAAGAAAATTAGAAAGGAGAACAGATACAATATGGATTTGGAATTGTATGGAGAGGAGCGGAATTTACAACACATAAAAAAAGTATATAAGAAATATCTAAACATTAAATGGATGGAAAAACAATATATCCAGCAGATGGCGCATTCACATGATGTCAAAAAGAAAACGATATGAAAAAAAAAATTTTTAAAGGGGAATTAAAAAGAAAATTAAGAACTGTGTAAGCGTTTCAATACAAAAGCAAATCATGCCACTGAGAGTGTGCATAAAAAGCACCGAAATGGAAAAATGATATGACACATGAAGTAAAAAAAATAGACAGCAACACCTGTGACAGTAAAGTGGGAATAGCGCAGTAACCTGAACAGGATAATTGGCAAACTTTCACCACATCACAAAATCTCTCATCAAGTCGCGAAAACACAAAAAACATATATTGGCAAGCACATAATGATCCCTTTTATTTTCTCATAAAGGAGGACTTGGAAAGATGGATAATGGCAACTGCCTGTAAAAAGAAAAGCAGAATCATTCACTACCATCAAAAACTTCCAAATAATTTCAGATATGTCCTTATTAGAGGCACACTAATGGCAGAAGCTCAAGATAAAACGTGGGTGCTAAAGGCGATTAACACCTTACTAGCGCTTGCATTAGTGAGTGTACAATGCTCAGATGGCTCAAGCTTGGGATACAACATGCGTACCACTGATGTGATCTGAAATGGGAAAAGGCTAAATTTATTACAATTGCAACAATCATTCGGCATCTCAGTCTCAAGCTTTTAAATGGTTGCAGTTGAAACAGGCCATTCAAAAAGGGTTCCCTGATTGACGAAATTTAATAGAATAAAGACAAGACTTATTTCCCCCCCCCCGCCCACTTTCTAATTAACCAACACTTCAAAAAAAAAAAAAAAATACCTGTAAACAACCTATCTATACCGCTTAACCAATGCCAAAAATATAAATGCTCCAGCTGATAAGGACCCTCAAGCTATGTCAGCTGAGGACTTCCTCTGAAGGTGGCCTGGGGTCCCTTTTGCCAAGCTTGGCAAGCAGCAGTAGCGTTCTTGAATCACAGATGCTGGCACCTCAGTGGCTCATGGATGATGCAGGCGACTGCTGCGCTTGCTGGAGGAGAGTTCTGGCCGTCTCTAGAGGAGGTCCTCTGCTGGCGGTGCTTGGGGATCCCCACCAGCCACAGCAAGGGTCAGCAAGTACTTCAACACTGTAGAAATAAAAACAGAAATGCATTTCCTTTTCTTTTGAACACATTACAAAGACATCTGCTATATACATTTCCCAAAGCTAACATAGTTTAGTCAATAAATTCCGTTTTTTACCTTTGTTGTGTGAAGATTTATTTTTCCATCAGGTTGGTCCCGGTTTCTTTTTTCCGCTTTCCCATCTTCTGTAAATTTTTCTGTTGCTGTCCATTGGTTCCTCCTACCATGGTCCAGCATTTATCCCTTTCTCATCTTTCGCCCCTGCCCACCAGCCCCATGCCCAACATTTCTCCTTCTATCACACCTCTCCAGCATCATAGCACATCTCTCCCACCACTCCCTTCACCACTATGTCCAACATTCCATCCTCTTGCGTTCCTTTCAATCTGTCCTACTGTCCCCTTTCCACATTTCTCTCTCTCATCTTTTTCTTCCCTATCATCTGTACCTCACCCCCCCCTCCCTATGACCAAAAATTCTCCTCTTTCTTCCATTCCCCGTGTACACCATCTCTCTCTCCCTCTCACTGACACACTCACGCCCAATTCTCCCTTTTACAATGTATTTTGTTTACCTTCTGTCTATGTCTTCAGACCCATCAGTTGACTCATTTCCATTCTGCACTTGTATAGTCCTGCACTTTGATACACACACTAACAAAAAGAATTCTTAAATGCTGATTTCCCCTTAAAAAACTAGATAACAGTACACTATGATATGCCTATGATCAGAAGTCAATAAAACATACACAGAAAATACCTTTTTGTCTGCTAGTTTTCACATTTTTGTTATACGCACCATATGATTTAAAAAATTGCTGGTTAAGTACCTATTAAATACCAAATAGAATGAAAAGGAAAATAAACGGAAAATCAAATAAAAACTATGCCAGTATGTAGAATTGCATAAAAATAAAATTAGAGAGTTGGCAAAACGCCACTTTGGGTCCAATAGAAACTAAGGCCAGCCTGAAACAAAGACCTAAATATGAGCAGGAAGTGCTAAGTAATGAGGCTTGTCTCTCTGATGGACAATGGCCAGGCTGCCAAGACTAGGGAGGGGAGAGAGAAACAAGATGGTGACGAGAGCGGACGCCTGAGTAGGAGGCTCCCTCTCTTGCAGTCGGCCGGCGTTTGATGTGCGGCCTAGCAGCCCTCTTACCTCAATATGGGAAAGAGGAAAGGAGTCCTTCGCAGCAATCCTCCGGCGGCGATAGCGGCACCGGGTCTGGTGCAGACTAAATTGAAGGAGCGTTGGCCCGCACGAGCGAATCTGCGGGGGCTACTTCAGGGGCAAGCCCGAATACGTCAGGCGAACTCAGCCAGCAGCTTCGGGCGTTACTGAGCCCGGAGCAGAGGCAGCCACCACCACAACCCGGAAGCAGTGCAGAGTCGGGAGTTCCTGAGGTAACGATGACCCCGGAGGGTACATCGATCCTCAGAGAAGGAGGACAGCCAGTTCCAATTCTATCGGGAGCCGAAGAAGCCAGAGAACAGCGGCAGTTTTCCCACACTGCAGAGGAGGTGAGAGGAGCTTTGGGAGGAAGTAACATTAACTTTGGAGTGCTGGAGAAGCCTAAGAAAATAGATATGGAGGCTTTATGGCAGGCCATATCAGTTATGGACGCTAACCTCAAATTGTCTTTTTCCACTTTAAAAATTGATTATGGGACTATCCACTCTAAAGTGGAGCAACAAGGCTTGGCCCTTAAAGATTTAAGTGAGAAATTAGAAAAACAGGAGTCATGAATATCCGAAATGAAAACTTTGGACTTTGAATTGGTAAAAGAAAGATCATTTACTGCCAGGAAAATTGAAAGTTTTGAGAACCAACTAAGGAAAAATAATCTGAGACTCCTAAATTTTCCTAAATGTCCCTTAATTTCACCAATGGAGATGGCAAGAAAGTATTTTAAGGAAATTTTGCTAATTCCTACAGAAAGTTTGCCACCAATTGTTAGAGCTAATTATTTTCAAGTAAAGAAACTTGTGGAAGTTTCCACTCCTAATGAGATTCAAGGGACAAATAATGAAAACATGAACTTAACGACGTTTCTGGAGAACTCTTTAGAGGTTATAACGGAAAGGAAAACCCTGTTAATAACTCTTGCTTTAGAAAGTGATAGAGAATATATACTACGCTTGTTTTTTCGTCATATTAATGATCAGTTTTTAGGTTCTAATGTTCGATATTTCCTGATATGTCATTGAGATCTCAGAGGTGTAGGAAGGAATTCTTGGCATTACGGCCAAGAGTTCTAGCCTTGGGAGCAAATTTTATGTTGAAATTTCCTGTAAAATGTTTTGTTTCACATCAGAATAAGAATTACTTATTTTTTGAACCTAAACAACTGATAGGATTTATAGAATCTAAAGTAGCTGAAAATGAGTAACCTGCCATGAATGGCTGTAGCACCGCAGAAAAGTGCCGCTTTCTAAGTTGGATAAGATTTGTCTTATTTCTTATTTTTACTTTTTCTCAAGTCTCTCTCAAATAGTTGTAGACTAAATAACTTGAATTATAATTGAGTAACCAAAACACTGTATTAAGTGGATTTGGGGTTATTGATTTTCCTTTAAATAATTTTTGTAAATCTGTGTACAAGTATGTTTATTGCTTGTTTGTATTAAATAAATTGAATAAATAAATAATTTAAAAAAAAAAGACTAGGGAGGGCACTACAGAGAGAGCTGTGGAAGACATTGCAAAACTGTAAGAAAACGCTGCAAAAATGTTAGATTGAGCTGTAAAGCTAAAAACCAAAAAGGTAATAATAAATATTAAAAATCATTTTAAAAACGGCTAGAATAGGAGCAACTAGGCTAAAAATAAAAATAGGAGCAGAGACCACCCCATCTCCTATGGAGATTTGTACGAATCCGGGATAAGAAACGGAACGGGCCATTTAAAGAAAGCTAACCCCCCCCCCCCCCCCCCCCAGCCTCCAATGCCGAAAAGCAAAAATCCAGAGAAAGTACAATAAACTTGAAAGGACAAAGCCTACAGGAAAGCCCCCCAAAAATGCATCTAAATAATCACCTACCCGATATGGGGTCTCAATATACAACGCAAAACAGCCCTGCTTCTCCTGACTAACTGAGCTGCACTTCTTCGCAGGGCAGCGGTCCTTGCCTTTTCTGCTCCCCCTCCTGTTTCCTGAGTGCTGCACTTCTTCGCAGGGCAGCAGGCCCTGCCTTTTCTGTCCACCTCCGAGGCTCCCACAAGACTCTACCTCTCCCGAGTGCTGCACTTCTTCACAGGGCAGCGGGTCCTGTTCGCTCCACGTGGCTGACCCGAAGCCTTGCCTCTAACGTCAGCTCTGACGTCGGGGGGAAGACTTCCGGGTCAGCTATGTGTGGTGTGCTGGGAGCAGAAAGGCAGGAAAAGAAGACGCAGAAGGGCAGGAAAAGAAGACGAGCCACTTGGCTCGAGCTGCCTCCCAACCCCATGGGATCCCCGAGACCATGAGAGGTATCCCCACGGGATCCCCACGACCAGAGGGGGCATCCCCATGGGATCCCCGTGACCCGAAGGGCGAACCCACGGGATCCCTGCGGGTCCCAAGGGATTCCTGTCATCCCCGTTCCCATGCAGCTCTCTATATCAGACTCACGAAGTGCAGATCTGAATGTGGTATTTTCCTACTGGTTTGCGATTGAACATTGTATAAAATTTTGCTATTTCATATACTCTCATGGCTGGTACTTGTAAAATCTCAGCAACCTTGTTCATAGCAGATATAGGCAGCCATCCATTCTGCCTTTGTGCCAAATCTAGTATTGGGATCACAGCAGCTGATTTATGTCCCTCTGGGTAGTTTTTATAATAGCTTCTATTCTCGTGTAGTTTTCTGCTGTGAAGTCAACTGGCTTACTTGGATTATTCTCAGGTATACCTCCGTTCACAAACAAGGCTCCATCAGATCCACTGCACAAAGCTGTTTTATGGAAGTAACGGGCCTGTTTCCCTGTGTGCTGCAGGACTGTCCGGAGCATGGTGGTGTTGGCACACACGCCGCAATTACTCCTATTGTCTCACCACGTTTCCCTAATAGACACTTCTGCATCCATCTCTCATCAACTTTTCCATTTCAAATTCAGCGCCTACATTGGCGCTACTTCAGGAGTACTGCACTCCCTCGGTTCCTCTGCTGCACAACAATATTATCTACTTCTTCCGATCTTCACAAAACTTCACATTCAAAGTTTTCACCCTCATGCGGACCACAGCTTAATGTCTGTTTAAACCTTCATACTCACAGCCTGCCAGAGGTTGAACATATCACCAATAACTGCATTAGCAAAAACAAGTTTAATCTGAGAATTAAAATGCTCCAAGTTCCACTGCACATTAACAGTCTTTTCAATATCCTTAACGGCAGAAAAAAATGGAAGTCCCGTCCCTCTTTTAATAGACTCGTTTCTACTGGTTTTTTAAAAACCCCATTGTACCTTCCACAACAGCACTTTTCACAAAAATTAGTAAAACATTAAATAAAAAATTAACCTCATTCTTCTTGTTTGTGATATTTTTCCACTTTCTTTAAGATAACTGAATGATTAAAAAAAAATAAATAAAGAGTCGGTAGATTAAATCCAATCCATTAAACACTCCCTTAAGACATATGATCTAGATTCTGATTGATGAACTCCTCGAGTTTAACCAGGTCCTCATAGTGGGTAGTTTTATTGTTGAAAGTAATTTTCATGATTGTTGGTACAGTAGACCTTATTTAACTCCCAACTGTCTTAGTTTAAATAATTTTTATTATTTTCCAACAAAGTGCAAGAAAAGTGTACAGAAGTGTTCAGCAAAATCTCTCACATATGCACAAACCAGTCTCCCCCAACCCCCTCCCCCCCCCCCCACATATAGTAAATAGAGTCCAGTAACATCTCAGGAAGCATGCGATCATCTTCATATATTCAATAATCTACGAGCATTGGGAGTAAGGTCCATCCAGAAATGTTCCCAAGTCTGACAGGAGCAGTTGCTCGGACCACGGTCCAGATCCCCAACCTGTCTCCTCTCCAAAGTGGCGTGTAAGAACATAAGAAGCGCCATCTCCATATAAGACCTTCAGTCCATCTAGTCCGGCGATCCGCACACGCGGAGGCCCTGCCAGGTGTACACCTGGCGTAATATTTAGTCATCATCAAGGATCTCCATTGAGTATAAGAAGGCGGGTCCCGGGACAACCAGTTAGTCAATATAGCTTTTTTCCCCAGCAGCAACACTCTTGTTACAAAGGCTGTCATCCCTTTAGGTTTTGGCATTGCTATGTTATAATAACCAAATAGCGCTCTTGGCATAGGAGACCATCGCCTGCCCCAGATAGATGTAGTATATTGTCTAAGTCTATGCCAGAATTGCAGAATATGGGGGCAAGTCCAGAGCATGTGTCCCAATGATGCATGTGCTTGAGTACACTTTAGTAGAACCAAAAATCAAATACTAGGTAAGTATATATCCAATATTGATCATACAAAATTACTTCCAACTACAACGCTGTAATCGAATCACTTTTATGCCATGCCTCAGAGACCGAGTATACCAGCAAATCCTGCTAGAAACATTTTTCGGTCGGAGTCTCAATCATTGGCAAATGGCATGTATTAAACGTACTAAATTGTTTTAATAATTTTTTTAACTTTTTATAAATATTTTAATGAATTATTTAAATATTTGTTAAGATCGGTGTGCCATTGTTCTGTAAGTTTGCTTTATTAAACACTGAATTAAACTTTTTAAGGTTTACTTGTGATTTCAAACATCAATTAAACAGAATGAAAAGAATTTATTATGTCCTTTAGGCACTGTCTACGTTTTCCCCTGATGAAGCCATACCAGGTGAAACGGCGGCCCTGTTGGGTTTGAAACAGTGCCGATTTCTTACAAAGATAAGTGCTTGTTTGACCTTTTTGCACTATCTTATAAAAATTTTAAGATGTTTGATACCAGAAAGTGTTGACACACCGATCTTAACAAATATTTAAATAATTCATTAAAATATTTATAAAAAGTTAAAAAAATTATTAAAACAATTTAGTACGTTTAATATATGCTATTTGCCAATGATTGAGACTCCGACCGAAAAATGTTTCTAGCAGGATTTGCTGGTATACTCGGTCTCTGAGGCATGGCATAAAAGTGATTCGATTACAGCGTTGTAGTTGGAAGTAATTTTGTATGATCAATCTTGAGTACACTTTAGACAATTATGACGTGGGGTGATTCCCATCCGGGATGCTCGCTCAGGTGATATATAAAATTCCCAACTGTCTTAATTGTGGTCTAAGAAGCAGGAACTGTTTTCTTCGGTTTGCAGTTGCTTTAGCAAAGTCAGGTAGTATATGAATTTTACTGTCTTGCCACTTTAAGGAGTTAGATTATTTAGCTTTAGATAAAATATCCACTGCCTGTCTAAAACGAAGTAACTTGCATATTATAGGTCTTGGACCGTTATGCCTGTTGGAAGCTCTCGATGGAATTCTGTGTGCTCTCACTACTTCAAGTGGAAATTGTAAGTTAAGAGAGAGCAACTTTGGCAGCATTTCTTCCACAAGAGATATCATTTGTACCTTTGATCCCTTTAGGGAGCCCAATTATCCTGATATTACTCCTTATACTTCTATTATTAGCTTCCTCCAACTCCCTTGTGATATGAGCCACCCCTTTATAATCCGTTTGAACTTTATTCAAACGACCTTCCATTTCAGTTACCCAATGTTCCAGCTGGTCTGTCTTAAGCTCACACACTTTTATCTGTTTTGAAAAAGATTGTATTTCTTCCTGTACTGTATCCAACTTGACTGTATTAATTTGCAGCAAACCTCTGATCGATTTTAATTCCTCCATCAGCTGTTCAAACTCTGAAGTGTCCTTCAGGAGGGGCACTTTAGATGGAGTTGGTGGATCTGGCTTTTGCCTTTTCACTGTACTCCCAGCAACAAAAGCTGCTTCCAACCTGGTCTGCCTTCCAGTTGCCACATTTGCTGTAGGTGATGTTAGCAAATAAATTATTCACTTTTACAGTGAAAATAAGTACTTTTATGCTGATAAATTATCAGAATGATGCAATTGAAGGAGGAGCTGCAGAATCACCCTGCCTTCTTGCCTGCAGGCAAGCCACGCCCCCCTATTAAAGATTTGTTCAACAAATCTTTAGAGACAGGAGTGGTTCCTGAGGATTGGAGAAGAGCGGATGTGGTACCTATTCACAAAAGTGATTGCAGAGATGAAGCAGAAAACTACAAACCTCACTTCGGTTATTGGAAAAATAATGGAAGCATTGCTGAAAGAAAGGATAGTGAAATTCCTTGAATCAAATGGGTTACAGCAGGGGTCTCCAAAGTCCCTCCTTGAGGGTCGAATCCAGTCGGGTTTTCAGGATTTACCCAATGAATATGCATGAGATCTATGTGCATGCACTGCTTTCAATGCATATTCATTGGGGAAATCCTGTAAACCCAACTGGATTCGGCCCTCAAGGAGGGACTTTGGAGACCCTCTGGGTTACAGGATCCAGGCAACATGGTTTTACAAAAGGTAAATTGTGCCAGATGAATCTGATTGAATTCTTTGATTGGGTGACAGAAGAACTGGATCAAGGGCATATGCTAGACGTAATTTACTTAGATTTCAGCAACGCCTTTGACACGGTTCCTCATAGAAGGCTCTTGAACAAACTTGACAGGTGAGTTAGGACCCAAAGTGGTGAACTGGTTTAGAAACTGTTTGATGGACAGACGCTAAAGGGTGCTGGTTAATGGAATTTGTTTGGAGTAGGGAAAGGTGAGTAGTGGAATCCCTCAGGAATCGGTGATGGGGCCAATCTTGTTCAATATGTTTGTGAGTGACATTGCCAAAGAGTTAGAGGGAAAAGTTTGCCTTTTTGCGGATTTGTAAGAGAGTAGAGACCTAGGAGGGAGTGGAAAACATGCAAAAGGATGTGCAAAAGTTAGAAGAATGGTCTAATATCTGGCAACTAAAATTCAATGCAAAGAAGTGCAGAGTAATGCATTTGGGGATTAGAAATTGGAAGGAGCTGTTTGTGCTGGGAGGTGAGAGGCTGATATGCACGGATGGTGAGAGGGACCTTGGCATGATAGTGTCTGAAGATCTAAAGGTGAAGAAACAGTGTGACAAGGTGGTGGCTGTTGCCAGAGGATGCTAGGCTGTATAGAGAGAGGTGTGACCAGTAAAAGAAAGAAGGTGTTGATGCCAATGTACAGGTTGATGGTAAGGCCCCACTTGGTATATTGTGTTCAATTTTAGAGACCGTATCTGGCAAAGGACATAAAAAGACTTGAAGCGGTCCAGAGGAAGGCGACGAAAATGGTAGGAGGTTTGTGCCAGAAGATATATGAGGAGAGACTGGAAGCCCTGAATATTTATACCCTAGAGCAGTGGTTCTCAACCCTGTCCAGCAAATTGGGTTTTCGAGATATTCCTAATGAATATGCATAACATACATTTAGAAGAGAATACATATATGCACATACCATTAATATTTTATTAATCAACCTTATTTTTTTCATAAATATTATAAATATATTGAATGTACCACCTTCTGACTTATAACAAACACCTATTTCAACAGTCAACCCAGGCAAATGCCCTTGTTGCCCCGAAAACCTGGATAATCAGTTCCACATTGTCCAGTGTTTTATTTAAAATGTCTTTGCCAAATGAGTGGGAGGTTTCTGAACCGGGGGTATCCCCGGAGAGTGGTTAACAAAGCTGTGAAACGGGCCAAGTATACCCAGAGAGAATGGCTGTTATTGCGCTCTGGTCGGAATAGAGAGCAAAGGGTAACATGTGTACTACCTTATTCCCCTCAGGCTCAGTTGATTCGTAAGGTTATCCGTCACAATTGGGATATCCTCTGTTTACATCCGGGTTTATGTGATCTGCCTCGATTTGCGTTCACTCATGGACGCAATCTAGCGGAGACTTTCTCCACTTATAGACGCAGTGCTACTGCTAAGGATGCCAGGGTTGGTCAATTTAAATGCAGTGGATGTATTTATTGTGATTATGTGCTGGCTTTTGATCGGGTAGTTGTCTCATCTACTGGGAGAGAATTTTGGTTAAAATCTTATGTGGGCTGCAACACGTCTCGACTTAAGAAGTCTATGGGATTAAATGCCCGTGTGGGCAGTGGTATATTGGCCACACAAAAAGAAAATCAAATTAAGTACCGTACTGCTCAGCATTTGAGCAATATTAGGTTGGTAAAACAGGAGACCCCCACTGGCAGGCAGCACAACATGGAGTAGAGGATTTACGATTTGTAGTGTTGCTGCAGGTACATCTCCCTAGGAGGGGTAATATATCGGAGATTCTACTACAGAAAGAACAGAAGTTTATTTTTCAATGGGGAACTACAGAATCAATGGGAATGAATAAAGAGGTAGAGTGGCACTTCTTGTGAGTTAACTGATTGGATTAACTAGGAACTGGGAGGAGAGATTAAGCAGCATAAGAGCATGTTAGGTTGTAAGGTCTTGTAGTTCGGTTTATTCCTTCCAGAGGGGAGATGTGGTCTTTGAGCCTAAGCTGCAGTTGCTGCATGATTAACAAATGTGATTATAGGTATATGTTATACTGATATAATTTTGAAAAAAAAGAATGGTATTTGATATATAAGTTAAGGTCAGCATGATAGTGGAATAATGTTTATCTTGTAGAGAGAAAAATACAGTGAAAACCTGAAGTGGCTTCAGCTCCTGAGGACGAAACGCAAGATTGTGTTGGGCTGGCTTGAACATTTTGTCAGTTGTTATTCAAGAGAGAACAAGATCTTATCATGAAAGCAGTTTAATCCATGTAGCACCAATTTGGCAAGGACATTTTAAATAAAACACTGGACAATGTAGAACTGATTATCCATGTTTTTGGGGCAACAAGGGCATTTGCCTGGGTTGTCTGTTGAAATAGGTGTTTGTTATATGTCAGAGGGTGGTACATTCAATATATTTATAATGTTTATGAAAAAAGTAAGGTTTAATAAATTATTAATAGTATGTGCATATATGTATTAGTTCTTCTCTTCTTCTTCTTCTATGTTATGTGGTTAAACAAAAAATAGGGGAAGACCTGGACAAGCTGGAAGACTGGGCAAACAAATGGCAAATGCGCTTCAACGTGGACAAATGCAAGGTCATGCATATAGGGAAAAAGAACCCGTTGTTCAGCTACAAATTAGGGGGGGTATTGTTGGGAGACAGCAGACTCGAGAGAGACTTGGGTGTGCTGGTGGATGCATCACTGAAGCCATCTGCACAGTGCGCAGCAGCCTCGAAAAAAGCCAACAGGATGCTGGGCATCATAAAGAAGGGCATAGCAACCAGAACACGGGAAGTCATCATGCCATTGTATCGAGCGATGGTGCGTCCACATCTGGAATACTGCGTTCAGTATTGGTCGCCGCACCTCAAGAAGGACATGGCGGTACTTGAGAGAGTACAAAGGAGAGCAACGAAAATGGTAAAAGGGCTGGAACACTGCTCATACGCCGAGAGGCTGGATAGGCTGGGGCTCTTCTCTCTGGAGAAAAGGAGACTCAGGGGAGATATGATAGAGACCTTCAAGATCATGAGGGGCATAGAGAGGGTGGATAGGGACAGATTCTTCAGACTGAAGGGGACAGCAAATACGAGGGGGCATTCTGAGAAACTGAAGGGAGACAGGTTCAAAACAAAAGCAAGGAAGTTTTTTTTCACCCAAAGGGTCGTGGACACTTGGAATGCGCTACCGGAGGAAGTGATCAGGCAGAGTACGGTACAGGGATACAAGCAGGGATTGGATGGATTCCTGAGGGATAGAGGGATCGTGGGATACTGAGGGAGGAGCTGGGATGTAACACGGGTGTAGGAAGTTAACCAGGAAATGAATAAACCAACCTGGTCGTGCATGTGCAAGACCGGAGGGCTAGGACTTCGATAGGAAGGCAGGACTTAAATGGGAAACCAAGGTGGCAGGGGAGCCCCTTCTGATGATTCAGACAGGTCTTGACCTGTTTTTGGGCCACCGCGGAAGCGGACTGCAGGGCAGGATGGATCTGTGGTCTGACCCGGCAGAGGCACTGCTTATGTTCTTATGTTCTTATTTGTATTTGAATTTGTCCGGCAGCAGTATTGATAATAAATATGCATGACACATTTGCATGCCTGTTTCCTCCATTATATGAAAATCTCTCTCATGCATATTCATTAGGGATATCCTGAAAACCCAACTGGCTGGGGGTCCCTTAGGATAGGGTTGAGAGCCACTGCCCTTGAGGAAAGGAGGGCAGGAGAGATATGATTCAGACGTTCAAATACTTCAAAGGTATTAACGTAGAACAAAATCTATTCCAGAGAAAGGAAAATGGTAAAGCCAGAGGACATAATTTGAGGTTGCGGTGTGGTAGATTCAAGAATAATGTTAGGAAATTCTTCTTTACCGAGAGAGTGGCTGATGCGTGTAATGCGCTTCCGAGGGAAGTGATGGAGAAGAAAACGGTGACGGAGATCAAACATGTGTGGGATGAACACAGAGGATCTCTAATCAGAAAATAATGGGTACACATTGAAGAACTAAGGCCAGTACTGGGCAGGCTTGCACGGCCTGTGTACCGTATATAGACATTCAGTTGAGCATGGGCTGGGGAAGGTTTCGATGGCTGGGATGGTTAAAATGGGCTGGAGTGAGCTTTGATGGAGACTCCAGTAGATGGAATCTGAGTACACTACTGGGAGAGATCTGGTTTTCTGGCCCAGAAATATCTAAGAAAAAGGATCATTTAAACTAAATTAATTTATGGAGCATGTATGGATGGGCAGACTAGATGAACTACTCGGGTCTTTATCTGCCATCATTTACTATGTTCTTTTAGGCATCTAAATTCTTTGTTTTAAGCTCTAAAGTTAGGGTATTTCCTGATTTCACAGATGAGACGAAGGGCTTTTCTAGCTCTTCGAGCCAGGGTTATAGCCCTAGGTGCTAATTTTGTTTTCAGATTTCCTTGTGTTTGTTTATAATTTTTGACAGTAAACAATATCAGTCTTTTTAGCCTAAGAAATTGGAAGAGTTTCTTAAAGCTAAAGAAGATGTGAATATTATTGTATAACCCTGGCTGGCTAGAAACATAGAAGATGACAGCAGAAAAGGGCTACAGCCCATCAAGTCTGCCCACTCTGCTTACCCACCCCCTGTCTATGCTTTAATGACCCAATTTTCTTATCTTGACCTTCGTAGGGATCCCACATGGGTATCCCATTTATTCTTAAAGTCTGGCACGCTATCTGCCTCGATCACCTGCACTGGAAGCTTGTTCCAATGATCAACCACTCTCTCTGTGAAGAAATACTTTCTGGTGTCGCCATGAAATTTTCCTCCCCTGAGTTTGAGCGGAGGGTCCCTTGAGAAAGAAAATATCATCTTCCACTTCGACACGTCCCGTGAGGTACTTAAATGTTTCGATCATGTCTCCCCTCTCCCTACGTTCCTCGAGAGTGTAGAGCTGCAATTTGTTCAGTCTCTCTTCATACGAGAGACCCTTGAGCCCCAAGATCATCCTGGTGGCCGTCCGCTGAACCGATTCAATTCTGCGCATATCTTTACTGTAATGTGGCCTCCAGAATTGCACACAGTACTCCAGATGAGGTCTCACCATGGCCCTGTACAACGGCATTATGACTTCAGGCTTTTGAAACTTCTATTGATACGACCCAATATCTGCCTTGCCTTAGATGAAGCCTTCTCCACTTGATTGGCAGTTTTCATGTCTGCACTGATGATTACTCCTAAATCTTGTTCTGCTGAAGTCCTAGTTAAAGTTTCTCTGTTCAAGAAGTACGTCCTGCATGGATTTCCGCTTCCGAGGTGCTTGACCTTACATTTCTTAGCATTTAAGCCTAGCTGCCAGGTTGAGGACCAACTTTCCAATGTAAGCAGGTCCTGCGCCATATAATTCTGTAAACTGCATTCACTTACTATATTACATAGTTTGGCGTCATCAGCGAATAGTGTTATTTTACCTTGAAGCCCTTGAGTCAGATCCCCTATGAATATGTTGAAAAGGAGTGGACCCAGGACCGAGCCCTGCGGCACTCCACTGGTCACCTCCGATGTTTTAGAGAGGGTACCATTAACCACCACCCTCTGAAGTCTGCCAGTCAGCCAATCATTGACCCATGCAGTTAGTGTCTCTCCTAACCCCATCGATTCCATCTTGCTTAGCAGCCTGCGGTGTGGGACACTGTCAAAAGCTTTACTGAAGTCCAGGTACACGACGCCCAAAGACTCTCCCAAGTCCAACTTTCTTGTTACCCAGTCAAAGAAGCTGATGAGATTGGATTGGCAGGACCTACGCCTTGGTGAATCCATGGTGATGGGATCCCGAAGATTCCCTTCATTCAAGATCGTGTCCAATTTGCTTTTAATTAGTGTTTCCATGAATTTGCACACTATTGATGTGAGACTCACCGGTCTATAATTCGCAGCCTCTGCCCTGCAACCCTTTTTATGCAGAGGAACGACATTAGCTAATTTCCAGTCCAGGGGAACTTTCCCCTTACTTAGGGAGAGATTGAATAGCTCAGCCAACGGTTTCGCCAGGACATCGCTCAATTCTCTGAGCACTCTTGGGTGCAAATTGTCTGGTCCCATGGCTTTGTTCACCTTGAGTCTTGCCAGTTCACTGTAAACTTCACCTGGTGTGAACTCAAAATTCTGAAACGGGTCTTCTGTGCTTTGTGTTGCTTTCAACTGCGGACCGAGTCCCTGTACCTCACAGGTGAAGACTGAGCAGAAGTATTCATTCAGTAGTTCGGCTTTATCGGAATCTGCTTCCACGTAACTTCCGTCCGGTCTTCTAAGGCGTACTATCCCACCTGTGTTCCTTTTTCTGTCACTAATATACCTGAAGAAGGATTTGTCCCCTTTTTTAGATGATGATAATAATAATAATAATAGCTTTATTTATATCCCTTCATACCTTTTCAGTTCAAGATGGTGTAAAACAAGAGGTGTTGTAAGGACAGCGAGGTAACATCAGCTAGAATTGGGAAGGGGTAGAAGAGTTAAGTGATGGGGCGATATAGGGTAGGAGGAAGGAACGAGTAAGACAAGGTAGGTGTTGAGCAGAATTGAGGGTCAGACAAATTTGTTGAATAAGTGGGTTTTTAGTGATTTTCTGAATGAATGGCATGTTAGTGCATTCAGGAATAGATCGCTTAAGGTGTTGTTCCAGATTCCTGTTTAGAGTGTCCGGTTGAGGAATCTTTTGAGTTTGCATCATTTGGGAGAAGGAAATGTGAACAGTAATATTCTGCGAGAGAAGCGGAGTTTGTTCTGTAGGGTGAGGTGTTTCAGAAGGTAGGTGGGAGCGGTGCCGAAAAGAGTCTTGAAGCAGAGGCAACCGAATTTGAAGATTATTCTGGCCTTGATAGGTAGCCAGTGAAATTTCTTGTAGTATGGGGTGATGTGGTCGGATTTTTTCAAGCCATAGATTAGTCGGACGACCATGTTCTCCGTTTCTTGATGGTTTTTTTTGTGAGATCCTAGGTAGATTATGTTACAGTAGTCCAATGAGCTTAGGACCAGAGACTGATGTGAAATCGAAGTATGGTTTTAGCATGCATAGTTTCCATAGTAAGTGGAAGCATTTTTTAATTAGGATGTTGGTATGGGCTTCAAGTGTCAGTTGTTGATCTAGGGTGACTCCTAAGATTTTGATGGTAGGGTTAATTGGGAAGATCCTTCCATTTAGGATGATAACCGATTCGATTGGCTTATTTGTTGGGGAGGCCATAAATATCTTGGTCTTTTCTGGGTTTAGCTTTAGTTTGGAGTTTGTTGACCATTGTTCCACTTGGTTGATGATAGATGAGATGAAGTGTCTGGTTTCGGTAGACATTGTAGAGATGGGGACGATGATTGTGATGTCATCTGCGTAGATGTATGATTGGAAGTTCAGTTTGGATAGTTCCTGGCCTAGGGAGGACATGTATAGGTTGAATAGGGTGGGGGATAGAGAGGAGCCTTGGGGGACGCCACAGGGGTTAGTCCAAGGCTGGGAGTAAGTTTGCTCGCTGATGACTTGGTAGGATTGTTATTTTAGGAAGCCTCTAAACCAGTTGAGTACATGAGATACCTATGGCGTCCAGACGGCTGAGTAGGATGTCGTGGTCCACCAGGTCGTAGGCACAGCTAAGGTCGAATTGGAGTATTAGTGCATGTTTCCCAGAGCTGAATAGTTGTGCGATGTGGTGAATAACAGTTCTGGATGAATTTTCCCATGGTTTAAATGGTGTTATGAACTGTTACGAGGGAGTATGAACTTTTTATAGGATATGCATTTCTCCAAATTTGATTCATGAACTGTGGTTCTGCACATTTATCTTCCTATGAACTTTCTATGAACCTTTTTAACTTGTGGGTTTTAGTATCAACTTTTTCAATATGTTTTCATGATTTTAAAAAATATTTTTATGCACTTTTGCTATAATCAAGTGACACCATGAAATTTCAAATAGATGTAATGGAGCACAACTTTAGCATGAATTTTTTGTGAGCACTTTACACTTTAACCATTTCTTAGATATTGTGATGATTCTTGGGAGTTTATTTATTTCATATATATTTTTTATTTTTCCCCCAGTGTGAATGTTTGATTTAGATGGGATTTGATGGAGCAATGGATGACTGAATTTAGACTGAAGCTTAATTCAGTAAAAACAAAATTTTTTGTACCTTCGCCACACCCGCTTGATACTAAATCATCACTGTGTATCAATTAACTTGGGGTTCCTTTTACAAAGGTGCGCTAGCATTTTTAGCGCACGCACCTCTTTCTTTTCTCTCCCCCACATGTGTAGCTTCTATCCTACCCTCCCTCCCATCCCTTGTGCAGCAGGACCCTTGCCCAGCTTCCCTTCCCTCCCTCCCATCCCTTTTGCAGCAGAACCCTTGAGCAAGCATCGCCCTCCCACCAGCAGCCGAATCCCCATCCTTCCCATCAGTAACGCGGCAGACTGAATTCTCGAGCGGACAAGGCCGAAGCAGCTTGTTTAGCGTGCTGCCAGCCCAATGCTGCTTAGGGAGGTAAGTAAGGCTCGCGGCGATGGTCTGATGGGAGGGAGGGAAAGAAGGATGGGGATTCGGCTCTGCGGTGGGTGCGGGAGCTCGGGGGGGGGGGAGGTGCTCAGGGGGGGGCGGTGCTCGCTCAAAGGTTCTGCTGCACAAGGGATGGGAGGGAGGGAAGGGAAACTGCCAGTGAATCCTAGGACTAGGCCTTATTTTAGGGGTAGGTCTTATATTAAGGATTTTCAGAGTAGGTCTTATTTTCGGAGAAACGTGGTATATACAAATGAAATCCTAAGATTCAAGACTCTGCATGCAGTACAATCCCAGAGAAAAAGAAACAAATGCATTTTTTTTCTGGACAGTGCAAAATAAAGACAGCAGATGTAAATTCTCAAAATTGACACAATTCAATCACTAAATTTAAAACTAAAATCATTCCCCCCACCTTGGATGTCTCCCTCCATGCTGTGCCGTACCTTCTGGCCTGCTCCCGCCTGGCCATTTTATGTCGCCCCGGTGTTATCTTCGGGCCGACACCCTCTTCCTCACTGACGCTGTGCACAAAGACGCAGGCAGCGGCTCCTCGCATGTCCCGTGCCTCATTGGAAAGCCTTCCTTATCCCAGGACAAGCAGGCATGATATTCTCACATGTGGGTGACGTCATCTACGGAGCCCCAGCGCGGACAGCTTTTCAAGCAAACTTGATTGAAGTTTCAAGTTTGCTACACTGCACCACGCATGTGCATGCCTTCTTGCCCACTAGAGGGCGCATCCCCACCTCGTGGCCCTCAGTTCAGTTTTTTCCACGGAGCCAGAAGCCCTGTGGAAATTGTGCTCTTCGAATTTAGCCTTCTGACACCGCGGCTGTGTGTTATTTCATGGTCACTGTGCTTAAATTGCTTTTCTTTCTTTCTTTTCTTTCAGTTTCCGTCAAAAAAAAACACAAAAAAAACATTTTTGGTTCGGCTCCGGGGGCTCCCGGTAGCCGCGGCCGCGGGACCTCGTTCGTTCCCGGCCGGGTTTTGTGTCCATGTCCCGTCCCTTGACGGGCTTTAAAAAGTGCACCCGGTGCGATCGGTTACTCTCAATTACCGATCCTCACCGGTGGTGCTTGGTCTGTTTGGGCCCTGAGCATCCTACCGAGTCCTGGGACAGGTGCTCAACTTTTCAGTCTAGAGCTCTCCGCCGACGTCGTGCCCGGATGGCGGAGCTCTTCTCTGCGGACCCTGCGGCGGGGAAGGCCTCGACGTCGGCCTCGGCCTCCGGTCCCCCGATCTCGCCTCAGCCCTCGACTTCATCCAAGCCTGCTGCCTCGACCAAGCCTGCTTCGGGTAAGTCCTCGCTTCCATCCTCGACTCCAGGGTCAGCGAAGAAGCCATCCTCGGGCTCCTCGACTGCGGGTGGGTCGTCCTCTGCCCCGCCCCGAGTTGCAAAGCCCAGTGCCCCGAGGGAATACTCGAGACCGAGGTCGCCCTCCAGGGAGCACTCCTCGGCCCCGGACCTGCCTGCCATGATGGGGGTTTCGGTCTTCCAGGACTTGCTCCGAGCGCTGATTGCCTCGGAGCTGTCCGGGGCCCTCGCGCACCTGCAGCAGGCTTCGGCCTCGACTGCCCCGGCCTCGACTGCCCCGGCGTCAGCGGCCTCGGTGCCTTCGGCTTTGGACCCTGGGGGTCGGCTGTCCTCGACCCCGACATTGCACTCGGCCTCGACCTCGGTTGACCAGCCTGAGAGGAGTGTCAGGCCTCGGGACAAGGTGCGTCGGGTTCGGAGGATCTCTTCCACGTCCTCTTCATCGAGGTCCTCCCGGGGCTCCTCGCCCTTGGGACGGCCTCGAACGAGGCGTCGACCGAGGAAACCTAAGCGTTCTTGCGCTTCCCCTCGGAGACGCGGTCGCTCCTCGCCGACCGGGGGTGAGACATTACGTGTCTCGGAGCTCCGCCTCGACAATCCGAGGCTCTTCCGCACCCCTGGGGGAAGGGGTTCGAGAGAATCCTCGCCGAGACGGAGGGGAAGGACCTCGGTCCCTCATACCCCGGGGACTTCCCCCAAGGGCTCCTCGGGGCATAGGCGGTCCCCGACCCCTTCGAGGTCCCTCGGCACGGCCTCCTGGGGATCGGGGTCTGGTAGGGAGCCTAGGTATTCCCGCGAGGCCTCCCCCTCTTTCTTGGCGGCTCGGACCTCGCGTACTCCTTCCCTGCCGGCTAGGCCCTCGTCCTTCTCAAAATTCGTCCAGGATATGGCGCGGGCCTTGGACCTGGACTTGCTTGCTGGGTCTCAGTATACGAAGGAGTTTTTGGAGGAACAAGATCTGCCCACTCCCCCGAGAGAAACTCCTCGTCTGCCTCTCAATAAGGTCCTCCACCAGACCTTCCTCAGAAATCTAGACTCCCCTCTTACAGTCACAGCGGTGCCTTCTAAGATGGAGTCCAAGTCCCGGACCATACCGTGGAAAGGCTTCGATAAGGCACAACTGTCCCACCAGTCGTTGCTGGTGGAGTCGGCGCTGAAAAAGTCGCAACCCGCTAAGGTTTCGGCGGCGGTCCCGCCCAGACGGGAGGGGCGGACCCTGGACAAGTTTGGTCGTCGCCTCTATTCTAACTCATTGATGGCTACCAGGGTCCTTAATTATGCCTTTACATTCTCCTCTTATCTTCGGAGCATGGTCAAGGACTTGCCCCGTTATCAAGGAGTCATGCCGGATTCCCACAAGGAGGGTTTTGCCACGTTCATGTCCAACTTATCCCAGCTGCGTCTGTACTTGTTTCACGCTGTCTACGACGCATTTGAACTGGCCTCCAGGGTATCCGCCTTTGCGGTGGCGATGCGCAGGCTCGCCTGGTTACGTACCCTGGACATGGACCCGAACTTGCAAGAACGTCTGGCCAATCTACCCTGTGTTGGCTCTGAGTTATTTGATTAGTCCCTGGAGGCGCCGACCAAACATCTGTCGGAACAGGAGCGCTCCCTTGCCTCCTTGGTCCGTCCTAAACCTCGGGCCCCGCCGCAGAAGCCATTCCGACCTCCCCCGAAGAGATACCCCCAGAAGTCCACGCCTGCCTTCTCGAGACCTCCGCCCCGGCGCCCCCCGCAACAAGGAAGGGGTGTCCAACCAAAACCTCAGGCGCAGGGGGCGTCTAAGCCAGCGCCGTCTTTTTGATGTGATGCGCGGAAGGGGGCGGGCCCCCTCCGCACTCTCGCCGAAACCCCTTCCGATCGGGGGTCGGCTCCGAGCCTTTTATGCGGCCTGGACGGGAATCACATCAGATGCTTGGGTGCTTCGGATTATCTCCGAGGGCTACTCGCTCAATTTCTCAGCCACGCCGCCGGAACATCCGCCGGGGGCTTCCCCATTCAGTCAGGTCCAACTTCCTCTTCTTCTCGCGGAAGCGAGGGCCTTGTTGAGCCTTCGTGCGGTGGAGCCTGTACCCCCCGACCAACGAGGGCGAGGGTTTTACTCCCGTTACTTTCTGGTCCCAAAGAAGACCGGGGACTTACGCCCCATTTTGGACCTCCGGAAGCTCAACAAGTTCCTGGTCCGGGAGAAGTTCCGTATGTTGTCGCTTCCGGTGTTGTATCCTCTTTTGGAGGAAGGAGATTGGATGTGCTCCCTAGATTTGAAGGGAGCGTATACTCATCTTCCGGTGCATCCTGCCTTCCGCAAATTCTTACGGTTTCAGGTGGGGGAGTTGCACCTTCAATATCGGGTCCTCCCCTTCGGACTGGCTTCGTCCCCGCGAGTCTTCACGAAGTGTATGGTGGTGGTCGCTGCAGCCCTGAGATCTCGGGGGCTACAGGTCTTTCCCTACCTGGACGATTGGCTGATCAAGGCGTCGACCAGGGAGGGGGTTATCTCAGCGACCCAACAGACTATCATCTTCCTTCAACGTCTGGGGTTCGAAGTGAACTTTCCCAAGTCTCAATTGTCCCCGACTCAATCCCTCCAGTTTATCGGAGCCGTGCTGGACACGGTGCGTCTTCGTTCGTTCCTTCCCCCTCCTCGGTTGGAGGCCCTGCTTCGATTGAGTCGCCAAGTTTCGCTGATGCCCATGGTGTCAGCTCAGCGCATGATGGTTCTTCTGGGACACATGGCATCGACGGTCCACGTCACTTCGTTCGCCCGCTTGCATCTGAGGCTTCCTCAGTGGACCTTAGCCTCGCAGTGGCGTCAGGATCGCGACCCAGTCTCTTGTCCGATAACGGTGACTCCTTCTTTCAGACGCTCGCTCCGTTGGTGGACCAACTCTTCCAATCTTTCCGGGGGTTTGCTCTTTCTCGTTCCTCCGCATCGCAAGGTCCTGACCACGGACTCCTCAGAGTACGCGTGGGGGGCTCATCTCGACGGCCTGCGGACTCAGGGTCTATGGTCGGCGGAGGACCGTCTTTGTCACATCAATGTGTTGGAGCTTCGGGCCATCTTTCTAGCGGCTCGAGCATTCTGCCAATTGTTACACGATCAGGTAGTCCTCGTGCAGACGGACAACCAGGTGGCAATGTATTATGTGAACAAGCAAGGAGGAACGGGCTCTTGGTCCCTGTGCCGGGAAGCCCTGCGCCTTTGGGAATGGGCGGTCTCCCAGAACATCTTCCTACGGGCGGTTTACATTCAGGGAGAGAGGAACTGTCTGGCAGACAAACTCAGTCGTCTTCTCCAACCGCACGAGTGGTCGTTGAACTCCCGGGTTCTGCGCGAGGTCTTCGACCGCTGGGGGACTCCTCAGGTGGATCTGTTTGCCTCCCCGGAGACTCGCAAACTGCCCCTCTATTGTTCTCGGATGTACTCCCTGGATCGTCTTGAGGCCGGCGCCTTTCTTCTCGACTGGGGAGGGAGGTTCCTTTAAGCGTTCCCTCCTTTTCCTCTAATCTTGAGAACGTTGGTGCATCTCAAATCGACCAGAGCCACTATGATTCTCATTGCGCCTCGTTGGCCCAGACAGCACTGGTTCTCCCTGCTCCTTCAACTCAGTGTCAGGGAACCTCTGCTTCTGCCTGTTTTTCCCTCTCTGCTGTCTCAGAGTCGGGGTTCGCTGTTACATCCCAATCTGCAGTCTTTGCATCTGACCGCTTGGTTCCTTTCCCCTTGACTTCGATTCCTGTTTCTCAGTCGGTAAGGGAGATTTTGGAAGCCTCGTGCAAAGTTTCGACTAGGCTTTGTTATTCCCAGAAGTGGACCAGATTTTCATCCTGGTGTTCCTCTAACCATCTGGACCCGAGTTCAGTTCCAGTGTCTTCGGTGTTGGAATATTTGCTGCATCTGTCTAAGTCTGGACTGAAGACGACTTCCATTCGGGTGCATCTCAGTGCCATTGTGGCATTCCATCGGCATCTCGAGGGTCGGTCTCTCTCTCTTCATCCTCTGGTGACTCGTTTCATGCGGGGTCTCGTGAATGTTCACCCTCCTCTGAAACCTCCTCCTGTAGTTTGGGATCTTAATGTGGTCTTAGCTCAACTCATGAAGCCTCCCTTTGAGCCTATCGACAAATCTCACCTTAAGTTTCTCACTTGGAAGGTGGTCTTTTTGCTTGCGCTCACATCCGCTCGTCGGATTAGTGAGCTGCAGGCTTTGGTTGCGGATCCACCTTTTACTGTGTTTCATCATGACAAGGTGGTTCTTCGCACCCATCCTAAATTTTTGCCTAAGGTTGTGTCTGATTTCCATCTCAATCAGTCCATTGTTCTTCCAGTGTTCTTCCCGAAGCCCCACTCTCATCCTGGTGAGGCGGCGCTTCACACGCTTGACTGTAAGAGGGCGTTGGCCTTTTATCTCCAACGTACCAAGTCTCATCGGAAGGTTCCTCAATTGTTTTTGTCCTTTGATCCTAATCGTTTGGGACGTCCTGTTTCCAAGCGCACCTTGTCCAACTGGTTAGCTGCTTGTATTTCCTTTTGCTACGCTCAGGCTGGTCTCACGCTCCATGGTCGAGTCACGGGGCATAAGGTCCGGGCTATGGCAGCTTCTGTTGCTTTCCTCCGGTCTACTCCTGTGGAGGACATATGTAAGCTGCCACTTGGTCTTCGGTTCATACGTTCACCTCCCACTATTGCCTGGACACTTTGTCCAGAAGCGACGGCCGGTTTGGCCAGTCGGTGTTACGTAACCTGTTTTCCTAAATTGCCATCCTCCCACCTGCCCTTTTTTGGTTAGCTTGGAGGTCACCCACATGTGAGAATATCATGCCTGCTTGTCCTGGGATAAAGCACAGTTACTTACCGTAACAGGTGTTATCCAGGGACAGCAGGCATATATTCTCACAACCCGCCCTCCTCCCCGAGGATGGCTTCTTTGCTGGTTATGGAACTGAGGACCACGAGGTGGGGATGCGCCCTCTAGTGGGCAAGAAGGCATGCACATGTGTGGTGCAGTGTAGCAAACTTGAAACTTCAATCAAGTTTGCTTGAAAAGCTGTCCGCGCTGGGGCTCTGTAGATGACGTCACCCACATGTGAGAATATATGCCTGCTGTCCCTGGATAACACCTGTTACGGTAAGTAACTGTGCTTTCTGACGTTGCAATGTCAGAGAGAAAGCTTCCAGTTCAGGCGCAGGATGCGCATAGGAGCCGCTGCCCGCAGCTTTGTGCACTGAAGTACTGAGAAAGAGGGAGCCGGCCCAAACATAACACCGCATCGATCGCACTGCGGACTGGCGGCTGAGGAACACTGTCTTGGGCCCGATGCACATACCAGCCTTGTGGACCGGCAGGAAATTTCTGCGGACCAGTGGTTGAAGAACACTGGTCTAAATAAAGTGAGAAAGAAGAAAACCAGATGAAAGGAAAAGGATTGCCTCCATGCTTTACATACCAAGATGTGGAAGTACATCAACGCAGAGAACCTAATTAAAACAACTGTCCTAAACAAATTAAAATAAGAATAATTAATGCAAGAAATTATATAAAACCCAATACTGAGATGTCCAATTATAATACACACTGGACAATAGAAACGTGGACAAAAAAAGCCGGTGAGAGCAATCTGAATGGAAAGCCTGTGCAGGTACAGCAAATCGGCTGGCCATAGTACCACTTAAAAACCGCTAAACAAACCATATTTGGAGAGAGAAAATATATATATTTACGGCAAAGTTTTGCCAGGTTATCAAAAAAACTACCAAGAGGAAGATAAAGCAAGGTAAAAAATGTGCCGAAATAGGACGAGGGGGACTACAAATGACAAGATAAGCATACACATCATAGTACTTTATATAAGTACAACAGAAAAAGTAGGGATCATGTTTACAGATTTTAGCGGTAGGTGAAGGCGTTTGTTTAATCTCATGCTGTTTTATTAAATATTATTTTTCTTTTATTATGGTATTTTTAAGTTACAGGCATAGGAGCTAACTTTTCCAAAATTACTTGGGGTGCTATACCGAGTGCAAATTACCTCTCCCTGAACACAATCAAGGAGTTTGTTCTGTACTAGCGATGCTCAAACATCCACAAAGTTGACTCCTAGGATTACACGCAAGCCCCGCTTTAGTCCACCTACGTTTCAGGCGCCTCATGGAAAGCTGGAAAGTGCGCGGCCCCCGCTCGCGCGTGCTTTTTCTTCCTTTAAGGTGGCCGTCTTTGTGGTTGTGGCGAAAAAGATACTTGAGAGTGAGACTTCTGTGTTAGGCGAGCGAGGCTCCGCGCGGTTTTCTAACTGGAAGAACGCCCTGGCGTCGTCACAAAGCCTGCGGAATCGGAAGCTGGCCACCTGGCTGGTGCGTGGTGCGAGAGAGCCATTGAGGATCTCGCGCTTCGGTTTTACGCCGAGTCAAACGTACTTGCTGGTGTTGGGGAGTAAGGAGGAAAACAAGTAGGAAGAGAACGCCTTTGTGTTTGGCTTGGAAAGTGATAGTGAATTCTAACCCAAAGAATTAAAGAAACGCTTTTCAGCAACTACTCTAGCTTCCAATCCATGCCCAAGCAACACGTTCAGGCACATCCATTTGCTCTGAAGGATAGCTATTGTGTAAGTAGTGTATTTCTTTTTATGTGCTTAACCTTTTGGAAATGAAATTTAGTATGCATTATTTTTTTTTGTTTGAAATGTTTTTTGTTTTTTTTTAAATTGAACCAAACAGACACAACAGAGAAAACAACAAAGGCAACTCTTGAGGAAAATATACATCCCAACCTTACTAACAAAACACCTACAGAGCTGCAAAGGGAGAAAACAAACATTCAGGGGGATCCCCCTTTCCAAGGAGCACCCCATAAAGCAAAACATCTCTATGCCTATAAGAAAGCACCCGCCATGGTAAATGCAGTACAAAGTCTGTCTGTCTGCTCATTTTTCATGATACAACACATCCCCCATACAGTAAACTCACGCGGAACCCCTTTCCCCACCCACCTCAGTGACTAGAGACTTTATGAAATACAGTACTCACAAAGGATTTACCTCAGCTATGACCAACTCCCAAAGTGACCGGTTCAGCCTTTGAGGTCCCCGGTCACTCTCTTCCAAACTGCACAACTCCCAATGGGCCACTTTAACAGACCTCTCTCACACCACTACCTCTGGAGAGTCTTCATCCATCCACAAGCGTTTCACCTCCCGTTTGGCCACTAAAATGGCAAGATACAGGAAACGCCAGTGCTCAGCCAACAACCCCTGAGCCAGCACCTCCGCACCATTAGCCAACACAAAAATCAAATAAGACCAGTGATCAGACACACCTAGTATCCAGGTCAGAAAATTCAAAACCCCATTCCAGTAGGCACTCAGTTCAGGGTATTCATTGATCATGTGGAGTAATGACCCTCTCATATGTTTGCACTTCACACATTCATCAGAGTCCCAGAGACCAGCCCTAACCCCCTGAGGCCTGATGAAATATGTGCGATTCAACAGTTTAAACTGTATTTCCTGCAGTTGAGCATATCTGGTCCCCCTAACTATATTATAAAAACAGGTTTTCATAACATCAGGGCTGAGTTCATCCCCCAGCTCCAAAGACCACTTAGATGCCAAAGTCAGCAGCTGGGAGTCTTCTCGCTCTTCGCGTGCCAACCCATACCAGAGGGAGAGAGAATTGAGAGTAGATGGGAAAGAGAGGAAAAGTTGGACTACCCCTGAGGTTCTGTCAGAATTTCTCCATGTAATAGAAGAAACATAGAAGATGACGGCAGAAAAGGGCTACAGCCCATCAAGTCTGCCCACTCTGCTTACCCACCCCCTGTCTATGCCCTAGTGACCCAATTTCCTTATCTTGACCCTCGTAGGGATCCCACATGGGTATCCCATTTATTCTTTTTTTTTTTTTTTTAATTTAAATTTTTATTATTTTCAATTTAAATTTCAAGTATTACACTTGTACAGAAAGCAAGAATAGAGTACGGTAGATATCAAATACAATTCTAATATAAATCCTAAGTTAACAAATATACTATTTATGCTCAAGTCCTCAAATTAAGATCCAAGAATTAAAGAAAATTGGCGAAATTATAAAGAGAAATAGTGATAATATTTAAGAAACTGAGAGCTATAGCAATGAGATGAGGTCATAATATCCAAATTGTAGGGCTCAAAGATTATTAACATTCAGACGAGACATTGCCACGAAATTTGTCAGTTGTGATGGTTCAAAAAACACATATTTAAAAGTACGGTAATACACAATACATTTACACGGGTGTCTCAAATAAAAAGTTGCCCCCAAAGATAAAACCCCAGATTTCAAAAGAAGAAATTCACGGCAGCGCCTTTGCGTCTCCCGTGCCAAGTTTGGGAACATTTGTATTTTATAACCAAGAAAGCTTTTTTGTCTATTTTTAAAGTAAAGTTTTAACAACCATGTTTTATCAATTGGCAAAGCTAAAGTAATAATCATAGTGGCTGGTGATGCTAAATCCTTCTCAGATGTTTCTAAAATCTGTGAAATGTTTAAGGGTTCTTGATCTGAAGATTTTACTTTTTGTTGTTGATTTTGTTCTTTATCAGGCAAATAATAAACCCGTGAAAATGGTGGTAATGATTCTTCAGGTATCTCCAAATTTTCCACTAAATATCTCTTAAGCATATATCTCTAGGTGTTACTAACTCAAGTCTTGGAAAGTTCCCATTTATTCTTAAAGTCTGGCACGCTGTCTGCTTCGATCACCTGCACTGGAAGCTTGTTCCAATGATCAACCACTCTCTCTGTGAAGAAATACTTTCTGGTGTCGCCATGAAATTTTCCGCCCCTGAGTTTGACGGGTGCGCTCTTGTGGCCGAGGGTCCCTTGAGAAAGAAAATATCATCTTCCACTTCGACACATCCCGTGAGGTACTTACGGTAAATGTTTCGATCATGTCTCCCCTCTCCCTACGTTCCTCGAGAGTGTAGAGCTGCAATTTGTTCAGTCTCTCTTCGTACGAGAGACCCTTGAGCCCCGAGATCATCCTGGTGGCCGTCCGCTGGACCGATTCAATTCTGCGCACATCTAATAGTGTCGCAGCTGGAGGTAAGCAAAAAAACGGCATATGAGGTAGCGACCATTGTTGGCATAAGGCATCATAAAAGGGAAATGAAAAAGGATCTTGCTCAGATGGGCAAACATGTCCTAGGTAAAAGCGAATGCCAAACCGTTCTCCCATACCCCCCCTCCCCCGGTGGAAACGCAGGATTGTCACAGATCATCTGTAAAGCCCAATTACCCTGTCCTCTACCAATGCAATATCACCACCAGGTTGCGCTCGCCGCAAGGGGGCTAGCTACACCGAGTGCAGCCCCATCCGAGGTCTCCTCCACTGAGAGAGAACCAAAAAGCCAGTGCCAAGGGATCACCCAAGAATGCAGCAAAACCGCAAGAGCAAATCGTTATTGAGAGGTAAAGAGTTCATGGACCCATCGCATCAGCGCAGCTACATTATATAATCTGAGGCAGGGCTAACCCCCCTCCCCATACTTTGCGTGACCTTCCAAAATCCCATGTGTGCTCTTTGATTGCACCAAATAAAAGAACCATTGAAAGATCGGTAAGACCGCTCATCCACACCTTTAAGCCAAAGTGGGATCATTTGCATAGGATAGAGGGTCTTGGGGAGCAGAACCATTTTAACAAGAGCCACCCTACCAGAAAGAGAAAGCTCACCCCAACTAATACAGCAGTCACGCAGCTGCGCCAGTTTGTCAGAGATATTGCGACGATAAACACAAGTTCAATCTGCACTAAGAAAAATCCCCAGACATTTAAGCTCCCCCTCCACCCATCTAAAGGGGTTCTTCCCCAGCTTATGGAGAACCACTACATGTGCATGGTTCTATTCAGGAAGGAGCTGTCCAGTAGCCATCATGTCCGCATACAGTGTCCCCCAGAGCCGGCCCGATCTGAGGTTTCAGAATTTTATAAAACTCCGGCTCAGGTGCCTTTGCAAGTTTTAACTTACTGATAGCAGTGTAGATCTCCTTACAAGAAATAGGGGTATTCAACTGGTGAAGGCGCTCCTCCAAAATCTGAGGAAGATCTAGGTTATGAAAAAACGAGTCCCGCGCAGCCATGTTGTATGGGCCCGGGCTATACAAGTCTTTATAGAAGCTCACAAATTGAGCGTGAATCGTCCGATCTTCCGTGTGCATAGTTGCAGGTCCCTCCCTGATGCGAGAAATTCAGGTGGCCTTCCAAAAGGACCACAAAAGGTTGGCCAAAAGCTTCCCCGCCTTATTACCCCATTTGTACAGCCAAAACTTGTAGACATCAATGTGGATCAATGCTCGTTCTGTCAAGATGTTATCTGTCCGTTTACGGGTACTTAAATAGGAGCTATGGGCCTCTTCCGTATTCCTCAAGATAGCACATAGATAGCCTTATAGATGCGCAGCTGCTTTGTAAGAGAAGCCAACTCAGCATCCCTCAGCTTCCGTTTCCTGATTGTGTAAGTGATAATGCAACCCCTGAGGTAGGCTTTCGCAGCCTCCCAAAACACTGTTTCAGAAACTTCCCCTCCTGCATTATGGTGGTGATACTGGGCCCATTCCTCAATTAAATACAGGGTGGGATTAAGTCTCCAAATTTTTTCAGTATTTGGCCCCTGCCACTTCAAGGTAGCATGATCACTAAAGGAAACATCCAGAATGTGTGTACACACCACCCTACCAATGGACTGAGATGGTAGTAAAATATAATCCAAACAAGAATGACTATGGTGCACCCCAGAAAGAAAGATGAAATCCACCTCACCAGGATGATATGAGCACCACACATCCAAGAGGTCCAATTCCCCATTAAGAAATTCATCCCTATCCGCTCATTGTCCCTTTTCACCATCCTAGGCCAGTGGTAGGCAAACTCATTAGTCAAGAGAGCCAAAGATCAGCAGTACAATGATTAAGATTTCTTTTTGAGAGCTAAATTTCTTTTCAAGAACCATGTTTTTAGGAGTCGGTTTAAACTAGCTACTAATATTAAATAAAACCAGATATCATAATAGTAATCTTATTTATTGACAGAAAATATTTTTATATCTTTTGTCTTTCTGCTTTAATCATCTTGTCTTCACTCACTTCTTTCTAGCATCTGTCCTTTCTCTGTCTTCCATGCAGCATCAGCCCCTTCTATGTTTGCCCTCTCTCTCTGCCCCTGCCATCCACTGTCCTCTCTCTCCCCATTCCATATGGCATCTTCCTTCTTTCTATGCTCCTTCCATAAACTGTCAATCTTGTGCCCCTTCTCTCCTTTGTACATGATTCATTTCAGCTTTGCTACCTCTCCATTTTTCTCTGTCATCACCCCCTCTCCTATGCTCTGGCATCTCTCTCTTCTCTTCTCCTTTCCTTCTCACCCCACGGTCTGGCATCTGTCGCCTTCCTTTCCCTGATTCCCTGGCATCTCTCTCCTTTCATCCCTCCCTCCCCATCCATGCTCTGACATTTCGTCCTTCCTTTTCCCTCCATGTCTTGGAATATCTCCCTCCCTCTCTTCCCTCCATGTCTTGGCATATCTCCCTCCCCCTCTTCCCCCATGCCCTGGCATCTCTTCCTCCCTCCCTTTCTTCCCTCCATGCCCTGGCATCTCTTCCTCCCTCCCTCCCTTTCTTCCCTCCATGCCCTGGCATCTCTTCCTCCCTCCCTTCCCGACAAGCCCTGGCATCTCCTTTCATTCCTTCCTTTCCCCCCATTTGGGTGCAGCAATTCTCTCTCCCTCTGCTCCCTTTCCTCCTGTAACCTCATCCCCAGTCGGCAGTGCAGTCCCTATGCGGGTGCTCCAAGACCTGGTGTCATGAACTTCTTCAGGCAGCAGCAGCATTCACAATTTGCTGCTGTTGTCAGTTTCAGGCCTTCTTCTCTGTTGGGTCTTGCCTTCATGGAAACAGGAAGTAGGCAGGACTCAACAGAGAGGCAGGCACGAAGCCGGCAACAGCAGCTAATTGTAAACGCTATTGCTGCCCAAAGAAGTTAAAGATGCCAGGCCTTGGAGCACTCAGGGCAGACCGCTTCTCTCTCTGTAGCCGGGGTCCCTCTGAAAAGGAACATTTAGCTCTCCTTCCCATGTGAACCCCGCCGACTCACCGCGAGATGACCGAAAAAACTCCCTCCAGCACTTGTCGGCAGCCGCAGCACTCTAAACAGGCTGCTTTGCAGTTTGCGGCCTTCTGCAAGTGATTCCCTCTGCCGTGTCACTGATGATGTCATCAGTGATGCGGCAGAGGGAATCACCAGCAGAAAGCCGCAAACTACGAAGCAGCCTATTTAGAATGCTGCGACTGCCGATGAGAGCTGGAGGGAGGTTTGTCGGTCTTCTCATGGTGGGAGGACGACGAGGAAGGCCCCGCCCGGGATGATGATGTTGAGGGGGGGGCCCGGGATGATGATGCTGGGGGGGCCCGGGACGATGATGCTGGGGGAGCGGGGCGATGACTGCTGCAAATCCAGCGAGGGTGAGGGAGATGCCCAAACGGCCCTAAAGCACCGCACTGGCGGGCCCCCAGACCATTTTGAACCCTATCCTTTAATCTGGCCCTGATGGCAGCCATGCTCACAAACTGCCAGCAGCTGCCCAGTCAGAAACGGGAAGTTGCGGCAGAGCGAAAACTTCGGGGCAGCCGCCGGCAGCTTGTGAGAACAGCTGCTGTGTCAGGGCCCTTCTGTAAAGGAAAATTTTGGCTACTGGCAAAGCCGCACTCAAGTAGCTAAAGAGACGCATGCAGCTCGTGAGCCACGGTTTGCTGACCACTGCCATAGGCGGTTTGTAGTCAATGGAGGGGTCATTGGTAACATTGAAATCTCCCTCCACTTTTAGTTCATAATTGGGCAAAGCTACCAGATGAGCTAGTATCCTTGAAAAAAAGGAGTGAGAATAGATATTGGGAGCATATAAATTGCATAAGACCACAGGGCAATACTGTAAGGTGCCAGCCCAGAGCACGTAGCGACCCTGAGGGTTCTGTATGACCTTATGAGGGTTCCGACACCACATCTTTATGAATGAGAATGTCAACTCCTCATTGTTTAGAATTATAAGAGGAGTAGGCTATATCCCCAACCCAATCCCTGCGATGGGTTTCCTGTAAAAAGGCCACAGATACTTCAAAAGACAGGACCTTTTTCCTCTTGACAGGGTAATTGAGACCAGCCACATATAAAGTAAGGCAGGTCAAGTCAGCCATAGCCATTAGTGATACAAAAAGCTAATATCACAGGTCAAAAAAACATGTGACTTCCCCAGCCAGACCTCCAAGGAGCTTCAACATTATCCCAGTCACAAACCTTCCCCTCCCCCAGCTTCCCACACTCAGTCTCCAGCCCACTCATAACCCAGCTCAGCATAATTCCACACCACCAGTACCAAAAAAAACCCCCACACATATACACCCATCCCCCTCACCCCTCCCATCCCACAACAACCTCATAAAAACAGTAAGGAAAGTCCGCTCCCAACACCTTACTCGCCCTGACAAAGCACCCGCTCAAAGCAAGCAATCATTATAACAATGTCCAAGAGAAACCATACATACATGGAAATGAAATGGCCAAAAAGGTGGGCTAAAAATATCAAAGGCTTAGGCCATGGGGAAGCACAGCCCTACCTGAGGCACCATGCAGAATCCCAAAAATGAAGTGAAGAATAAAGAAAAACAATGTCCCTTCTTCCCCTACAGTAAGTACATGGGGGGAGCCGCAGGGGTCTCTCAGCAAGCACGGCAAGCAAACAAACCATGAAAGACCTCTCGTTCTGGTCAGAAGAGAGTTATTCAGTCGTTCCAGGGTTGCTGCAAAGCCCAGCCATCCTGTAGAAAATAGCGCACTTGAGAACACGCCGACTCTAAGGTCCCATCACCAAACAAGCCAAATGCAGGTACAGATGATACAGTGAGAGCACGAGACCAGTCCCACAATTAAGGTGCTGGCGGGGCCAGGCTTCAAATATAAGCCTGAAGATCCTCCAATGTGTCACACAGCTTAGGCCCCGCATCACCAATGATGCACACCCATGCAGAAAACTGGACCAGAAAGCGCAGGCCCCTGTTTCTGAGCTCAGCAATAAGGTACCAAAGCTCGCCTCCGTGCAGCCACCTCAGCAGAGTAGTCATTAAAAAGAACCTTGGTGCCACGGTAGTCCAGCATGCCCTTCTTCTGATATAGAGACTTCAATTGGGCCTTATCTGCAAAATTGAGGATCCTGGCTATAACAGGACGGAGCTGGCCTTCTCCCTCTCTGCGGGGGCCCAGTTGGTGAACGCGCTCAACTAATACACATGTACCTGCAGGCTTAAGACCAACAGCCTCCGGGAGACATTGCTCCACGATCGTCCACAGCTCCTCGATCATTTCCGCCAGGCCCACTATTTGGATATTGTTCTGGTGGCCCCGGTTCTCCTGGTCTTCAAGCCAGGTATGCAGGGTAATGTATCGAGTTTCCAAGGCACGCATCTGCGCCTCCATATTTGATGTCCAATCCTCATGCTAAGCAATCCTGGTTTCAGCCGAGTGAAGTCTCTGACCATGACTACAGGTTGTCTCGGATGTCTTCTACAGTAGCTTGTAATTTGGAGAGACGATCATCGATCACTGCAGAGATATTCTTGGTGAGTTCTTTCACAGCAGCATCCTGGAGAAGCACATTTGGTGGTGATGGGGGGGGTGGGGGGCCCTCCTTGTACCTACAAATCCAAAATGTGGCCCCACAAAGGGTTTGAGTTTGAGACCACTGGTCTAGGCAGTATCATTAAACTTTTGGTTATACTTGCAGTACGACTAAGTCTAGGTCAGTCCATGTTCTGCCCAAATTCCGCCCTCACCACTCCTCGTAACATGCCCCTTTCAGCTCTGGGCGTACAGCAGCACTGAAAAGGTCTAAACTGTTTTTAGATATGTCTAAAACCCGTTTCGATTATCAGCACTTGGACGACCTGTCTTTTTGATTGTTCAAGTGCCGATTTAGACGGGATTTTAAATGTATTCCCGTCTCGATTATGAGCCCCTTAGGCTTAGTGATGGGGCAGGGAGATCAAATCTCGCGGGTGAGTATAAGCCCTCAAGTAAGTAAACCACTGACTACCTCTACACAGATGGGAAAAGGGGGCAATGTCTGGAAAGCAGTATATACTAATGCTTGAAGTATGGAAAACAAGATTCTGGATCTAGAAGCTGTGATGGAAGAAGAGGAGTTGGATAAAGTGACGATCAGGAAGATGTGATTCTCGGCGAACTATGACTGGGATGTAGTTATACCGGAGTATAATCTGTTCAGGAAAGATAGGCTAGGAAGAAAAGGAGGAGGAGTAGCGTTATATGTTAAAGATCATATTCAAGCCTTTGCAATTGCAGGATCTGCAGGGCAAGGAAGAGGCACTGTGGATCAATTTGGAAAGAGGGAATGGTAAATATATTTATATTGGTGTGATATACAGGCCTCATTCACAGATGGAAGAAGTAGATAGAGATTTAATAGTAGATATTCAGAATATATCTAAAAAAGGGGAAGTCTTACTAATAGGTGATTTTAACATACTGGATGTTGATTTGGGTATCCCTATTGCGGGGTCTTCTAGAAGTAGGGAGATCCTGAATTATGTACAAGGAGAACTGTTCCAGCAGTTGTTAATGGAACCCATGCGGGATGGGGTCATACTGGACTTAGTACTTACATATGGAGAAAGTGTTTCTGATGTTACAGTGGGTGATCATCTGGCATCCAGTGATCACTGCATAGTACGGTTTAATATTAAGATGGGTATAGAGAGGGCTCATTCAAAAGCAAAGGTTCTAGACTTTAAAAAAACTAACTTTGTTCAGATGGGGATTTACGTCAAGGAATTGTCTGGGTGGGGACGTCTGGAAGGAGTGGAAATGCGGTGGGCAAAACAGAAAGGAGCGATTATAAGGGTGACAAACCTTGTGAGGCAAGTAAGTAAAAGTAAGAGAAAAAGAAGGCTGCTTTGGTTCTCAAAAGTAGTAGCTGAGAAGGTAAGTAATAAGAGGTTAGCTTTCATAAACTACAAAAGATCGCATAAAGAGGAAGACAGGCAAAAATATCTGGAAAAATGAAGAGAGGCTGGCCATGTAGTCAGGAAAGCAAAGATGCAAATGGATGAAAAAATAGCTGACACGGTAAAATGGGGAGACAAGACATTTTTTTAGATATATTAGTAATAGGAAGAAGTGAAAAAGTGGCATAGTGAGACTCAAGGGTGAAGGAAAGAAATATGTAGAAGCTGATAAAAAGTCTGAATTGCTTAACAAATATTTCTGTTCTGTGTTCACGGCTGAAGCACCGGGAGCGGAACCACATCCTGGGCCTGATCCTTTTCAACATCAGACTTAGCGGAAGGGCTGCGAGGTAAAATGACATTATTCGCCGATGACGCCAAACTGGGCAATGTAGTGGGCAAAAGCACAACGGACATAGATTCAATGCCCGACAACATGATGCACGACCTACTACTACTGGAGCGCTGGTCTAGGACATGGCAACTCAGCTTCAATGCCAAAAAATGCAAAGTCATGTACCTGGGCAACCAAAATCCATGCAAGACTTACACCCTTAATGGTGAGATCCTAACAAGAACTGAAGCGGAACAAGACTTAGGGGTGATCGTCAGTGGGAACATGAAGACTGCCAATCAAGTGGAGCAAGCTTCATCCAAGGCAAGGCAAATCATAGGTTGCATACGCAGGAGTTTTGTCAGCTGTAAGCCTGAAGTCATTATGCCATTATGTAGATCCATGGTGAGGCCCCACCTGGAGTACTGTGTACAATTCTGAAAGCCGCATTACCGCAAAGATGTGCGGAGACTTGAGTCGGTCCAGAGAATGGCCACCAGGATGGTCTCGGGACTCAAGGATCTCACGTACGAGGAACGGCTGGATAAATTAAAGCTATACTCACTCGAGGAATGCAGAGAGAGGGGTGACATGATCGAGACATTCAAGTATCTCAAGGGCCGCATCGAGGTGGAAGAAGATATCTTCTTTTTCAAGGGTCCAGCGGCAACAAGGGGGCATCCGTGGAAAATCAGGGGCAGGAAACTGCACGGGGACACCAGGAAATTCTTTTTTACTGAAAGGGTGGTTGATCGCTGGAATAGTCTTCCACTTCAGGTTATTGAGGCCAGCAGCGTGCCTGATTTTAAGGCCAAATGGGACAGACACGTGGGATCTATTCACAGAGAAAGGTAGGGGAGGGTCTTTGGGGTGGGCAGACTAGATGGGCCGTGGCCCTTATCTGCCGTCTATTTCTATGTTTCTATTTATAATATTGTGTGCAATTCTGGAAGCCGCACATTCAAAAAGATATAAAAAGGATGGAGGCTCAGTGATCGTCTTAAGGCTCTGTACCCTGTCCCCCCTCTGGTGGTCTAATGGTAGGCAGGGACAGGGCTCAGGGCAGGCAGGCTTAGTGGCAGGCATAGTGACAGGCAGGCAGGCCCCTTACCCAAGTAATCTCCCCCAGTACCTTAAATCATCCCCCCATACCCTCCAGTACCTTTTTTAATCATCCCCCCGGTACCTTTAATCATACCCTTTTTAAATCCCTCCCTAGACGGCTGTCTCGTCTATTTCCCAGCCAGCGGCGCACAGGTCAGGAGTGCGGAGGTCAAGCATGAGCTTTCTGCACTCCTGCCTGGCCCCGCACTGCTTTCTGAATGACTGCAGTTCTCATGAGTCACGCAAGAACTGACTGCAGCCATTCCGAAATTGGTGTGGGCCCAAGTAGGAACGCAGAAACCTTGCTCCTGATCTCTGCGCTTCTGACCTGTGCGCAGCTGGTTGGGAAACAGCTGAACCACCACGCTGGACCACCAGGTATGACGATGACGGCAGCAGGTGGGTTTAAAACATGCAGCAGTGGTGGCGGGTTTAAAAGATGCGGCGACGGGTTTAAAAAATTTGTATCTTTGCTTCATAAGATGCACTTATATTTCCACCCCCATTTTAGAGAGCTGCACAGGAACAGGGTTGGCGGGAATCTTGTGGAATCTATAGGAACTCCAGGGGATCGCCTCCAGGATTGTAGGGATCCCATGGGGATGGAAGTAGTTCCTGGAGGGTTACCACAGCAGTGTATGAGCCTATTATTGACCTACCTTCCCACTCAGGGTCCTCTAAGACGCCCTAATACCACCTCCTCCTATCTTAAATAATTTAACCCCATCCCTTTTTGTCAAGCTGGACTAGAGGTTTCTAGCACAGGCCAGCAAGGTAAGTGATCTGACGCTCATAGGAATTATATGGGTGTCGGAGCATTTACAGCTCTGGCTCGGGCTAAAAACTTCTAGTGCAGCTTGATAAAAGGGGCCCTTAGTGAAGCCTAAACGCTGTCAGTCACTGACCTGGAAGTCTTCCTCCTGACGGGTTCTGCCTGAACGTATCAAAGGAAAGGCTTCTGGGTCAGCCATCAAAAGTGTCTAGAAACCACTGCCTGCAGTTTTTTGAAGAGAGAGACCTAATAATGAAAGGTCACTTGGACACACAAAGTCAAAGGCGTGAAGAAAGTACAAGAGGTTTATTACAGCATGCCGGACTCTAGTACAGTGAACAGCCTGCTTACTAGAATGTTAGAATCAGGAAATGCGCGGACTTTTATGCCCTTTTCACTAAACATATGCAAACTAATACATGCAAAAACTACAACTTCTCATTTGTTACTTCTATAACTTTTCTACAATTATTATTGGTCCTAAGCCAGCACTTATGATAGGTTCAGGGCTACAACTTATAGTCCTATAGGAAACTAGCTCATTTCTCTGCTTATCTAAATCTTACAGTTCTAAATGTTACCTGTACAGGAGGGTAGGGTAACATAGAAACATAGAAAATGGTGGCAGAAAAGGGCCATAGCCCATCGAGTCTGCCCCTGCCAATTATCCGCCCCCCCCTGAATTTACTCCCTTAAAGATCCCACGTGAGCATCCCATTTTCTCTTACAATCCGTCACGTTGCTGGCCTCAATTACCTGCAGTGGGAGTCTGTTCCACTAATCCATAGAAACATAGAAATAGACGGCAGATAAGGGCCACGGCCCACCTAGTCTGCCCACCCTAATGTCCCTCCCCTACCTTTGCCCTGTGAATAGATCCCATGTGCCGATCCCATTTGGCCTTAAAATCAGGCACGCTGCTGGCCTCAATCACCTGTAGTGGAAGACTATTCCAGCGATCAACCACTCTTTCAGTGAAAAATAATTTCCTGGTGTCACCTCGCAGTTTCCCGCCCCTGATTTTCCACGGATGCCCTCTTGTTGTCATGGGACCCTTGAAAAAGAAGATATCTTCCTCCGCCTCGATGCGGCCCGTAAGATACTTGAACGTCTCGATCATGTCTCCCCTCTCTCTGCGCTCCTCGAGCGAGTATAGCTGTAATTTGTCAAGCCGTTCTTCGTATTGAAGATCCTTGAGTCCCGAGACCATCCGAGTGGCCATTCTCTGCACCGACTCCAGTTTCAGCACATCCTTGCGATAATGTGGCCTCCAAAATTGCACACAGTATTCCAGGTGGGGCCTCACCATGGATCTATACAATGGCATAATGACTTCCTCCTTATGGCTGACGAAACCCCTTCGTATGCAACCCATGATTTGTCTTGCCTTGGACGAAGCCTGCTCCACTTGATTGGCAGACTTCATGTCCTCACTGACGATTACCCCCAAGTCTCGTTCTGCTACCGTTTTTGCTAGGATCTCGCCATTAAGTGTATAAGACTTGCATGGATTTTGGCTGCCCAGGTGCATAACTTTGCATTTTTTGGCATTGAAGTTGAGTTGCCATGTCCTAGACCAGCGCTCCAGTAGGAGTAGGTCGTGCATCATGTTGTCGGGCATTGAATCTTCATCTGTTGTGCATTTGCCCACTACATTACTTAGTTTGGCGTCATCGGCGAATAATGTTATTTTACCTCGAAGCCCTTCTGCCAAGTCCCTTATAAAGATGTTGAATAGGATTGGGCCCAAGACTGAGCCCTGTGGCACTCCACTGATCACCTCTGTCATTTTGGAGGGGGTGCCGTTCACCACCACCCTTTGAAGCCTACCTCCAAGCCAGTTCCCAACCCATTGCGTCAATGTGTCACCTAATCCTATAGAACTCATCTTGCTCAGCAACCTGCGGTGTGGTACGCTATCGAATGCTTTGCTAAAGTCCAGGTACACGATGTCTAGGGACTCCCCAATATCCAGCTTCTCCGTCACCCAATCAAAGAAGCTGATCAGGTTGGATTGGCATGATCTCCCCTTAGTAAATCCATGTTGTCGGGGATCCCGTAGATTCTCTTCATCCAGAATCTTATTCAATTGGTGTTTGATTAGAGTTTCCATTAGTTTGCTCACTATCGATGTTAGACTCACTGGTCTGTAGTTTGCTGTAGTTGAGCCTTTCTTGTGGAGTGGAATGACGTTAGCCGTCCTCCAGTCCAACGGGACGCTGCCTGTACTAAGGGAGAGGTTGAAGAGCGCGGACAGTGGCTCCGCCAAGATATCACTCAGCTCCCTAAGCACCCTGGGGTGCAGGTTGTCCGGCCCCATTGCTTTGTTAACCTTGAGCTTTGACAGCTCACCGTAGACACTGCTGGGCGTAAACTCAAAGTTACTAAAAGGGTCAACTGAGCCAACCCTTGTCTGTAGCTGAGGGCCAAGCCCCGGCGCTTCTCGGGTGAAGACTGAGCAGAAGTATTCATTTAATAGTTGGGCTTTTTCCGAATCCTTTTCGGTGAAGAAGTACTTTCTGGAGTCGCTATGAAACTTCCCTCCCCTGATTTTCAGTGGATGCCCTCTGGTGGTCGAGGGTCCCACGAGACAGAATATATTATCTTCCAACTCGATGCGACCTGTGATGTACTTAAACGTTTCAATCATGTCTCCCCTCTCTCTTCGTTCCTCAAGTGAGTACAGCCGCAATTTTTTTAGTCTTTCTTCATACGTTTGATCTTTGAGCCCCAAGACCATCCTGGTGGCCATTCGCTGAACCGACTCGATCCTCAGCATGTCCTTACGGTAGTGTGGTCTCCAGAATTGAACACAGTACTCCAAGTGAGGCCTCACCATGGATCTGTATAATGGCATGATGACTTCAGGTCTCCTGCTGACAAAACCTCTACAGATACAACCCATCATTTGTCTTGCCCTGGAGGAAGCTTTCTCCACCTGATTGGCAGCTTTCTTGTCCTCACTAATGATCACCCCTAGATCATGTTCTGCCGTGGTCGTAACCAAGGTCTCACCATTTAGTGCATAAGTTCTGCGCGGGTTTCTCTTGCCCAGGTGCATTATCTTGCATTTTTTAGCATTGAAGCCCAGCTGCCAAGTCGTTGACCATCGTTCCAGCAGTAGTATGTCCTGTGTCATATGATCAGGTAACAAGCTTTTGCCTACTATGTTGCAAATTTTGGTGGCGGCGGCGAACAGTGATACCTTTCCTCTAAGTTCCTGCGTCATATCTCTTATGAATAAGTTGAATAGAATCGGGCCCAAGACCAAGCCCTGCGGTACTCCACTAAGCACGTCCGACGCTTCTGATGGGGTACCGTTCAGCACCACCCTCTGTAGTCTACCACTCAGCCAGTCCCCAACCCATGTAGTTAGAGTGTCTCCCAATCCTGACGATTTCAGCTTGTTCAATAACCTTCGGTGTGGTACGCTATCAAATGCTTTACTGAAGTCCAAATATACCACGTCCAGTGACTCTCCGGCATCCAGCTGTCTAGTGACCCAGTCAAAAAAGCTAATAAGATTGGATTGGCAGGATCTACCCTGGGTGAACCCGTGTTGGTGGGGATCACGTAGGTTTTCCTCATCTAGGATTGTGTCAAGATTCCGTTTGATCAGTGTTTCCATGATCTTACATACTATAGACGTGAGACTCACTGGTCTGTAGTTAGCTGTCTCTGTCCTGCAGCCCTTTTTGTGGAGTGGGATTACGTTGGCGGTTTTCCAGTCCAAGGGGACTTTTCCTGTGCGTAGGGAAAGATTGAAAAGCACAGATAATGGTTCTGCCAGGACTTCACTTAACTCCCTGAGCACCCTGGGGTGTAGGTTGTCCGGTCCCATGGCTTTGTTCACCCTGAGTCTCGAGAGTTCATTGTAGACGCTACTGGGCGTAAATTCGAAGTCTTGAAACGGGTCTTTCTGGTTATCTCCCGTCTGAAGCTGTGGACCATCTCCCGGTGCTTCACATGTGAAGACTGAGCAGAAGTATTCGTTTAGTAGTTCTGCCTTGGCAGAATCTGATTCTGCAAAGTTACCGTCTGATTGCTTCAGGCGTACTATCCCATCTTTGCTTCTTTTCCTGTCGCTAATATAGCTGAAAAAAGATTTATCCCCTTTCTTAATGTTCCGTGCTAGCTCTTCCTCCATTTGGAGTTTGGCCTCTCTGACTACTTTTTTGACCGCTCTAGATCTGTCTAGATAGTCCTCTTTCGCCTCCTGTCTTCCTAAATGTTTGTAGGCGATAAATGCTTCTTTTTTCTTTTTAACTAGGTCTGAGATCTCGTTCTGAACCATTGGGGTCTTTTGTTTCTCCTGCGTTTATTTATTGTTCTTATGTGGCGGGTTGTTGCTTCATGTAGGATGGATTTCAGAGTCGACCACATATCCTCCACATTGTCAGCTTTTGCTTGTTTATGTAGCTCTTGATGGACAAAAACTCCCATGCGGTTGAAGTCTGTGCTTCTAAAGTTGAGAACCCTCGTTGCTGTGTTTGTCTTAGAGAAACCTTTCTTGAGGTTGAGCCATACCATATTATGGTCGCTGGAGGCCAGTGTATCACCTACTGAGACATCCGAGACGCTATCTCCGTTGGTGAGTACTAGGTCCAGTATCGCCTGGTCCCTGGTGGGCTCCAATACCATTTGCTTGAGACGTAGACCCTTTATGGATGTTAAAATTATTTGCTGCTACATGTAGTCGCATTACAGTTCTTCAACTGCCGGTCCGCGGACTGGTGCCAATCCGCAGAAAATTCCTGCCGGTCCACACAGGACCGGCAAGATCGAGGAGCTGTAGTTTGCGTTGGCCCAGAGAGATAACAGGGACCCTACGACAGCCGTGCTTTCTCCCCTCCCAGCGGCTCTCCTTACTTACAAGCACAGCGATTCAGGAAGGAAGCCTTGGAGCTTTTGCTGAGTCGGCCGCCTCTGATGATGCAACTTCCGCTTTCCTCAGAGGCGGTGCGACCCAACAAAGGACCCGAGGCTGCCTTACTGAATTGCAGCGCTGGCAAGTAAGGAGAGTTGCTGGGAGGCGAGAAAGCTGCTGGGCATGGTAAAAAAAAAGGGACAGCTGCTACTGGACCTGGAGAGGGAGAAGGAGAGATGCTGCTGGGAAGGGAGGAGGGAAAGGAGTCTGGGAAGCTGCTAGGCAAGGGGAAAAAGGGACAGCTGCTACTGGACCTGGAGAGGGAAAAGGAGAGATGCTGCTGGGAAGGGAGGAGGGAAAGGAGTCTGGGAAGCTGCTGGGCAAGGGGATAAAAGGGACAGCTGCTACTGGACCTGGAGAGGGAGAAGGAGAGATGCTTCTGGGAGGGGAGGAGGGAAAGGAAAGGGAAGAGAGTTACTGCTGGACAGGGGGAGGAGGGAAGGGAGAAGAAAAAAGGAAGGAAACATCTGGCAGGGAGATTAGAGGAGGGGAAGGGGAGAGACAGGAATGAGATGGGAAGGGGGATCAGCAGCGAAATTGAGAGGGACAAAGATGCTAGATTTGGTGTAGGAAAGATAAAAATGAAGAGAGCAGTGAAGCTGGAATGAATCATGTAAAAAGGAGAGAGGGGGCATAGAAAGAAGACAAATACCATATGAAAGGGGGAGAGGTCAGACAGTAGATGGAAGGGGCAGATGCTGGATTGAAGAGACAGAGAGGGCAGACGCTAGAAGGAAGAGAGTGAAAAGAAGATGAAAGCAGAAACCAGAGACAACAAAAAGGTAGAAACAAATAATTTTATTTCTATTTTGTGATTAGAATATATCAGATTTGAAATATATATCCTGCTAGAGCTGGTGTTAGACATAACTGGGGACTGCAAAGTCCAGGCAGTGGCTTAGGTTTCTCTCGGACCAGGGGGGCAGTTGCCCTAGTTGCACTCCCCTAACCCTATTCCTGCTATGTGTGACTGCGGTATTCTGTTAGCATGATATTTCTGTGTAGCATTCTGTAGTAATTTGGCTTATTCAGTTTTCTTGATAGTAGAGGGGATATATGTGAAGGGGAGGGGAGACAGGGTTTTGTTGATCCTTGCTCTGTATTATTTGTATGTATAAAATGACAATTGTATAGAATATTGTTTCTTTTTATACTTTAATAAAATACATTCAGTATAAAATCATAACTGAGGCTTGTGCGGATGGGATCAGATGGTTTGCAAGGACCGAGCTCATGTTAAATTTCAGTCCTAGTAGTTTGCCGGTCCACAAAATATTTTTTTTTCCACCTGTCCATAGGTGTAAAAAGGTTGAAGAACACTGGGGTACATCATGGCTCAAACTCTTATCTATTTAGCTTACAATGTGGTAAGGTAGGGACATACATTTTAGGCAGATGAGGTCAGTAGATTGTACACTGTTTTCAGCTATGTAGGCCAGAGCAATATTTTAAACAACAGTTAACCATTTCATGACCCTACACTCCCCCCTTTCAGGCTGGCGTACCTAAGGAGCCAAGCCTGACAAAATAAAATTAGGGGTCAGGAAAGTCGGGGTCCCCAGTGGGTAAGGGACGATACTGGGAGAGGGCAAAGGCCAATGCAGCAGTGGAACGGTTGACAGCAGAGTCCATAGTTCAGTGGAGCAGCTTTATGGCTATGGAGACCACATAGGGCAGGCAGCAAAGGAGCAGAGAAGATAGGGCGGCAACCAGCAAGATGGTCTTCATTGCTGAACCAGAGGGCAATCAGGAGCCGAAGGTACCAGAGAGCCAGTCTGAAGTGAGGCCATACCAGGTCTGGACAGGAACATGAGCCAGTTTGGTGATACGATCTACAACTTTCTCAATCACTTTACTCAAGTTCAAGGCAGCAGTTGGAGAGGTTGAATTTACCACAGACACCACTTTCTGTCTAGAGCTAGGCAGTTCTGATAGATAGCAGTGCGCATTTTAGCATTCGCTCTGCCAATGGTACTCAAAGCTTGGGTGGTCTCATTAGTTATCAGTTCGAGTACAGCTTGTAGACGAATAATGCAGTTCAGCATATAGATTGGGGTCCGTTAGCCCCAGGTGTCATCCTCAGCCCATGTGGCAGGTCTGTAAATTTAAGACAAATTTAAGAGCAAACTTAAGAGTTTTCTCTTTAAAGATCCATTTAATGAGTAAACAAAATGCTATTGACTCTCTTTATCCATATATTTCATTATAATCTACATTTGTTTTCCCTCCTCTTGTTTTTTCCCTTAAATATATTGCCTTTAAACACCGATTGTAATTTCTTAATAATTTTCCCTCTTGTTTTGACATTGTTTGTATAAGTTATTATATTTAACAGACTTAAATTTTGTCTAGGAATGTTTGTATCTGTCGATTTAACTTGTCTAGATTCATGTTTGTGAGATTTGTTTCCCATATTTTGTATTTTTATCTAGTGTACATCGCCTAGAATTTGGAATAGGCGATTAATCAAATTTTATAATAAACTTGAAACTTGAAACTCGTAAACAGCAATGATCCATTCTGCAGGACAGTCATCACCCCATGCACCTATTTTAAGGGAATTAGTGGCAGTAGACCGCTTTTGGTGACCCCTGGTGTTGAATACAGGGGCTCCCAGGTGTTCACCATCGGCCAGCGGTAACAGGAAGAAGCTGGGACAGATAATGCCAAGTACACATGTACCAGTCCAGTTAGCAGGCAACCAAGAGTAAGCAAACAGATCACAGATCATCAGGAGCTGGCCATCATTTATAGGAAGTTTCATTAAGCAGTGTCTGAAGGGCGCTGAAGACAGTGGGAAGCAACAATGGAGGTTTGCAAAGCCCATCGTGAAGGTCGTGGACTTGATGTAAAAGTGAGGTTCTATGAAATCAGGTTTAACATGTCCAGCTGCTTTGCCTCCCATGGCCACTGTTCTCCCATACCAGTCCCTCCTCATACAAAACAATTGCTAACATTAAGAGTCTGACCTATAGTTTCAGCAAACTGTATAAAAAGATTTCTAGTGATTACAGGATATCAGTATCTACTTTCATAATTTCATAAAACTGGGGAAACACCACAGAGTGATGAACAGGAGCACATGAGCGGGATACAATACGGACATATACATCAGTACCTGGGTCTCACCTTTTACCATCAATATACAATGCCATGCGGTCTCTGGCCTTCTGGACTTGGATATTGGCATTCCAGTTATGTGGGTCAGTGATAGTGAAAACTATGGGATTACAGTGGCCTGTAGTACACAAGGAGCCGGAGCTAGGACTTAAAGTAAGGGAGGCAGAGGGGGTATTGGCTGGGTATTTAGGAGAGTTCTTATAGGTGGCCCATGAGACACATTCCTATAAAGGACAGGCTCCACCATTAGTGAAGGTTTCCTCATAGGGGCAGTTCTTAAAGGCATCAGGTTATACAAACATATATACTTAGCACATTTGGTATAATAACGCTGTTAATCTAGGGAGCCACACAAAACTGTATTAGGGACAAAACCATGATCCTGGGCAACATCAAATAACACACATGTATCAAAATACAAAGACACCGGGCGAGTGGGGTCTACAATAAGAGTCTGGTTGATAAGTGGACCCTTAACATTATTAATGCAGATTTCCACCCACTTTTAAACTTCATCACCGTAGGTTGGAAACAGAAAATACCCTCTGATGTTTGACACTTTCTGTACTTAACTCCATCATGCAAACAAACATCAGGCAAAGAGGTTAGGGGCCCTTATTAAGTACAATAGGAAAGAAATATAGAAGAAAGAAACATAAGGCAGTGAGGGCAACACAAATATCAGATATATATATATATATGCTAACATAGAAAGCTCATTTTTCTTTCAGGCACAACTTAGAAAACTTCAACAGTTATACTCAAGACACTTGCTAAAGGCAGTGGTGAACCACAGGCAGTCAATTAAACTCAAACACTTGTAAAGAATTGTATTCAGAACACCTGCTAAGTACAGTGGTAAATATTCAGAACTTTTGAGGTCTTAGAAAGCTTCAGCTAAAGATCTGTGTTGTAGTGGAACCAAGTTTCATGTCCGGACACCTTGACAACTGTAAGAGAAGAAATTAGGACAGTAAAAAAACCTAGCCATCTAGGTTTCAGGGGGTCTGACTTCCAAGTTTTCAGCCATACTGTAATTCCAGGGACATACCCATGAACATGTATAGCTATCGGTAGTGGGGCCCTTTCCAGGACCCATTTGTGGAGCTCTTAAAGGGCTTTAGCTAAGGATTGGACCTGACTCTGGAAGATATCTGATCCCAGAGTAGCAAAAGAATCAGGGTATGGATTCGTAATGGGTGGTGGCTGGCCGAACATGAGTTCAAATGGGGACAATTTAGTGGGTTTAGATGGGGTGCATCTAATCTGAAAAAGAACAGAAGGCAGCAGGACAGATTGGTTTCTTCAATTCGTTTGGTGAGAAGGGTCTTAAGAGTTCTGTTCATCCTTTCAGCCCTGGGGCTGGTAAGCAGCATATACTTTCCATTCAATTTGGAGGGCCTGAGTAGTTTGTTGGACGACATCGGCAATGAAAACGGGGGCCGTTGTCCCTGCCTATGGAAACAAGGAGACCGAAGCATGGAATTATATCTTTCAGGAGGTGTTTGGTTACGTCCCTGGCGCGTTCAGTACAAGTAAGGAAGGCTTCAACCCATCTAATCAGGGTGTCTGTGAAGACTAGGAGGTGACTGAGGGAACGGGAAATGGGCATGTGAATAAAATCTACAAAGAGGACCTGCATCGAATGTGTTCCAATGGGTTGGTGTCCAAGAGGTGACAGTCGTCTGATTGGGGAATTTATTCTAGAACCGACAACACACAGTCGGTCAGTATTCCGAACTAGCTGATCAAGGTGATTGATAAAGAAATGTCTCTTGAGAGTCATTTTCATAGCGGGTTCTCCAGAGTGTGCCAGATCTAACAAGATGGCGGACAGTTAAGTCATCTACTGTTCCATCTCCTCCCAACTACTTTTCTTTTCTTTTTTTATAATTTTTTATTATTGAATTTTTAATTATTGTTTTTGTCTTTGATCTTAGTTTCTTTTTTTGAGTTTCTTTTCCTTTATTATATATTTATTTTTCAAGTTATTTATTGTTTTAGTGATTTGACCGTTGGGTCCAACTTGGCAGTTGGGAATCCCTTTACTTGTGGTTTGATGGACTTTATGGTTGTGGCTAAGAGAGACCGGTTTGAGGCCTTGTTTTTTGGTTGTGAAAGACATGGTCTGGATCCTTTGCTACTACTTGCCGGCGGCTGTGCGCTGCAGTTTCCCCATATTTAAGAGCGGAGGGAAAGACGACAGAACTCAGGCAAGCGGTAGGAGGCAGCAATCGAGCCGGGCTCCCAAGATGAGAGCAGCGCAGATGCTGCGCTATAATCGTTGGCCTGCAGTTGGGGGAGCTGGGGGGAGCCTCCCACGGAGCCCACCGTCCGGAAGTACTAGGCGAATCATGCTGGAGCGGGATACTCGCCGACCTCGACACCCAAGTGGTCAGTGCAGTCCTCTTCGCTGTCTCCGTCTGTCTCCTTCGCTCCTGGCTTTGACAGCAACGGCCTATTCGGTGCTTGCCCATCCTGAGTATATGAACTTCTGCACTAGAGTCACGACATCCAACAGCTCGACTTACCTTCGGAGTTTCACAACAAAGTCGCAGGATCCGTGCGATATAGGGATCACAGCGGCAGCAGGGCGTGAGTTCCCTATCAGCCTCAGCTCCTGCGGCACTGGCACGCACAGAGATCGGCACCAGATGGCTTTCTTCAGGGGAGGAAAACTGGTATTTACCGCAGACCTCATCTGGAGCAGTCTCCTTGAAGCAGTCATTCAGGGTAGCAGCTGGAGCACGGGCAGTGAGACATAAGGACTGTAAGGAGGAGACCATCACATTGGAGGAGACAAGGCTTCCTGGGACTATCAACCTTATTAACTATCAAACTATCAACTATTTCTTTCTCTCCTCCCCTCTACCTTCCATAATACTTAATTCAATACATTCCTGTTAGAATGTTTATTTTCTTATTTTTCCTTCTTCTGAATTCTTCACTTCTTTACTAATCTCTAGGCACTTTAGTTAGATTGTGAGCATTCGGGACAGTGAGGGAATTTCAAAGTGCCTTTCTTGCTCATAATTTTTAATGTATATTTTCTGTAACCGCTTTGAACCTAACGGATGTAGCGGTATATAAGAAATAAATTACATTACATTACATCTTTTGACAATCGTGAGGGCCAGGTGTTGAGGAATGAATATGAGGGTACCCGCTGTGCTTGCGTTTGAAGTATCAGTGTATCCACCCCCCTTTCGGGACAGACTGGCCCAAAATAGTGCGTGCCCAAGTCTGTTCCTGAGAAGTGTAATGGGGTGTAAGGGTGTCCAGAAAAGGAATGATGGTGTACAGAGGAGCCGAAGGAGGGGCAGAGGCTGGCAGCTCAGGCTGTGTGGTCAGCAAGGGCATTGCCGTGTGAGACGAGATCAGTGACACAATGGTGGGCTCGACAGTGCATAACCGCAATATGGGAGGCCAATTTGATGGCCTCGAGGAAGTCAAAAATGAGGGGAGCATGATAGATCAGGCGGCCAGAGGCTGTAATGAAACCTCAATATTTCCAGATGGCCCTATGGGAATGCAAGATAAAGAAAGCATATTTGGAGTCAGTGTAGATGTTGCAAGACTAAAGAGGCAGAATATCGCAGGGCAGAAGTGAGGGCATACAGCTCAGCTGCTTGGGCGGAAGGGCTAGAGGGCAGGGGCCTGAGTCAGAAGTTTTGGAGGCATCATACAGAGGGCAGATAATAGTAGAGAAATCAGGGATCCAGATACGACAGTATCCGACAATACCAAGGAAGGTGCGCAGAGCCTTGCGATTGTCAGGAACAGGGAGACTACAGACAGCCTGGACACGGATGTAGGAAGGGACCTGGTACCCTGGGAGATTTGAAAGCCAAGGTAGGTGACACGAGGAAGGCATACTTGAACTCAGTGTAAATATGGCCACATTTAAAAGGCAGACCCACTAGAATGGTTTTCAATCCTAATTCTGTATCAGATTCCTACCCCAAACAGCTGACTTGTAAAAATTAAGTAAAATTCAGCTTCAGTCCCTTCACTATCATCTGACTGGCAAAAATATTTACTTCCATACAAAAGCATTCCTATAAATTACATGCTTATACCTAAAAGTTACATTCTTATACGAAGCTTACCGGTACATGATTTATAAACAGAAATACAAAACAAAGATTGGAATATGCAGTAAAACTTTGGATTGCAAATAACTTGGTTTGCAAGTGTTCTACAAGACAAGCAAAACATTTGATTAAATTTTAACTTGCTCTACCAGCAACATCTTGCAATACAAGTACATATAGTATACAAGCATCACATTATCACAACTGAGCCAATGGTTCCTCTCTATATAATAATAATAATAATAATTTATTTTTTGTATACCGCCATATGACGCTGCAGGAATGCAGTGACTGTTCCAAACGAGCAAGGGCTTGCAATACAAGTATATATATTTTTTTACACGAGTGTTTCACCGTCTCAGGATGACTCGTTCTCTTTCCAAACTGTTAAATCTTTCATCTCTTAATACTAATCCACTCCTTAGTAATTACTTGTATAGATTATTGTAACTCTCTCTACAAGGGCATCTCTAAAAAGGAAATAAGACATCTCCAGATTATACAAAACACTGCCATTAAAATCATTTACGGTGCGAGGAAATACGATCATGTCTCCCCCCTTCTAATTAATGCCCACTGGTTACCTGTCGAACATAGAATTAGCTATAAAATTTTACTATTAATCTTCACCACTCGTTCATACAGTCTACCAGAATTTATTGACCGACTACTTATTCCCTATTACCCTGCCAAATCTCTTCATTCTACATCACAAAATCTCTTAACTGTTCCATCTCTCAAAATTATCAATACTTTAAGAATCAATAATTTCGCTGTCACCGCACCTACCCTATGGAACTCACTGCCTCATCATTTATGGATGGAATCTTCAATAAAGCAGTTTAAGGCAAACCTCAAAACTTTTTTATTTAAGGATGCCTTTGGATAAAAATGTCCTTTTCAGGTTTAAATTACCCCAGTCTCCCTACCTACCTTGTGTTTTTACCCTTAATGTTCTCTGTACTTAAAATATTGGAGTTCTTCCCTCCTTCCCTCCTGTGTGTAGTCAACTTACATGCTCCCTGTCCAACCCCTATTAGATTAACACTGTCTTGTTTTAAATATTTTAATACTAAACGTTTTGTTTTATAAACTTTTATTTTTTATTGCTGTACACCGCTTAGAAATTTGAATAAGCGGTATAACAAATATTTTAGTAAACTTGAAACTACAAGCATGCTTCTGGAACAAATTATGCTCGCAAACCAAGGTTTTACTGTACTCACAATTTTAAACATTTTTTCATTTTTTTTTTTTTTACAATTAACATATGTCTCAGTAGAGACTTACTCCACCTCCCTTCAGAATTTCACAGAGGAGAGATTTTAAGGACAAACTTCATTTGAAGTGCTAAAAACTTCATGGTCCTTATCAGCACAAAAGGAGGAGGAGGGGTACTCCCCCCTCCTGCTTTGAACGGTTTCAAATTACACTGATACATTTGGACAGACAGAACTCATAAGGAACCCGGAATACTGCAGGACTTGGGAATCAGATGAAGGGAAGAAATTGGCAAGGTCTGAAGCAAGGGCGGTGCTGAATAGAGTGGGGCTATTTTTTAAAGCCCGGGTCCAGGTTACTTGGGAGGTTTGTCCAGTGGAAGGGGTTTCCCATTGGAATGCAAAATTGGCTGACTGGAAGAGGAACCGACAGCAAAAGAATGCATAAAAACCTGACAGGTTATGTCCTCTTCCAGGGAGCCAGAGGAGGCCAGCCCACACCAAACGTCGGCCATTCTAACTGGCACAGAAGAATAAGGGTTGATTTGTTAAGTGTAGTCCCATAATCAGAGCCAAATCCCTTTTTAAAATTTGCTAAAATTGTATCAAGGGGTCCCCATAGGTAGACTGACATCCCCCCATTGTGCAATGGAGGACAAAAACACTTCCCTGTATTCCTGGCCCTGCCCGTCTCTGGACTAGGGAAACGCAGTACTAATAGGTCCGCACTCGCTTCGTCCTCAAGGACGTCTCAGACACTCTCAAACACACAAAACACAACAGACTTCAGTTTAGTTACTCAATCAGAAAATAACAGTTCCTAGAATCCCTCCCCACGACTTCAGTGACGGATTAAGTGGCTTACTAGGCAGGAGACAAGAGACAGGATAGGAATGATCAATTCCTACTTACCAGATGGTGGCCACTCCAGGACAGAATTAAACTGATACAGATTCTTGTACTTTAAACTGAGACTGGATAAGTCAGTTGAAGTGGTCGAACGTCCTGAAGTCTGCCAACCCCCCAAAAGGAAGGCAGCCGGCTAAGCAGACATTCAGCCGTAGGACCAGAAACAAGTGACCAATCGAGTAACCAGTGGTCAAGAGACCTTCAAGTCCCTGTTCAGCGCCAAATGAAAGGTCACTTGGACACACAAAGTCAGAGGCGTGAAGAAAGTACAAGAGGTTTATTACAGCACTAGTGTTTAAGCCCGTTACATTAACGGGTGCTAGAATATATGGCTGGCTGTCTTTCTTTATTTATGTCTCTCTCCCTGCTCCTGTCTCTTTCTTCCTTTCTTTCTGTCTCTCTCCCTCCTGCAATTTTTCTCTCTCTCTCCCTGGCACCCTTTGTCTGTCTGTCTTTCTTTCTGTCTCTCTCTGGTCCCCTGTCTGTCTTTATTTCTGTCTCTCTCTCTCCCTAGCCTCCTTTGTCTGTCTGTATTTCTTTCTGTCTCTCCCCCCCCCCCCACTTTCCTTTGCAGAAGCAGCAGTGATATTTCCCTTCCCCTCCAGATCCCTGTGAAGTAGTAGCAGCATTTTCCCCTACCCACCCCCATTCCCTTCTCTTCCCCCCCACCACTTTCCTTTGCAAAAGCAGCAGTGATATTTCCCTTCCCCTCCAGATCCCTGTGAAGTAGTAGCAGCATTTTCCCCCACCACCACTTTCCTTTGCAGAAGCAGCAGTGATATTTCCCTTCCTCTCCAGATCCCTGTGAAGTAGTAGCAGCATTTTCTCCCACCCCCCATTCCCTTCTCTCCCCCCCACTTTCCTTTACAGAAGCAGCAGTGATATTTCCCTTCCCCTCCAGATCCCTGTGAAATAGTAGCAGCATTTTCCCCCACCCACCCCCCATTCCCTTCTCTCCCCCCCCACCACTTTCCTTTGCAGAAGCAGCAGCGGTATTTCCTTTCCCCTCCAGGTCCCTGTGAAGTAGTAGCAGCATTTTCCTCCACCCACCCCCTGATTCCCTTCTCTCCCCCTCCCACCACTTTCCTTTGCAGAAGCAGCAGCGGTATTTCCCTACCCTCCAGGTCCCTGCTGAAGTAGTAGAATCATTTCCCCCACCCCTCTTTCCCTTCTCTTACCGTGAGCTGCCCTGCTCCGTTCGGCTCCTCCCCCTTCCCTTCCCGCGTGCTGGCCTGCTGCAGGCTGAAGGTTTTTTTTTGGCGGCTCTTCTCACGATCCCCGTGGTGGCTGATCCTCCTGTTCAAAGCGGCCTGCTGAGGTTCGCGGCTGGCTGTAACGAACCTCGCAGGCCGCTCTCCAACTCGGTAGCATGTTCCCTCTGACGCGATCGCGTCAGAGGGAACGTGCTACCATGTGGAGAGCGGCCTGCGAGGTTCGTTACAGCCGGTCGCGAACCTCAGCAGGCCGCTTTGAACAGGAGCGGTAGTGGTTGTTGCGGGAAGGGGGGGAGTCGGCGACATGTAGTGAACAGGAGCGGCAGCGGCGGCAGGACCATGAGCCCTCCTCCCGCCATCCGCTGCCAGCACCGCTCCTGTCGCCCGATGCACCTAACTGGCGCATACGCCTCAAGCCACGAACACAGGACACATCAGGTCCCCACAGGAGATGAGCCGCCGCTGCTGACGGCCAAGGTAGGCTGGGAAGAAGGCTGGGGGCTCACGCATGCGCACTCATGCGGCCACGGAACTACAGATCATGGAAGCACACAAATAGGAGTGCGCATGCGCGAGTTAGCCTTTTATTATATAGGATGCCGGACTCTAGTATAGTGAACAGCCTGCTTACTAGAGTGTTAGAATCAGGAAATGCACGGACTTTTATATCCTTTTCACTAAACATATGCAAACTAATACATGCAAAAACTACAACTTCTCATTTGTTACTTCTATAACTTTTCTACAATTATTATTGGTTCTAAGCCAGCACTTATGATAGGTTCAGGGCTACAACTTATAGTCCTATAGGAAACTAGCTCATTTCTCTGCTTATCTAAATCTTACATGTACAGGAGGGTAGGGTACATAATGGCTTAAACTCTTATCTATTTAGCTTATATGTGGCCTCTATGAAGAAGGGATGCTGAGCTAGATGGACCATTGGTCTGACCCAGTAAGGCTAGTCTTATGTTCTTATTCATGTTTCTGAAATAATGTATTTACAGTGTCATCCTCTTACACAAAAATAAAATATTTAGCATACAAAAACTTATTTAAAAGAAATTTCAGTTAAATACTGTATATCTACATTTTATTGAACTTTTTTTCTCTTGATGTGTTTATATTTATTTTACTGTTATATGGTGGCCCCCTCAATATTTTTCCCCACAGGTCCCCGATGTTCTAGCTACACCACTCTACAGAGTAGATGGTGATCAACCTCAAAGATAGGTCAAGGTGGATGATGATACAACTGTGGTTCTCAGCTCAGACCTTAGAACTCGTCTAGCCAATCAGCTTTTCAGGATACCTACAGTGACTATGCATGAGATGATTTGCATAGAGTGAAGGTAGTGCATGAAAATTTATACCATGCCTATTTATTGTGGATATCCTGAAATCTTAATGGCTAAGTTTATCCCAAGGACTGGGTTGAGAACCCATGGGAATATAGAGTAAAAGCATGTAGCTTTGATATAAGGGGACCAGCATCTGGAGATTTGGCTGTCCCATGAAAGAACAGGCCTTCTTACCTACACCATAGTTCAGTTTACTTTCTTGTTTTGAAATCAAATAGGTGTCTGTAGCTGTTGCCTCTTGAAAGAGCATAACCTGGTTGATCTTCTTCTTTTTTTTTTTTTTTTTAATGGAACACCCACTAGATAAAAGTTTATATGACAGCCTATGCTCAGTAACGGTGGATCATTCCAAATAAGAGGAAAAAAGGGATTTTAAAACAGGCTGGAGCAATTCCCAACTCTTCCCTTGGTGATAAGGAAATGTCGGTGCTCAACAAAAAAATATTGAGCAGGAAATCGGCATGAAGTTTGTATATTGTAATTTTCTTATTGTCGTGTTTTTTTTTTGTTGTATTTTTTTTTTTGGGGGGGGGGGGCTCAAAGAAAAGGAGCAACACACTAGATTCCCTTTCCAGTGTTTTCTTTTATCACACTTCTCAGATTATCTCCAGTAACATAATGGAAATATTTAGGTTCAAACAATTTTTATGGATGCAAACACAGCAAATACAACACCAGTGCACCCTAAAGGTGCACAGTACAAATAATAATGCATCATATACAATGAAAGAACAAGCATATACAATAAAAGAGTAACATCAACCAAACTCCCTCCACTTCCTTCTCTACATAGGGCAACTGAGATCAATGAGGGTGGAAAGGTACTCCAAAGCCCTGTACTCTTATGAACCCCAAAAATGTCACACCATGTGGACAAAAATGTCACACCTTCCCCCCACCTGAGCCACTTATTCTATCTTTGACTAATTGCCAGAACCTTCAATACACCCCATTTCCCCTCTTCAAACCACCCCCTCTCCTCCCCCCCAATGATACTCTCCACCCCGCCCCACCAGTACTCACCATTACTCTCCTAACCCAACTAACTAACAAATTAGGACACCCATCTTAAAACTGCACTGCAATCCTTAGGATGTAAGACTTGCAGATAAGGCTCCCATATATTCAAAAACAACATCTTTCGTTTCCTAGACTCTGGCATCTCACGCCTCCCTAATGACCAACTGATGCAATTGGTTCCGCCAATGCCAATATGCCGGAGGGTCTGGAACCGTCCAGCACTGAAGAATGCATTTCCTGGCCAGTAAACTCATCTTCCTACACAAAGCTCGATGCCCCCTAGGTAAATGGCCAAAAGCCTCTGGCAAATCCAAGACAAAGTGGTCCGGGGTACTGCGTAAGACTCTCCCAATTAACCCTGACATATAAGAGATTATACGCCTCCAGAAGCGCTGAATAATGGGGCAGAACCAAAAGGCATGTCCCAAAGTATGACCCCCATCCCACATTTATGACATAGTGGTGTAGGAATACCTCCACTATAAAACATCTGTGTACGAGTGTAATAAGCACATAAGGTCACCCTATAATACGTATTCCACAACCAAGCACATGGGGTCACCCCAGGCGTCGCCCTCAAAGTACGGGCTACATCCCAATGTCCCAGATTAATCTGCAATTCCTTTTCCCATTTACCCTTGATGCTCTGGTAGTCTCTGGCAGGTTGTAAATCTTGAAACTAGCATAAATGCTAGAGACCGTAAGAGACGTCCCCTCCTCTCGAGCAAATAATTCCCACAGCCTGGCCCCCAAGTGCAAACTCAATTGTGCTCTGTTGAGGGATCTCACATAGTGTTTTACTTGATGATATGCAAACTGTGCTTCCCAGGTCTCCCCCATCTTAGCTAGTAAATCTGCACATGTCAACAGCTCCCCATCATCCCCCCAAAAAGGTTCTAAACTTGTAACTCTTTTCGCTCTCCAGGACAGATATTCTCTTGATTCCTTTCCCGGAGGAAAGGCCGGGTTTCCCCGCAAGGGCAAGAGATCAGTGACCGTTGGATCTCCTCCCAAGGCATGCACAAGTCAACACCAAGCCGCATGCAATGCGCTAAATAATACACTGGATCTGATAGAAGGGGCAGCGCCCTCTGAGAACTATGCAGTAATGCAAACGCATCATAGGGAGCAAAAAACTCACGTTCCATCAGAAAACGGGTATAATTGCTAATCATATTCACCCAATCTCCCAAATGATGAAGCAGACATGCATAAATCCGCACATCCGATAATCTTAATCCTCGCCTATGCCAATTCTCCAACAACTGAGACACCTTCAATTTAGGTTTCTTAGCCGCCCAACAAAAACGAGTAACCCCTTTATAAAGAATGCGTAAATCTTTCTTTAGCAAGCTCAAAGGCAGAGTCTGCAAAACATACAGCCATTTGGGAAAGATGAACATCTTAACCAAACAATGCGCCCCTTCAGAGAAAGGGGAAATGCCCTCCATGTCTCCAGCAAGAGTTTATTATTTACAATTACAGAAGTTCAGCCTCCAAATACCTGCTTTCAACTCACAAATTGAAAAGGAGCAGAGCATCAGGTTTCCCAGCACATTTCATTTGTAAATCTGCCAAGCTAAGTGGAAAAAAAAGCCTTATGCATATGAAAAGCAGGAAGTTCAGATTACACAATCCTGTCAATTCCTAGTGATTGATAGTTAATACTCCTCTAAATACTGGCTTTCCTAAGAAAAACAGAACATTTTCAAACCATCTCTTGTATGTAAAACAGTAACTACCGTACATAAAGTCGAAGCTGCACATTTGACTTTTTTTTTGCGGATTTGATTTGGATGTTCCCTGTTTCCTGGAGGCTGGGGGAGGATCGGGGGCGGAGTCGAAAAAGCTCAGCTTCTCAGCCATTTTGTTTGTGGGGCAGCATGGTAAAATTCTGTCAGTCAGTTTAAGGAGGGGTTTTTAAATAGTACGTATAGAAAAACTATTTCTGTCTAAAATGAGCGTATATTTTTAAATTAGAAGGTTTTGTTTAGATCTTCTATAAGGTAGGTATTTAATTTTATTAATAAAAGTGAGTATGTGATTGGACCGAAGCCTGTAGAAATTGAGTTATGGATTTTGTTTCAGGCATGACTGGCTTTTTTAAAGTGCTGTGATCTAAATCATTGTACTCATAAATTTGCTTTAAAATAAACACATTTAAATTCAAGTAATATGTCAATTAACAAAACTATTGTGGATGTTTTAAAAATAATATATTAGATTACCATTTCAAACAGTGGACTTTGAAAAAAAAATGTTTGAGATAGCTACTGAGCTGATCTCTAAATTGTATAAGCTATTAATTTGAGTGCTATTAGTTTAACATAAATCGTTGTTTTTGTAATGTTTGCGGTTGCGTTTGTATAATGTGGATATAAAATGGCACACTGCATATTTTTACAGGTTCGGAAGGGGGAGAGTGGGGGATAGTGCAGACTGTAGGGACTCTGCCCTCCCATCCAATCAGAACACGCCTGCTTGCCATTGCAAAGTTGTTAACCCCAGAGTCTTCTGGCTGCGTCCTCTTTTAATTTTCTTTGGATTTTTCTGATTCTGTATATCTTAACAAACACTTCCAGATCGAAGGAAAGTAATCAAGGTACATTGCAGGGATCATGGAGCAAAGTATTGCTATGCGTTTACCTAATATTTTTAAGATGAGGATCTGTCTCCTGCTCAGAGACTGTTGTTTGGAAGGACACAAGTATCCAGCCTACCTTGTTATAATTATTTCCAAAAGAGCTGTCATATTCTCTGTCTGCACTAGAGGTAAGTGTATGTGTGTGTGTGTATATTTACTATATCTATTTATACTGTAATGAATTACTAAGAGAAATCTTCGCATTTTCCTTAGCTTTAATCTCCTCATTCGACCCTTCCTTATTTGTTCTGGCTGTAAATATAACTCTAGTATGGCCTTATCTAAAGGTTATTAACAAGTTGAAAATATTAAATACATTTTGTTTTTTGTCGACTTTACCAGGAAATCTAATATGTCGAGGTGGACTTGTAGCGTGAGAAATTTAAAAATATTTGTAACGATCAATTGTGTATTAACGTACTATTTATGATAAAAGTCGTGCAGTTAATATTTTAGGAGATATTTTTGAGCTTGTTATTGTGGTGAGTGGCATAGCCATTTAGAATAGTCTGTGGTGGCTGGTATGCCCTCAGTATGAAGAAGGTGGAGAGTGACATAACACGGTTTTTATTAAGTTATCGCTGGTCCTAAATGGAGGCTGTTGTATTTCTTCTGAAGAGCAGCTCATCGTATGCCTTTTATTATAAACCCTTGTGAAGTGCTTAGACTCGTTATTATCACGATTCTATATCTGTATTTATAATGCTGCTTTAAAAAGCTGAATTACTGAGGTATTTTGTCACGGTGGGTAATATTCTTGGGTCTTTTCCCCCCTCTTTCTTTTTTCTTCATGCACTCAGCGGGAGATCTTTTTTTTTTTTTCTATTTTGCATTGATCTGTGTTGGTGGCGCTATGCTGCTCCTAAACAATTTAATATGTCAGTTTCACTGAAAAGGAAAAAAGAGGTGGGGCAAAATTTAAGCTGTTAGCTTTCTTTAAGTAGCTGATTATTATTTTTTTTTTTTGGTGGTTGTTGTTTTGTTACATTTCTTGGGGTGAACCCTTCTTAGCTGTATTAAGTGAGGATTGTGTGTGAACTCTGGAAGAGACGTGTCGTCACAGCTGTACTGAGCGATGGCCGCGCGATATACGTGTAGCTTTGTGTTTGTGAATTTAATAAGTGATATATGCCTGATTTTAATAATCTCCGGAGGTAAAGTATAAAGCATTTATATACAGTTAAATAGACACACGAAAAAATGTAATATTGTTATGTTTCTACAACAAAGTGAAATGCAGCATGTGAGCTTCCTTTCCAATCTAGATATATGAACCTTAAATTTATAGTTACTGCTATTCCTGGGGGTTTGGTGTTTTTTTTGTTAACTCTTCACTCCTTTGTGTCCTCTTCTAGATGGCTTACCCAGGTGATTGTGCTGTATATAGCTAGCTGGCCAAAGGTCGCCTCAAAAACAAACCCTTCAGTGATATCTTTGTACCAGCAGGGTTTGCTCTTGTAGTGCAGTTGCCATTCATTCCACCTGGAGCTTGAGCATATCGTCTCAGTTATAAGTGTAACCTCCTCCCTCTTTTTGCAGAAGTGGCTCAAATGAGATAATTCAGTGCTACTGTGCTCAACACTGCATCTAAGCCACAAGCTGGCACCTTTAAATCAATAGTTTATTTTTTTTTTTTATGTATGGCAATTTGGAGTTCGTTATTTCCTCCTCTTGATCGTATACAGCTGTGTGCATTGTATGCTTATGTGCATGTAATAAATCTATTTTAATCTCATATTCTAACCCTCTTCCTTTAATACCAGATAAAATGACGAAATAGAACCTTGAGCCAGAGCTGTAAAAGGGTTGTATCAATTTCTTTCTAGAAAGAAATGTCCTGGCTTATTAGGGCACTATTTATAAGACAAATACTGTCTTTCCCTATTAGGAGATGCAGAGAAGTTCTTAGCCCAACCAACTAAATAAATTCTGAGCGTTATTTTGCTACTGTAGCTGAGAAGTGTTATTTTATTTTGCAAAGTGTCAATTTGCAGAATCATAATGCTGTTTTGACATTGTTTCAGAGCATTGATTGAACCATGTCAATGAAAAAGTATGGAATTTTCAAGTGTGGAACTCTGAGCCATCATGAAGTTCCCATTCCTGCAGAAGAAAACTCCAAAGGAAATTCATGAATATAAGATGCAAACACTGAGTGACAAATGCCCATCATACTCCAAAGTGAAGAAGTAGTGTGCAAACTTTCAGTGTGAAGATTTCGAGACCGAAGATGCCGCAAGGTCTGGGAGGCCTTAAAGGGTGTCAATTCCTGAAATTATTGACCGTGTGTCCATGTCCTTATTTTGGCAGATTGGCAAATATTGGCTAAAACATTGCTGAGACACTACAGATATCCAGGGAATGTATTGGTTGTATAATCCACGAGCAGCTGGATATGGAGAAGCTGTCATCCAAGTGGGTGCCCAAATGTTTGAATGCTGATGAGAAACAACGTTGAGTGGACATGTCCAAGTTGATTTTACAGCATTTTCAGCGAGCTGGTGCCAACTTTTTGGAACTAGTTCTTGTACAATCCCACTTTATTCCTGGACAAGTGGGTTATGCAGCTCATGTCACCAGACTGCTTGTAGGAAGCTTCATTTACATATCTTTTTGATCCTCCCTCTTACCTCAAAAACTGCCCTCTGGTTTCCAATTGCTTTTCTACAAGCCAGACTGTAGGAGCTTGTTTAAGGCCTCCATTTCAAGATGGATCCGCATGGCTATCCCCTCAGCTTATATGTTGGCTGGGAAGCAGCCCCCTTTCGGTGATGGCTCATTCCTCTCACGGCTTTGCCTTTTCATGGGCTGAATCCTCAGTGGTAGCCCCTGATGAGCTTTGCAGGGCTGCTACGTGGTAGTTTTTGCATACCTTGGCAAAGCTTTACAGATTTGATGTAACGGCCCAACAGGATTCTGCTATTGGTTCCTCAGTTTTGGCAGCTGGCTCGTGGGTCCCACCCTGATTTTGGGGACTGCTTTGTTATGTCACACTTGTTCAGGAATAGAGTGGGATTGTACAAGAATGAAAGATTAGGTTCTTACCTTTGCTAATCTTCTATCTTGCAAATCCACACTCTATTCCTGGAACTCGCCCTACGTGTTGCTGATTCGCCAGTATTTGCCTTGAAGAGTACTGGTAAGTTGGCCTTATGATGCTTTGACCAGCCTTTCCAACAGTTAATTTGTCCATATTTGTGCACTTTCCAAGAGGTTTCTCTTATGGTCATCCCACTCTGTTAGTGCAGGCTGTGTCTCATTATTTTAAGGTTTATGCTGTTTGCATGCCCGTTATCTGTTCTGATCCTCACACTCAACACCGTTGCTCACTTTCTTAGTAGCATATTTAGCCCACATATCACACTAGTTCACTATTGCTCACAGTTATGTCTATGTGACAAGCTCACACATACTTATACTCCAATTTATACTCATAGGACCCCTGAGGAAGACTATCAGGTCAAAACACAGACCGTGTTGGGTCCTCTTCAATATCTAAAATTGTGGATGTTTTTATTGACTTATTTTCATGTTAATAAAGTCTATATCAGAAACATAGGCTTTCACAGTTATTTCACTTTGGAGTTCTGATCATTTATCATTGTTCTTCCTTTTTGATGTGAACAAATTGGACATGTTTTTCGGGGATTGTCCCCGTACCCCTCCCTCGTTTCTCTATCCTATGCAAGTGCCTGTCTACTTTTGTACACACTGGAAACCAGGGGGAGAGTGTGGGGCAGTGGTTAAAGCTACAGCCTCGGCACCCTGAGGTTGTGGGTTAAAACCCACGCTGCTCCTTGTGACCCTGGGTAAGTCACTTAATCCCTCCATTGCCCTAGGTACATTAGATAGATTGTGAGCCCACCGGGAAAGACAGGGAAAATGCTTGAGTACCTGAATAAATTAATGTAAACCGTTCTGAGCTCCCCTGGGAGAATGGTATAGAAAATTGAATGAATAAATAAATAAATCAGAGGGTAATCCTGGAGGTAAGAGGGAGGGCCAAAAAGGTATGTAAATAAAGCTTCCTAAAATCAGTCTGGCAATGTGAGATGCATAACCCACTTGTCCAGGAATAGAGTGTGGCGTACCTAGTATATGTGACACCTGGGGCCCATCATTTTTTGACACCCCCTTCATCTATATGAAAAACATGATTTTTAGTAATCCACACATTGCACAAGAGTGTACCTAGAAAAAGGCAGCATCTTACATACTGGGAGGCCAGGGAGAAGCTGGATGATGGTGGAGAGAAGGGGAAAGCAAGCCAGCCTTCGGGGAGCCCCCTAAAGCCACGGGGCCAAGGGTAATATGTCACGAGAGCTCTCCAAAATATTGGAGGTGCTCGGGCACCCATAACACTGGCGCCTATGCCCCTATGCAGCACTTCCTGACCAAAGCCCCCCTCCCCCCCTCCCGTGAGTTCTGACAATTTTCCGGGGATAGACTGGGACCTGGGAACCTCAAAGTGTGGCAAGGAGGCAATATTCATGGAAGTGCTAGGGGACTGCTTCCTGGAACAATTGGTGGGAGAGCCGACAAGAGGAAACTTCACCTTGGACTTGGTCCTAAATGGCATTACAGGGCTGGCAAAGGAAGTAGAAGTCACGGTCCAGCTGGCGACAAGCGATCACTACATGATCAACTTCAAACTCGATGTCGGGAAGGGGAAAGGTACTAAAACCTCAACCACAACTTTAAACTTTAAAAGGGGAAGATACGATAGCATGAGAGCCATGGTGAAACAACGGATCAAGAAGAAAATGGGCAAAGTCAAAACGGTAGAACAGGCATGGTCCCTTCTGAAAAATACTATCACGGAAGCACAAAGCCTCTACATTCCGCGGATGTCCAAAGCAAAGAAAACCAAAGGCAAAAGAGAGCCTGCGTGGCTTATTAAAGAGGTGAAGGAAGCCATAAACTCCTTTAAAGCATGGAAACGCATAAAAATAACCGAAACTTGGAACAAACACAAGAATGATCAGAAGTGTCACAGGGTGGTGAGGGATGCCAAAAAGGGCTATGAGGAGAAAATAGCGCAGGAGGCCAAAAACTTCAAGCCCTTCTTCAGATACGTGAAAGGGAGAAAACCCGCAAATTTTTTGAGACATTGAACAGACAAATTGATAATGGAGAACCGGTGGATATTATAAACTTGGATTTTCAGAAAGCGTTCGACAAGGTTCCACATGTAAGACTCCTCAGGAAACTGCAGGGCCATGGAATAGAAGGAGATATACTAAGATGGATAGGCAAATGGCTGGAGAACAGAAGGCAGAGAGTGGGCATAAATGGGAAATTCTCAGACTGGGAAAATGTGACTAGCGGTGTGCCCCAGGGCTCAGTACTTGGGCCCATCTTATTTAATATTTTCATCAACGACCTAGAGGATGGAACATCCAGTGAGATCATCAAGTTTGCAGATGACACAAAGGGATGCCGGGCCATCAAATCGCAGAAGTACAGTGAGGAACTCCAGAGTGACTTGAGCCGATGGGAGAATTGGGCAGATAAATGGCAGATGAAGCTTAATGTGGAAAAATGCAAAGTGATGCACTTAGGCAGAAAAAATAAGGAGCACAAGTATAGTATGTCAGGTGCAACTCTTGGAAAAACTGAACAGGAAAAGGACCTGGGCGTATTAATCAATAGAACTCTGAAGCCGTTGGTGCAATGTGCGGCGGCAGCAGCAGCGAAGAACGTGAATAGAATGCTAGGCATGATAAAGTAGGGAATCACGAGTAGATCGGAGAAAGTTATAATGCCATTTTATAGAGCGATGGTCAGACCACACTTGGAATACTGCGTCCAACATTGGTCTCCATACCTAAAGAAGGATATAAAACTGCACAGAGGGTGCAGAGACGAGGAACAAAGCTGGTGAAAGGTTTGGAGAACCTGGATTATGAGGAACCACTTAAGAGACTGGAGTTGAAAGGACACTGGGAGGGGATATGATCGAGACTTTCAAAATACTGAAAGGAATCAACAAAATAGAGCAGGAAAAAACATTATTTACAATGTCCAATGTGACACGGACAAGAGGACATGGACTGACGCTAAGGGGGGACAAGTTCAGGACAAATATCAGGAAGTTCTGCTTCACGCAATGAGTGGTGAACATCTGGAATGCTTTCCCAGAAGAGGTAATTGCGGAATCCACCGTTCTAGGATTTAAGGGTAAGTTAGATGTACATCTAATCTAATCTAAACCTTAGGTTTGTATACCGCATCATCTCTACATTCATAAAGCTCGACACGGTTAACAAGAGTTAGGGTAGAAAGGAACTCCAGTGGAGGGAAGAGGCAAAATGAAGAGAAAATTTAGAGGACTAGAATAACCAGTGAGGGAGGAGGAGTTACATTTTTGAGAATAACCAGGTTTTCAGATGTTTACGGAAGAGTTGGAGGGAGCTCAGATTCCTAAGAGGGGAGGTAAGGTTGTTCCAGAGTTGAGTGATTCTGAAAGGGAGGGAAGAACCTAGTTTTCCTACAAGTGAAACACCTTTTAGCGAGGGAAAGGAAAGTTTCAGTTTTTGGGTGGATCTGGCAGAATTGGGGTTAGAGGAGTTCCAAGAAAGAGGAATGAAGGGAGGGAGAATACCATGTAGGATCTTGAATGTGAGGCAGGCACATTTGAAGTGGATTCTGGAGATAATCAGAAGCCAGTGGAGCTTGGATAATTTGCTTTTTGCGAAGATAAGCTTAGCAGCGGTATTCTGAATTCGCTGGAGTCGTTGAAGGTTTTTCTTTGTTAGGCTAAGGTAGATAGAGTTGCAGTAGTCCAGTCTGGAAAGGATGGTGGATTGGACAAGGACGGCAAAGTGTTTTTGATGGAAACAGGATCTCACTTTTCTTAGCATGTGAAGGCTGAAGAAACATTTTTTTACTTATGAGTGGCATAAAGTGACATGGGTAAGGGTAAGCTAGATGCACTTCTCTTTATGAGAAGCTTAGAGTGATATGGGGACTAAAATTATGCCAGGGTACACCTGGTGGGGCCTCCACGTGTGAGGTTCACCGGACTTGATGGACCTAGGGTCTGTTCCGGAGATGGCACTTCTTATGTTCTTATATTGGGCCTGCACTTCCGACTGACACCTCCCCCCCCTCGAGCTCTGACATCGGGCCTCCTAAAGCAGGAGCAGCAGTGGACAGCCAGCAAGAGGCAACGCATAGGACAGGCTTTTTGCTGCCAGAGCGCTGCGGCTCTTGCTTTAGGAGGCCTGAAGGTATATGGTTGGTCACTGAATTAGCGAGCCTGATGTTTTAAGAAAAAATAAATCGATTCACTAATGTGAATCGGGCAGCATTACTTTTCAGCCCCAGTGAATTTTCACTTTCAGGTTGTATCCTCAGGATTCATGTTGCAGCTTAGATTTCATGAAAGTTTAATTGGTAACATGTGCTTTTTTTTTTGTTTGTTTTTAATTGTGAAGAACAGTGAAGAGGTTACTGAGAATATTTTTATCTTAACATGGACAGCCCTACATTGATGATTCTAGACCTATTTTTTCTGCATGGAATACAGAAGTTTACTTGGTTTATTTATAACTTTTTCTTACTATTTCCATGAAAATGCATTAAAATTATTTACAAAAGGCTTGTTTTACTAAGGTGCACTAACGGAGTCCCAAAATGATCTGCATTCTTTATGCTTTGACCTTTATTCCTGCTATTATAGAAAATAATTAGGGGAAATCTATCATTCTTTTCTGTTGTAAAGCCAGAGATTAGTTTTTTCATAGAGCTATAAACATTAAGGGCCCGCCCCTTTTTACAAAGACATGGTAGTGCTTCTTCCATGGCAAATGCACCAGAGCCCATTCAGTTCCTATGGGCTTTCATACATTTGCTGTTTGCTGCAGGAGAATTGCTACTGTGGCTTTGTAAAAGGGGCCCTAAAATATAAAGGATCTCATTTTCAAAGCATTTACACACAAAGTACCATAGTGTAAATGCTTTGAAAATGAGTCCCATAATGTAACATGATTAAGGTACTAAAATATCAGGTTTTCCCACCATATGTCTCTTGTCATAAAGAGGTATTTTTGGCCACTTTTCACTAAAAAAAAAAAAAAAAAAGCGTATAGGAAGCGGATCCCGCACCTATGCTTTATTTTGGGGTTCTGCTCCCTTCTGCAAGTGGTAATTTCAACTAGACTCTTTTATTTATCTTCCAAGGCTATTCCAAATTGATTTTCTTCAACTCAAGTATGGGTGGACTCCCATTTTCTTATTTAGTTCTTTTATTTCCTATGGAAGAAAAACTATTACATTACATTACATTACATTAGTGATTTCTATTCCGCCATTACCTTGCGGTTCAAGGCGGATTACATTCAAACTAAAAAACAGGAATTACATACAAATTTAAAGGAATAGAATAAGCGATGACATAGAATTTTTTAAGGTAATAAACATTGGATAAAGAGTTACCAAAGGGAAGTGGAGGTCTTTAGGAGGTAAGAATATGGTGAAATTATGGGTTTTAGATAGCATTTGATAGGTAAAAGTGTTGTTAAGAGTAAGAGATTTTAAGAGTGGGTGTGGTTAGGACTGTTTCAGGGCTTTCTTGAAGAGTATAGTTTTTATTTGTTTTCTGAAAATCTTGTAGTCTGGGGTGGTTAACAGTAGGTTGGAGATTTGGTTATCCATTCTTGCAGCTCGAGTGGCTAGGAGGCCGTCGTATTGTTTTGACCGTTTTACTTCCTTGATCGGGGGAGGTGTGAAAGGGGAGTGCGTTTTTCTATGTCTGGTTGAGGTTGCTTGGATGAGGCGATTGTTTAGGTAGGCTGGACTGTTTCCATTTAGGGTTTTGAATATCATGCAGTAGAATTTAAATAATATTCTTTCTTGGATTGGTAGCCAGTGTGAGTTGATGTAGGCTTCTGTGATATGATCGTGTTTCCTCAGTGAGTAGATGAGTCTCAGAGCAGTATTTTGGATTGTTTGTAGTTGCTTGGTCATCGTGGCAGGGCAGGGGAGGTAGAGGATGTTGCAGTAGTCTAGCAATCCTAGGATTAGGGATTGCACTATGAGCTGGAATTGTTTTTTATATTTTTATATTCCTCCCATTTAAAAATTATGGGAACTGGCTTATGGCCCACAATGGTGCATATCGTAGAAGGGCTGTTCACATTTGAGATTTGCATAAATTGGCAAATAAATGTTTATCTTACATAAGAGAGCTCCCCCAAATATTGGAGGTGCTCGGGCACCCATAGCACTGGTGCCTATGCCTCTATGCAGCACTTCCCAACCAAAATCTAGGTTCCCATTTTACAAAGTCAGCATATGCATGTCAAAATTGTGTGTGCAAATTGTGTGGGTGTGGTCTAGGTATGTTTTGGGTGGGGCTAGCGCATGCCTAGAAAATGCATATTTATTCCCTATTTAAGAAATGTCAAGATTTATAGCTGCTATGAAGCACGCTTAAGTTTTATCCTCCAGTGTTTTGTTCCTCCTCCCCAGGTAAAAGCCTTTGGCAAAGGGATACAGTCCTCTGTGACAGCATCAGGAACAAATAGGTATATTTCTAAAATGGCAAAGATTTAAAAAAAGTATGTGCTAGTACATTATGCAAAATAACTGTACGTGCTTATTTTCCATTCACTGAACTTTTTTTATTTTTCTAAAATGCATATTTCTAGTCAATAGGTGTGTCATTCTGGAAGGATGGGCAATATCCCAGTGCTCGTGAGCAATGCAGAAGGAATCCACTCCTGCTTTTGAATAACTCCTCCTTCGCTAGAAGACTCTGCTGCTCCTTCAGTTTTTCCTTGTGCATGTGAGCTGGAAGGAGTCTTTGTGATCTGCTGTGTTTATTTCTTTATTTTTATCAATCTTTTTCAGTTTTTTTTTATGGATTTTGGTGCTCAGAGCTCTCCTAATCGAGAGTCCAGCTCTGCCTGTGTGAGAAGAAGTAGACCAAGGTCTGTAGCTGACAGGCCAATCCCTCTGTGGTACCTATTGGCCAAGTACAAAGGAACTGATGATCTTGATCCAGACTTTATTCAGAAGATTTTGATATATAAGGTGCAGTCCCAAAAACAATACAAAAATACATAATCGGTTGTGGTACAGACCCAACACAGTCCATGTTTTGGTCAGAAATTACCTTCTTCTGGGGTCCTATATGGGTATATGAACATTCAAAGCATATACATGTTGTGAGAAAAATACAGAGGTGGAGGGAAGGAATGTTACTGTGGTGCAAGATCAGAAGACTTAGGGCTGGATTCACTAACCTGCCCGATCGGGCTCGATCCGGGCAGGTCTGATGAATTAATGAAAGTAAAATACGCAGATGGGGCGATCGGAGGAACTCCCCCATCTGCCTGCATGGATCGCGCATGCGCAGACCATCAGAGCAGCAATTTTTTTTTTAACTTTGTACTTTTTTTTTAGTAGTAGTTTTGAGCCCTGTGAGCCCGTGGTTTTAACCCACGGATTAAAACCATGGGCTCGCAGGGCGGGGAAGGGCAATGCAGGGCGGCAGGATTTTGGGGAGATTTTTAACTAGTAGATTCATGCCAACTCTCTTGCTTCTCCTGCTCTATCAAGCCCTTATTTCTCCTCCCTCGCCACACCAAACGCCGCCACCTCCATTGACCCCCAACCTGCGTGGCTCCCAGAAAGCTGGTCCCGTTCTTGCCAGCTGCCGCCCTCACCTTGCCGCTGTAATGTGAAGCACGAGAGAAAAAGTTCCTCGTGCTCGCGGCTGATAAAAATAGAGCAGGGACCTAAACTAACCCTGTGTAGTTTCTGGGTTATTCTGCTGGGCTGAGAAGTGATACCAGGCAGCGAGGATACAAAGGGCAGGAGGAGGATGGAGACGGTCTTATAGAATGGAGGCACATGCACAAGCTAAAGTGTGCGACAAATAGCAGCCCGGAGTTCTATCGGTCACTTTCAGCCAGTTACCAAGGCTAATAAAAAAATAAATGGAGCCCATGGTTTTAACCTGCTTAGAGCCTGCGGGTTAAAACCATGGGCTTGCACTGCAGGGAAGGGTGGGAGAGTCGAGGCAGGCAGGAAGGAAATCATGGCAGTTCGGGACAGGCAGAAGAGCATTGGAAAGACAAGCAGCAGGAGATAAGAAGCAGGGCAGCATTTGGAGCAAGCAGGGCAGGAGAGATTGCAGGGCAGAGAGCAGGGCTTCCAGTTGGAAAGACGATTTCGACTGATCCCCAGCAGTCGCTTCTTCAGGTGATCGGCCAGCCCAGTCGGATTGGAAATTTGGTGTTGGGAATCACGTCGCTGTCCAATTTGCATACGTTTCACCTCATTTGCATGCACCGTTTCAAAGTGGATCGCAGGAGAGGTAAGTGAATCAGGCCGGATGCAAATTTAATAGTAAAGGGGTCGCAAACCGATAGGTACACGATCAGTGTGCTTTATGAATCTAGCCCTTAATAGGGCCGTGAAGCTGCAAATTGGACGGAGGGAAGTGTGAAGAGCAGCCAATGTGTTAATGAGAACCATGTGATGATAACAGTGAAATGGGGGTTGGAAACCCAAGAGACTGGTGCTGGTGTATTGCAAAAGACTGCAGACTAGATACACTCTTGTCCCTTTTTGGATTGTTTAAGTGTGTCAAAAGTATGAGTGTATCAAAGGCAGCACGTACGAGGACTATGAACTATATGACAAGAGTGATTTAAAAGTGACATACCGGTGTGTTATAAGCCCCCCAAAATGGTATGCTAATAAACAATACAAGCAGGTCCAAAAGGTGGCTAAAAGTGTGACCATGGGGTCACGTGCAACAAGGGATGATATGCAAATGAGCGATATAAGATGTTGTGTACTACAGGGATACAAAATGATGCTGATCATGAAAATCAGATAATTATCAATGGAAAAAGAGAGGATGAAAATGATAAATATATCGGCCGATCATTTTACAAAAGGAAGAAAGTTTCCTTTCTCATCTTTATCTTTTTTGTACTAAGAGTGCGGGCAGAGTGAAAGGTGTGAGGCCAGTTTAGGTGTAAGAATGGAAAGAAAATATGAGCATTCTAGTCAGGTCGGACAGCTGTCCCAGAAGGGCCGAGGGGCCCGTGAAAACAGACTAACTGCTAAGAAAAACAAAATGAGTTTGCCGGAACCAGACTAAGAACGGTGTGATTTGTTACCTTCAGAGAAGATCGGTAGCGAAATTGACAGAACTGAACTAGTGGCAGTTAGTGAGGTAAAACTAGTAAAGTGATTGATAATAAAAGTGACATAAAAGATTGCTAACACTAAACCTGCTAACACTGATAAAGGACCAAAATACTACATGTGCTTGACAAAACCCAAGGTATTGAGACAAAACCATGCACAAAAAATGTTTGAAGAAAAAGGAAAAGTGAAAAAACAAAACTTACTTGGTGAGCATTGCTGATTAAGTGTGGTCGCCTAGTCCGTAGAAAAAAAAACACCGTGAGGAAAGGAAGCATAAATGGTGTCACGAAGGTGACGTGATGAAATACATAGTAAAGGCAAAGCTGACCCAGAAAATGGAGCAGAAAGAGTAAACCACGAAAGAACGATATATTGGAATGAGTGACCTAATATAAACAGGAAGTGTAAGCATGCCTAGGTGAAGATGGTAGGGGTACTGTATATAGAGAATATTGTGGTGAAGAAAAAAATGTAAAAAATAGTAGTGAAACCTGACTGCATCCAAGGAGTGAGAGAAATGCCAAAAAATCTGGGTAATGTGACGAAAGGAATAAGACAAGTAATGGGTGCATGTTGGTACAAAAGTGATGATGATAATAAATGGGTGAAAAACCCTGTGAATAAAATGAATAAAACAGAACATAAGGAAAAATTTTTAACAAATTTTCTGGTCAAGGACAAGGTGTGTATAATAAATACGAGTGCAGCCATAGTGGAGCGACATGCCAAATGGTAAAACAGAATAGTGAACGCAAAACTAGAGAAAGTAAACCCAAAAGAAGTAACCATATGTAAAAGAATTGGGATGTCAATAGAAGAGATTGAAAATAGGAAATCCACAGTAAAAGAAAAAATCTACGGTAAAAAAAATAAGTCTAACCTGTTAAAAAGGCTAAGATAAAGAATCTATGAACAAACCGTTACATGGACATAAGTCATATAAGCAAATGAAATCACAAAAAAATAAACTGCTAAAATTGTAAATGGTAAAAACAAATGCTGTAAAAAGATGATATAAAGTAAAATAATAATAAGCTTAGGTGAGGTATCCATAAAACATATAGCACCATCATTAAAAGCATTGTGCTGCCATAAATAAAGCAAGTAGTTAAGGACACCTGAAGGCAAATATATAATGAAGAGCTTGTGTTTACCAGCATAAGATGTGTGATAGTGCCTTCAGAGACATGTTATGAATCCATGAAAAATGTAGCCATATAAAATTACGAATAGTAAAAACAGATACTGTAATTGCTATAAAACAATATAGTATAAGGGAAGGCTTAGGTAAAGGCATCCATAAAACATGTCATATCACCGTCAATAAAAAGATTGTGTTGGCATAGATAGAGCAAGCAGATGAGGACACCTGGGGACAAATGTATGAAGGGCTTATGTTGACAAGCATAAAACATGTGATAGTGTAATAAGAAACATGATATGAGACTATGGCAAATATAACAAATTGAAATTAAAAAGAGGCAGTGGTAGACATTTAAAGAAAGGTCAAACTATATTAATATATAAAAACATACAAACAAATGGTATTTCTATCTAGGGCCCTGTTAGAATAAGACCATCTTAATAAAAACATAATGAACATGTGATGAAGGCATATGCTTTATTGGTATATAATAAGATAACATAGAAAAGACCTGAATACCCCATAGCATATATAAAAAACATAGCATGCTGATTTATAAACCTGGTGAGAATTAAAAAAATAATAATAAAAAATTGGGTGAGGATAAAAAATAATAAATAATAAATATATGGAGGCAAATGAGGAGAACATGAGTTAAATGAGTGATTTATAAAAAGTGATTATACTCAATGTCCATATTCAGACCTAATGGTAAAAGTTCAAAGATGGCTCTTTGTTCTGCCCGTAGTAGTGTCAGGTTTACATCTCCCCCTCGCCAGCTTTAAAAAAAAAAAAAAGTCTTGAATACAAAGAACTTAAGATCTGTGATGGAATGTTCAAGTTCTATTTAGTGATTAACAAGGGGTGCAAATCTCACACTCCTCAAGATGCAACTGCGATGCTCAATGATCCTGGTCTTGATTTTTCTTTTAGATTTCCCAATGTATAATAGATCACATGGGCAGAGGATAATGTAGATGACAGATTCTGTGTTGCAGTCACTGGTGAAATTCAACCGATAATTTGTTCCCATGCATGGGTGTGTGAAATTAGAGATACAAATGCAGAGATTACAGATTGTCCACAGGCAGTATGTCCTTGATGGTTTAATGTGATGTTGTTGATCCTTGATAATAATGATGGGAATTTTGTTCCCGAGAATAGGCCATAACAGGTTTGATTATCCTAAAACATCCAAGCATTTGTAGGATATGCCAGTGGTTCAGTATGATTTTACGGATGTCATTAGACAGATGGGAGTGTTTCAAAGTACATACAAAATAGGGTGGCTTCTTTGATCTGAGTCCAGTTTTAAGAAGATCTTCTTGATAGCGTAATTTAGTCTTTTCATAGCCTTCTTTTATATAGTTAGTAAACTAAACTAAACCTTAAGTTTGTATACCGCATCATCTCCACAATCGTAGAGCTCGGCACGGTTTACAGTAAATGGTGTAGAAAAGGAACTCCAAAGAGGGTAACAGGACAGTGAAGAGAAAGTTTAGAGGGACTTAGTATAGCAAGGAGGAGGACATATTACATTTTTGAGAATAGCCAGGTTTTCAGAAAAGTTGGAGGACGCCCAGATTCCGAAGAGGGGCAGAAAGGTTATTCCAGAGCTCAGTGCATCTGAAGGAGAGGGATGCACCTAGTTTTCCTGGAAGGGATATGTCTTTTAATGAGGGGAAGGATAGTTTGAATTGTTGGGTGGCTCTGGTGATGTTGGGATTCGATGAATTCCAAGATAGCGGGAAAAGGGGAGGAAGGATGCCATGTAGGATCTTGAAGGTTAGGCAGGCGCATTTAAAGTGGACCCTAGAGACTACTGGAAGCCAGTGAAGTTACATACATTTTTCTCCTTTGTATGAATCTGGAAGACATGATGATGGCTTGTTTTTCAAATTTGGAAGGTGATGTGCAGAGTCTCTTGAGGCATAGAAATTGGCAGTATGGAAGGTTCCTCTTCAATTGTTTTTGATGAAAACTGGAAAAATATAGATAGCAATTCTTATCTGTAGGTTTCCTGTATGTTGAAGTTGAAAACCTATACATTCTTTTTGGATAAAAATATCAAGGAAGGGAACCTGATGGTGATCAAAGGCCATTTTAAATTTCAAATTCATGTCACAAGAATTGATCCATTCTAGAAATTGGTGCAGGTGAATTTCATTGCCTCTCCATAAGATGAAAACATTATCGCTGGTCCATTTGTACATCCTAATTTCATTTGAGAATTCATGAGCAGTAAGAAACTTGTCTTCAAAATCAGCATATATATATATATATATAAAATTGGATGTATGTATGTATGTTCCAGCATAACTTTGAAACGCATGGACAGATTTCAACCAAACTTGGTATACATATCACTTACTATCTGGGAACAAACACTGTGGGGGTGGGAAGGGGGTGACATGTAAAAATTATTTAAAAAATAACAGATTTTAGTATCTAAACTAAACCTTAAGTTTATATACCGCATCCTCTCTATAAAGATAGAGCTCGGCACGGTTTACAGGAACTTTAATATAAGGAAAGAAAAACATAATAAGAGTTAGTGATGATTATAAAGAGGGTAGTGAGATTTACATTTTTGAGAATAGCCAAGTTTTCAGATGCTTTCGGAATAATTGGAATTAGCCCAGATTCCGCAGCAGTGCAGGAAGGTTATTCCAAAGCTCAGAAATTTTGAAGAAGAGAGATTTCCCTATTTTACCAGCATAGATAACGTCTTTCAATGAGGGGAAAGATAGTTTTTGGATGGCTCTGATAGTATCAGGTCTTGTAGAATTCCAAAATAATGGAATTAGAGGAGGAAGAATGCCCTGCAAGATTCTGAATGTTAAAGCGAACCCTAGAGATAACTGGAAGCCAGTGAAGTTTTGACAGAAGCAGGGAAACATGATCAAATTTGTTTTTGCGAAGATCAACCTGGCCGCAGTATTCTGGATCTGCTGAAGTCTTTGAAAACTTTTCTTAGTTAGACTTAGATAGATGGAGTTACAATGGTCCAGCCTGGAAAGAATGACTGATTGTACAAGGATAGCAAAATGTTGTTGGTGGAAGCAGGATCTCACTTTTCTCAACATGTGGAGGCTAAAAAAACTTTTTTTTTTTTTTTTTACCAGAGTTGAGATGGTCATTAAATGAAAGTGTGGAGTCAATAATGACGGCCAAAACTTTGCTTGAGAATTAAATCTGTAGTGTGGATCCAGAAGGTAATGAAATGAGCGAGGTAGCTGATCTAATTTTGGGCCAAGCCAAAGTAGTTTTGTTTTGGACTCATTCAACTTCATTTGAACTACAGTGAGGGCCCAGGATTGGAGTTTTGTTATACATGCTATTATATTCTCAATGAGGTTAGTAAGATTCGAATCTATCTCAAGAAGGACAAGGATGTCATCTGGATATGTATACAATGTTTCAAAGGGAGATAGTTGGAAAAGTTTCAAAGTAGACATATAGATGTTGAAAAGAATAGGGGACAGAGGTGATCCCTGCGGGACTCTGCATAACAGCTTCCAAGGAGATGACATAGTGCCATTCATATTGACAGTGTATAAGCGAGATCGTATGATTCTGGCTCGCAGAGATGAATACTCAGCATAACTCTGAAACACATGGACAGATTTCTACCAAACTTGGTATACATATCACTTACTATGTAGGGGAAAATACTGTGGGACTGGGAAGGGGGTGACATTTAAAAATTATCAAAAACAACAGATTTTAGTGTCTAACCCATAGTGTTTTTGGGCTTGCTCAGATGAACACTCAACATAACACTCAAATGCATAGAGAGATTTCATCCAAACTTGGTACACATATGACTTACTATCTGGGGACAAATACTGTGGGGGTGGGGGGTGGGAAGGGGTGATGTGGGAAGGGGGTGACATTGAAAATGATATTAGTGTCTAATCCATAAATGCATAGACAGATTTCAACCAAACTTGGTATACATAAGACTTACTATCTGGGCACAAATACTGTGTGTTTGTGTGTGTGTAGGGGGGTTGACGTGGATGGGGAGAAGGGGGTGGGAATGGGGTGACATAAAAAATGACATATATTAGTGTCTAATCCATAAACACATGGAGAGATTTCAACCAAACTTGGTACACATATGACTTACTATCTGGGGGAATAAATATCTAAAATCTCAGCTTTATTCATTTTCTTTAAAATATTTTTCTTTTTCTTTCATACATTCATAAAGTGCTTCATCAATGTGATCATTTGTGCGTGAGTGACAAACTACCGTGGTTATTCAAAGGACTTCATACTCTTCTTTGTCATATTATCAATCTTCTATCACTAGGCTAAAACGTTCATTTATAGTCTCTCTTTGAATTGAATTTTGTTTATAACCACTGAGTAAAAGTGAACTAGTGCAAAAAGTGCTGTAGTGCACTATGGACATAGACCGTGCAAGTCTGCCCAGTACTGGCCTTAGTTATTCAAAATTTACTATTATACGTCATCACATCTTTGTAATTATCTCACCTTTGTGGGTGATGCATCAAATCCGCAGAGGACAATGGCATGCTGACAATCCTGCACCAACATTTGAGTCCAGAAGAAAAGCATGCCGCCGCTTTGAGGCCTTCCCTTTTTCGCTCCCGAAGAGCGAAAACGGACAACTTCTAAGTGTAGTCGGGGGTTCCCCCCAATCCACTCCTCAGACTGTAAAAAGGAACGTGTCAAAGCGGCAGAAGGAGCGGCACACTTTTCTCCTGTGCTCAAATGTTGGCGCACCGTTGTCCTCCGTTCTTTTGACATCCTACCCCTTTGTGACGCCAATTATGCTTCATTTTCCCCTGGTGTTTTTTTTTCTACGGATTAGGTGGCCACGCTTAATAAGCAATGCTCACCAAGTAAGTTTTTTTGGGTTTTTTGCTTTTCCTTTTTCTTCAAACGTTTCTTGTGCATGGTTTTATCTCAATACCTTGGGTTTTGTCAAGCATATGTAGTATTTTGTTCCTTTATACGTGTCAGCAAGTTTAGTGTTGGAAATCTTTTGTGTCACTTTTATCTAGGTATATCAATTATGTTATTAGTTTTACCTCACAGTCTCACCGCCCCTAGTTCAGTTTTGGCAATTTCGCTACCAGTCTTCTCCGAAGGTTAACAAATCACATCATGGTTCCGGCAAACTTGTTTTGTTTTTCTTAGCAATTAGTCTGTTTTCACGGGCCCCTCAGTCCTTAGGTCAGACAGCTGTCCCAGGACTAGGACACTCATATTTTCTTTCCATTCCCATGCTTAAACTGGCCTCACACATTTCACTCTCATATTCCATCCGTGCTCTCTTAGTTTCCTTTCTATTACTACTATTAATTATAGCGCTACCAAACGCATGCAGCACTGCACAGAGTCACAAAGAAGAAGAAAACAGTTCCTGCTCGAAAGAGCTTCAATCTAAACAGCCAAGACAGACAAACAGGATGTCATGGATACAGTTAAGGGGAACAGTTAATCAGCAGGCTGGATTGGAGGACAGAGGAATAGGGTTAAAGATTGAAGGCTATATCAAAAAGCTAGGTTTTCACATCTGCTTTTAAATAAGGGAAGGGGCTTGATGGACAAACTAGGGTAATTTATTCCAGGCATAGGAGGCAGCTACATGAAAGGAACGAAGTCTGGAATTGGCAGTGGAGGAAAAGGGTAAAGCTAAGAGCAGCTTATCTGAGGAACAGAGTTCTCTAGGAGGTGTATAAGGAGAGAGAAGCGAGGAGAAATATTGAGGGGTAGCAGAATGAACACACTTGTAGATCAGCAATAAGATCTTGAACTGAATGCGATGACAGATAGGGAGCTAGTGAAGTGACTTAAAGAGAGGGGTGACATGAGCATAGTGAGATTGGTAGAAGAAGAGTCATACCGCAGAGTTTTGCACAGATTGCAAGAGGGAGAGGCGACACTGTGTTACCAGTTAGAAGTACATTGTAGTAATCTAAGCGTGAGGTTACGAGAGCTTGAACAAGGGTCCAGGTAGTGTGCTCAGAGAGGAAGGGGTGAACTTTGGTGATATTGAAGAGATGGAAGTGACAGGTCTTAGCAACTTGTTGGATGTACATAGAAAATTAGAGGTATGAAATGAATCGAAGACCACTCCAAGGTTGCGAGCAGAGGAGACTGGAACAATGACAGTATTATTTACTGAGATGGAAAAAGGAAGAGGAAAGAGAAGCAACTCAGTCTTGGACATATTTCGTTTCAGATGTGGCAGGACATCCAGGCAGCAATGTCAGCCAAACAAGCAGAGACTTTTTCTTGGACTTTAGGTGAAATTTCAGGTATAGAGAGGTAGATCTGGGAGTCATCAGCATATAGATGATACATGTTTCTCTTTTTTGTACTTTCTTCCTTTTGTAGCACGATCAGCTGATATGTTTATTATTTTCACCCTCTCTTTTTCCATTGATATTTGTTATCTGATTTTCATGATCGGCATCCTTTTGTATCCCTGTAGTACACAGCAGCTTGTATTGCTCATTTGCATATCATCCCTTGTGGCTTATAGCTTATGTTGACCTTTAAATTATTCCTGTTTTCAGGGCTTGCCTGGGGAGTTGTATTTGGACACCTTGGATCTGCCTCGCCTGACCCCGGCTCATTTGACATTATCATTGTTCTCCAAAAACCAGGGCGTGACCCCACTAGGCTGGACCCTTATCATCCCATTTCCCTGTGTAATTGTGAGGTGAAGTTGTTGGGTAAAGTTTTGGCTCGCGTTCTACCCGAGGTACTACATGAGGCCCAGGTCAGGTTTGTTAAGGGCCGTTCAGTGGAAAAGAATCTTCGGTGGATTCTCACCTCATTGGAATCCTGAACCCAAACTTGTACGTCTTTGCTTCATATCAGTTTTGATGTGGAAAAGGGCATTAGGATGTGCTGGGACTTTTTGTATGCGACCTTGAGTAGTTATGGGTTTATCCCAGGACAAGCAGGCATGATATTCTCACATGTGGGTGACGTCATCTACGGAGCCCCGATGCGGACAGCTTTTTCAAGCAAACTTGATTGAAGATTTAAAGTTTGCTCTGCTGCTCCACGCATGCGTGCCTTCCTGCTCCACTAGAGGGCGCATCTCCCCCTCGTGGTCTCCAGTTCAAATTTTTCCGCTGAGCCTAGAAGTCGTTTTTTTTCCAGGCTTTGCCCCAACTGCCTTCTAGCACCGCAATATTTTTTTTGTTTTGCCTTTGATTAAGTCGCTGTTCGCAAAATTTTTCTTTTTCTTTCCTGTTCCTGCTTCGTTTCCCGACCCGGAGGCTATTCGAGCTGCGGCCAGTTTCTTTTTCTATGTCCCGGCCTCAGACCGGCTTTAAAAAGTGCACCCGGTGCGAGCGGCTTCTTTCCATCACAGACCCGCATCGCCGGTGCATCCTCTGCCTGGGGGCCGCCCAGCCAACCGACTCCTGCCCCCAGTGCGCTACTTTTCAGAACCGGGCCCTCCGTCGAAGAAAAGCCCGCGTGGCGGACCTTTTCACCGCCGACCAACCCACTACCTCGGCCTCGAGGTCGGCCCCGGCCTTGACCTCGGCCCCGAATGCCCCGGCATCACCTCGAGACTCGACCCCGAAGCCCTCGGGACAGCAAAAAGCCTCGGCCCCGGGTAAGTCTCCTCTTCCTTCTTCAGGTTCCGCACCAGCGAAGAAGCCAGCCTCGGGGACACCGGCGACGCCTGGTGGAAGCCCCATGCTTTCAGCCCCGGCGAAGCCTGCCAAGCCTTCGGGCCGTGCCTCCACCACACGGGAATACTCTGACATGAGGTCGCCCCCGATGGAGTGCACCGAGGCATTGGACATGCCCTCGATGCTGTCCGTGCCTGTTTTCAAGGACCTGCTCCGGGCGATGATCTCATCGGAGCTGTCCGCTGCACTGGCCCATCTACAACCGGCCCCGACCTCGACCTCGCGTGCACCGGACCAGCCTGAGCCTCGCGTCGAGCCTCCTCGGGGCAAAGTGCGCCAGCTTCGCCGCATTCCATCCTCCTCGGATTCCTCGCCGAGGCGCCCGAGATGCTCTCCCTCCACGGACCGCCATGGGGCAAAGCGTCGCGCTAAGACAATCGAAACCTCAAACCGCCGTACCTCTAAGAAGGCCCGGAGTTCTCCCACACTACGAGGCCGTTCACCGACGCCCCGTACAGGACCGCTGAAGGTGACTGAGTTATCACTCTCCAACCCTCACATCCTCCTAACTCCCCCTCGGACCGGGGCTCCGAGCCGAGGTCCCAGGCTTTCGCCGAGGGAGTCCGGGTCGAGGTCACCGATTCGACATCGATCGGTACCCCGTACCCTGGCATCGTCTCCGAGGGGCTCCTCGAGACGACGTAGGTCCTCGACCCCGGAACACTGCCACAGTGTTTCCCCGATCTTGGAGCGCGGGTCAGAGCATGAACCTCGATACTCGAGGGAAGCCTCCCCGTCCTTCTCCGCCCGACGGAGGTCCCGTTCACCGTCCCCACACGGGGCCCCGGGAACGTCTCGCCCCTCCTTTACTCGCTTTGTCCAGGACATGGGCCACGCTCTGAAATTAGACCTCCAGTCCGACTCAAGATACTTTAAAGAGTACCTGGCGGAACTAGATTTACCGTCACCACCCAGAGAGTCCCTCCGCTTACCTCCCAATCCGGTACTCCAACAGGCTTTCTTCAGGAATTTGGAGACCCCCTATATGGTAACAGCTGTCCCCTCCAAAATGGAGTCTAAATACCGTACAGTACCATACCCCGGATTTGAGCAACCACAGCTCTCCCACCAGTCGCTGTTGGTAGAATCTTCCCTGAAAAAGGCTCACCCCTCCCGGGTCTCAGCGGCGGTCCCCCCGGGTCGAGAGGGTCGGACCCTTGACAAGTTCGGCAGAAGACTGTACCAGAACTCTATGATGGCCTCTAGGGTACAAAGTTACACTTTCACCTTCACGTCCTACTTGAAACACCTCATTGGACTGTTGGGAGCCTTTGCGACCGACCTGCCGGCCTCACGCCAAGGAGCCTTTAACCTGCACCTGGAGGTTTTCTCCAACCTACGCCTCCATCTATTCCACGCGGCCTATGATGGATTCGAACTTTCCTCCAGAGTGGCAGCCTTCGCTATCGCCATGCGCCGCCTAGCCTGGTTACGCCTCGTCGACATTGACCCCAACTTACAGGACCGGTTGGCTAACCTCCCCTGCGTGGGCAAAGAACTTTTTGATGACACTATCGAGGCAGCTACGAAACGCCTTTCAGAGCATGAACGCTCGTTTGCCTCCCTCGTTCGGCAAAAGCCTAAACCGCCTACGTCTAGGCCGTTCAGGGCCCCTCCACGCCGTTACCCTCAAAAATCCACCCCTGCCTTCTCACGGCCTCCACCCCGACGCCCGCAAGCTCACCATCGGGCTCCGCCAAAGTCCCAGCCACCTGCGACCGCCAAACCATCCCCGTCCTTTTGACGGGACAAGCGGATGGGGGCTGGCCCCCTCAGCCACAGCCCCAGGCCTCCTTCCCATTGGGGGACGTCTCAGAGCCTTCTACCCGCGCTGGGAACAAGTCACGTCAGACGCATGGGTCCTTGGCGTGATCTCATCAGGATACTCTCTCAACTTTCGGAGAAACCCTCCAGACAGTCCCCCAAGGGTGTGCCCTCCCAACCAAACTCAGTTACCCCTCCTTCTCTCAGAAGCTCGAGAACTGCTTCGCCTACGGGCAATGGAGGTGGTTCCCCCCAACCAACGGGGGAAAGGATTCTACTCCCGTTACTTCCTGGTACCGAAGAAGACGGGAGACCTGCGCCCAATTCTAGACTTGAGGCGAATCAACAAATTTCTGGTGCGGGAAAAGTTCCAGATGCTTTCCCTACAGATTCTCTACCCCCTCATCGACGAGGGCGATTGGCTCTGCTCCCTCGACCTGAAGGAAGCCTACACACATGTTCCAGTGCACCCCGCTCACCGCAAGTTCCTGCGCTTTCAGGTGAGGGACCTGCACCTACAATACCAAGTCCTCCCCTTTGGCCTGGCGTCGTCACCCCGAGTCTTCACCAAGTGCCTCGTGGTGGTCGCAACTGCCTTACGCTCACAGGGCCTCCAGGTATTCCCCTACCTGGACGACTGGCTGATCAAAGCCCCGTCTATGGAGGGGGTTATCTCAGCGACCCGACAGACTATTATCTACCTTCAAGGTCTGGGGTTCGAGGTAAACTTCCTAAAATCCCAGCTGCGCCCCTCTCAGTCCTTACAGTTCATTGGGGCCGTGCTGGATACGGTTCGACTCCGCTCCTTCCTTCCCCCTCAACGTCAAGAGGCGTTAGTAAGCCTGAGTCGAAGGATTTCGCTGCTGACCTCGGTATCAGCTCGGCAGATGATGACTCTTCTGGGCCACATGGCCTCTACCGTCCACATCATACCCTTCGCCCGCCTCCACCTGAGGATTCCTCAATGGACCCTGGCCTCCCAATGGCGTCAGGACCCGGGACCCAATCGACCGTCCCGTGACAGTGACTCCTTAATTGCAACGATCGCTCCTCTGGAGGGCCGACTCTTCAAATCTATCCAAAGGTTTACTTTTTCTCGCCCCTCCACACAGCAAGGTACTCACCACGGATTCGTCGGAGTACGTTGGGGAGCTCACCTGGATGGCCTACGCACTCAAGGGATGTGGTCAACAGAGGACCGCCGCTGCCACATCAACGTGCTGGAGCTTCGGGCCATCTATCTCGCCGCTGTAGCCTTTCAACATCTGCTCCACGACTGGGTGGTTCTCGTCCGAACTGACAACCAGGTAGCAATGTACTACGTAAACAAGCAAGGGGGGACGGGGTCTCGGGCCCTCTGTCAGGAAGCCCTGCGCCTCTGGAAGTGGGCAATCTCCAATAACATCTTCCTTCGAGCGGTGTACATACAAGGAGAGCGGAACTGTCTGGCAGACAGACTCAGCCGCCTCCTCCAGCCACACGAGTGGTCGCTGCACGCTCAAACCTTAAGACAGATGTTCGAGAAGTGGGGGACTCCTCAGATAGATCTGTTCGCCTCCCCCCTCAACCACAAACTCCCTCAATTCTGCTCCCGGATGTACTCCCCGGACCGCCTCAAGGTCGACGCCTTCCTCCTAGATTGGGAGGGAAAGTTTCTATATGCGTTTCCGCCTTTTCCTCTGATTCTGCGGACGCTGGTCCATCTCAAACCAGTGCGAGCCACCATGATCTTGATTGCTCCTCGGTGGCCACGCCAGCCTTGGTTTTCCCTTCTACTTCAACTCAGTACCAGAGATCCACTGCCTCTGCCTCTGTTTCCCTCTCTGCTATCGCAGAGCCAGGATTCACTGTTACATCCAAATCTTCAGTCTCTTCATCTGAATGCTTGGTTTCTCTCCCCCTGACTTCTCTCCCCATGTCACAATCAGTCAAGGAAATACTGGAAGCCTCGAGGAAGGCCTCGACTAGAACCTGCTATTCCCAAAAGTGGACCAGATTCTTGTCCTGGTACTCCTCGCACGACCAGGACCCGGTGTCGGTCCCGGTCCCCTTGGTCCTGGAGTATTTGCTCCATCTTTCTCACTCCGGCCTGAAGATCAACTCCATTCGGGTACATCTTAGTGCGATTGCGGCCTTCCATCAACCCCTAGAAGGAAAAGCCCTTTCACTCCATCCCTTAATTTCTCGTTTCATGAAAGGCCTTTTGAATGTCCACCCTCCTCTCAAACCTCCCCCAGTGGTTTGGGACCTTAATGTGGTGCTGGCTCAACTCATGAAACCCCCATTTGAGCCATTAGACAAATGCCATCTAAAATTCCTCACTTGGAAGGTGATCTTCCTGCTCGCACTCACTTCCGCTCGGCGGGTTAGTGAGCTGCAGGCTCTGGTGGCGGACCCACCTTTCACTGTATTCCATCATGACAAGGTGGTCCTCCGCACTAACCCTAAGTTCCTGCCTAAAGTGGTGTCTGATTTCCACCTCAACCAGTCCATCGTCTTGCCAGTATTTTTCCCCAAGCCCCACTCTCATCCCGGAGAGACGGCGCTACACACGCTTGATTGTAAGAGAGCGTTGACCTTTTACCTCCAACGCACTCAGTCTCATCGGACAGTCCCACAATTGTTTTTGTCCTTCAACCCTAATTGGCTGGGTCGCCCAGTTTCCAAGCGCACCTTGTCCAACTGGTTGGCTGCTTGTATTTCTTTTTGCTACGCTCAGGCTGGTCTCGCGCTGCATGGTCGAGTAACGGGACATAAAGTCCGAGCGATGGCAGCCTCCGTAGCCTTCCTCCGGTCCACACCCATTGAGGAAATCTGCAAGGCTGCCACGTGGTCTTCGGTTCATACTTTCACCTCCCACTACTGCCTGGATACATTGTCAAGGAGGATGGCCGTTTTGGCCAATCGGTATTACGTAATCTATTTGCTTAAATTGCCAACTTCCCTCCATCCCTTTTCAGTTAGCTTGGAGGTCACCCACATGTGAGAATATCATGCCTGCTAGTCCTGGGATAAAGCACAGTTACTTACCGTAACAGGTGTTATCCAGGGACAGCAGGTATATATTCTCACAACCCGCCCGCCTCCCCGAGGTTGGCTTCTTTGCTGGTTAAGTGAACTGGAGACCACGAGGGGGAGATGCGCCCTCTAGTGGAGAAGGAAGGCACGCATGCGTGGAGCAGCAGAGCAAACTTTAAATCTTCAATCAAGTTTGCTTGAAAAAGCTGTCCGCATCGGGGCTCCGTAGATGACGTCACCCACATGTGAGAATATATACCTGCTGTCCCTGGATAACACCTGTTACGGTAAGTAACTGTGCTTTATGGGGTGTTTTGTTTCGGCATTTTGGGCCTTGTATGCATAACCGGCAGCGCTTCTCTTGGTGAATGGTTGTCAGTCTTCTCAGTTTGAGATTTAGAGGTACAAGGCAGGGATGCCCTGTATTTCCGTTACTGTTTATTTTGTCATTGGACCCCTTACTTCACGACATTCATCAGAATCCTGCTGTGAAGGGCGTGACAACCGGTGATTTTTGCGTTAAGGTGGCTGCTTTCGCTGATGATCTGTTTGTTTATCTTACGGATCCTCAGTGCTCCTTAGCGGCTTTCTTGGAAATGATACACAAATATGGGGATGTTGCGGGATTACATCTGAATTTGAGCAAGTCAAAGGCTTTGCTGTCTTTACTGGAGCTGCGGGTTCGGTGGGGGGCTTCGTTCCCGCTTTGTTGGGCGACTGATTCTTTTTGTTATTTGGGAATCCAGCTTCTGGCTTCCCCTGGTCACCTCTATACAATTAATGTGCAGGAGCTCCTCCACTGTACTTCTCGACAATTAGATAGATGGAGAGATTTGCCATTTATACTGCTTGGTTGCACAGCGTTGATACGCATGGTCATTTTTCCCCCAATGGCTCTATGTCCTTAGGATTCTCCCGCTCCGCCTTCTTAAGAAAGATTTGTGGGCTTTAAATCGGGTACTGTTGCGGTTTTGTTGGCAGGGGAAAAAGTCCAGGCTGCGTTATGGCTTCCTAGTGGGTGGGTGACAGCAGGGGGTCTGGGTATCCTGAACTTTGGTCTTTACAATTTAGCTTGTCTTTTATGCCTTTTGAAGGACTGGTTGTTTGGGGAACTTCAATATACTCCTACATCTCATGAGGCTGCCCTTTATGCTCCCTATTCTCTTCTTGCCTTGCTTCATCTTCTGAGCAGGGCCTTGTCTCGGGAGGTTAGAGGTAGCGTGCTTTTGGCTTCTGTGCGGGTGGCCTGGGAAGGACTGGTGCGGTGGCTAGGAGGAGATCTGAGGGTGACTAATTTGTTACCGCTTACGGGAAACTCACATTATGAGCCTGGGATGGACAATGTTAGTTTTTGGCACTGGAAGGAGTGGGGTATCTCATAGGTGGAACATCTTATGCCTGCAGAGGGGGGTTTACGGTCTTTGGCCCAGGATCGTTTGGGACGTTGGGGGGACACATTCGCTTATTGTCAAGCTAAGCATTATATATTGTCTCTCCCAAGGGAGGCCGTTCAGCATCCTATGGGAGAACGTATTCGGGCCTTTTTTGCCAAAGTTGACCTTTCTCAGACTTCAGTGTTGGCATTATACAAAGCATTACTTCAATTTGAGGCTTCCCAGGACTGTCAACGGGTTTGCGATGGCTGGGCAGCAGAGCTTCGTATGGACCTGGATCACTGGCCCATCCATACGAATTTTGGGGGCCTGCCTTGATTAATTCAGGGAGCAGTGCTGCAGGAATGCTACGCTCGTGTTTTGTATAGGGGGTATTTGACTCAGGTTCAGCTTCATAAGATCGGGGGCATTGATTCGCCCTTGTGCCTCAAATGTGGTAGGGCCCCGAGTACTTTTTTGCATGCCCTGTGGGAGTGTTGGTGCCTTCGAGCCTTCTGGGCTGAAGTGGTGCAATATCTACGTTAGCTTTCAGGCTGGTTTGTTGCAGGCACTGTGGATCAGGTAGTGCTGGATGTTCCGGGTGCTTTTTGGATCTTGTCTAAGGGGGATCATTTGCTGTGTCGTAAGATGTGTCTCCTGGCTCGCCGATGTATTATGCAGCATTGGACATATGCGACTCCTCCTCCTTTTTGGCAGTGGAGAGCCCAATTCCATACGTTGGTTCTTTGGGAAGCGCGGGAGGGGGGGGATCTCTTAAACGTAGGCGTCATTTCCTGCATTGGCTTCCACTGCTATATAAGGCCCCTTTGGCTTAAATAAATATCAATAGTGGATATACTAAATGTTTTACTTTAGGGATAGGGACACGTCAAGGCTGTGCTCTGTCACCTGTGCTTTTTGCACTAATTATGGAATCTCTGGCACAATTAGTGCGATAGACCTCAAAAATTGTGGTGGATTAGAGACGAAAATATTATTATTTGCAGATGATATTCTTTTCACAATATGGGATCCCCGCACATCCCTAAAAGCTATAGTAGAAGTTCTTATGGCTTTTGGACGGATGTCAGGATTTCGGATTAATATGTCTAAATCAGAAATTTTAGATCTTACTTTACTAGATTCAGATCGCATATGGATTACTAGCAACTATTCTTTTAAATGGGCACAACAATCATTACGTTATTTGGGAATTAATCTAACAAAGCATGTAGAATTGTTATATGATGCTAATTACCCCCTCTCTTCTGAAAGCGATCTGGCAGGATATAGAGAGATGGGAACATTTAAATATCTCCTGGCTGGGTAGAGTACAAACAATAAAAATGGTGGTACTCCCGAGGTTGCTATATCTTTTTTCAGCCTTACTGATTTCCCTACCTAAAAAATTTTTCATACAATTAGAGCGGAAGATATTCGCTTTTATTTGGCGACATAAGATCCCAAGGAGAGATGGCAGTACCACAATTTCAATATTATTATCAAGCAGCCCAGCTACGATATTTAGCTAACTGGAAATGGGATAGGGGAAAATCTTGGGTATGTATGGAACAGGAGATGTTAGGTTCATCCCCAATATGGTCAATACCTTGGCTCCAATTTACACAACTCTCTGTAATAGCCAAGAAGTCTAATCCTATAATACGATACACTCTTGATTTATGGATTCAAGTACGCAGGCGATGCTATGGGGATAAAATCTATTTTATGGGGGCAGCTATTATATATTTGCCTAATTTTACCCTGGGAGAAGTTGATGTGGCCTTCCATTTTGGGGGAAAGAAAGGTCTTAAAATTTTAGGCCAATTGTTGGAAGATGGGAAAATTATCCCCTTTGAAGTGTTGAGAGAAGAATATGGTCTCACATCAAGTGATTTATTTTATTATAGACAAATTGAAAGTTTTATTAGAAAAGTGATTTTTAAAGAATTAGCTACTGTCCAGCAATGGATTTAGGGAAGGCTATGATAAGAGAGTGGCAGAGGAAGCATTACTAGATTATATAATGCACAATTGGAGCATCTTCACCCCCCTTTGAAATATAGACATCATTGGGAAAAGATTGTACGTAAAACCTATACAGATAAGGAATGGCTTAAAATATTGTTTTCTCTTTTATATAGTATTATAGATAGAAATATGATAGAGAATGGATATAAAATGTTTTATTGTTGGTATTATACACCAGTATGATTGCGAGCCATGTATGGGAATGGATCTGATAAATGTTGGAGAGGATGTATAGAAGTAGGTACTTTCAAACATATTTCCTGGTAAAGCACAAACTTATTAGGACAAAGTAATATCCTTTATTGAGATAGTATTAGGTACTACGATCCCTAAGACCATGGAATGATGTCTCTTGAATGAGGGGCCAGCTGCTCTGCCTCTGAAACATCAGAAATGGATACATCTGATAATGACAGCAGGTTGACTTGTTCTGGTGTCTGCTCGGAAACAATCAGACTTACCAGGGATACGAGTATTATTGGCAAAAGTTCAATATATGCAACAAATGTCTAAATTAATTGCTCTTCGGAGAAATCAGTTACATAATTATAATACTATATGAATATGATATATATGAAGTGCATATGAAAATTGGATTAACTCCCCAAATGATAATTTAATAGAATCCTAATATATGACTCTTCTCCCACATTTTCATGAATCTTGTGTGCACACATCCTACCATCGGGGATGGGTAGGGTGGGGGGGAGAGGAGGTCACTGGGGTAGGAAGGGTGAGATATACTTGATATAATAGATAATCTGGAAATTTTCAGTATTTATTATGTAATCAGATATATAATGAATTAATGTATTGTTTTGTATATGATTTATAAATCAGATGTTTTTAATTGCATTATTTTCAAATAAATAAATAAACGTAGGTGTCATTTTTTGCTACTTTGGGACCCCTGTCTGCGCTCCTTGTCTCCTAAGGGGTGTAGTCTAATTTTGAATACCCTTGTTTAATTGATGTGTGTCGCCTGGCTGCCTCGGTTGCTCCGGTTCTTCGTCTCTCTGCTCTGGGGTGGGAGTTTGGGGGGGTTCATTCCTGGAGGGCAGGTCCAGTTCTGGTGGTTGCCCTAGGGTCATCAGAGTCCAGATGCTGAGGGGAGTGTGTTTCTTTCTTTTATCGTAACACTGGTTTGCCTAGTCTTTGTTTGGGCCTTTTGTCCGGGGGGGGGGGATTGTGGGGGGCTTTAAGGGGGGCCGAGTGTTTCATCAAACAGATGTATGATTTTTGTATAGTTTAATCTTTTGTTCTGGCGGATTTCTTTCAGTTGTATTGTTTACTTTGAAGCTTTGTTATTGTTCCGTCTTGTTGTAGTCAATAAAAAATTGTTTAACCATAAATTATTCTTATTTGTTGCATGTGACCCCATGGTCACACTTTTAGCCTCTTTTTGGAATTGCTTGTATTGTTTATTAGCATACCATTACTCGGAGCTTATAGCACACCGGTATGTCACTTTTAAATCACTCTTGTCATATAGTTCATAGTCCTTGCGTGTGCTGCCTTTGATACACTCAAACTCTGACACATTTACACTCTTGTCCTTTTTTGGATTGTTTATCTAGTCTACAGTCTCTTGCAATACACCAGCACTAGAGAATGATACGATGACTGTTACCTGCAGCTAGCCATGGGTAACCTGCCAAAACGCGGAGAAAAAAAACCTGGTTGCCGCAGGTACGGGGACAAGGCCATTCACTGCTCCATGGAGTGGTGAATGACCTTGTCCCAGCACTAAATTATCTGCCACGTTGCTTCCCTTCCCAACCCTCCTTGTGATCGTGCACTCCAAAACAAACAACCCATCCGGGCATCTCTTCCCTTTGTCTAGACACCTCCCTCCCTTCCCCTCACTTTTGTGGGCGCTCTTCAGACTTTTTTCTTTTTGGGTGTCCAGACGTGGCAACGTTCTAACAAGTCCCACTTGACTGCCCCAAAGCTTCTCCTTTGATGCACTTCCTGTTTGCGTTTTGGCCAGGTACTAGTGACCTGGATTGGCCACCGTGAGAACGAGCTACTGGGCTTGATGGACCATTGGTCTGACCTAGTAAGGCTATTCTTATGTTCTAACTGGGCTTGATGGACCATTGGTCTGACCTAGTAAGGCTATTCTTATGTTCTTAACCATCTTCCTAAATTTACAGGCAATGCGTTCCACAGTATTACTCCCTGGACAGTTATCATAGAGTGACAGACGCTGACTAATTTCACAGATTTTATAGATGGAACCTCTAAACAAATCTTGTTTTCCAAATGTAATGCTTGAGGAAGATGATACATCTGCAAAAGAGAGCTCAACACTGTCAGACGTCTATCATTCAACAACTTGAAAATCAAACATACAGTTTTCAACTCATTTAGAGAGGCTATATAGGCAACCAATGAAGATCACGCAAGATGGGTGTAATGTGATCAAACTTTGAAGCACCCACAATCACTCATGTGGCAGCATTTTGTGCCAACTGTAAAGCTTGACTCACTTAGGCAAACCCAAGTAAAGAGAATTACAGTAATCAAAGATAGGTGTCAACATTACACTAATAACTGTTGAAAAGTTTATATATTGAAAGATAATCCCTGCCGTCAGAGTAATCGAAGCTTAAAGAAAACCTTAGAAACTACCATCCTAATCCTAATGATAAAGTCGAATCCAACAAAACACCCAGATATTTACAGTGACTGGACACAGGAATCACTACATTGTCCATCAGTATTTCTGATGAAGATACTGTATATCTAAATGTTTTTCACAAATAAAAACTATGTAAATATGAACAGGATTGTCTTATACAACTGAACATATACTAGCCTCATAAATGAATCTGTCTGATGCCCTGGAGCTTGCTAAGGCATTGATGGTATGTTCTGTGACTGATTTAAGTGTTTCCACTCATGTTTCATGTATTGGAAAATGAGGTTGTTAATGCAGTTAACAGCTCTGAGTAGGATGGGGTGAAAAGCATTATTTTATGCCCTTTTCACACAATTTCATTCCTATTCTGGCCTCTTGTACAGCCCCTTTGCTTTGACTTCCTTTCTGATCTTACCTATTCCTCAGTCTGCCCTCTTCTATCATATCCCTTCTCTTGTGCTCTTCAAAGATATAGTTTAAAGCAGGGGTGTCCAACCTTTTGGCTTCCCTGGGCTGCATTGGCTGAAAAAAATGTTTCTGGGGTCACGCAAACGTTGCAGCAAGACAGAGGAGGGAGCCGGCAAGACAGTAAACATCCAGGGGCAGCAGAGAAAAACACTCCATTGCCCTCGACCGGGGCTGCACAAAATATTTCACAGGGCCATAGGTTGGACACCTCTGGTTTAAAGTATAGTTTGGTTCTTACTTTTCATATTTTAGAGGTTATTGACCAGGCTCCTCCCATGATTTATGGTTTTTTAATTTCTAAAAATATAGAAAATACAAGTAGAATATATAAATAAATAACTTCGCCACACAAATATATTCAGGAAGAAGATTCACTACTTTAGAGGTATAAAGAAAATAATTTCCTACCATAAACGGAGAAAAGACCTGTTTCTTCCATAGAATTTTTTTCTCCCGTGCATTAGTGTGACAACGGCACTGGGAGAATAGTGTAATCTGCTCAGATTTGGATCACACCTAGAGGATAAAGTACTATTGAAGATAAGTTTTTTTTTTTTTTTTTTTCCTACTTTTTGACTTCTATACATTTTTGATTTAGCATATGAAACTTGAAATAAGATACGGAGTTTTTGTGGACCAAGGATGTTTTTCCTATGCAGCTGTACAGTATAACATGGCTAGTATAAAGGTTTTTTTTAGGTGATAATGATCCCTGGAAGAAACTGAGGTCTTTTCTCCGTTTATGGTAGGAAATTATTTTCTTTATACCTCTAAGTGAATCTTCTTCCTGAATATATTTGTGTGGCAAAGTTATTAATTTCTGTGCTACTTGAACCAAGGTGGCGAACATACAAATACATAAAAATATGCGCTTCTGACATTGCCAAACAGAACAGTGTACAAAAAAATTAAAACAATAGATTTAAAGAAAAGAACTACAAATATTGACAGGAAATGAAAAGAACTAAAGAAAGAGGAAGCCAAGCAATGGCTCCTGTGTTCAAAGTTCCAGGGCACTCCCAAAAGCAGTAAATGAATTTAAAATATAAACATTCATCCATTAATACATTACTAACAGCACAATCATCTGTCATCTATACTTCACTAGGGTAGTCCACAGTGGTATGCAAAAAAAAAAAAATAATCAACCTTGTCAAATCTTGTCTCCACAAGACTTGTTTTTGTTCACTTGGTATGTCTGATCAGCTTGATTAGACAATATTTAGAGGTCACCCCAGCATGCACTGTTTCTGTTTTTGTTGTGTATGTAGGTGATTGCATATAATTAATTTGTATGGTGTCATCAAGTTTTCAATCTGCACCCGAAAACTGGCTCCTTGGGGAACAAGTCTGTCAGCTGTCAACTGCTAGACTGCCATCTGGATTGGATGTTCTGCAACTGGTCTATTTTCATCAGTATGACAAAGGAAAACCTTTACTTGAAAGCTATAAGTTGGTGTGTGAGTCAGCGATGGCAGTATGGAATCGAGCCAGGATACCGAGTCCAACACAATGCATAGACTCTTTCGTTTTATATATATATACTGATTATATATATATATATTTACTGATTTTAAAGTATTCTACATTGCCTATAGGCTTCAAAGAGTTATTGAAGTGGCACACAACATTTTAAAAAAAATCCTAAAAAAGCCTCCAGCCTAACAGCAGAGCTTTATTCCCAAACTTGTACCATCTTTTCAGCACTTTACGAAAGGGCTCATAATTTTATTGTTTTTGCAATTCCTCTTAACAACTTGTTCCACATGTCTGGGACCATTAGAGCAAAAGCCCTCGATTTCCATGTCATGTGGCACATATGACCTCAATGATATGGGGTTCCAAAAATACCATCCCCCACCTTCTCAAGGGAAATCACCAATTGGAATTAGAAGTAATGAACTTCCTGGGTTGATAAAATGTTTATCCCAGGACAAGCAGGCAGGTATTCTCACATATGGGTGACATCATCGACGAAGCCCAGATGCGGACGCCTCACAAGCAGACTTACTTGAAGAAACTCGAAGTTTCGAGTCTCCCGCATGTGCGAGTGCTTTCCCGCCCAGCGCAGGACGCGTCTCCTCAGTTCTCAGTTTTCCGTGGAGCCGAGAAGTCCACCTTTGACTCTCTGCATTTAACTTCGTTACTTTGTGCCTTCTCTGAACCGCGGTTTGTATTTTTTTTTCTCACAAATCACTATTCTTATTTTATTTCTTTCATTTTCAGTTTAAAAAAAAATTTTTTTTTCCTCTCCGTCCGTTTCTTGGGACACGCCGCTCGGCCGCAGCTCGATCTTGCGGTGGCTATTTTTCCTTCTATGTCCCGGCCTGCCACGGGCTTCAAGAAGTGTAGCAAGTGCCAGTGCGCGATCTCTCTTACGGACCCACACCGTCGCTGCCTTAAGTGCCTTGGGCCTAATCATCATCCTAGGTCGTTGCCTGCCTTGCCAAATGCTTCAGTCTCGTGCTTTCGATCGTCATTGTATTTTGGTTGACAAGCTCTTCGAGATGGAATCTTCAGCTGATCCCTAGACTTGAAAGGCGTCATCCACCTTGACTCCTACAGAGGTTCCTCCTGCTTCTACTACTTCCACCTCGAGCCTCATCAGACTTTCGTCGTTTGCAGCGGCTCTTTCTTCGACAACATCTGCTGTATCTTCCCCTGTTTCCTTAGGTCAGATAGCTCAGCAGTCGGTTCCACCGGTAGTGATTAAAGTGCCTAAGACTCCCAGGTCGAAGCACACTCGCACTACCCCGAAGGAACCTCCAGCCAAAACATGTGATCCGGTTTCAGACGCGGATCCATCCTTGCCGGCTTCTTTTCAGACCATGTTAGAGAAGCAGTTTATTCAGTTCCTCTTATCCAGCCTGGGCATTCAGCAGACTCCCGCGAGGTCGAGCCGCTTCCTTTGCCTCAGTCTGAGCTTACACACTCTTTGCAGGGAGCAGTCTATGCGAGTGTCTGGTCTGGTATCCAAGCACGTGAAGCAAGGAGCAGATTCTTTGCGAGTGCCTCGGCAGGACTCCTCACACTCTATACAAGGAGCAGAGTCTTTGGGAGTGCATCGAGGTTCCTCCATCAAGCCTCTGGAGCTTCGATCTACAGCCTCCAGTCCTATCCTTTTTGATAGCATCGGCTGCTTCCGTCTCCGAGGCGAAGTCTCCTCGATCCTTGAGATCTGCTTCCAGGCACAGTTCTCATCAACGATCGAGGCCTTCATCGAGGTATCCTTCCAGACATAGTTCTTCTTCTAAAGAGCGACCTTCTTCAACTAAGCCTCGATCTACCCCAACTTCGACTAGACCACTGACTCCTCGTTCGAGGTCTTCAATGCCGAACCTCAAGGATATCCCGGTTTCGATTGCCTCGTCCAAGTCACCATGTTCCTTTGATGCCTTTTTTCCTGCCGAGGCTTCATCTTTGACCCAAGTTGCCTCGATGTCCTCGAGTCAAAGCATTGGCGGATCAGCTATCTTTCTCATCTTTCCTTCATCAGATGGCTGTAGACTTGGATCTTCAATTGGACACTGGCTCTAAATACTCTAAGGAATATCTCGAAGTCATGCATCTCCCTCAACCTCCGGCGGAGTCACTTAAGTTTCCTCTTCATAAGTTTTGAATCAGACTTTTGGTCGATGCATGGAAACACCTTTTTCCATACCAGCTGTTCCAGGCAAATTGGACTCTAGGTATAAAACTGTGCATCGCAAAGGGTTTAATTCACAGTTATCTCATCAATCCCTGCTTGTCGAGTCCTCCTTAAAGAGGTCCCATCCTTCCAAGGTTTATGCCACCGTTCCTCCTGGAAGGGAAGGGAAAACTATGGACAAATTCAGACGTCGCATCTATCAAAATGCTATGATGTCCTCTAAAGTCCTCAATTATAATTTTCAGTTCATCACTATTTTTAATTCCTTATTTCTTTACTACCAAAGTTCTTGAATTATTTGGATACTCAAATGTACTTTGAATTTCAAGAAGTCCTTGCTTCTTTGTCTCAACTCCGTTTGCATCTCCTCCAGTCATCTTATGATGTCTTCGAGTTGTCTGCCCGAGCAGCTGCTTGCTCTGTAGCTATGCGTCGTCTTGCCTGGCTTCGTACCATTTGACATGGACCCTAATCTTCAAGACCGCTTAGCTAATATTCCTTGTGAGGGCAATGACCTCACTGATGAATCTATCGAGGCAGCCACCAAGAAATTGTCTGACCATGAAAAATCTTTTGCTTCTGTTGTCAGACCTAAGCCAAAGTCAGCTCCTGCCAAACCTGCACGCCCTGCTCTTATCTACCAATGGCGTTTTGCTCCAAAGCCGGCTCCTTATACTTGCCCTCCTCTTAAGAAACAGCAACCTCAGAAGCAACAGAAACCTCAACCTTCTGCTGCACCTAAGGCTTCTCAGCCTTTTTGACTGTTTACAACAGAGCATATCCTCCACCGTTCTGACTCTGTCTCATTTTCCCCTTATAGGAGGTCGTCTCAATCATTTTTACCACGGATGGACGTTAATTACATCCGACCTCTGGGTGCTTACCATCATCAGGGAAGGATATTCTCTTCATTTCACTCAGGTTCCACCAGAGCTTCCTCCAAGAGAGTATCCTTCCAATCCTTCCCAGACTGCCCTTCTTCTTCAGGAAGCTCAAGCTCTGCTTTGTCTCCATGCCATTGAACCAGTTCCCTTGGAACAGCAGAACAGGGGTTTTTACTCCCGTTACTTCCTTGTTCTGAAGAAGATGGGCGAACTGCGACCCATTCTGGGTCTCAGGGCTCTCAACAGATTTCTAGTCAAAGAAAAGTTTTGAATGTTGTCCCTGGCATCCCTTTATCATCTCCTCGAGCAGAACGACTGGTTATGCTCTCTGGATCTCAAAGAGGCCTATACTCATCCCCATTCACCCGGCCTCCTGTCAGTACCTCAGATTTCGGGTGGGGAATCTGCATTATCAATACAGAGTACTACCATTCGGCCAGGCCTCGTCTCCCAGAGTGTTCACCAAGTGCCTGGTAGTGGTAGCACCAGCTCTAAGGAATCATGGTCCTCAGGTATTTCCCTACTTCGATGAATGGCTCATCACAGATTCCACGTCTCAAGGGGTTATTCTAGCGACCTGACAGACTAACTGGTTCCTACAAAGTTTGGGATTCGAGATCAATTTTCCCAAATCTCAACTTCAACCCTCACAGACTCTACAATTCAGTGGAGCTGTTCTGGACACTGTCCAACTCAGAGCATTCCTTCCACAACAACGACTGGAAGCTCTTCTTCAATTCTGTCACAGAGTGTCTTCCCGCTCTTCCATCTCAGCGAGACACATGATGGTACTTCTGGGTCACATGGCCTCTACAGTACATGTGACTCCTTTTGCCAGACTTCACCTCAGAATTCCTTAGTGGATCCTGGCATCTCAATGGACGCAAGTTTGCGACCCTCCCTCTCGACACATTGTAGTCACTCCTTCATTGAAGAATTCTCTTCGTTGGTGGATGCTCTCTTGCAATCTTTCCAGAGGCTTGCTTTTTCAAACGCTCCCTCATCAGAAGGTCCTAACGACAGACTCTTCGACCTACGCTTGGGGCGCTCATCTCGATGGTCTCCGTAAACAAGGCCACTGGACCACTAAGGATCATCAATGTCACATCAATCTGTTGGAACTCAGCAATTTTCAAGGCTCTCAATGCTTTTCAGCATCTTCTTCATGACCAGGTAGTCCTCATCCGGATGGACAACCAAGTCCATGTATTATGTCAACAAACAGGGAGGGACGGGATCTGCCTCCCTTTGTCAAGAAGCTCTGCAGGTGTGGGCCTGGGCAATCCACCACAACAACTTCCTCAAAGCTGTCTACATTCAAGGGGCGAAGAATTGCTTGGTGGACAACTTGAGTCGTCTTCTGCATCCTCACGAATGGACACTCCATTCCGCCCCTCTTCATCACATTTTTTCACAATGGGGAACGCCTCAAATAGATCTCTTTGAAGCTTCCCACAACTACAAACTGCCTCAGTTCTGCTCCAGGATATACTCTCCTTATTGCCTAGAGACAGATGCTTTTCTTCTGGAATTCCCTCCATTCCCTCTCATTCTCAAGACTCTAGTCAAGTTGAAGAATGATCATGCCACCATGATTCTAATTGCTCCTTGGTGGCCAAGACAACCTTGGTACTCCCTTCTACTTCAACTCAGCAGCAGGGAACCATACCTTCTACCAATTTTTCCTTCTCTGCTTACAGAGTCAAGGATCTCTGCTTCATCCCAACCTACAGTCTCTACACCTGACAGCTTGATACCTTTCAACATGACCCCTCTTCAGTTTTCTCAATCTGTAAGAGATGTTTTAGAAGCTTCAAGGAAGCCTACCACTAGACAATGCTATCACCAAAAGTGGACTAGATTTTCTACGTGGTGTTTTTCTCATCATAAGGAACCTCTGCATTCCTCCTTATCTTCTGTTTTGGACTACACCTTTTGCACTTATCCAATTCTGGCCTCAAGTCTATCCAAGTCCATCTCAGTGCAATTGTGGCTTTCCATTAACCTATTGAAGGGAAACCTCTCTCTGCTCATCCATTGGTTTCCAAATTCATGAAAGGACTCTTCAATGTCAAACCTCCTCTCAAACTGCCTCATGTGGTTTGGGACCTCAATGTTGTCCTTACTCAACTTATTAAGCCTCCATTTGAACCAATTGATAAGGCTCATCTGAAGTATCTCACTTGGAAAGTGGTGTTTCTCATTGCCCTCACTTCTGCTCGAAGAGTCAGTGAGCTGCAAGCTTTAGTTGCTGACCCACCATTCATGGTGTTCCATCATGACAAAGTGGTTCTTCGTACTCATCCCAAATTCCTCCCTAAAGTGGTCTCGGAATTTCATCTCAACTAATCCATTGTTCTTCCAGTATTTTTTTCAAAGCCCCATTCTCACCCTGGAGAATCAGCTCTTCATACTCTAGACTGTAAACGTGCTTTGGCCTTCTACTTGGAACGCACCAAACCACACAGAACTGCTCCTCAACTTTTTTGTTTCCTTCGATCCAAATAAGTTGGGACATCCTATTTCTAAGCGTATCATCTCCAACTGGATGGTGGCTTGTATCTCATTCTGCTATGCCCAGGCTGGATTATCCCTTCACAGTAAAGTCACAGCCCATAAGTCAGAGCTATGGCAGCTTCAGTAGCTTTCCTCAGATTTACACCTATTGAGGAAATTTTAGAGCTGCTACTTGGTCCTCGGTTCATATCTTTACTTCTCACTATTGTCTGGATACTTTCTCCAGACGGGATGGATAGTTTGGCCAAACAGTATTACAAAATTTATTCTCCTAAATTGCCAACACTCCCACCATCCCATTCTGGTTAGCTTGGAGGTCACCCATATGTGAGAATACCTGCCTGCTTGTCCTGGGATAAAGCACAGTTACTCACCGTAACAGGTGTTATCCAGGGACAGCAGGCAGCTATTCTCACAACCCACCCACCTCCCCTTGTTGTCTTCTCTGCTAGCTATCTGAACTAAGGAGACGTGCCCTGCGCTGGGCGGGAAGGCACTCGCGCATGCGCGGTGCGGGCTTCTCGAAACTTCGAGTTTCTTCAAGCAAGTCTGCTTGTGAGGCATCCGCAACCGGGCTCTGTCAATGACATCACCCATATGTGAGAATAGCTGCCTGCTGTCTCTAGATAATACCTGTTACGGTAAGTAACTGTGCTGTCCATGCATGCAATGCTCAGAGACACATGTTCTTTTTTAATGGCGCAGATTGGGTGTCTATACAGTGTAATATTCTTCAAATTAATTACCAGAATTAAAGCGTTGAATATCCGTAAAAGACTATTAAGCCTGGTGTAACGTGCTGATTATAAACTATCTTTGATAGTGATGGAAAGTCCCGCACATCTTTAATCAAAAACGGCTATAATAGAAAAGCCACCTGACATACCTGGGAATATCTAGGTGCTAAAGTAACAAAAAATATAGAAAAAATGTAAAAATAAGGGTAATGATGCTATAAGTAAACAATGTAATTAAGCGAAAGAGGAACGGATGGCCTTAATAATTGAAAGGAAGAGAAGGAAGACTCGCTGAATAGCAGAGATGGAAACACCCAGAATAGCCAACATAGAAACCAAACTAAAAACATAAAAGACCTGAACTAAAAACATAGTTGTTATGCATCAAAATAATCTTATGGGTATCAGACTGACTAGATGAAGCTAATGGTATAGAAAGACTCCATATGAAGCAGAAGAAGACTTACCAAATAGCCGGTGATAACTGGAGACAGGCAAAATATCATGAAAAAACGCTATGGAAAAATCACCTTGCACATGCCACCGCCCGACCAATCAGCAGCAATACAGTGAGCTCCGCACGTAGGCACACTGAGTGCCTATGTGCTGAGCTCACTGCTCAGAATGGCTGTTCCCACCGCGGCGCCGGACCGGTCTCATCTTGAAAATTAGGTAGACTTCAGAATGGAAGCCCTGGTTCCATCCCCCTGGGAGTCCCGTTGATCTTGGGGGATCCTGCGGGATTCCCGCAATCCCCATTCAGACCTCTATTCCAGGGTGCCCCATTGATATATAAATCATTGTTCTTTGCGTAGCAAATATTTGCTTATATCGTCCCCTCTGGTTGAATTTGTAAAATTACCGCAACTCTTAAATCATTCTCTGTGTGTCCCTTAGCTAATCAATGTTCCGTAAGCAGTGCCTGTTGTTTACAAGTACGGATACAACTCAGATGTTCTGCAACACAAATTTTAATTTTACGTTTGTGTCCTATATAATATAATCCACACGGGCACACAATGCAGTAAATGACTGCTTCCGTATTACAGTCTGTGTGTCCCATGAGTTTGAATTGATTTCTCGTTTTAGGTATCGTGAGTGTTTGAGTTTGATATACATGTTTACAATACTTACATTGGCCGCATGCAAAATAACCCATATTCTCCTTACCTATATTCTGTTTTTTTAGTGAAATTGTTATTGCGCAACATTTCCCCTATGCTCCTGCCCCTCGTATAAGCAAATTTAGGGTATTCATGAAATTGAGGGAATACTGTCAAAATCGGCCAATATTTTGGGATTGTTTTGTTAATACTTCTTGATTCTTTGGAATGTGGACGCACGCATTCTTATGCATTTTTCTAAGACTGATTCTTTCTTGTTGTAAACCATTTGCGATGATTATTAGCAGCCCTTTTGTATGCTGCTTTCACTACTATGGTCGGATAACCTCTTTGAAGGAATTTATCCCTCAATATCTGTACTTGGTTCTTAAATTCTTGTTGGGTAGAGCATAATCTTTTAATTCTCATGAATTGACCTGTAGGTATGCTATTGCGTAATGGTTGTGGATGATGATTAGAATAATGTAATAAAGTCTGTTTTACGATAAACCATGGTTTCAAAATAAGTTTTATTTTTTATGATGTTAATGTCTAAAAATGAAATTACATGAGTCTCTATTGTGTAATCTTCAACAGAACAATGCTTATGCTTTCTAATATTCATGGCTGCTCCTGTAGCTACTTCATAAGAATACATAGACATGGATTATAAACAAATTCAAGATATTCATACTTTAGTATCATGAAATGTGTTTTTTTTCCCCCCCATAGATGGTTAAAGATGCCTATTCTTAAGTTTTCTTGCAGTTGAGGAAGTGTTGAATCTCCTGAAAATTTGTTTGGCAGTGTATTAGGTTCTATATCTCTTGATAGTAACATAGAAAATTATGGCAGATAAAGATCCGAGTACATTCAGTCTGCCCAACCATACATAATCCATAAATTAATTTTGTTTAAATGGTCCTTTTTCTTAGATATTTCTGGGCCTGAAATCCAGAGCCCTGCCCAGTAGTGTGCTTAGGTTCCATCTACTGGAGTCTCCATCAAAGCTCAGTTCAGCCCATCTCAAATAACAGCCCTGCCTGGTGATTGTCAGAGTTTGCAGTTGACAGCAGTCTGCTAAACCCACAGGAAACTACCCTTCAGTGGAATTGCAAGTACCGGCTGACAACTGGGAAAGCCATTAAAAAAAAAAAAAAAAAAAATACATCCAACAAATCTAGTCCATTTACGTTTCCATATCAATGCAAATGTAGTTAAATATCATCCAATTCAGGACCAACCTTTAGTGCTTACCCAGCTGTGCACAAATTAAACAAAGTTGGACAAGTTCCTGCTAAACTGGAATGTACGCAGGTGAGGCTGGACTCATTTAGAGTCTTTGACCTAAGGGCCGCCACGTGGGCTGACCCAGCAGCAGCAAGTCTTATGTTCTTAGTAGCATTAAAATGGTTCCTGTTTTCTAGTTAGGAAATGGACAAGCATGTTTTATTTATTTATTTATAATTTTCAAATACATTTTACAAGAATACATCTTGCTACATGAAACACAGAGAAGGAAAAAACAAATTTTAGGAAATTAAGAAAAAACAATCTTACGATATAACCAAATCGTAAATCCCCTTGGACCACAATAATGGTGGGGGCAGTCAACGAATATAAAAGGAGAAATTAAATGAAAGGCTTAATGTGATTTAAACGACTGTATTAATGATCTTCTTGACTTCGAGGAACTGCTTCAAGTGATCTGGAGAAAAAAAAAAAGTGTACTTAACTCCCAAGTACCTGACCAGGCATTTATAGAGATATGCAAGAAGAAATGAAGCACCCAAGTTAATTGTCTCCTGACAGAGAGAAAGGAAATACTTTCTTCGCTCCTGAGTAGTTTTAGATACATCATGGTATAACCATATTTTCTGACCCCCAAACAATTTCTGAGAGTTCTTAAAATATAATTTCAAAACCATATAAACGACACCAAAAGAGTAGTACTTTCAGTGTCAGTTGTTAAAGTTTGTTGAAGAACAGACACATTTTTCAAAATCAATCTGAGTCTCTTGACCATTCTTTTTAACCATTTGATCCTTTTGAGAAGCTTTTCTATTTGGCAGATAATAAATCTTATTAACTGGAGGAATATTATTTAGGGGAATTTTTAAATTCTCAGACAAATACCTTTTAAGAAAATCAGTAGGTAAAACACCGGGAGCATGTGGAAAATTCAGGAAGCGAAGATTTAACCGACAGTTAAAATTTTCTCTCTGCTCCAATTTTCTATGAATTAAGGTGTTATCCTTAATTGTTGCTGCTTTAAACTGCTGCAAGTGTTGTATCTCTTCCTTTTATTGCCTGGACTGTAAACTCTGTTTTCATCAAGTCCACGTTTTTAGTTAAAGTGTCTAGTTTAGTTGTAATATTAGATACCTCTTCCGTGGATTTAGTCATTTTAATCTCCATACGTTGGAGCAGTAACCAGATGTCATTCAAGGAAGCCTACATGGGAGCTGGTTCAATTCCTGCTCTCTTGATTGTAGAAATCAGCTGCTGTGCCGTTGACGCTGTGCCCTCGCTTGGAGATCCCGTGTATCCACTTCTGGGATCGTGTTTCTCCTGATCCAGAGCCCTGGCAGCAACTGGGCATGGAATATTGAGGGTAGATGGAGGCGATAACGATGTTTCAAGGCCTGAAAGGACAATCGGCTCTCCCAAACATATGTCCAGTGCTGAGCTATCCAATCCTCCAGATGATCGCACAGTCGTTGGTAGAGCCGAGAAGAAGCAATTGACAGTCTCCTGGAGAGGGGTAGATGCTAGTGCCAGTGAAGGTACGGCTCTAATTACCCCCTTCCTCTTTGTATGAGGCATATCAACAGTGCTGAAAACTTGCAAGGCCCACAAACAGGCAGGCAAAAAGTACACGAGAGATACAGCTGCTGTCAGCTCTCTCCAGCATCTTACTGACGACTCTCACACCGCCACCATCTTGACACGCCCCCTCCAATGCGCAAGCATGTTGATAGATTTTCTAAAATAGGGTAAAGTAATCCGGACCCTGATCTACACTCTGACATTATTCCAGCCTGATGCACAATCCAGAATAAAAAAGCACATTGATGTTACTGAATGTGAGGACTATATGCTCTGAAAAATTACAATCAAGAGCAATACATTTCTCATTTTATTTTCTAATGTATATTTCCCTACTAACAGTATAGCACAGTTACTTATCGTAACAGGTGTTATCCAGGGACAGCAGGCAGATATTCTCTACATGTGGGTGACGTTATCCATGAAGCCCTGATCGGACACTCTCGCAAGCAAACTTGCTTGAAGATCTTCAAGCTTGCGAGTGTACCGCGCAGGCCTTTCCGCCCTAGCTAGGGGGTGCATCTCCTCAGCGTGGCCTCAGTTCAAATAGCTAGCAAAGAAGCCAATCCCGGGGAGGTGGGTGGGTTGCGAGAATATCTGCCTGCTGTCCCTGGATAACACCTGTTACGGTAAGTAACTGTGCTTTATCCCAGGACAAGCAGGCAGCATATTCTCTACATGTGGGTGACCTCCAAGCTAACCAAAAAGGGATGGAGGGAGAGTTGCCAATATAGGAGAACAGAGTACACAAAACTTACTGGCCGTCCCGTCTGGAAAAGGGATCCAGAAGTAGAGAGAGGTGAAGGTATGAACTGAGGACCAAGCGGCAGCCATGTAGATTTCCTCAATAGGAGTTGATATGAGGAAGCAACAGATGCCGCCATCGCTCCGACCAGGCGCCCCGGAACTCGGCACTGCAGAGGGAGACCAGTCCAAGCGCAGCAGAAAGAGATACAAGCAGCCAACCCGCTGGAGATTGTTCGCTTAGAAACAGGACGCCCCAACCTAAGGGGAGCAAAAAGATATGAAAAGATGAGGAGCAGGCCGATGAGCATGAGGGCGTTGCAAGTAGGAAGCCAACGCGCACACACAGCCCAGAATAAGAAGCGCCACTTCACCAGGATGAGAATGAGACGCAGGAAAAAACCAGGAAGAACGACATATTGGTCGAGGTGAAAATCCGAAACCAATGTAGGGAAGAAACAGGAAAGAAACGGAGGACCACCGCATCAAGATGGAAAACAGGGAAAGGTGGGTCCGCAACCAAAGCCTGCAGCACACTAACCTTGCTTGCAGACGTGAGCGAAACAAGAAAACCTTCCAAATGAGACACCTCAAATGAGCCCAAACGATTGGCTCAAAGGGAGGCTACATTAACCTGAAGAAAAGCAGCAAAGGCACTGAGGTGGACTAGAATAGATGTTGATTTGAGACCAGCCCCAGATCAGTGCAGCAGGAAATCCAGTACAGACGACAAGGAGGCAGATTGCAGCTCCCTGCAAGGCGTAGCACACGAAAAAGAAAAGCTAGTCCACCCGTGAGTGTAAACCCGCCTAGTGGACCGGTCCTGAGAAGCCTCAAGAACATCCTGTACAGAATGTGAAAAAAGGAAACAGGAGGAGAGGAACCAAGCTGGTAAGTGTAGAGATTGCAGGTTGGGAGGAAGCAGAGAACCCAAACTCTGAGGTAGCAGAGAAGGACAAACAGGAGGAAGCTGAGGCTCCCTGGCACTGAGTTGAATGAGAAGGGAGTATCCGGGTAGATAGGGCCACCGAGGATCTATCAGAAGCACGGTGGCAGGGACTGACTCGAGGAAAACGAGTCATCAGAATCAGAGGGAATGGAGGGAATGCATATAGAAATAGGTTCATCCAATTCAGAAGGGAAGCAACCGCCTCAAGCCGGCGAGGGGAGTAAATCCCGGAGCAGAAACAAGGCAACATGTGGTTGAGGGGGGACGCGAACAGATCAATCTGCGGAGTCTCCCTCTAAGCAAACACCGACAGAGGACTCAAGTTGTCAGCCAGACACATCACCCAAGGCCAAATCCCCAGAGCTCTCTGGCAAAGAGACAGGGAACCCGCGGTGCCCTGTATGTTGACAAAAGACAAGGCTACATGGATGTCTGTCTGAAAAAGGACCCAGTGGTCGTGAAGCAGAGGACAAAAAGCTCGCAGAGCATTGAAAACAGCTCGGAGCACCAAGAGAGTAACATGACAAGTCAATCCGTGCTGGACCAATAGCCGAAAGAATGGAGACCATCGAGAGGAGCCCCCCAGGCGAATCGAAAGAGTCTGTCGTGAGGACCTTCTGCGGACGGGGCGCATGAAACAACAAACCTCTGGAAACAGTAAAAGAGAGCCTCCACGAGTGGAGAGACTCTCAAGAAAGGAGACACCGCAATGTGAAAACTCCATAGGCTGTTACGGTGCCAGAAGAACCACCTGGCGAGACGAGGCTTTGAGAAGCCTGTCACCGAAAAAAGAAAAGACCTGAAGACCCAGCATTCGCAGGGCTGCTGGCACCACAACCAGGCATCGGGAGAAAACTGTTGGATGAGAAAGGCGAGACCAAAAAGGACTCAGTACTGAACGGGAAGATTTCCCACCAGAAATCTGAGGGATCTGCGAGGCTAAATGAATCGGAAGAAAAGAAAGCCTCCAGGAGACCAAGAGAGCAGAATCAATCGCCTTGAGCCCTCGAAGGATTGGAAGCAGATTATCCCCCTCGACGGTGATATGAAACCCAGAGGGGGAAACAGCTCCCAGAGTCGACAGAAAAATTGGAAAAAAGAGACTGCAAAGGCAAACCACAGCACCAGGCTGGGGAGCATGCTGACGGAGTCGTAGAAGCTGTATCCAAGGCGGAGGCCAGGAACAAGCCGTAGTAGAATACTGGGAATACCGATGCAGATGATAGGTCCGCAAGGGATTCAGCAACAAACCATAACCCAGGTCGGGCAGACTGGCCAGGCAGTCCGGAAGGATGAAATCCATGAAACCGAATCTGTAAGCAAGCCTGAAGACCCAGTACCACAGAAGGGTAGCGACTGTGGAGGAAAAGGTCCACAGTAACCGACAGCAGGTGGACCATGTGTACTCGAGGGAGGTACAAGGGATGGGGCATATGTCTTACTTCAAAGAAAAGGCATGGCAAACCCATGCCCACCAGGAAAGTACGGCAAAGGCGAATTCCCAATGAATAAATGGACCGTCCAAGTCTCCCAGGGGTGACTGCAGAGAAACGCAGACCATGAGGGAGAAACGCACAATGAGAAAGTCAGGGAAGAGAATCTGCTGCTTAACACAGCGAAGAGATAATTCCAGCAGAAGGGTCAAAGAGGCAGGAAGAGTATGACAAAATGAGTGCCCTCATACAAGCCTCGGAGAATGGGAGAACTAGGAGCCCCCACAGCAGGCCTCGAAAGAGGAGTCTGGGGCTTCGAAAAAAAGAACGAGGAAGCGTGGAACAAGGCCGACAAGGACCTCCAGCATGAGACCCTACCTGGATCGGGAACAGACCCCGAAAAGCCTCGAAGCACGAGGAAAAAGGGGGATCTGAAACCTGCCACAAACAGAGGTGCCTCTTGGAGAGGAGCACCTCGAGGCAAAAACCGAGAGAGGCCTCTCAACGGCCTCGAAACTGGACAGCAAGAGCACAGGGCCCGGAGCGACCAAGTGAAGACACAGTCGAGGATGAGCATGAGGCCCAGTCGAGGATGAGGAACCAAACCCCAGAGACCAATCAGGGGGCGCCCCGAGGAAAAGCACCCACCGGCATTCAGTAAGCTGGGGTGAGGCCGAGACCTTGCCCGGGACCAGAAGGGTCCCTCAAGAGCCTCGAAAGACAAGGAAGAGAGGGATCCGAATCTCGCCTCGAACAGAGGCACCGCGACGGAGAGGAGTACTGCGTGGCAGAAGCAGATCGAAGTGCTTCGACGGCCTGAAGCCGGACAGCCGGAGTACAAGGCCAGAACGGACTAGGCAACGGCCCAGTCAAGGCCCCAGAGACCAAGCAGGGGGAGCCTCAAAAACAGGCGCAGTCCCGCAGGAAGCAGGGTTGAGGCCCAGACCATGCCCAGTCCGGAAGGATCCCACAAGAACCTCGAAGGACAAGGAAAAAAAGGAATCCAAATCCTGCCTCGAACAGAGGCGCCCCGATGTGGAGGAGTACCTTGAGGCTGAAGCAGATCGAGGCTGCCGGACAGCCTCAAAACCCGATAGCCAGAGTACGAGGCTCGGAAAGACCAGGCGAGGACAGTCGAGGTACGAGACCTCAGGTCGAGGTGCGAAGCCTCAGTCGAGGTTGAGGCACCAAACCCCAGCCGAGGTCGAGGCACAAAGTCCCATCCCGAAAGGTGGCACCATACCAATGAAACAGGTAATGACGGTGCAGCAGTGTGCTCAATAGAGGGCAACCTCGAGGATGAGTATTCCCTATTAAAGGAGGCACGCTTCGAAAGTCTTGTAGAGGCTGGCACGACTGCACTTGATGCCTGGAATGCCTGAGTCTCAGCTGGAGGCTATACTGAGGTAGCATACCTGGGAAAGAAAGAAGAAACTTACCCGAGGAATGGAACCTCACGAGGCACAGCAAACAAGAGCCACAGGGGATCGAGGCCAAGTCGGGTCGAGTCCAATGAAGGAAAAAGGCCTGGCCACTCTACTGACACGTGGTGAACCCTGTGAGAGGCCAGGAGAGAAAGAAAAACACAGCCGCAGCTAAACTAGGACTAGCGGCAGGGCGGAAGCCCAAGCAAGGCCCACCGGAGGAAATCCAGCGGGAACACAACAAATATATATATTTTTTTTGGTTTGAAAAAAAAAAAAAGACATGCCGCACAGCGACTTAAAGAAAACAAAGAAAGCCGCGGTGCGAGAAGGCAAGTAGGAAAACGGCAGAGCTGTAGAACAGGGCTTCTTGGCTCCGCGGAAAAACAAGAACTGAGGCCATGCTGAGGAGATGCGCCCCCTGGCTAGGGCGGGAAGGCATGCGCGGTACACTCGCAAGCTTGAAGATCTTCAAGCAAGTTTTCTTGCGAGAGTGTCTGATCCAACTCTGTGGATGACGTCACCCACATGTAGAGAATATGCTGCCTGCTTGTCCTGGGATAAAAGCTTGATCTGTACTTGTGCTTGAACACAAATCACTGCAGGTTCCTTTTTCATCGAATCTAGCTTCTGTTTGCCAGATGTTTAATTTAAATGCTGCATCTTCATCATATCCAATAGGGAGTCTGGAAATTCTTTCAAATTACCAAAATAGTATCCAAGCAGTGGTGGAGCAAGGGTAGGAGCCCCCCCCAATCATATGCCAAATTTGCACCTTCCCTCCCCATATCTCTCTAAATCTTTGCCAGTGCGAGTAGCTTCTCCGGCCTGCTGCTCACGCTGACATTGGCTTTCCCTCTGAAATCACTTTCAGGTTCTGCGACCAGGAAGTGATTTCAGAGGAGAGCCAGGCTGGCATGAGCAACAAGCTGGAGAAGTTGCTCTTGGGAAGATTTAACGAGGTGTGGGGGGAAGGGAGGGCACAAGTGTGGCATGTGAAGGCTGAGAGGTGCTGGCACCTGGAGTGGTATGCCCCCCCCCCCCTTTTACTATGTCACTGTATCCAAGTTAGAATATATATAATAATTTAATTAATGACAGACTATATTTTACCTCTAAACAAATAGCCTCCGTCTCATGGACTTCAGTTAATGAACACTGCAACTGCAATCCACCACAGTGCTGTTACATTTGGAGTGACAGCTGATGTCATACCTCCATAGAGAGAATAATTCTTAAGGAGCTTATCCTCCCAATTTTATGGAACTAAATAGCAGGTTAAACTTTTGTATCCAAAAGCATTTATGTAGATCACTGTGTACCCTATAAACGACTAAGCAAAATCATAACCGTATTGCTTGCAATTCACAATATAAGAAAAGAGGATATCCCTCCCTATCCTCCTCCCCTATACATTACCTTGTGCCCTAGTGGTTTTAGTCAGGGCAGGAATATTGCCTAGACTCTCCTGCTCTAATCTACTCTGAAAATGGCTGCTGTGATCTCTTTGTGGCAGTCCCTAGAATCCTACAGAGCTGGAAGTGGACCCTATGGCGGAATGGCCCAGTAGTTAGGGCTGCTGCCTCAGCAGCTTGACATTGTGGATTTGGTTCCAGTGCTGCCATCTAAGACATTAGGCAAGTCACTTAACCTATGTACCATTGTAGATTGGAAGCCCCCAGGGACAGATAGGGAAAATACTTGAGTAGCTGACAAAAAAAAATTGGACACTCTCCAAGAAACCTATGTAGCATTCATCCTGGTACTTTGTGAACGCCACTGTGCTGCAGCCAAGGCAATGGCCAGGGAGCCTTCCTTATGTCCTATGCAATGTCTCCTCTTGCACAGCCTTGCTGCTTGTGCATTTTTTCTGATGCTCACTGATTATTGCATCTTTCTAGTAAGTTTTTGTGGGAACCTCAAGTTCGAGATGTTCAAGTAGTGGCTATATTGTGTAGCTTTCTGTATGGACTCCAGTTACAGCAGTAGGCTCCAAACTCGAGGTGCCTAATCAAAATTTTACTACAGCTCCTTGTGTAAGTCACTTAATCTACAGTTGCATACTTTCTGACCTCAGTAGGCTTACATGATCTGCCTTCTGTATCTGAATAGACTTCCTCTTTTTGATCTACAATGGAAAAAAAAAGCAGCTGTGACATAGCCCAACGTGAAGTTTTCTTCTACTGCTCCTTTGCTTTTTATAAGTAAATTACTGGACACATCTTTGTGCTTTTCTTTGCAGTGTCAAAGGAAAAGGCAATTATTTTAATCCTAAAAGCAAAACATCTTGCTGTTGTTACAGCGGCAGCAATTGTTTACATTCTGTACCACCTGCATGCTTTCTTTACAGTAGCTACCGCTTCCTTCCTATTTCTCCACTCACTTGCCCGCATCCACATGTGGTGAGCTCTAAACAGCAATCGTCCTATCTTCCTTCTAAAGCCGATCTCGTTTCCGCGCTCCTGCTATGTCTCCGTCGTGCCCGCGCATGTGCGCGATGCACTGTGGGAATGGCTGTGGAGCTCGGGTTGGCTGAAAGAGCGGATAGTAGAGTTTTAATGTCCGCCATGTTGGCTATGGCGTATTGAAGAGAGGAGAGACGGGAGCGACTTAAAAAAACCCCCACAGAAACCGGCTGCAGAAAGCTAGAGCTTTTGGCTCCGCGTCAGTACGATATTGTAAAAGGAAGTTTTACGAAAGTGGGGAATATCACAGATTTATCCATGATAACGCTAGCCGGGACAGTTTTCATATTTAAAGATCGAATAGGTTTATTGTGAACCTAACATGAGTAAATTGTCTTTTCGGGCGCGGGCGCTGGACGCGTCCAAACCATTACCCGTCTTCCGCTGCGAGGATTTACCTGACTTGCACGAATATGCATCTATCAATCGTGCCGTACCTCAGATGCCGACGGGGATGGAGAAAGAAGAGGAGTCGGTACGTCTAAGTTATATATTTTTTCTACAGTGAAGACTGACTTGACTACCTATGTACTCTGCGCAAGCTTCCACAAAATGGCCGCCATTTTTTGTCTCGCTTGGGCCGGACAGCTTGGGCTGAGGGGGAAGGGGGAGCACGTAGCCGGTTCCAGACGGTGCACCCGGAAGGGCCGCAACTAGTAATTAAGAACTGGGTGGTTATATGTTGCAGTCGTGAACTTTTCGGTTCTCAAATGCACAAAGAAGGTCACGTGATGAGGTCGCTCACCGCCATTTTATTGTCTCCGGCTTGAGATCCGCCGCTGCAGTACCTGCCGTCGGTGGTCAGGGGGCGCCGTACCGCCAGTGGCCGCGCTCACGGGCACAGCTCTGCTGATGGGGAGCGCGCACAAGGGGCGGGACTGCACGCATTGGGAATTCCGGCGCGCTTCCTCGTTTTGGGGTTTTTTTTTTTTTAACTCTATGTTATGCACTGAGTTTGCCATAGGTTGTGGGAGTGTACTTTCTAGTTCCAGAAGGATGTTATAACTTAAATGTTTAAACACGTGCATACTAACTCTGTTTGCAGTGCTCCCATAAATAGCTGGTCTGTTTTCTTTACCCTGAATATTCTCTCTTAGGCAGATTGATGGGAGAGACTCCCCATAACTCTAGGACGGCCACAAACGTTTCGATCCTTTGCGTTTAAGTTATTTTTCTTAAAGAAATTCAGAGAAAATAGGGATCGTGCTACTATGGAAGTTGCACCTTTTTTTTAACGATGGACGATTGTAAACGTGCACCAAGTTTATATGTGATGAAAAAGTTCATTCCTTTTCGTTAGCGTGGGCTCATATGAGTCCTTGTACAATTTGCTGTTAAGTGGGTATTTAGTTATTTGGGGTGGGGCTTTGTCGCGTTGAATAAATATGTAGCACGTGCAGGTATCTTGAGAACGGAATTTTGTTTGTTTACTAAAAATGTAATATACTGGCCAGAACGAATTGTCTATTGATAATTATGTAATATTGTATGTTGTTTTAGGGACTGTTAAGCGTGCAGACTGATTAATATTTAATACTATTTTAGAGGTGCATTTATATATTTTACATGTGCCTCTTTCACTTTCTATTTCTGATGAGTATATCTGCATTATAGATGTTCATATTCTTTGGATAGTTTTATTTGAACTATTTTAAATAACAAACCGAATTTGGTTAGTTTATAAAAGCAATATACTGTATTCTGCTGGTGGAATTCTGCCCACAATATTTCAAAATTTTGCAAAGTTTATTTGTAGTTTTGCAAAGAATCTGAAATTCCTTCCATCTTTTTCATCTCTCAGGTTCCAGCCTCCTAAGTTCCCTCTCTTCATTCCAACTGCAGTTCTGTCTGACATCTCTCTCTCTCTAGTCTCTTCCTCTCTCCACTGGCTAAGAATCTCTTCCTCCCTTCCCACACCCTTTTCTGGTCTTGGTCACTCTCTCTTCTCTCTATGGCACTCCCAACCTCCCCCCCCCCGGTCACTCTCTCTTCTCTCTATGGCCCTCCCAACTTCCCCTTGCAAATTCAGCATTCATGGTCCTTCACCCCACTTACCACCTCTCTCGCTTACACCCTGAATCCCTTCCCCACTTCCCATGGTCTGGCATCTCTCTCTCCCTCGTGCTCTCTATGATTAAGCATCTCTTCTTTCTCACTCCTCTTTCTGGCCTGAATTTTTCTCATTCCTTTTCCGTTATATTTACTGGTCTATCATCTATGTCCCCTTCCATCTCCTCTCCTTGCAAGTTTAACATCCATGTCCCCTCTTCTCCTCTACCTGCAGTCTAGGATCCATGTCCACTTCTCTACCTTCCTCCAACACTTGCAGTCCAGAATCCATGTCCACTCCTCTACCCCTCCAACACTTGCAGTCCAGAATCCATGCCCACTCCTCTACCCCCACCCCAACACTTGCAGTCCAGAATCCATGCCCACTCCTCTACCCCCACCCCAACACTTGCAGTCCAGAACCCATGCCCACTCCTCTACCTCCACCCCAACACTTGCAGTTCAGTATCCATGTCCCTTCCTCTACCCACCCCCCACCCCAACACTTGCAGTCCAGGATCCATGTCCCTTCTACCCACCTCCACCCCAACACTTGCAGTCCAGGATCCATGTCCCTTCCTCTACCCACCCCCACCCCAACTTGCAGTCCAGGAACCATGTCTCTTTCTTTACCTACCCACCCCAACTTGTAGTCCAGGATCCATGTCCCTTCCTTTACCCACACTCACACCCCAACTTGCAGTCCAGGATCCATGTCCCTTCCTCTACCCAAACTCACACCCCAACTTGCAGTCCAGGATCCATGTCCCTTCCTCTACCCAAACTCACACCATTACTTGCAGTCCAGGATCCATGTCCCTTCCTCTACCCACACTCACACCCCAACCTGCAGTCCAGGGTCCATGTCCCTTCCTCTACCCACACCCCAACTTGCAGTCCAGGATCCATGTCCCTTCCTCTACCCACACCCCCACCCCAACTTGCAGTGCAGGATCCATGTCCCTTCCTCTACCCCCATCTCAACTTGCAATCCAGGATCCATGTCCCTTCCTCTACCCACACCCCAACTTGCAGTTCAGGATCCATGTCCCTTCCTCTATCCCCACCCCAACTTGCAGTCCAGGATGATAAAGGGGGCGGAACACCTCTTGTATGAGGATAGATTAAAAAGGTTAGGGCTCTTCAGCCTGGTAAAGAGAAGGCTGAGGGGAGATATGATTGAAGTCTACAAAATCCTGAGTGGAGTAGAACGGGTACATGTGGATCAATTTTTCTCTCCATCAAAAATTACAAAATCTAGGGGACACTTGACGAAACTGCAGGGAAATACTTTTAAAACCAATAGGAGGGAATATATTTTCACTCATAGAATAGTTAAGCTCTGGAACAAGTTGCCAGAGGTTTTGGTAAAAGCGGATAGCATAGCTGGTTTTAAGAAAGGTTTGGACAAATTCCTGGAGGAAAAGTCCATATTCTGTTGAGATATGGGGGAAGCCTCTGCTTGCCGTGGATCGATAGCATGGAATGTTGCTACTCTTTGGGTTTTGCCCAGGTGCTAGTGACATGGATTGGCCACCATGAGAACTGGCTACTTGGCTTGATGGTCTGACCCAGTAAAACTATTCTTATGTTCTTAGGATCCATGTCACCTCATCTTCCTTCCTTCCATTACCCACGTGCCTGGCATCCATGTTCCCTCCTTCCCCCACCTCCGGAATTGCTCTCTAGCATCCATTCCCTCTCCTCCACGAGGTCTGGCCTCTCTCCGACTGAGGGGGCTCTGTGAGATCCGGCTTACCTTTGGGCCTTCCAGAGCAGCAGTAGTGGCAGCCGGCTGGCAGAGGCAGAGCTGGGAACAGGCTGCTCACAGCTGATCTGGCTGGGTCCATACCTCTGCTTCGTCATCCATCTAGAACAGGGGTGTCAAAATCCCTCCTCGAGGGCCACAATCCAGTCAGGTTTTCAGGATTTCCCCAATGAATATGCATGAGATCTATTTGCATGCACTGCTTTCATTGTATGCTAATAGATCTCATGCATATTCATTGGGGAAATCCTGAAAACCCAACTGGATTGCAGCCCTCGAGGAGGGACTTTGATACCCCTGATCTACAGGAAGTGATACAGCAGAGGGAAGACCCTGGCTAGACTAGCCATTCTTTGAGAGGCCTTTAGTTATGTTGGATCTCATGGTGGGGGGGTGGGGTGTTCAGTCAGAGAGAGAAAGGCTGGACCCGCACAGAGGAGGAGGAGATGGGAATAGGGGCAGAATGGAAGATTTGTGCAGAATTCTACGCCAATTCTGTGTTGTACAGTTGTGCAGAATTCTGCTAAGAGTAAATATAGCTCATGTACTTTTATAAAACAAAACACCCAGATGGGCCTGATAGTCTCTGTAAAAGTTGATAGACACTCTTGTTTATTCAGTTCTTACATTAATGCCCCTGCTGTCCCCAACCTGTACACACCTGAGAATGTCTATAGATGGAATATGTATAAATGTGGATTGTAATTTTATAGAAGGCTAAGGATGTGTGCTAAGGATGTACATGCTATTATATCGTAAATTGCATGTTGTTCCGCCACTTATTTCTGCTAGATGGGATGATCAGTGACACTCAGAAAAGCACACAGACAATATAAAAGCATAAACAATAACCCTTTAATATATATATTTATATGAATATAAGAATAAAATAGCTTCACCGTAATCCCAGGCAACGACCAGCCCTCACAATTGGGAATCCCTGCAATTGATAGGTGGGTGGACACGGGAGACTGTCCCTTTAGACGTCTTGGATTCTAATGTTAGGGGCAGAGTCCCGTCCTTATAAAGGGTGAAAGCTGATGAGTTCAAAAGCATGAACAGCTGGTCCTGCAGTAACCAGCGTCCTTTATTACGATTCAGGCACACCCGGTCCTGGTCTTTTGTTCTTTGTTGTTTTGGCAACACCCAGGTCAAAGAGGTCAAGATAGCAGATACTTGTTGCAGAAACCAGCTTCCCATCTGGTTTTACTGTCCTTTTGATGTTGTTTGGGCAACCCTCAGGTCAAGGAGGTCAGGATATCAGATAAGCAGACTTGTGGATACATGTCAGTAGTATGCCGAGTTTCAGTTACCCCCCTGGTCATAGGCATAACACATGTTATGCCATAATGTGTATTGTTTAAATATTTGTACTGCTATACAGTAATTGACTATTAGGTCATCCATGCCAAGTAGTCTTAATGGTCCCCACTATTGTGTTTCAGATATTGTTCAAAATTTGCCCATAGAATAGTCGGGGTATTAAGAGAATTTTCCTAATATTTTAGATTCCTAACTGTAATAGTCAATGAGCTAGACCCACTTGTCTGGCTGGATGTTGGCAGTATTATCCCAGGACAAGCAGGCATGATATTCTCACATGTGGGCGACGTCATCTACGGAGCCCCGATGCGGAAGCATTTTCAAGCAAACTTGATTGAAGATTTAAGTTTGCTCTGCTGCTCCACGCATGCGTGTCTTCCTGCTCCACTAGGGGGTGCATCCCCTCGTGGTCTCCAGTTCAAAATTTTTCGCTGAACCTAGAAGTCGTGTTTTTTCAGGCTCTGCCCCAACTGCCTTCTAGCACCGCGATTTTCTTGTTTTTTCATCGTTTTAAGTCGCTGTGCGCAAAAGTTTTACCTTCTTCAACTTCATCCCTGCTTCGTTTGATCGACCCGGAGGCTTCCGGGTCCCCGTGGCCGCGTGGCTACTCAAGCCGCGGCCACTTTCGATTCTATGTCCCGGCCTTTGACCGGCTTTAAAAAATGCACCCGGTGCGAGCGGCTTCTTTCCATCACAGACCCGCATCGCCGGTGCATCCTCTGCCTGGGGGCCGCTCATCCAACCGACTCCTGCCCCCAGTGCGCTACTTTCCAGAACCGGGCCCTCCGTCGAAGGAAAGCCCGCATGGCGGATCTTTTCTCCCCAGACCAACCCTCTACCTCGGCCTCGAGGACGGCCCCGGCCTTGACCTCGGCCCCGAATATCTCGGCATCGCCTTGAGACTCGACTCCGAAGTCCTCGGGACAACAGAAAGCCTCTGCTCCGCGTAAGTTCCCTCTTCCCTCTTCAGGTTCTGTACCAGTGAAGAAACCAACCTCGGGACACCGGCGACGCATGGCGGAAGTCCCATGCTTACAGCCCCGACGAAGCCCTCTAAGCCTTCGGGCCGTGCCTCCACCACACGGGAATACTCTGATACGAGGTCGCCCCCGGTGGAGTGCACAGAGGCAGGGGACATGCCTTCGATGCTGTCCGTGCCCGTCTTCCAGGACCTACTCCGAGCAATGATCTCGTCGGAGCTGTCCGCTGCAATGGCCCATCTACAACCGGCCTCTGCCTCGACCCCCGCATGTGCCAGACCAGCCTGAGCCTCACGTCGAGCCACCTCCGGGAAAAGTGCGCAAACTTCGCCGCATCTCATCCTCCTCGGACTCCTCGCCGAGGCACCTGAGGCGCTCTCCCTCCACAGACCGCCACAGGGCAAAACGTCGGGCCAAACCAACAAAAACCTCGAACCGCCGTACCTCTAAGAAGGCCCGGGGTTCCCCCACTCTACGAGGCCGTTCACCTACACCTCGTACGGGACCGCTGAGGGTGGCAGAGTTATCACTCTCCAACCCACGCATCCTCCGAACTCCCCCTCGGACCGGGGCTCCGATCCGAGGTCTCGGGCTTTCACCGAGGGAGTCCGGGTCGAGGTCACCGATCCGACATTGATCGGTACCCCGAACCCCGGCATCGTCTCCGAAGGGCTCCTCGAGACGTCGGAGATCCACGACCCCGGAACACTTTCACAGTGCTTCCCCGGTCTCGGAGCTTGGATCGGAGCAGGAACCTCGCTACTCGAGGGAAGCCTCCCCTTCCTTCTCCACCCGACGGAGGTCTCGTTCACCGACCCCGCACGGGGCCTCGGGAACATCCCGACCATCCTTCTCACGCTTTGTCCAGGACATGGGCCACGCTTTGAATTTAGACCTCCAGTCCGACTCCAGATACTCTAAAGAATACCTAGCGGAACTGGATATGCCATCACTGCCCAGAGAGTCCCTTCGCTTGCCGCCTAACCCAATACTCCAACAGGCTCTCTTCAGGAACCTGGAGACCCCCTATATGGTCACAGCCGTGCCCTCCAAAATGGAGGCCAAGTACCGCACAGTACCCTTTCCGGGATTTGAACAACCGCAGCTCTCCCACCAGTCGCTGTTAGTAGAATCCTCCCTAAAAAAGGCCCACCCCTCCCGGGTCTCAGCGGCGGTCCCCCCAGGCCGAGAAGGCCGAACCCTAGACAAGTTCGGCAGGAGACTATACCAAAATGCGATGATGGCCTCTAGGGTGCAAAGCTACACTTTCACCTTCACATCCTACCTCAAACACCTCATTGGACTACTGAGAGCCTTTGAGACTGACCTACCGGCCTCCCGCCAAGGAGCGTTTAGCCTGCTCTTGGAATCCCTCTCCAACCTACGCCTCCATCTATTCCACGCGGCCTACGATGGCTTCGAACTCTCCTCCAGAGAGGCAGCCTTTGCTATCGCCATGCGCCGACTAGCTTGGCTACGCCTGGTCGACATGGACCCCAACTTACAGGACCGGTTGGCTAACCTCCCCTGCGTGGGAAAAGAACTGTTCGATGATACTATCGAGGCGGCTACAAAACGCCTCTCCGAACATGAACACTCGTTTGCTTCCCTTGTCCGACAAAAGCCCAAACCGCCCGCGTCCAGGCCGTATAGGGCCCCTCCACGCCGCTACCCACAAAAATCCACCCCTGCCTTCTCGTGGCCCCCACCCAGACGTCCGCAAGCCCACCACCGGGCCATGCCCAAGTCCCCACCGCCTGCGACTACCAAACCATCCCCGTCCTTTTGACCGGATACGCGGAAGGGGGCGGGCCCCCTCCGCCATAGTCCCAGGCCTCCTTCCCATCGGGGGTCGGCTCAAAGCCTTTTACCCTCGCTGGGAACAAGTCACGTCGGACGCATGGGTCCTTGGCGTGATCTCATCAGGATACTCTCTCAACTTTCGGGCCATTCCTCCGGACAACCCCCCAAGGAATTGCCCTCCCAACCGGACACAGCTACCCTTACTCCTCTCCGAAGCTCGAGACCTGTTTCGCCTGAGAGCAGTGGAGGAGGTTCCCCCCGACCAACGGGGGAAGGGCTTCTACTCCCGTTACTTCCTGGTACCGAAAAAAACGGGAGACCTACGCCCAATACTAGACTTGAGACGCCTCAACAAATTTCTGGTACGGGAAAAATTTCGGATGCTCTCCCTACCGACACTCTACCCCCTGATCGACGAGGGCGACTGGCTCTGCTCCCTCGATCTCAAGGAGGCGTACACACATGTCCCAGTGCACCCCGCTCACCGCAAGTTCTTGCGTTTTCAGGTAGGGGTCTGGCACCTACAATACCGTGTCCTCCCCTTCGGCCTAGCATCGTCACCTCGGGTTTTCACCAAGTGCCTCGTGGTAGTCGCAGCAACCTTACGCTCCCAGGGCCTCCAGGTATTCCCCTACCTGGACGACTGGCTGATCAAAGCCCCGTCCAGGGAAGCGGTTATCTCAGCGACCCAACAGACTATTACCTACCTACAAAGTCTGAGGTTCGAGATAAACTTCCCAAAATCCCAACTACGCCCCTCCCAGTCCCTACAGTTCATCGGGGCCACGCTGGACACGGTTCGCCTCCGTTCCTTCCTCCCCCCTCCGCGTCTAGAGGCGTTACTAAGTCTGAGTCGAAGGTTTTCCCTGCTGACCTCAGTATCAGCTCGGCAGATGATGACTCTTCTGGGCCACATGGCCTCCACCGTCCACGTCACACCCTTCGCCCGCCTCCATCTGAGAATTCCTCAATGGACCCTGGCCTCTCAATGGCATCAAGACCGGGACCCGATCGACTGCCCCGTGACAGTGACGCCTTCTTCGCTCCGCTGGTGGGCCGACTCTTCAAATCTTTCCAAAGGTTTGCTCTTCCTCACCCCACAGCAAGATACTCACCATGGACTCGTCGGAGTACGCTTGGGGAGCCCATCTAGACGGCCTACGCACTCAAGGGATGTGGTCAGCAGAAGACTGTCGCTGCCACATCAACGTGCTAGAGCTTCGGGCCATCTATCTCGCAGCTGTAGCTTTTCAACATCTGCTCCACGACCGAGTGGTTCTCATCCGAACCGACAACCAGGTAGCAATATACTACGTAAACAAACAAGGGGGAACAGGGTCCTGGTCCCTTTGCCGGGAAGCCCTGCGCCTCTGGAAATGGGCAATCTCCAACAACACCTTCCTTCGAGCGGTGTACATACAAGGAGAACAAAACTGTCTGGCGGACAGACTCAGTCGCCTCCTCCAGCCACACGAGTGGTCACTACACTCTCAGACCCTACGACAGGTGTTCGAAAAGTGGGGGACGCCTCAAATAGATCTATTCGCATCCCCCCACAACCACAAGCTGCCTCTCTTCTGCTCCTGGATGTACTCCCCGGACCGGCTCGAGGCCGACGCCTTCCTCCTCGACTGGGACGGAAGGTTCCTGTACGCGTTCCCGCCGTTTCCTCTGATACTGCGGACGCTTGTCCACCTGAAAACAGTACAAGCTACCCTGATCCTGATTGCCCCTCGCTGGCCACGCCAGCCAAGGTTTTCCCTTCTACTTCAACTCAGTGTCAGAGATCCACTGCCTCTGCCTCTGTTTCCCTCTCTACTATCACAGGGTCAGGGTTCGCTGTTACATCCCAATCTTCAATCTCTTTATCTGAATGCTTGGTTTCTCTCCCCCTGACTGCTCTCCCCGTGTCTCAATCAGTCAAGGAGATATTGGAGGCCTCTAGAAAGACCTCGACGAGAACCTGCTACTCCCAAAAATGGACCAGATTCTCAACCTGGTGCTCCTCCCACAGCCAGGACCCGGTGTCGGTCCCCGTCCCTCTGGTCCTGGACTATTTACTTCAATTATCTCATTCCGGCCTAAAGACCAACTCCATTCGAGTACACCTCAGTGCGATTGCGGCCTTTCATCAGCCCCTGGAAGGGAAAGCCCTCTCGCTCCATCCCTTAGTCTCTCGCTTCATGAAGGGTCTTCTGAACGTCCACCCCCCTCTCAAACCTTCCCCGGTGGTTTGGGACCTTAACGTGGTTCTGGCTCAACTAATGAAACCTCCATTTGAGCCCCTAGACAAATGCCATCCAAAATTCCTCACTTGGAAGGTAATTTTCCTACTCGCGCTCACTTCCGCCCGGCGGGTTAGTGAGTTACAAGCTCTGGTAGCGGACCCACCCTTCACGGTATTCCATCACGACAAGGTGGTACTCCGCACCCATCCAAAGTTCTTGCCTAAAGTAGTGTCTGATTTCCATCTCAATCAGTCCATTGTCTTGCCTGTGTTTTTTCCCAAGCCCCACTCTCACCCCGGAGAAGTGGCGCTCCACACTCTTGACTGCAAGAGAGCGTTGGCCTTTTACCTCCAACGCACTCAGTCACACCGGAAAGTCCCACAACTGTTTTTGTCCTTCGACCCAAACCGGTTAGGTCACCCAGTTTCCAAACGCACCTTGTCCAACTGGTTGGCCGATTGCATCTCCTTTTGCTACGCTCAGGCTGGTCTCGCGCTGCATGGTCGAGTAACGGGACACAAAGTCCGAGCGATGGCAGCCTCCGTAGCTTTCCTCAGGTCCACACCTATTGAGGAAATCTGCAAGGCTGCCACGTGGTCTTCGGTTCATACCTTCACCTCCCACTACTGTCTGGACTCACTATCCAGGAGCGATGGCCGGTTCGGCCAATCGGTTTTACGAAATCTATTTGCTTAAATTGCCAACTTCCCTCCATCCCTTTTCAGTTAGCTTGGAGGTCACCCACATGTGAGAATATCATGCCTGCTTGTCCTGGGATAAAGCACAGTTACTTACCGTAACAGGTGTTATCCAGGGACAGCAGGCATATATTCTCACAACCCGCCCACCTCCCCGAGGTTGGCTTCTTTGCTAGTTAAGTGAACTGGAGACCACGAGTGGATGCACCCCCTAGTGGAGCAGGAAGGCACGCATGCGTGGAGCAGCAGAGCAAACTTAAATCTTCAATCAAGTTTGCTTGAAAATGCTTCCGCATCGGGGCTCCGTAGATGATGTCACCCACATGTGAGAATATATGCCTGCTGTCCCTGGATAACACCTGTTACGGTAAGTAACTGTGCTTTGTGCACAGTGATGAATAGTAATTTTTAGCTGCTTATAAAATTGAGAATAATTGGTCAAGAGTACTAATTTTTGATAGTCCAGCATAGCTTTTTGTGCTAGTTACAACAATGCTAGTATGAGTATCATAGATACAAAAGGCCACTTGAAAATTTTGCTCAAAGTGTGCCCAGAAATTTGTCAGTTTGTTGCAAAGATTTTGACCAGTTTATCAGCTTCTATAGCTCCAGAGCAAGAGTAAATACAGACTTCAGATTTTTATCATAGATTATCCTTGCCTAAACTCAAATTTGCAGCAATTCTGCATGACATTCTTTCAAATTTGCATAGGGGCTGAAATTCATCAATTTTCAGGGTCAATTATGAAAAAAAAATCTGCTTATATCTTCCAAAAAGCAGCATTGTTTGAAAGAGAAAATTTATTCTATAAGATACATGTATTTTAGTTTTGCAATGTCAGTGTCATAAATGTAAAAATTCACCTCAACGTTAGGAATCTTAGTTGTGTGAAATGTAATATTTATATTTTCTATTTTTTTATTTTATAATAATTGAAATATTTACCAAGCATTATCTGTTTGGTGTGTGTGTGTGTGTTTGGGGTATGTGTGTGTTTGGGGTGTGGTGTATGGTTGAAAAAGAAAGGGGAATAAAATTAGAGAGATAACGGACAAAAACTCATTTAACTTGATCAATCTCAAGTCCTCAAATAAGATCCAAGATTGCAAATGAACAGTGTATGAAATTTTTTAGAAATTCCAACAAATAAGGTAAGTAAGCGACTGAAAAGCTGAACCAAGATGTCAAATTCTATTCATTTGAGCTCAAAATTCCATCTCCTTTGAGGTGTTTCAAGGATAGGAAGGTAGTTAACTGGGAAGGTTCAAAGAACACATATTTTACTGAGCGGTATTTCACTATGCATTTACAAAGATATCTTGGAAAGAAAGTCCCTCCAATCAATGTGACTCCAGTTTTCATAAGTAGGAATTGGTGCCTCCTTTTTTTTTAGTTTCTTGAGATACATCAGGAAATATTTGTTTTCTAAATCCAAGGAAAGCCTTATGTCTGTTTTTAAAGAACAGTTTCATTATCTAAGTTTTATCTGGCAAAAATGCCACCGTAAGCAATAAAGTAGCAAGCTTAGCTAGCTCTTTATCAGATGATTCCAAAATAAGTGATAGGTCTAATTGTTGATCCTGTTGACTTTGGTCTGGGATCTGCTGATCTTGTAGGACAGGGGAGTCCAATGTCGGTCCTCGAGGGCCGCAATCCAGTCGGGTTTTCAGGATTTCCCCAATGAATATGCATGAGATCTATTAGCATACAATGAAAGCAGTGCATGCAAATAGACCTCATGTATATTCATTGGGGAAATCCTGAAAATCCGACTGGACTGCGGCCCTCGAGGACCGACATTGGACACCCCTGTTGTAGGAGAATCCATCATCCATTCTGCTGCTGTAGTTCTTCTTACCTCCAGGGAAGGAGATAATGCTTTTCAGCAGTGTGTCTCCATCCGACGGTGAGCTGGCTCCCTGTGGCTGTGGAGGCGAAGCTCGTATGTTGGGGCTTAGAGAGATGTGCCCCGCTCACTGCCGGCGCCTCCAGTGGACTGAACCCGGACAACACTGACTCTTAGAAGACGCTGCAAAATCTCATCAATTATGCCTAGAACAGTAGCCTCTGGGTATCGCGAGGCTCCAACGATGCTCCGGCCCCGTCTCTTCGGCATCAGGCACAATTCACGCTGCTAAACAGCAAGTATAGGGAAAAGTTTAGTGGTTTCTGTCAAGCGCTTGCGGCCATCTTGGATCCGCTGATATTCAGCCCATCATCATCTTGATTATGGGGGGGTGGAGGGGGGTAGTAGTAGTACAGTTAAAGTTCATCTGCCTAATCACTCTATTCAATGTAATATCAGTTTGCATCCTCTGATCTTGATATGTCTTTGTCTTTAATAAAACTTAATTTAATTTAATAAAACTTTTTGAACTTAAAAAAAGTTCATCTGCCTAAGTTTCATGAGTCACTGTATTTCTTTTTTATGCTTGTCAAAGATTTCTTAAGTTCTACACTATTGTTGTAATGTGTTTATTTGTGGTATCATAAAAGAGATTTTATGGAATTTTTTTGCTACAATTCATGGTAAGTCACCATGCGATGGCATTGGAGGTACAACAAAGTACTTAACATCTAGTGCAAGCTTGCAGCGTCCATTTGAATGTCAGATTCTCATGCCTAAAAAGATCTTGTACAATAACCTCTGGAATCTACACTGATGGATCATTTACCTTTTCCAGCCTGGAAACTGTAGTGAACTTGAAACCAATTTCTAGCCCCTCCCTATGTAGGCATCTGCTTACCCCCCCCCCCCCCTCCCAGACATTCAGTTTTGTTTCCTACAAGCTTAGGCTGTAGGCGGTTTTTTGTGGGGGGGGGTGTTTCTAAAAGTTTTAGTCACTTGGCTGATTCTTGGCGCAGGTCTTGCCCCCTGGTGCTGCGGATTCACCCCACGAGGTAATCCTTTGGTGGGAGATCACAGATTTTCTGTGACAGTCTGCTTCCTTAGCAACAATAGCAGATGAATCCAGAGACCAATGGGATAGCACACATTTCTCCTGTTGAGGTTTCTCTTCAGTGAAATGGCAATTTTATTCTCCTGTTGAGGTTTCTCTTCAGTGAGACAGGGATGTCCAGCTGAACGGTGCCGGCTTTAGGGGTTACACCTGCCCCCCCCCCCCCAGGTTCCTGCCTCACCCTCCCTCCATTGCTAGAGGGTCTGACTGGGTCTCAATTTTTTTTCTTCTTTCCCTTCTCTGTTAAAAAAAAAAAGGGAGACCACAGTTGCTACATTCTGCCCTGTTAGTGCTCACAACCAGCTCTTACTGGCTTCAATTGGTCCTAACAACAAGCTTGTAAGTATGTGTGTGTTTTTTTACTGTTGTTTGAACTTCAGGTTCTGTTTGGGAGTCTTAGTACTGTGGGTTCGTTCAACGTAAGTTTAAGGAATGGATATTTTATTGAGGCTACGTTTTATGACTAGAAATCTGTTGAGGGAGCCGGGACTTTCCCGCCCTTTGCATGCACGCGCTTGGTTTCCTTGTGGGTTACAGCGTGGCAGTAGCGGTGCGATTTCATGCTCGCACTTGTTCTTCACATTGGGTTTCAGTGCAGCAGTTGTAGTCCTGTTTATTCCGAGGCTCTCTTTCGTTGGTGTTTGTCGCGGCCATGCGCAGCTGATTGTGCAGGTGCCGGTTTATAGCAGCGCGCATGAGATGGGACATGTTTTTTCTGGCGCTGTGGGAAGCACCGCACCATTCTTCTAGTTATTCCCCAAGTCTGATTTTCTTTCTATGTAAACCGCAGCAGAGTAAATTTTGCGGGGCTTGAATCCGACTATGTTTCTAGGAGCGTTGATGCAGCGGCCACGTGTCGGCAAGAATCAGGTGCACGCTTGGCTCTCTGGCGATGGCGGGAGAGCTGCAGCCTTCCGGTAGTTTATTTCTAGCTGACTTTGGTCAGGGTATGCTGCGGCTTCTCTACTTTATGGTTCTGACAAGTTGTACGCATTTCACCAGCTTTGGGACAAGCTTGGACAGATTTATATGACTACTAGTCTTATAGCCCGTTACATTAACGGGTGCTAGAATATATGTGTGTGTGTCTGTCTTTATTTCTTTCTCTCTCTCCATAGCCGCTTTCTGTCTTTCTGTCTTTCTTTTTCCTCGGCTGTCCACCCATTCTCCCTTCCTTTTACCTTCCCTGTGTCCACCACTACCCCTTCACTGCTCCCCTTATCCAGCAGCAGCTCTTCTCCCTTTTTTAAATCTCCCCCCCGTCCATCAGCACCTCTTTCCTGCACACCTGGCGGAACAGAGCCACGACGGTGTTCTGCGCTTCCCACAGCGCAAACACCACTTAACCGCCTCGGCTGCCATGTAATTCAATTTTTTTTTTTTTTTCAAAGTAAAAACACCAAACAGGAAGGAGCACGACGGAAAACGCCAACTACACACCAAAATGCCCGTAAAACCCTCAATCAGCACCAGATACCCCAGAGAGAGAAGACCAACTCACCAAACCTCCTACTGGACCCAACAGGACAAAAGTTATGGCTGGCAGTTGTAAGTTGTAAGCTGACAATAAAGTACAGCACAGCTTCACACTGAGAGGCTCTTGTTTTTTGTTTTACTAAGGAAAGAAGAAAATTGAGAGCCCAAAATAAACCTCTCAATCCACTGGAGGGGAGGGTGGAGCAGGGGACTACCTGTTAAATCAGTTTCTCTATCTCCGCCTGCTGGTAGAGGTATGCTATCCCATTGGTCTCTGGATTCATCTGCTGCGTCTAAAGGAAAGAAAATTAACAGGTAAGAACATCATTTTTCCATCTTATTCCTTAGGCTCCTTGCGTTCGTGTACATTCACTTGAGTTTGTGGCCTGTTCCTTTCTTGCATTTCCTTCCCTCTTGTGTCCTTTTCGATCTGTTTTGCCTGTAATCTGGTGAGTCTTTCCCTTTATCTTCTTGCATGGTATCCTCCGGGTATACCGGTTCCCGAACCATTGACTCTCTCTCTTGGTCGACTGTCAGCTTTCCCCTTCTTCCTAGTTTAAAAACTTCTCTCTTGATGCTGCTTGCAAGTAACCTCGTTCCATCTCTGCTGAGGTGGAGTCCGTCCTTCCTGTATAGCTTGCTCTTCCCCCAGAATGTCGTCCAGTTGCGCACGAAGTGGAATCCTTCCTCACACCATGTACATGCAAATAGATCTCATGCATATTCATTGGGGAAATTCTGAAAACCTGAGTGGATTGTGGCCCCCGAGGACCAACTTTGATACCCCTGCTCTACAGCATTGAGTCTCTTGATGCAGGCCAAGCACAGATACCATCGCTCTCCAACTCTACACACAACATAATCTTATTAATACATAATGGTAACCACAAAATTAAATAAACACAAACCACACTGTACACCCAGAAAATGTTAATTATCATTTAGTCAGGGGTGGTTTTTTTTTTTTGGTTTTCTTTCCAAAGAAGTCAAGGCCGATGGCTTTAAAATATGCAATCAGTAACAACTATAGAAAAATAGACAAATATAGACAGCGGATATAAATTCATAAGACTGACACATTTTGTTCACTAAATTGAAAATAAAAATATTTTTCCTACCTTTGTTGTCTGGTGATTTCATGAGTCTATGGTTGTATTTCCAATATTTCTTCCTTTCTGCTTCCTCTCCTGCAGACCCCATTCCCTCCCCTGAAGCCAACCCGTCCACAGAAGCCGCAGCCGCCGCTGGGGATCTCTACCTGCTCCCCGCAATCAGGGTGCCTCCATCTGCACCCCCCCCCAGCAGCAACTCCATGCCATGGTGCGTGCAGCAGCCAGCTCACAAGCTTTCCCCCTGACCTCAATTCTGATGTCGAGAGAAAGTCCTGGGCCAGCCAGGCAACGATTGGCTGGCCCGGAACCTTGTCTCTGATTTTAAAATTGACGTCAGGGGGAAGGCTTGTGGGCCAGCTGCTGCATGCGCCATGGGTTGCTGCTGGGGGGAGGGGAGGGTGCAGATGGAGGCAGGGAGGCACCCAGTGGCAGCTTCGGTGGGAGGCAGGACGGGATCCCTGGCGGCGGCCTGGCTGCATACCCCCAACAGGCGGCCCGTGTACCCCGTGTTGAGAAACACTGCTCTAGGTCGCCACCACTCAACACCCTGATGCACCAATAGTACTGGCTGTTGAACTAAGGGTATCGCTGCAGCTGTTCAAGGAGCAACTCAAGAGTTTTTCAGGAGGGAGAAATTGCACGCAACACTGGTGCTAACATTGAATCTCTCGGTACCAGCCCAGCCTAAGCATGGCATATTGAGGCCATGGGGTACCGATTCCAGATCTACATCGAGGCATCGGTCTACCTCTCATTGATCTGTCAGTAGACATTGACGCTTTCCATTGAAGCATCGACGCTCTTCATCAATTAGACACTATATATTGAGGCACCATCATTCTACATCGCATCAATCCCATCCTTCCATGGATAAGAGAACTTCTTATTCTTCTTCATCAGATCGGTACCTTAGACATCGAGGAGCATCGTCTTGTTCTCTTCGTTCTCCATTACATTCTTCATCTTACAGAAAGTCACCTGTGGGGGGGGGGGCGGTGTGCCTGCAGTTGATTCTGATCTATCACATCACCACACTGACTGAGTGTGAGCCCACTTTGTCTGTTCCTGAATCATATGGCATACCTTCAGATCCATCTCCTCCTCCTCCAAGAAGATGATCTCCTCCTGAAGGACTTGCTTTTACTAAATACATTAGATGGGCATGGCCCTCTCTATCAAATAAGAAGCTGATACTGAGCCCAGGGCAGAGCTACTTGTTGTCTTAGAAGCATAGAAACATAGAAATAGACGGCAGATAAGGGCCCACGGCCCATCTAGTCTGCCCACCTTAATGTCCCTCCCCTACCTTTGCCCTGTGAAGAGATCCCATGTGCCGATCCCATTTGGCCTTAAAATCAGGCATGCTGCTGGCCTCAGTCACCTGTAGTGGAAGACTATTCCAGCGATCAACCACTCTTTCAGTGAAAAAGAATTTCCTGGTGTCACCTCGTAGTTTCCCGCCCCTGATTTTCAACGGATGCCCTCTTGTTGTGGTGGGACCCTTGAAAAAGAAGATATCTTCCTCCGCCTCGATGCGGCCCGTAAGATACTTGAACGTCTCGATCATGTCCCCCCTCTCTCTGCGCTCCTCGAGCGAGTATAGCTGTAATTTGTCAAGCCGTTTTTCGTATGGTAGATCCTTGAGTCCCGAGACCATCCGGGTGGCCATTCTTTGCACCGACTCCAGTCTCAGCACATCCTTGCGATAATGCGGCCTCCAGAATTGCACACAGTATTCCAGGTGGGGCCTCACCATGGATCTATACAATGGCATAATGACTTCCGCCTTACGACTGACGAAACCCCTTCGTATGCAGCCCATGATTTGTCTTGCCTTGGACGAAGCCTGCTCCACTTGATTGGCAGACTTCATGTCCTCACTGACGATTACCCCCAAGTCTCGTTCTGCTAGGATCTCGCCATTAAGGGTATAAGACTTGCATGGATTCTGGCTGCCCAGGTGCATAACTTTGCATTTTTTGGCATTGAAGTTGAGTTGCCATGTCCTAGACCATCGCTCCAGTAGGAGTAGGTCGTGCATCATGTTGTCGGGCACTGAATCTTCGTCTGTTGTGCATTTGCCCACTACATTACTCAGTTTGGCGTCATCGGCGAATAATGTTATTTTACCTCGAAGCCCTTCTGCCAAGTCTCTTATAAAGATGTTGAATAGGATTGGGCCCAAGACTGAGCCCTGTGGTACTCCACTAATCACCTCCGTCATTTCGGAGGGGGTGCCGTTCACCACCACCCTTTGGAGCCTACCTCCAAGCCAGCTCCCAACCCATTTCGTCAATGTGTTACCTAATCCTATAGAACTCATCTTGCTCAGTAACCTGCGGTGTGGTATGCTATCGAATGCTTTGCTAAAGTCCAGGTACACGATGTCCAGGGACTCCCCAATATCCAGCTTCCCCGTTACCCAGTCAAAGAAGCTGATCAGGTTGGATTGGCAGGATCTCCCCTTAGTAAATCCATGTTGTCGGGGATCCCATAGATTCTCCTCATCCAGGATCTTATCTAATTGGTGTTTGATTAGAGTTTCCATTAGTTTGCTCACTATCGATGTTAGACTCACTGGTCTGTAGTTTGCTGTCTCTATCTTTGAGCCTTTCTTGTGGAGTGGAATGACGTTAGCCGTCCTCCAGTCCAACGGGATTATGATGAACCTCCTAAAGAGCTTCTTAAGTTACCATTGCATAAATTGCATAATCTTCTTAAGGAGGCCCTCTTTTGAAACTGGGAGACTCCTCTTTCTGTTACTGCAGCCCCAAGAAAAATTGACTCATTCTACAAAATTTCTTGTCCTGGATTTTACAAACTGCAACTACAACACCAATTGTTGCTTGTGGAATTTACCCTTAAAAGTCCTCCAGTACCAGAGTTTGCTTCTGCACCACCAGGGCGTGAGGGTTGTACTATGCACAAATTTGGTCGCCGTCTCTACCAAAACTCAGTTGGCCAATAGATTGCTTAAGTACATCTTCTACATGTAATTCTATTTTAAACATCTTGTAAAGAAGTTGGCTAGTTAACTTATTTATAAATGATCTGGAAATTGGAACGACGAGTGAGGTGATTAAATTTGCTGATGACACTAAACTGTTCAAAATTGTTAAAACGCATGCGGATTGTGAAAAATTGCAGGCAGACCTTATGCAGGTGGCAGATGAAATTTAATGTGGACAAATGCAAAATGATGCATATTGGGAATAATAACCCCAATCACAGTTACTGGATGCTAGGGTCCACTTTGGGGGTTAGTGCCCAAGAAAAGGATCTGGGTATCATTGTAGACAAATCACCGTTCTGTTGTCATCGACCACAGACTACAAAACCTTCAAGAAAGATACTAAAACCTTACTCTTCAAAAAATACATAAAACCTATCTAACTCGACCAGCTCCTACCCAAACCCCACCTACCCACTCTATACCCTTAATATACTCTAATATGCCTCTAACTACCTAACTAATGCTAAAATGCCTCTATTTACCCAACAATTACCATCTTAAGATATTGGCAACTCTTTGGTAATTCTTATTACCCAACGTTTATCACCTTAAGATCGCGACAACTCATTGATAATTCTTATGTAACTCTTATGACATCTCTTATGCTATTCCTGTAAACTTTTATGTAATCTCTGAAAACTTTTATGTAATCCGCCTTGAACCACAAGGTATTGGCAGAATAGAAATCACTAATTAATATGATGAAACCTTCCGCCCAATGTGCGGTGATGGCCAAAAAAGCAGGGGTGCAGCTCATGCCGTCTTCCCCTGAATTTGTGGTCCTCTTACACAAGGCCTTCCGCTTGCAGAGCTCTCAGTCACAGCAGGGGGAACCGGTTGGGGAGGGGGGCTGCTGCGCCAGCCGTTCTATGTCAGCCTCAGGTAGAGTCACAGGTGGTGAAGCGGTGTAGAGTGATTCCCTTTGTATCACTCCATGGTGCGACCTCACCTTGAGTATTGCATTCAGTTCTGGTCTCCTTAATCTAAAGAAAGAGATAGTGGCACTAGAAAAGGTTCAAAGAAGAGCGACCAAGATGATAAAGGGGATGGAACTCCTCTTGTAAGAGGAAAGACTAAAAAGGTCAGGGCTCTTCAGCTTGGAAAAGAGACGACTGAGGGGAGATATGATTGAAGTCTATAAAATCCTGAGTGGGGTAGAATGGGTACAAGTGGATCGATTTTTCACTCTGTCAAAAAGTACAAAGACTAGGGGACATGCAATGAAGTTACAGGGAAATACTTTTAAAACCAATAGGAGGAAAAAAATTTTTCACTCAGAGAAGAGATAAGCTCTGGAACGTGTTGCTATAGGTTGTGGTAAGAGCCGATCACATAGTTGGTTTTAAGAAAGGTTTGGACAATTTCCTGGAGGAAAAGTCTGTAGTCTGTTATTGAGAGAGACTTGGGGGAAGCCACTGCTTGTCCTGTATCAGTAGCATGAAATGGTGCTTAAAATAAAATTTCAAAGCACCTACTGGTGCCTAAACAAATGACACTGGAATGGCGCCTAACACAAATGTAGGCATGGCTAATGCTGGAAGTGGTTATTCATGTAGGCTTTGAAAATGTAGGCTTTGAAAACCTTGGCCAACATTTCTGGCACCTATCTATGCTGGAGGTGTGATTCTCTAAATGGTGCTGTCATGTGATTCATACCAACAAATGCACCATTTTTAAGAATCTGGCAGTTTTTACACCATACAGATATTTAATTGCAAGTTAATATAAAAATGTTAGGACTTCAAATTGCACTGGTAATGGTTGCTTCATAGCAGTTGAGCGTCAGTAGAGCAAAATGGAGTTATCTGATGTGCAAGCTGAGAGGACAATAAAATTTACGAAGAGCTTTAGGATTTCCAAGTTGGGATATTCATCCACCCAGAGTTGGTATAGTGTGGTGCTTTAAACCTTCAGGAAAGAATATCTAAGAATAGTTAGTTGGGAGTTTGCAGATCCTGGTTGGTGTCTTACACATTGGATTTGGCATTTCTTGGTTTATCTGATTCAACATTTGTAAACTTTTATTATACACAGTGGACTACCATTCTGGGGTAGGATAATTTTCATGATCTCAGGATCTTTGTCTGTTGTTTACAAGACAAGCAATTCATGTCTGGTGCAAAGCAGCTTATGGATGCACATTGCTGGAGCTGTGACTGCAGCTAGTATTATAATTGCCAACTCAGCTGATATCCATCTATTAAAAAAACCCAATGTTTTGTTTGAAATATTGGCTCTGCTTCTGAGTAAAGCGGTCATAGGGTTTTGCACTACAGTTTTAGCTTCTTGCTTTGGGTGTTTGACTGTGTGCCATAACTTCTTCCTTTCTCGTAGGCCTGAGAATTTAATAGAAAAAAAGCAAGACAACCCTTGACACAGAAAAGTCTGTAATTGTTATAGAGGTAATTTGAATCAAGACCTCAGCATAAATAGAATCTAGACCTTACCATAAGCAGAAGCTCAGTTCCAAATTCAGTAAACACCCCACCATCATCTCATGAAAAGGACCCTAGGATTGAAAGACTTCTCTAACAATGAGATCTTTGGAAATAGTCAAATGATTTCCTAAACGCATTTTCCAGTGACAGCTCTATTGAAAAGTAAATATCAATTTCTTTCTGTTAAAAACAAAAAAAGCCCATGTGACCTGCCTGCTTTCACAGTCTTTCTTTTCTCGTTGCCCAGTATCTGAGGAGTGCCTAGAAGATGGCTGATGAGTAGAAAGTTAAAAAGCATCATACTAATCTTACTCTAGCCTCTCTTTTCCTCTTCAGGGGTCCTTAGAGGAGGAGGAGGTTGAGGTACTTTAAGTGGAGGACACAATGGCTAGGGAAGTGGATGACCCCACTGCGCTGCATCTGTTCCTACCTCGCTGCGTCTGTTCCACAGAAAGGAGCTGTTTGGTTTTATTTCTAAAGCATTGCAGGATCTGAATATATCTTGGGCCAGTCTGCAGGGAGAGGGGACAGTGAACCCCTTTATGGCGGGCACAAGAAAACCACCTAAAACTTTTCCAGTCCACGAGGCCATGCAGGAGCTTATCTCAGCGCAATGGAACATGCCAGAGTCGGGCCTCCGGGTAGCTAAGGCAGTGCATCAATTGTACCCAGTGGCACAGGATGAGCTGAAGAGATTTAAGCTCCCGTGGGTGGACGCTTTGGCAGTGGTTACCAAGAAGACTACCTTGCTGGTTGAAGGGGGTATGGCCCTGAAAGACACCCAAGATCGTAAGATTGAGTCTTTGCTAAAGCTTTCTTTCAAGGTGGCGGCTGTCACTTTACAGGCGGCAGTGTGTAGTTCCTATGCTGCGTGCTTGTTTCTGCAATGGGTGCAACAGATGGCGGATGAGAGAATAGAGTCAGGAGTGGCTCTCCCATCTGAGTTTGCAAAAACAGGTTTATTGTATTTGGCAGATGCCTTATATGATGTTATTCGTGCATCAGCAAAGCAGATGGCCCTTTCGGTGGTTTCTCGCAGATCGGTGGGCGGCAGATGCAGCTTCCAAGCTTAGATTCGTCAGACTGCCTTTTAAGGGTTGACTGGTGAAGATATGGACAAGTTGGTGAAGGATTTTGGTGATTACAAAACTCAGAGATTGCCGGAGGATAAGCCCAAGGGACCATTGAGGGTCTCGCCGTCCCGGTCCCCTTTCCAGGACACCAAACAGCATAGACCAGGGAAACCAACGTTCACTTCAGCTTACGGGTCCGGCTTTCCTTCCAAACCTAAGTTTCCACAGATGAATTCCTTTCGTCCTGCAAAACCCCCAAACTATCAGCCAGCCTGTCCTTCAGCAGTGTGTAATTCACAATAATGGGGTCTCGACTCCCTCCTCCAGGCCCATGGGGAGGCGGCTGTCTTTCTTGTCGGAGTGGGCCAAAATAACGTCAGATCAGTAGGTCTTGGACATTATTCGAGAAGGTTACAAATTAGAATTATCCTCTCCCATCGCAGATTCTTTCTTGATTTCCCTGTGCGCGGGGGTAGTCAAGTGGGAGTTTGAGAAGCTTTCTGTAACTTCTTCTGGATCTTGGAGTGGTTGTGCCAGTTCCGCCAGAGCAGAGGGGCCAGGGAGGTATTCCATTTACTTCGTTGTGCCCAAGAAAGGGAGATTGGTCAGATTGACTCGTTTGAGATCCAAAACCAATCAGTTTCTCCATGTCAGGTATTTCCGTATGGAAACGGTGAGATCGCTCATTGTGGCGGTTCAGCCAGGAGAGTTTCTTACGGACTCGATCTGAAGGAGGTCTACTTGCACATTTCCATTTTGCTGCCGCATCAATGATATCTTTGCTTTTCAGTGCTCTGACACCATTATCAGTTTCGGTTTTACCACGGCTCCAGGGACTTTTTCAAAGGTGATTGTGGTAGTGGCGGCCTTCCTTCGCAGGGAGAGGATTCGGCTCCATCCTTGGATGACTGGTTGATTCTGGCATCATCCAGGCATCTTCTTCAGTCATTGGGTTGAGTCATCAACTTTACAAAGAGCTCTCTGATTCCCTCACAATAATTGGAACATCTGGGGGTATGGTTTGACACAACTGTGGGGAAAGTGTTTCTTCCCAGGGTTCGGGGTGACAAAGTTGCAGTCTCAGGTTCACCTTCATCAGTCCCCGAGGCCGCAAGTTTAGGATTATATTCAGGTTTTTGGCTCAATGGTAGCGGTTCTGGAGGTTGTGCCTTGGGTGCGATTTCACATGAGGCCACTTCAGCAGTCGTTTCTCTCTCGGTGGTCCCCTGTGTCTCGGGACTACAATCGTCTACAATGGATGCATCGGACCTTATTCAAAATGGAGTGGTGGCTGCACGAGACCAATCTGTTCAAGGGTATGCACCTGGCGTCACCGGAATGAGTCGTGGTCAGGATGGGGGGGCTCGGTGCCTTCAGTTCTCAACACAGGGGGTGTGGTTTCCGGAGGGTGGAATTGAGGGTGATCTGACTGGTGCTCCGAGCTTTTCGGCCCTTGGTTCAGGGGTGGCCGATGAGGGTTCTTTCGGACAGTGGCATGGCGGTAGCTTATATCAACTGGCAGGGGGGTACCTGCAGTCCTCAGTTGGCGTGCTTCTTTGGGCAGAATCCCACATTCTTCTGTCGGCAGCCCACATTGCAGGAAAGGTAAACGTGCAAGCAGACTTTCTCAGCAGAAACCTCTTAGATCCCGGGATGTGGGAACTGTCCTACAAGGCGTCCGAGCTCGTTGTACAAAGGTATGGTCTTCAGAAATAGATCTCATGGTGTCAGTGTAAAATGTGAAGCTATCACGATTCTCCAGCAGGCATCGGGGTCAGAGGGGTGGACGTGCTGGCTTTTCCATGAACTCCGCGTCGTCTTCTTTGTTTCCCCCTGGCTGATGATCGGTCAGGTGCTGCATTGCTTTCAGGGCAAGGTGATCCTGGCAGCTCTGGATTGGCCACGCCATCCGTGGTATGCAGGTCTGTTCGGTCTTTTTGAGGGGCGAACAGTTGCAGTTCTCAATGACACTGGATTACTCATCCAGGGTCCGATCAATGTGGAAAATCCGTCCCACTTTTGTTTTACGGCCTAGCTCTTGAAAGATTGTGGCGGAGGTGTAAGGGATATTCGGAGCAGGTTATTTTGACTCTTCTCCAGGCAAAAAAGAGATCTGCGTCTTATGCTAGAGTGGAGGGTTTTCGATTCTTGGTGTGGTGCGCAGGGTATTTCGCCCTTCCAGGCTTCTCTCTCACATTCTTTCATTTCTGCAAGATGGGGTTGCCAAGGGGGTGACGTATAATTCCCTTAAAGTTCAAGTGGCGGCCATTGCTTGTTACTGGAGCAAGGTGTCTCACTTTTCTCTGGCGTCTCAGCCTGATGTTGTTAGGTTCCTGAAAGGGGTTCAATGCATTCATTCTGTTGTTAAAAGGTTTTGTTTGGAGTAGAGTTTTAAGTTGGTGCTTGGGAGGTTACAGAAGGTCCAATTCAAGCCTTCTGCTAAGGCGACACTGAAGGATGTGACGCTGAAAGTGGTTTTTCTGGTGGTCATGGCTTCGGCTAGGCGGGTATCTGAATTACAGGCTTTAACATGCAGGGATCCTTTTTTTGAGATTTACAAATTCTGGGGTAATGGTTCGGACCGTACTGTCCTTTCTTCCTAAAGTGGTCTCATCCTTTCATGTTAACCAGTCTGTCTTCCAGTTTTCAGAGAGGAGAACTGTGGCTTGAGATTTCATTCCTTGCGTCTCCTAGATGTCCGTAGGATACTTCTCCACTATCTGCAGGTTACTACATTATCTACAGGTGTTTAATCACCTCTTTGTGTTGTTTGCAGGACGCAACAAAGGTTTGGCGGCATCTAGAGCTTCCATCGCTCAATGGGTCAGAGAGACAATTTCTTCCTCTTATTTGCTGGCAGTAAAACCATTGCCAGAGGATCTCGGTGCTAATTCGACCCGAGCTGTGGCGACATCATGGGGGCTTGCCTTGGAAGAGATCTGTCGGGCAGCTACGTAGTCTTCCAAGAATACATTTTCTAAGCATTACCAGTTGGATGTGGCAGTGCAAGTGGAGGCTGCTTTTGGTGCTTCGGTCATTGCGGAAGCGGCGTTTGCTTTCCACCCAAATTAAGGATTGCTTTGCTACATCCCACTAGTCTGGATTCATCTGCTGCTCTTGCTAAGGAAGGAAAAATTATGTTCTTACCTGTTAATTTTCTTTCCTTTAGATGCAGCAGATGAATTCAGAGCGTATTTGTGATTGGTTTGCGTTTTGGGTGTTATAGTTGGTAGTTGTAATCTGTATAGTTTAATTTTATACTTGTTATGGGAAAGAAGTTTTTTGTTCATACTGGTGATATTGCTGGTTTCCAATGTTTGGGCAAGAAGCGATACTGAGTGGACAGGAGTCGTTGCATCCCAGAGGGACACCAATAAATCAGTTCTATATCTCTACCTGCTGATAGATGTGTGCTATCCCACTAGTCTCTGGATTCATCTGCTGCATCTAAAGGAAAGAAAATTAACAGGTAAGAACATAATTTTTCCTTAGCCTACATAAGCAGAGACTGTGTGGTTCTATCACCCCTGGAACAGTTCTGATCCTCCTCACTGGTTTTCACAGGGGAAGGCATGTGGGGAGAGGGCGGGGATATATGATTGAAGTCTACAAAATCCTGAGTGGAGTAGAATGAGTATAAGTGGATCGATTTTTCACTCAGTCAAAAATTACAAAGACTAGGGGATAGTTGATGAAGTTACAGGAAAATACTTTTAAAACCAATTGGAGAAAATTTGTTTTCACTCAGAGAATAGTTAAGTTCTGGAACGCATTGCCAGAGGATGTGGTAAGAGCGGATAGCGTAGCTGGTTTTAAGAAAGGTTTAGACAAGTTCCTGGAGGAAAAGTCCATAGTCTGTTATTGAGAAAGACAAGGGGGAAGCCACTTCTTGCCCTGTATCGGTAGCATGGAATATTGCTACACTTTGGGTTTTGGCCACCGTGAGAATGGGCTACTGGGCTTGATGGACCATTGGTCAGACCCAGTAAGGGCTCTTAAGTTCCTGATACAGCTTTCAATTGGCTTGCTTCTCATAACAAGGCCTCTGGCTATCAATTGTGTCCCTTGAGTAGAGGACATCAGAAATTTGTCATTGCAACATCTACCAAACTTGACGTGTCTAGTGTAAAAAATCCCAAAGCATCTGACAGATTGCTATTTTAAGAAGAAGCTACACCGAAGGAAAAATGAAGTAACTGCACAGCGGAAGGCAGACCAGAAGCCCATGGACTCTCACTCCTGCCTCTCATCAAGAAAGTGTCCTAGCTTCGTGGTTACCTGTGTTCTTCATTTTCCCTTTCCAATGGAGTTTATCATCATAAACTAGTGTTCTAAAAAGTTAATAGCAAATTTATTTAAAATGTTTGGAACCATAAAAAAAGGACTTCAAATTGTGCATAGTGTGTTGTTAATTCCATTGAAAACAGACTGCAGCGGTTTAAATAATATTAGTATTGACAATTATCCCAGGACAAGCAGGCAGCATATTCTTGACTGATGGGTGACGGCATCGACAATTTTAGAGTGATTGCACTCTAAGAACTTAGAAAGTTCTAGTTAGGCCGCACCGCGCGTGCGCGAGTGCCTTCCCGTCCGACGAAGGCGCGCGGTCCCCAGTTTCTTAGTTTCCGCGGAGCTAAGAAGACGCGTGTTTTCAACGGCTGTTGGAAAATTTTTTCTCGCCTTCCCGCTCGCGCATTTTTTCTTGTCGTGAAGTGTTCACGTTCTTGTTTTCTTTCTTTTCTTAAAACCCTCTCGGCTCATCCTTTGGTTTCTAGGTTCATGAGGGGCCTTTTCAATGTGAAACCACCTCTTAAGCCCCCTCCTGTAGTCTGGGATCTCAGTGTGGTTCTTTCTGCTTTAATGAAGCCTCCTTTTGAACCTTTGGCCACAGCGCATTTCAAATTTCTTACTTGGAAAGTGGTCTTCCTTATAGCTCTCACTTCTGCCAGGAGGGTCAGTGAGCTGCATGCACTAGTGGCCGATCCACCTTTCACTGTTTTTCACCATGATAAGGTGGTCCTTCGTACACATCCAAAGTTTCTCCCTAAGGTTGTGTCTGACTTTCATCTTAATCAATCCATTGTCCTACCTGTATTTTTTCCAAAGCCTCATTCTCATCCAGGTGAACAGGCTTTGCATACCTTGGACTGTAAACGTGCTCTGGCTTACTATCTTGAACGCACCAAACCTCACAGATCATCTCCTCAACTGTTTTTGTCCTTTGATCCTAACAAGTTGGGTCATCCTGTATCTAAACGCACCCTATCCAATTGGCTTGCTGCTTGCGTTTCATTCTGTTATGCTCAGTCGGGCCTGACACTGGAAGGTTCTGTCACGGGCCACAAGGTTAGAGCTATGGCAGCGTCTGTAGCTTTCCTCCGTTCCACTTCCATTGAGGAAATCTGCAAGGCTGCTACTTGGTCCTCAGTTCATACTTTTACATCTCACTATTGTCTGGATGCATTCTCCAGATGGGATGGACACTTCGGCCAATCTGTTTTACAACATTTGTTTTCCTAATGGCCAACCTTCCCTCCATCCCTCTTTTTGTTAGCTTGGAGGTCACCCATCAGTCAAGAATATGCTGCCTGCTTGTCCTGGGATAAAGCACAGTTATTTACCGTAACAGGTGTTATCCAGGGACAGCAGGCAGATATTCTTGCGTCCCTCCCACCTCCCCGGGTTGGCTTCTTAGCTGGCTTATCCTAACTGGGGACCGCGCGCTTTCGTCGGGCGGGAAGGCACTCGCGCACGCGCGGTGCGGCCTAACTAGAACTTTCTAAGTTCTTAGAGTGCAATCACTCTAAAATTGTCCGTACCGGGGCTCCGTCGGTGCCGTCACCCATCAGTCAAGAATATCTGCCTGCTGTCCCTGGATAACACCTGTTATGGTAAGTAACTGTGCTTTCTTGTTGACTCTTGTATGTTGTAGAACATTTAAAAAATGGTACAAATGAGGATAAAACTACCTTTTAAATATATATATAGTACAAGTTTAGGTTTGAAACATTTCTTTTTTTATTTTGTTGTGCCTAATAGGGCATTTTAAACAGTTGATGGAGAGTTGGAAAGAAAAAATGAACTTGCTGTCTCCTTTAGTTTTTAGCTTGAATATCTATGTGGAGAATTAACATCCTTTTATCAAGCTGCGCTAGAAGTTTTTAGCACAGGCCAGCAAGGTAAGTGCTCTGATGCTCATAGGAATTCTATGAGCGCCAGAGCATTTCCTGTGCCAGTTAGTGCTAAAATCCTCTAGTGCAGTTTGATAAAAGGGGCCCTAAGGAAATATTAAAAAATGGAATTTAGAGATAGGCTTCTAAGACATTACCTGAAGGATGTGTGTGTGTTAGATGTCTGCACGGGAACGGGGATTGCGGGAATCTTGTGGGTCCCACGGGGACCCCCCTCTGTCTCACGGGACTCCCACAGACACCCCCTCTAGCCAATGGGACTCCCACGGCGATGAAGGCTTTGGAAACAGGGTTCGTCCATATAATATAATGGACACGTCAGCCTTAGTAAAAGAGGGGGTTTATAAGTTAATTACCTGAACAGAAAACAAAAAAAAGGTTCCATCAAAGAGATTCCACAAGGAAAACAGCAGCGCAAACATAAAAGAAACTGGAATTGATGATCTTGTCAGAAGTAAATGCTGCTTTTTATGGGGACGGGCGGGGATGGAGGTAATTCCTTGCGCAGATGGGTGGGGATGGAGAGGATCCTGATGGGGACGGGTGGGGACAGAGAGGATCCTGATGGGGACGGAGAGGATCCTGGCGGAGACGGGCAAGATTTCTGTCCCCGTGCAACTCTAGTGTGTGTATGGTGCCTCATGAAAGTTTTCACATCCAAAAGAACATAAGAGTTGGACTTTGTCCTAGTATGGCATCAAGCCCAGTATCTCTGTTTCCAATCCAGGTCACAAAATACCTGGCAAAATCCCAAAAGAGTAAGACAAATTTTATGCTGCCTGTCCTAGAACTAAGCAATGGATTTTTTTTCAAGTCTATCTTAATAAAGGCTTATGGACTTTTAGGAAATTACCCAAACTTTTTTTAGACTCTACTAAGCTAACTGCTTTCACCACATTCTCCAGCAACAAATATCAGAGTTTAATTATATATTAAATGAAGAAATGTATTCTCTACATTTTGTTTTAAAGTTTACTACTTAGTAGTTTCATTGCATGCCCCTTAGTCCTATTATTTTTGGAAAGAGTAAACAAGTGATTCACATCTGCTTGTTCCACTTCATTTAGTATTTTATAGCCTTCTATCTTTATCATTCCTGAGCCATCTCTTCTCCAAGCTGAAGAGCCCTAGATGCTTTAACCTTTCCTCATAATGGGATGGTATGACTTCCTCGTTTTCCATTTCTTTCCTGATAATTCCTAACTTTCTATTTGCTTTCTTAGCTGTCACTGCACACTGAGCAGCGGGTTTCAATGTATCATCAAGGATGATACTTAGATCCTTCTCCTGGGCAGAGTCCTTATTAGAGGTCTGCACGGGAACGGGGATTGCAGGAATCCCTTGGGGGTCCCGCGGGAATCCCCCCCTAACCCACGGGACTCCCACCAACACCCCCTCTAGCCAACGGGACTCCCACAGGGATGGAAGGCTTTGGAAGCAGGGTTTGTCCATATAATATAATGGACATGTCAGCTTTAGTAAAAAAGGGGGTTTAAGTTAATTACCTGAACAAAAAACAAAAAAAGGGTTCCACCAAAGAGATTCCACAAGGAAAGCAGCAGCGCAAACACAAAAGAAACTGGAATTGATGATCCTGTCAGAAGTAATTGCTGCTTTTTATGAGAACGCGCGGGGATGGAGGTAATTCCTTGCGGGGAGGGGTGGGGATGGAGAGGATCCTGACGGGGAGGGGTGGGGACGGAGAGGATCCTGATGGGGACGGGTGAGGACAGAGAGGATCCTGGCGGGGACAGACGGGGATGGGTGGGGATTTCTGTCCCCGTGCAACTCTCTATTCCTTATACATTGGTTGCATTCCCTCTACTGCATTCCATCCTCTGATGTCACTGGCGGGAATGCAGCAGAGACAAACCTGCAGGGCTAATGCAGGTTGCCTCTAGGAATTGCGGTTGGCGACAGCTTTGAGATAGACCCGGGGAGCAGTGGAGTTAAGAGAGAAATGGGTAAATTCTTGGCTACAAGCGGAGAATAGGGAGAGATGGAGAGAGAAGAGTGAAGTGCCACCACTGAGGTGCTATAGAAATAATAATAATAGTAGTAGTAATTGCCTCATGGGCCACTAGACTGATTTGGCACAGGCCCACCTGTAATTACATCACTGGAGTAGGGGGGTGGCTGTTTTTTGTTTTCTTCATCCAAGGGTTTTTAAAGTAAAATGGGCTCAAATTGGATAAATCAGTGCATCCCAGGAAAATTTTAAGGACAAGTACAGGCAGTCCTCAGTTTAAGAACACCTGACTTAACATCAAACTCGTACTTAATGAACCGGGGTCCTGCCTCTCCCTTCCTCTGTGAACATGCCTCTTCTTCCTCCCTTCTTGTCCAAACACGACCCGCCTCCATTCCATGTCCCAATGTGCCCCTCGTCGTCTTTCCCTCTGTTCTGCATCCTTAATTTGTTCCGCCTCCTGCGGTGTTTAACTTGTCTGGCTGGCCTCCTCCTTCCATCGCAGTTCTTTGCAAAGCTGCAGCTTGCAGCTGACACGGCAGCCTGACTCTTTGTGTCTCCCATGGGTGTTTACCTCCTCTGGCCGGCTCTTTCCTCCCATCGCAGTTCTCTGCAAAGCCATAGCTCACGGCTAACAAAACAGCCTGACCCTTTGTGCCTCCCTTGGGTATTTACTTCTCTGGCCGGCTCTTTCCTCTCAGTGGCACTTCTATTCGCGAAGCCGCAATCACTGGTTCCTGGACGAGCCTCGTTCATGAACCTGCGACTTCGTGAACAAAAGTGCTACTGAGAGGAGAGAGCCAGCCAGAGGAAGTAAATACCCACAGGAGGCACAAAGTGTTAGGCTGTTGTGTCAGCTGCGAGCCGCGGCTTTGCAAAGAGATCTGCAATGGGAGAAGGTAAACACCCGTGGGAGGCACAAATTTGGGATGCAGAATGGAGGGGGATGAGGGGCACGTTGGGACACAGGAGGAGGAGGGCCATGTTGGAACACAGAAGGGATGGGAGGGAGTACAAACTTCAGATGGATGGAAGGAAGAAAGGAGGGGAGGGAGCATGAACTTGGGAAATAGAATGGAACAATGAAGGGAGTGAGGGAAAAAGATGCTGAGGTGGGAAAGGGAATAGAAAGGGAGAATTGTTGGGCATGGTGTCTGAGAGGGAATAAGACAGTGCACATGGGGAAATGAAGAAAGAAGTGAATTGTGGGCCATAGAGAGGGAGAAAGAAATATTGGACTTGGTGGGTGAGGCGTGATACATGGAGAAAAGAGGTGAGAGGGAGAAATGTCAGATGTGGTGGTGGAGAAGCAATAGTGGGATGGATGAAGAACAGTGGCGGGTGTCAAACATTGGAATGCTCTGCCAGGCATACTGCGATTTTCTGTTGTAAAGATTAATTTTAAGAAAATATTTAAAACGCAGCTCTTTGTTAATGCTTTACTATGAAAATGTTGCTATTTCTGTTCTTCCTGTAAGATTCAGTGCTAATGAATATTTGGGTTTTAACTTTCTACAGTTTTATTGCTGAATGTTTAATTGATAATATGTTTTTCCACATCTATGCGACTAAAGGGCGATCAGTATATTATGCATGTAACCAACATGTTAACCGCATAGTTCTATGCGGTATATAAATTTTTAAATAAACCACCTATCTTTTCTTTTCTATTTAATCTACAGTACTTTTATTTTGAGGATTGTTTCTTTAATGCTTTTAAAGACTGTGTATTGTACAGGATCAGAGTTACAAACAAATTCAACAAAAGAATGGTTCAACTTGAGAATGGTTCTTAACCTGGGGGCTGCCAGTATTTACCGATTTAGCACAGTGGTGTAGGTTCTGCCAATAATGTGAGCTTTTTTAGGTTGACTGGCTGGTTATAGTCTGTGAATTGCAGTCTTCGATGTCTTTTACCACAGATTTTCCATAGGAATGAGTTCTGGTCTTTGAGATGGCCACATAAGGAAATGCCACTTTTTCATACTGAGCTGTTTCATTGTTGCTTTTGCTTTGTGCTTAGGATCATTGCCCTAGTTTTAAATTGGTGGCAGAGGAATACATTTTTCTCCAGGTTCTGCCTTTGCTTTGCATCATGCATCATTCCCTGTCCCTGGTACTGCCAGACGTCCCCACAAAAAAAATGCTGTCATCATGTTTAATTTATTTTAACACATGGTCCATTTAGAAGGGGACAGTCTGTTAAGACAGTGGCCCAGATTCTCAAAACTTTAACGCCATCGCTAAACTGCTAAACTGGCGGTTTACCTTGTATGCATTTAGCGGCAGATTATCAAAACAATCTCTGTCAATAGCGAGCTTTCTAGCAGTCTCTGACAATGTCACAAGTCACCTGGAATGCACTTCCAGAGGACGTAATAGGACAGAGTACGGTACTGGAGTTCAAGAAAGGATTGGACAATTTCCTGCTGAAGAAAGGGATAGAGGGGTATAGATAGGGGGCTACTGCGCAGGTCCTGGACCTGTTGGGCCGCCACGTGAGCGGGCTGCTGGGCACGATGGACCTCGGGTCTGACCTAGTGGAGGCATTGCTTATGTTCTTATGTTGACATACAAATGGGCTCTTCAATATTGAAATGAGCCCTCTGGTGGATTCTTAAAAATGCTGAGCCATTTTCTAAAAGCGGCATCGGCTTTTGGTGACAAAAATAAGCGACTGGCCCAAGGTACCGATCAGTGTCAAAGACTGCTAGAAAGCCTGTATTATGATGCAGCGGGAGAGATGCCCATTCTCCCGCTGCATCGCAACACCCCCCCCCCCCCTCTGGAACGGCAGCGACACCTCCCTGCAGGGGAAGAGATGCAGATTCTCCCCCACTGCCAAGAAATCTTGGCCCCATGCCCCTCCAGCTACAGTAGGAGAGATGCCCACACTCCCCCGCTGGCAAGTGACCCCCTCACCCGCCATAAAATTCCTTCTGCCCCTGCCCCCTCCCTCTTACCTCCAAATTAGATGCATGGAGGGATGCGGACTCTCTCCTCCCTGCTGGCTTGTGTTGTCGAAAATTGGCCTTCCCTTCCCCAGTGCATCTTGGGATGCACCGTGAAGGGGCTTGATTGGCCCGGATGCTCCATAGAAGGTTCTATTTTGGATGATGCAGGCTAGCTGGGAGGATGTAATCAGCGTCCCTCAGGTCATCTACTTTAGAGGTAAAGGTGAGGGGGCGTCGGAGGCAGGGGAAGGGGCTTCGGAGGTGGGGGAAGTGTATGGCGGGGGGTCACTTGGTAACGAGAGAGAGTGGGCATCTCTCCCAGTGTGGGGGTTGCGCGCGGCATTTCTTGGCAGCAGGAGACAATCGGCATCTCTCCCGGGGGGTGTGTCTTGGCAGCGTCGGAGGCTGTTTTTGTGTAGGGGGTTTTCTGCGCATGTACTCATAGCTAATACCAACGATGGGCACATTCAAATATAGCAAATCTTCACTTGTGTCTGCTGACCTCATTTGTATGCGTGATTTTTTTGAGAATGTCTCGCTTTTTTCAATTCACTATCAAAACGGCTGCATTAGCAGACAGTCGCTTTTTAACGCAGTTTGTTTAAGAATCCTGGCCAATGTTGTCTTGGTAGCTTCAAACTGTTTGTGCTGTTCAATGATGGACCTGACAGTGCCCTGAGGGATATACAAACAAACCAACATTTTTTTTATAACCTTTCCTCATTTTGTTTTGAATTCCCTTTTCCCAGAGTGTATTCTGCAGCTGTTCTCTGAGTGCCGTCAAGAAATATCTTTAAGTTTTTAGATTAGTTAATTGTGATTGGACACAAGTGAGCTCTATTTAAAATTATGATCTTATTGAGGCAATTTTTCGGAAACACAGCCAATGAAGGTTTGCTATGAAAAACAATATCAAGACTTTAAGCAATCAAGGGCATCAAAGGATGCTTGAACAGACTGCCAAGTTGCTTTTGGGTGATATGGTTATGGCCACATTGAAGGAAGGCCTGAGCTCCGGCAAAAAGTACTGTATTTTTCACTCCATAAGACACACCTGACCATAAGATGCACCCTAGATTTAGAGGAGGAAAACCCAAGAAAAAAATATTCTGAACCAAATTTTGCCTCTGAACTCAGCCCCCTAGAAGAATAGAGAAATATACTGCAGAAGACAGATTTTGATCACTAAATTGAAATTCTACCGTTTGTTGTCTGGTGATTTTTGGTTGCACTAGATAGTTATTTCTTTCTTTCCTTTCTTACTTCTTCAGGCCCAACAATTGTCTCTATTCCCTCCCCCTCACTGCCTTCCAGCCTTTGTCCTTCCTCCCACACCGAAGCCTGCATGCCTTCCTCCCTGCCACGCCGATTCCTCCTCCCTGGTCCGCCACTCGCCCACTGCTGCCACAACTCCACAAAGCCTTCCTCCCTGCCACGCCGATTCCTCCTTCCTGGTCCGCCACTCGCCCACTGCTGCCGCAACTCCACGAAGCCTTCCTCCCTGCCACGCCGATTCTTCCTCCCTGGTCCGGCAACAGACACTGCCACCACTGCAGATCGACCCCTCCAAGCTCCGCCACCCCTCCCTCCCCTGGAACCAGATTTTTTAGCCGGCGCCATAAGGAGCACAAAAAAACCCTGGTAAATCCCAACCTCCCAAATAACCAGAGGTTCACCTCCCAGGCCATACACCAGTGCCACTAGCACACCCGCACCAAGCTACACCCCCCTTCCCTGAATATACACACACCCCTAAACTTGCCACAGGAACGATCCTCAAGGCCCCACCCCAGAAACTGCAGCACTTTTCATCTCTCAGGAGCCTGAAGATCCCTCCACAGATCAAAAGCCGGCTCCTCTGACCAAAACGAGGCTCCTGCACTCCTGGACTGCAGAGCACACCCGATGCCACTGCTGACATGGCAGTGTCTGACTCCTGCTGCTGACGGGGCATAGCGGCTGCTGACTCCTGCGCACAACTTCATGAAGGACCGGCGGCTTGCAATCTGGCCCACAAGCCTTCTTCCGACATTAATTCTGACGTTAGAGATAAGGTCTGGGCCAACGATTGGCTGGCCTGGAACTTCTTTCCGATGGGAATTGACATCAGGGCAAGACATGTGGACCTGATTGCATACCGCCGGTTCTTCTCTTCCTTCCTGCAACAGTGAGCAAGTAAGAGGGTGGCGAGAGGATGGTGGGGTGGCGACGAGCAGCAACAGAACGCCGGGAGGGGGGGCTACTTTGAGGACAATGTGGGAGTTATTGTGAATAACAAAGGTGATATGAGAGGCTCTGCAATCATAGGTCCTGTGGCAAAGGAATGTGCAGACTTATGGCCCAGGATTGCATCCAATGCCCTTCATGATCAAAACAACTACCCCACCCTTTTTCAAAGGATTCGAAGAATAATAGACTTGATCCACCCATGCAGTGCAAAGTTTAGAGTGCTCAACATCCATGAGCTTAGTCTTTGTAAGCAAGCAATGTCTACTGCCCTTTTCAACTGAGAGGTGATACCAGAAACATTACAGGTGACTAATTTAAGCTTTGAAGAAACCAGTTAGAGAAAAAGCCAATGAGAGATACACATAGAAAAGTAAAAGTAATCATGGGCTCCAGATGCCTAGCCCTCACCTGGGGCAAATACTCCCACTCCAAGTCCCTCACCCAATATCCTACAAGGCATTTCTAACGAGGCAGGAACCATAACACCTAAGTTATGACCTAATGTGACCTGCTCCAGACCTCACCCATCCCCAAACGGCCAGACATACAACCCAGACACACACAATCAGCCCGCCCATTCAAACCCTATCAAATTTCCAGCCGTCCCCATTTAAATCATATATGCACCACGGGCACTTGCAAATAATAAAGGATGAATGCACCACAGAGGTACTAGAATGGGAAACTGAATATAGACAATGTGGAAGTACCCTCAGCAAAAATGGGTACACCACAGAGTCCAAAAGATCATAAGGAACCCACCCAGAGCAGGAAGCATCCAAACTAATCCATAGGACAAGAACAGATGAAACATAAGTGCCCCAGCATGATGGTTCAAAGGGGCAGCAGAACCCTGCATATGTAGGGACAAAATATCTTAATTCAAAAAGTAAATGCCAGTGTCCCATTGTTGGACCAGTCCCTATTATATAATCCCACACAAGCATCCACAACACTCACAAATTCCCACCTACCCTACCCCATTCCACTTAAACACAAGCAAGCACAATCAAACTGTACGAGTGCCCTACACCAGTGGTTCCCAACACTGTCCTGGAGGACCACCAGCCAGTCAGGTTTTGAGATAGCGCTAATAAATATGCATGAGAGAGATTTGCATATAATGGAGGTGACAGGCATGCAAATCTATTCCATGCATATTCATTAGGGCTATCTCAAAAACCTGACTGGCTGATGGTCCTCCAGGACAGGGCTGGGAACCACTTCCCTACACATACATCAACCCAGCCATATACAGCCAAAAAGGACCTCACATAGGCCTCTAAATTCACCATGTGGGAGCCAAAGAGCAGCTTATCAGTCCACCGATGCAGTGGTATTCTGAGTCATGGTTTTAAGAAGTCTCTGGCCACTGAATCTGAGGTAAAATATCGCCACCCTGTAGAAGTGAATACCCTCACAGTAGCTGGATAAGACAAAATAAAACTTAACTTTCCGCTGATAAAGCTGAGCGCAGATGGTGGAAAACTGGCGCCATTTATCCAAAAGCGCAGATGAATAGTCCTGAAATACGTGCACGTGGCTGCCCTCATAAGAAAGCGAGTCCCTCTGAAGCTTATATTTCTGTAACAGGGCAACCTTATGGGCATAGTTGTGTACTTTGGCGATGATAATTCAGAGCCTCTGTCGGTCCTCAAACTTGCGTCCCAGTTGATGAGCCCACTCCAAACTTATAGGACCCACACCCGCTGGCAATGGCAATTCTGCATGTAACCATTGTTATCCCAGGACAAGCAGACAGCCTATTCTCACATGTGGTTGACGTCATCCACGGAGCCCGGATGTGGACAGCCTCGCAAGCAGGCTTTCGAGTGCCTTCCCGCCCAACACAGGAGACGTCTCAGTTTTCCGCGGAGCTGAGAAGTCTGTCTTTGACGCTCTGCGGTGAACTTAGTTTGCTTTGTGCCTTCTCTCACTGCAGCTCGTGTTTTATTTGTTACCAGGTCGCTGTGGGTTTTTTTTAGTTACAATACTCCCCTCATTCACGGGGGTTCTGTTACAGGAACCCCCGCGAATCTTGAAAAACCGCGAATATGGTTTTTCATGGGGGAGACTGAAGAGGGCAGCGGGAGAGGCAGGAGAAAGCAGCTGGAGCGCTGGCGAGTGCAAGAAATCACTCGCTGTATGCTCCGACCGCCTCTTCCTGCACTAAGTCGGGCCTTACCAATCAGGAGCTGTGTGTCAAAACAGCTCCTGATTGGCTAAGGCCTGACTTAGTGCAGGAAGAGGCGGTTGGAGCATAAAGCGAGTGATTTCCTTCACTCGCCGGTGCTCTGGCTGCTTTCTTCTGCCTCTCCCGCTGCCCTCTCCTTGTTGGCGGTTCACGGTTGGAAAATACCGCGAATGACTGGAACTGCGAATGACCGGGGAACACCGTATTGTGTAAAAAAAAAGATTTTATTTTCTTCGGCTGACTGATGGCCCTGCCGCCCTCCCTCAGCCTGCGGGCTTCAATTTTGTGGCGGCTATCTTTCCTTCTATGTCCCGACCGGTCACGGGCTTCAAGAAGTGTAGCCAGTGTTAGTCCTCAAACGTCGTCGACTTCAAGTGGAGAAGATTTTTAGTGTGGACATCCCTGCTGTACCCTCGACCTCTGACTTGGTCAAGCCTGCTGCAAGGTGTCCTCCTGCCTCCACAGCTCCAACCTCAAGTCTCATCAGACCTTCCTCGTTTGGAAAGTCCTCGACCTCGAGTAAATCTATCAATTTTTCTCCTGAGCTTCCCTCAGGTCAGATACCTCAGCAGATGGTTCCAGCGGTGGTCCTCATGCATCACTCCTCCAAGTCGAAGCATGCTTCCTCTGCCACCTCAGAGCCTTTAGCCTCAGCAAGTGGTCCAGTTTCAGACTCGGATCCACAATTGCAGGCTACCATAAGGACCATTCTAGAGCGGGAATTTGTTCAGTTACTGAGCAAATACAGTACTGCCTCGACTCTGCTTCCTGCAGTCCAGCCTGGGCACTCAGCAGGCTCGCAAGAAGTCGAGTCCTTGCCTGTGCCTCGAGCTGAATCTACACTCTCTATGCAAGGAGTCGAGTCTTTGGGAGTGCTTCGAGATTCCTCGATCCAAACCATGGGGTTTCGATCTACAGCTTCCAGCCCTATGCTCTCTCCAAAGGCATTGCCTGTTTCGAGGCACAGGGCGAAGTTTTGACCTCACATGAGACCTGTTCCAGGCAGCACTCTTGTTGCTAATCGGGGCCCTCATCGAGGTGGAGGTCTTCTTCCAGCTCTTCGAGGCCTCCAACTCCTCGATTGAGGACATCGATTGCAGAACCCGAGGGCTCAGCTGATTCCAATGCCTCATCCCAGTCTGTCTATTTACTGGGATACTAATACTCCAGAGAGGCCTCGCCTTCGTTTTCCACTCGAGTCGCCTCGAGGTAATTGAGTCCCTCTCGATGCCATGCTCTGGCAGATCACTTGTCCTTTTCCTCCTTCCTCTGTCCGAGGGCTGAGGACCTGGACCTTGAATTGGACGCTGGATCGAAGTACTCTAGGAGTAATTAGAGAAAATAAGTATGCCTCGACCTCTCTCAAGCTTCCTCTTAACAGCCTTCTGTCTCAGACTTTCAAATGAAACCTGGATCTCCTTATGCTTTCCCTGCTGTTCCAGGCAAGCTGGAATACAAGGTGTAATGCCACATATCTATCTAACAAGGGTGTGCAATAGTAGCATCCAAAGAAAGCATCAGAGGAATATGATATTTTATTGCCATCTGTCCCTCACAATCAGGAACCTTTTTCGTATGATGGGTCAGTACAGTCCATGGGCTTCCCTTCGCTGCAGCTGGATTCTAAATTCTAGAATGTGACTCTCAGTCTTATATAGCATAAAAAAATGCTGAATTAAGTTGTTCTCACACACATACACTGCTGTTCCTGCAGTAAACAACAGGTGTCTCACTTATCTCACAGCTGGAATGTTAATTGCGGCTCGAATTCTATTCCTTATCACAGTTCCATGAGAATCCTTCCTTGGTAACAAAGTTAAAAGCAGACATGAAACAGCACAGGAAACTCCCATAATATGCTCTCACGAAAACAAGTTGAAAGTTGGAACAGATACAGAGAGCTAGAACAAGAATTGAAGCAGACATGAAGATTCCTATATAAGTTGTGTCACATGCGCCATGCCCTGGCCATAGGCATAACATTCCACCCCTGAATCTTCAGGTTTGCACTTCAGTATAAGAAGCTATACGAACGGAGGGGGTCATGGTACATTTATATACACAGTAGGTAAACCCACAATTGAAAAAGGTTAACATCAAAATAAACAACATAATAGTTGCTGAAATATAATCAGTCACTGAATGTAACATGTCACCCAAAAAATTTATGTTGTAACAGAGTGAGATTACGATATTGGTTAGCTTTAAACAAGATATCTACATGCTGAATTGCTCAGGTATTACTATCTAGAGCATATGGCTTTAAAATACTGTTATTTACAAAATGGAGCATAATATCATATTTCAGAGTAAGCTCTTGGTTATGTATAGTGTTGGGAAGTCACCTTCTTTCCCAGTGAAAGACATCCACCACTCTTCCCCCTTACATGTGGAAAGATGGTGTACTATGGAAGCATTTAATAGTGCAAGAGCATTTAGGGTCTATCTGCATCAACATTCTAATTTCAGATTGATATAATGTCCCCTAGGCCGCTACTGACATTGGTTAGGCCAGCTGAAAATTCTGGCTGCTAACATCTCCTTTTCTGTTTTATGCTTTGAAATGAGGCAAGCTTGCGGTACATATGGACCTATACTTCTGCAACTGTTTCGTGAACAGCCAGTTTGCCCTTCGCAGATGCCTCTTGCTTCCAACATTATATCAGCACGTCCCCTTGTCTTGCACAATCTCCAAGCTATGAAGATAAACAGTTCCCATTATGAGTTCAAACCTCTGTCTTAGGTTGTACAGTCATTTGCGTGGGGAGGTTGTACAATCATTTGGGTGGGGAAACCAAATTAGCTACATCTTACCCGTCTTTGAGCAAATGAACGAATAAGGGATGAAGAAACTTTCTCAGGAGGTTCAGGCTTAAAGGTATCAAGATGCCATGAGCATGAGAGTATGGGATGGGGGATCATATATTATATCTGACCCTAGCATGTGATGCAATAGGCCATGCCAAATCAACCAAATTAGAACCCAATTTGCCAAATTAGCAAGTGTCAGAGAAGATCCTGGAAATTCACATATAAAATTGAATGTGTAGTCATTTTACAGCAAAGGAAAATCATAACTATACATAACTATACACACTTGCTTCGCCGGGACAGAGAGGGTAGGAAGGGAGGGGGTGTAGCATTATATACTAAAGATGACATTAAGGTCACGAGAATCTCAGATGTCCAGTATACTGGGGAATCCCTTTGGGTTAATTTGGCCAGAGGGAAGGACAAATGCTTGTATCTTGGCGTAATTTACAGACCCCCAAGACAACAGGATGACCTGGATATGGAAATAATCGAAGATATAGAAAATATCACCTTGCGTGGGGACACAGTATTGCTAGGTGACTTCAACATGCCTGATGTGGATTGGGTTACACTTACCTCTGCTTCCGGCAGCAGCAGGAGGCTATTAAACTCTATGAAAGGAGCAAGCCTCAGGCAACTGGTGTTGGAACCGACAAGGGATCAGGCAATACTGGACCTGATACTTACCAATGGAGAAAGTGTCACAGAGGTCTCGGTGGGCGACACATTGGCCTCCAGTGACCACAACATGGTATGGTTCAATATCAGGAAAGGTTTCACTAAATCTACTACACTAACCAAAGTCCTCAAATTCAAGGACACAAATTTCAAAGAAATGGGAGACTTCGTTCACCAGGCGCTACAAAGCCAAGAAGAAACTGATAACGTGGAAGACATGTGGTCGACTTTGAAAGCAACCATACAAGAAGCAATAAACCGCTATGTAAAATCAGTAAGTAAACGGCGAAGGAACAATAAGCCACAGTGGTTTACTGCGGAGATCTCAGACCTGATCAAGGAGAAGAAAAAGCATTCATCTCTTACAAACAATCAGGGAAGCAGGACTCTAGAGCAGACTACCTGGCCAAATCAAAAGCCGTCAAAACAGCAGTCAGGGAGGCTAAATTCCTCATGGAGGAGTCTCTAGCAAAGAACATCCAGAAGGGAGATAAATCCTTCTTCAGGTATATCAGTGATAGAAGAAAAAACTCAGGCGGGATTGTACGTCTTAGGAAACCAGACGGAGACTATGTGGAAAAGGATTCGGAAAAAGCCCAACTATTAAATGAATACTTCTGCTCAGTCTTCACCCGAGAAGCGCCAGGGCTCGGCCCTCAGCTACAGACAAGGGTTGGCTCAGTTGACCCGTTTAGTAACTTTGAGTTTACGCCCAGCAGTGTCTACGGTGAGCTGTCAAAACTCAAGGTTAACAAAGCAATGGGGCCGGACAACCTGCACCCCAGGGTGCTTAGGGAGCTGAGTGATGTCTTGGCGGAGCCACTGTCCGCGCTCTTCAACCTCTCCCTTAGTACAAGTAGCGTCCCGTTGGACTGGAGGACGGCTAACGTCATTCCACTCCACAAGAAAGGCTCAAAGATGGAGACAGCAAACTACAGACCAGTGAGTCTAACATCGATAGTGAGCAAACTAATGGAAACTCTAATCAAACACCAATTAGATAAGATCCTGGATGAAGAGAATCTACGGGATCCCCGACAACATGGATTTACTAAGGGGAGATCCTGCCAATCCAACCTGATCAGCTTCTTTGACTGGGTAATGGGGAAGCTGGATATTGGGGAGTCCCTGGACATCGTGTACCTGGACTTTAGCAAAGCATTCGATAGCGTACCACACCGCAGGTTACTGAGCAAGATGAGTTCTATAGGATTAGGTAACACATTGACGAAATGGGTTGGGAGCTGGCTTGGAGGTAGGCTCCAAAGGGTGGTGGTGAACGGCACCCCCTCCGAAATGACGGAGGTGATTAGTGGAGTACCACAGGGCTCAGTCTTGGGCCCAATCCTATTCAACATCTTTATAAGAGACTTGGCAGAAGGGCTTCGAGGTAAAATAACATTATTCTCCGATGACGCCAAACTGAGTAATGTAGTGGGCAAATGCACAACAGACGAAGATTCAGTGCCCGACAACATGATGCACGACCTACTCCTACTGGAGCGATGGTCTAGGACATGGCAACTCAACTTCAATGCCAAAAAATGCAAAGTTATGCACCTGGGCAGCCAGAATCCATGCAAGTCTTATACCCTTAATGGCGAGATCCTAGCAGAACGAGACTTGGGGGTAATCGTCAGTGAGGACATGAAGTCTGCCAATCAAGTGGAGCAGGCTTCGTCCAAGGCAAGACAAATCATGGGCTGCATGCGAAGGGGTTTCGTCAGTCGTAAGGCGGAAGTCATTATGCCATTGTATAGATCCATGGTGAGGCCCCACCTGGAATACTGTGTGCAATTCTGGAGGCCGCATTATCGCAAGGATGTGCTGAGACTGGAGTCGGTGCAAAGAATGGCCACCCGGATGGTCTCGGGACTCAAGGATCTACCATACGAAAAACGGCTTGACAAATTACAGCTATACTCGCTCGAGGAGCGCAGAGAGAGGGGGGACATGATCGAGACGTTCAAGTATCTTACGGGCCGCATCGAGGCGGAGGAAGATATCTTCTTTTTCAAGGGTCCCACGACAACAAGAGGGCATCCGTTGAAAATCAGGGGCGGGAAACTACGAGGTGACACCAGGAAATTCTTTTTCACTGAAAGAGTGGTTGATCGCTGGAATAGTCTTCCACTACAGGTGATTGAGGCCAGCAGCGTGCCTGATTTTAAGGCCAAATGGGATCGGCACATGGGATCTCTTCACAGGGCAAAGGTAGGGGAGGGACATTAAGGTGGGCAGACTAGATGGGCCGTGGGCCCTTATCTGCCGTCTATTTCTATGTTTCTATGTTTCTATAATAATCACATAATCAAAAAAGATATAATCAAATGGTGTGGTGTCTAAATGTCTGCTGGAACTTCTGCAAGAGAGAACCAAAATTCATGCTAAACAGACAGACCTAATAAAAAAAACACCGGGATAGAGACACAATATAATTCTCTATTCTGTTCCTCTCTTCCACCCCTGCTAATCCACCGAAGTAAAATAAAACTATCATATACCACTGTTTTCAATTCTTTTTCCAAATTCCCTCTATTATTTATCAATACAACAATTTTCCTCTGTTAGGGGTTGTTTGTTTTTTGCTTCTCACTGAAAGCAGGACAAAGGCACTGGTTCGCAGTGTAAGTATAAATCTATAAAAATCAGAATTTAAAATACCATGTCAATTATAGATGTGGAATATTCTATCATAGTTATCAAAATATTCAGTACAACCCTTTTGATTTTATGAGGTGTTTGGTACTTCGGTTCAAGCATATAAATTAAATATACTAGGGAATGAGTGAACTTTTCCTTCTCTCTCTCACATTCTATCAGTTTAAATGGGAAGCAAGATAAGACTCCTAAGGATTTATGACATAGGCAAATAAATTGCACATATGGTCACACACAAAAACGTCTAAATCTGGTTTCCGATTACGTTGAGCTCTGTTTTACTCATTAAAGCATCAAATTGCAAAGATCTCTACACCTTTAGTTTAAAAAGGCTATTTATAAGGTAACACCTCTAGAATTTGACTCATGCAAACTCTCAGAACCTTGAAATGTGTTGAATGCCTGAAAGAATGGGGTTAATACATCCCTTTCACAGGCAACTTAATGAAAAAATACACCTGAAATAAAACAATTTTCCCTAGCAACAGCAGCAGCTGAATCCAGAGACCAATGGGATAGCTCACATCTACCAGCAGGTGGAGATAGAGAAACTGATTAACAGGTGGTCCTATTGGCTGACACTCCTCCTGTATCTCCAGTATTCTCTATCTCCCAGCAGGTGATAGTCGCTATTCAACTAGCTCCTGGAATTTGGCTGTGACTAGGCCTTTATTTTCTCCTGTTGAGACTTTCTCTTCAGTGAGCTGGCTGATTTATTTCTCCTGTTGAGATCTTCTCCTCAGTGAGACAGGGGTGTCCAGCTGAACGGTGCCAGCTTTAGAGGTTACACTTGGGCCCTCCCTTGTCCCTGCCTCACCCTCCCTCCGATGATAGAGGGTCTGCCTTAGTCCCTATTTTTTCTTCTTTCCCTTACAAAAAAAAAAAAAACGGACTCCCTGCAGCTACATTTTTGCCTTGTTAGTGCTGAGCAGCCGGCGTTTCCCAGCATCTCCCGGCTCTGTGCAATGGGTTTCTGCCTTGTTTATGATGAACGACCGGAATCCACCGGCACTTTCATTCACCTTGTGGATCTTTTGGCGGTTGCTGTATGCAATGCGGGATCGACGTCGCGGGAGTACAGCCGCTGTTATTTTGTGTTCTGGAATCTGGGGTTTCGGTTGGGCAGACCTGAAGTTTGGTCATTCGGGGGTGCATGTGTGTGTTTGTCTTTGGAGGGCTCCAGTTTGGTCATTGGCAAACTGTTTGGTGGCCACCATTTTTTCCCGCGTGAAGACGGTATGCGCTTCATCTTTTCTGCGAACGGCAGGCTGTATTTTTCAGCGGGATGGTGCTCTTGTGCTGTCGGCAGTGCCACAGCGTTTCCTGCAGCTGTACATTTCAGCCGGACCGAGCCCCTTCGCTGTCGGCAAGCTGCAGCGTTTCCTGAGGCTCTGCTTTTCTGTGGGCCGACCTCCTTTGCTGTCGGGGGAGCCGCGGCTTTTCACGAGGCAGTTGTTTTTGGCGGGCAGTTCTGCTTCACTATCGGCAGAGCCGCAGTATTTCCCAGGGCTCTCATTTTCGGCGGGACAAGGAATCTGGGTTGTTGGACATGGATACGGTACACTTTTTCTGCTTAAAAAAAAAAAGGAGCAACTGTATAGTGAAAACACTCCATATGGCGCGGTTTGTGTGCTCGGGGAGTATTTCTTGCACTTTCCCTGCTGTTTCAGGTGGTATGCGCCCAGCTCGTTAGCTATGTCAGGGGGTTGCAGAGTTAATTGACCTTGGTGGTTGCCAGCCCAGTGTGGTGGCCTTCTGCACCGGGTTAGCACACCGTGCGTCGCAGCAGCAGGCAGTACGCGCTTGAAGGTACGTTATGCCGGTTTCTTGTTGTCTCTCTTGAGGCCTGTATATCTAGGAGGCTTTGCCTGCGTGGGTGTTTTCTTCTCTGGTTCTCTGGATGAGTTGCAGATGGGTCTAAGGGAGACGCCGGGTGGCCGGTTGGATCTTCTCCTATTCGTATGGCAGGACTGGCTTCCTCTATTTTCGGATTGGCAGTTTCTCCCGGTTTCCGACTGCTTCTACCGTATTTTCGCGGATATAACGCGCACCGTTGTAAAACGCGCACAGGGGTATAGCGCGCATAAATCACGAAGATATGTAAAAAAAACTTTTCTATACCGCGCTCAGGCATATAACGCGCATGCTGCCCGACTCTCCTCTGGCCACCCCGACTCTCCTTTCGCTCTCCCCGACTCTCCTCTGGCCACCCCGACTCTCCTTTCGCCCTCCCCGACTCTCCTCTGGTTGCCCCGACTCACCCTGACTTTCGGTGCACTGCCCCGCCTCTCCGTGCCTGTCCCCCTTGAAGTCCTGTCCCCCCTTGAAGGTCTGCCTGTCCCCCCTTGAAGGTCTGCCTGTCCCCCCTTGAAGATCTGCCTGTCCCCCTTGAAGATCTGCCTGTCCCCCCTTGAAGATCTGCCTGTCCCCCCTTGAAGGTCTGCCTGTCCCCCCTTGAAGATCTGCCTGTCCCCCCTTGAAGGTCTGCCTGTCCCCCCTTGAAGGTCTGCCTGTCCCCCTTGAAGATCTGCCTGTCCCCCTTGAAGATCTGCCTGTCCCCCCTTGAAGATCTGCCTGTCCCCCCTTGAAGATCTGCCTGTCCCCCCTTGAAGTCCTGTCCCCATCCTGAAAGCCTGATGCCCCCCCTCGACGTCCGATTCTTCTCCCCCCTCGGCAGGACCACTCGCACCCCCACCCCGAAGGACCGCAGACTCCCCGACAATATTGGGCCAGGAGGGAGCCCAAATCCTCCTGGCCACGGCGACCCCCTAACCCCACCCCGCACTACATTACGGGCAGGAGGGATCCCAGGCCCTCCTGCCCTCGACGCAAACCCCCCTCCCCCCCAGCCGACCCGCGACCCCCCTGGCCGACCCCCACGACCCCCCCACCCCCCTTCCCCGTACCTTTGGAAGTTGGCCGGACAGACGGGAGCCAAACCCGCCTGTCCGGCAGGCAGCCAACGAAGGAATGAGGCCGGATTGGCCCATCCGTCCTAAAGCTCCGCCTACTGGTGGGGCCTAAGGCGCGTGGGCCAATCAGAATAGGCCCTGGAGCCTTAGGTCCCACCTGGGGGCGCGGCCTGAGGCACATGGGCCAAACCCGACCATGTGTCTCAGGCCGCGCCCCCAGGTGGGACCTAAGGCTCCAGGGCCTATTCTGATTGGCCCACGCGCCTTAGGCCCCACCAGTAGGCGGAGCTTTAGGACGGATGGGCCAATCCGGCCTCATTCCTTCGTTGGCTGCCTGCCGGACAGGCGGGTTTGGCTCCCGTCTGTCCGGCCAACTTCCAAAGGTACGGGGAAGGGGGGTGGGGGGGTCGTGGGGGTCGGCCAGGGGGGTCGCGGGTCGGCTGGGGGGGAGGGGGGTTTGCGTCGAGGGCAGGAGGGCCTGGGATCCCTCCTGCCCGTAATGTAGTGCGGGGTGGGGTTAGGGGGTCGCCGTGGCCAGGAGGGTTTGGGCTCCCTCCTGGCCCGATATTGTTGGGGAGTCGGCGGTCCTTCGGGGTGAGGGTGCGAGTGGTCCTGCCGGGGGGGGGATGTATCGGACGTCGGGGAGTCGGCCGGGCAAGAGGGCTTGGGCTCCCTCTTGCTCCGATCGTGGATGCGGGTGCGGGTGGGAGCGCGTGCGAGCGGTCGTTCGGGGTGGGGGTGCGAGCGGTCCTGCTGGGGGGGTGAATCGGGCGTCGGGCGGGGTGGGAACTATGTAAAAAAACTTTTCTATACCGCGCTCAGGCATATAACGCGCGAGGGGTATGCGCGGTACGTAAAATCACGTATAACGCGCGCGTTATATCCGCGAAAATACGGTAATCCCTTTTATTAGACGACCCAACGAACTGGCAGCGTGTGCGGTGCAGCTGCTTGTGGCCCGGGGCACCTGTTGGGGAACCTGGGAGGGGGAAGTCTGAGATTTTTTTCCCTGAGCCTACTTCTTGGAAGACCGCATCTTTCTCCTTTCTGAGGGGGCCTGGACTTCAGATTTCCATGCTTATCACGCTGGTTTCTCCTGTCGCCATTTTCTCACGGCACAGGCTAGACGGCCCCCCCCCCGACCAGACAGGAAGGGCTGTACAGCTCCTTTTCACCAGGAGCCAGTTACCTATTCTATCATTCGCGATGTGAGCTTTCTCTGATACCTGTTAGGATGCTGTTGTTTTCCACGGGGCGGTAGATGCAGCGTCTGGATTGCGTCTAGTATGTATTCACTTTATAGGACATACGTATGTCGTTCATGTTGCATGAAGTTAGTACTGTTTTCATGGTTCCGGTATATTCCTCTTTCCATGGTGAAACTTGATTTTCCTAGAAGAATCTTCTTGCAGATCCTACAGTTCTCATACTGCCGTTTCCTGACCTTCTGCACTTCATTCTGAGGGGATCTTGACTTCGTCCAATGACTCTTCAGGCTTTCTCCTGAGGGAGAAGACGCTATAATGTCAGGTCAGAGGGCTGTGATGATTTTTCTGGATGCTTGCAACTTTGCATCCTCCTTAGGTTTCCAGTTCGTTCTTGGGGTCTCTATGTTTTGTGTTTCTCTTTTCAGTGTTACTGGTCCTCAGGGCAGTTCTTGTAGTTCTTCGACAACCAAAGGACGTGGTTCCACATACTGCATGGTGCCCAAGCCAGGGGCTTTGGGCAGGCTGGATCCCATTCTGCTGAATTAGTTTCTTTGGGTTACACATTTCTGCAGAAAAACTGGGAGAATATTTACATTGTCCCTATGGACTCCGAATCGGCACTAGGTTTGCTTGCCTCTCTTTGAGCTGTGCTTTCGGTTTTGGCACATGCCATTTCACCTACCCAAGGCTTCAAGGAAATTTTGGAAAATGTGGGCAGGGGTTTTGGTGCTACCAGGTGGTTCACCTAATTTCTTCTTGACTGACTGCTTGATTCGGACGTCTTCCAGTCGGGCCATTTGACTGTCACGAAAAGGGTGGTTTCCTTTCCTCAGTTCTTTGGACATGGCTCTTCGAATTTGCACAGCGCTCTTTTCTCCTGTGCTGTTTATAGGTATATCGGGGAGATGTTTTTTATTCATATAGGAGAGAAATGTGTTTCTCCCAGAGACTAGGGCGATCGGTCACAGTCTCAGGTTTGCTTTCTTCTTCAGTCACCATGACCAAGAGTATGGGATTCTGTACAGGTTACAGGATCCCTGTTGCTGACTCCACTGGGAACTTCGGCTTGCATAATGCTACAGCAGTCGCTTTTGTTCCGGTGGTTCCTGGTACCTCAAGGTTCCAATTATTTGGAAGGCTCCTCATGCATCGCTCTGTATGATTTGGTGACTCAGCGAGATTTCTCTTTTTAAAAGCATGCCTCGGTCCTTGCTGGACTAGCTCGTGGCCGCCAAATATCCCAGGCTGTCGGGTTGGGGGTCTCGGTGCCTTCCATCCTCAGCTCCAGGAGTCTGGTCTTAGGCGGCGACTCATCTCTTGTTCATTCTTCTACTCTTGAGCATGGTCAGGCTGCCTTTCTGGAGTTTCGGACAATTCTTCCGGAATACCGCTGAGGGTCCTTTCAGTCAGTATTATGATGGGGGTATTTCTCTACAGCTTGGGCAGTAGGTGATGTACTCAGATGACAGGTAAAGTTGTTGTTCTTCTTCAATGGGTGGACCCTCATCTTCCTATTCTGTTGGCAGATCATTTTCAGGGTCAGGAAAACAGTTGGATGGACTTTCTTTCCGCGAAATCTGAGCATAGCCCATTTATTGCATGTTTCGGTGTACAGCGCTGTGTACACTCTAGAAAGTGTACACGTTTGTAATATTGAAATCTTCTACCTCCTGGATATTGGGAATTTTGGCTCAGGCGTTCCAGCTCTTTTGGTGGACGTGAGATCTCCTGGAACTAGACCTCATTGCCTCGTCTCACAATTCTCTGATTCCTAGCATCTTCGGCGGGCACAGGGAATGGGAGTTAGAGGGGGTAGCAGCGTGGCTTCTTTCTCACCTCTGGTTTCTCTTTTTCAGTGTTTTCCCCTGGCTGTTGATGGCTTGGATTTGTTGTCTCGAGCTCGCTTTCCGGGCACAGTCTTTGTAGAATCTCTGGCTTGGCTGCGCCATCCTTGCTATACGGATCTGATGAGTCTTTTGACAGCCGGACTACGTGTCCTGGTATCTCCGGATATGCTCCCCTAGGGTCCGATCAACATGGATATTCGTACTACTTGGGTATTACGACCTAGTTTTTGAGAAGTCATGACTGCCGTGTAAGGATTATGCGAAGCAGGTTGTTTCTTCTCTTGTCCAGGCACTACAGACGTCTTCACCTGTGGCTGCTGCTTCCTTTTGGAGGTTTGTTCCTTTATTGGATACTTCTCAACATTTGCACCCTTCTGGAGGTCCTTTTTGGCACAGGGTATTGCCGAGGGCTTAGCGTTCAATTCCCTTCAGCTTCAAGCACCATTCTTAGCTTGTTACAAGGGCGAGGTATATTGTTCTTCGCTTACTTCTCAGCTTCATATAGTTCAGTTCCTAAACTGAGTACGGTATATTCGTACACCTCTTAGTAAACCCGGAGTACAATCTTCAGGTACTTCTTCGCAGTTTACCGAAGGCTTCATTTCCTCCTTGTGCCGTTGAACAAGGAGTTTCTTGTGGCCATGGCTTCGGCTGCAGTTTTCTGAGTTGCAGGCCTTGTTCAGCGGGGATTCCTGTTTCTGATTTCCAAAACTGGGGTATCAGTTCGGACGGTACCACAATTCTTTCTATGGAGGTGTCATCCTTTCTTTTATGACACGCTCACTTTTCCTTCCTTCTTCCTGGGAGGGGAAATGGAGAGACGTGCTTTTATGCACTGCTTTTTTTTGGAAAGTGCGTGGCGTTCTCCGCGAGCAAGGTTTCTAATGACTTTTAGTTGTTTAGATCATCTTTTTGTATTCTTCATGGGACGCCTCAAACATATGGCGGCTTTCAAAGCCTCCCTTGCTCGATGGGTCCAGGAGGACATTCTTTACGCTAGCTTGATGGCAGGGAAGTGGTTGGTGAAAGAACTTCATGACCATTCCACAGGAGCGATGGCTACTTCTTGGACTCGGTCCAGAGGTTTTTTCCTTGGAGGAGTTTTGTCTCGTGGCTACTTGGTCTTCCGAGAGTGCCTTCTCTCAGCATTACTGGTTGGCTGTGGGGGCGCATGCGTTAGATGCATTTTGTGCTTCGGTTGTTGCGGAGGCGGCATTTGCTTCCCACCCAGATTGAAGATTGCTTTGCTACATCCCATTGGTCTCTGGATTCATCTGCTGCTGTAGCTAGGGAAGGAAAAATTATGTTCTTACCTGTTCATTTTCTTTCCCTTAGACGCAGCAGATGAATCCAGAGCCCCACCCTTTCTGGATATTGTCTGTCGGTTTTTTCGAAGTTTGTTATTGTTGAGGGTTGTATTCTGTATTGTTGCCTTTTGAGATTTGTTATGGGAAAGAAGTTTCTTCCATGCTATGCCTATTGATGGTTACGGATGCTTGGGCAAGGAGCTATACTGGAGATACAGGACGAGTGCCAGCCAATAGGACCACCTGTTAATCAGTTTCTCTATCTCCGCCTGCTGGTAGATGTGAGCTATCCCATTGGTTTCTGGATTCATCTGCTGCGTCTAAGGGAAAGAAAATTAACAGGTAAGAACATAATTTTTCCTTCTCTGGCTCCTGTTGCTCTCCACGCCCCTCTAGCCTATAAAGATCGGTAAATTAACTCCCTGTACTCTAAAGTATCTTAATTTAATTTAAATTTAACTATCTACCCTTATAAATTATATTTTAAAATTCCTCAAATGGCTAATGTAGTTGGAAAAAAATCTTACATCAGCCCCTCCCCTCCTTGCTCACCACAACTGAGAGTGAACCTCCTGCACCGTCTTTGTGTTAACTCTAAAATCTAAACCCAGGAAAAAGTAATCTATCCCTTCGCCCAAACCTAATTTTCCTTTTACATTAGCATACATATACATAATGGCACGTGCGCTAATGCTGTAACTATATATGTCTTGCTAAGACATATATATATATATATATATATATTATACTTATCATCAATAATAATAAAATGCTAGAGGCGCCTACGCTCTTGAAAATTCGTGAGCGCTGGCGCCCTGAGGTGTGCTTCTGTGGCAACATTCTAAACTTTAGGGCGCATCATCGGAGACAGACATGGCAGAGGAAATCGGCAGTAGAAGGCCGCGAAGCAGCGTGTTTAAAGTGCTGCCTATGCGGTTGGAGCCCCGAGGTTTGTCGGCGGTGGGAGGGTCATGAGCAGGACAACGGCAGTAAAAAGGGGGAGGGGCCGAACGGAGCAGGGAAGAGAAGGGAAAGGGGAGGTGGGGGAAAATGCTGCTACTGTTTCTGCACAGGAAAGGGGGGGATAGGAGGGAAATGCTGTTGCTGCTGCATAGGGAAGTGGGATGGAAATGCTGCTGCACAGGGAAATGGGGAAAAATGACAGACAGACAACGGGAGGGAGGGAGACAGAAAGAAAGAAAGGCACAGGGGCAAGGAGAGGAACAGAAAGACAGACAGAGGAAGGTGGCCAGAGAGAGAGTCAGCAGAAGAGGGAAAAGGGGCTGCTTAGGGGGAGGGGTGTGCTTGGGACAAACAGCTTTGCTCTGGGGGGGAAGACAGAAGGGGCCATGGAGAGACAGGAAGAGGGAAAGGGGGCTGCTTTGGGGGGAGGGGTGTGCTGGGGGGGAGACAGCAAAGTTAGTTCCTTCGCTTGTCCAGACTCCTCTATGGTGCAAGCCTATTGCACCTGTCTGACCCAGGGAGATCCTTAGGGAGAAAAGATTGGAACCTTCTCCCTAGCCTTCCTACCTGTCTGCTCTCAGCTGGTAGCTTTTCTACCTTAGGGACACGCCCTAACCTAGCTGATTCAGCAGGATACTGTGGAGCTCTTGAGTGCTTCCTGTGGTGACCTGAATATAGCTTGTCTGATAACTTTCTGGTGCTTTCAGGCTCCCCCTGGTAGTCAGCCTGCAAATCCTCCAGATCAGCACTAGGACAAACTTTGTACACTCCATTCCTGGGTTTTCTATGTGTTTTGGCTTCGGTCTTGACTGGAACCTTGGCACAGTGTCTGGCTGGTTACAATACGTTCCAGTTTAGCAGGAACTTCTGTCCAACTTTGTCTTGAATCCCTGGAGGGTGTTTTCCCCTATAACAGACTCCGGAAGAGCATTCCAGTTTTCTACCACTCACTGGGTGAAGAAGAACTTCCTTACTTGTACGGACCCTATCTATTCCCTTTCAACTTTAGAGAGTACCCTCTCATTCTCTCTACCTTGAAGAAGGTGAACCTTCTTTATCTACTAAGACTGTTCCCTTAATTATCTTGAATGTTTCGATCATGTCCCCTCTGTCTCCTCTTTTCAAGGGAGAAGAGGCCCAGTTTCTCCAAGCCCCTTAACCATTTTAGTCGCTCTTCTCTGGATGCTTTTGAGCCGTTGTGACTTTTTACGTTTAGCAGGATATCAAGTCTGCAATAAGCGTAAACTTTATGAGTATGGTTTTCAGCATGAGGAGTGGTAGAGCTGCTGCCTCTGTACACTGAGGTTTCATCCTTCATTGCCCCAGATTCAAAAATTTCACTGAGTTGTTGTTGATTATGTGCACATGCTGGCCTGTATGTCATTTGACAAAGATTAAGGAGACGAGTATGCTTTCTTTGCTGTAGGTTTTAATTCAGTAGTTTATCTATCTGTGGAATGTTTTTAATCTAGTTTGGACATGCTCTTTGAGATTTTTGGGGGGACAGCATTGCATATTTGGAGTAAGCTCTTTCTTTTCATCAGCTGGCTTTCCGAATCTGTTTCTGATCCCAGCTAGGTAAGCCATCCTTTTACAGATTTTGATATGTTTTTATATGGTCTGGTTTATTCAGATATTTTTATCCATCCAGATGCTTTTACAAACTTTGATAAACTTTTTATTGGTCTTTTATTCAGATGTTTTAATTAAATTCTGATTGTATATTTAATTTCCAAACCCATTTTCATTGATTCCCCCCCCCCCCCCCCGTTTCATCCCATTCTGTTAACATTTTTTTTACTTCCAACAGACATACATTTGTGATCCCTTTTGTATAATTTCCAACTTCTATTGTTTTAGAAAAAGTAAAATTACAAAAAGATGCATGATAACAGAGGTGAAAGTTTCTTCTTTGAGGGGGTAACCAGCCAGGTGGATAAAGGGGAATCCATAGACATCATTTACCTTGACTTCCAAAAAGCCTTCGACAAGGTGCCACACGAAAGACTGCTAAGGAAGCTATGGAACCACGGGGTACAAGGGGAGGTCCACCGATGGATCAAAAACTGGCTGGCGGACAGGAAACAGAGGGTTGGAGTAAAGGGCCATTACTCAGACTGGCAATGGGTCACGAACGGAGTTCCGCAGGGGTCGGTACTGGGACCGCTTCTGTTCAATATATTTATTAACGACCTGGAGGCTGGAACAAAATGTGAGGTTATTAAATTTGCGGATGACACCAAATTATATAGCAAGGTCAATAACATGGAGGAATGCGAAGATCTCCAAAAAGATCTGACAACACTGGAAAAATGGGCCAAAAAGTGGCAAATGAGCTTCAACATAGGGAAATGCAAGGTCATGCATATAGGGAAAAAGAACCCGATGTTCACTTACTAAATGGGGGGATCACTGCTAGGGGTGAGCAACCTTGAAAGAGACCTGGGAGTGATGGTAGACACAACATTAAGGCATCAGCGCAGTGCGCCACAGCCTCAAGGAAAGCAAACAAAATGGTGGGTATCATCAAGAAGGGCATCACGACCAGGACGAAGGAAGTCATCCTGCCACTGTATCGTGCAATGGTGCGCCCTCACCTGGAGTACTGTGTTCAGTACTGGTTGCCATACCTCAAGAAGGACATGGCGGTACTTGAGAAAGTCCAGAGAAGAGCAACTAAGCTAATAAAGGGCATGGAGGACCTCTCATATACTGACAGATTGAAAAAGCTGGGGCTTTTTTCCCTGGAAAAGCGGAGACTTAGAGGAGACATGATAGAAACCTTCAAGATCATGAAGGGTATAGAAAAAATTGACAGGGACAGATTTTTCAAATTATGGGGAACCACAAGTACAAGGGGGCACTCAGAGAAATTGAAAGGGGAGAGGTTTAGAACAAACGCCAGGAAGTTCTTTTTCACACAGAGGGTGGTGGATACATGGAACGCGCTACCGGAGGATGTGATAAGCAGGAGCACGCTACAGGGCTTCAAAGAAGCTTTGGATAGGTACTTAGAGGACAAAGGAATTGAGGGGTACAGATTAAGAGTAGAGGTAGATTATAGGGACAGGATTAGAGGTAAGTTATAAAATTAGTCAGGGACCACTGTTCAGGCAATAGGCCTGATGGGCCGCCGCGGGAGCGGACCGCTGGGCAAGATGGACCTATGGTCTGCCTCAGTGGAGGTAACTCTTATGTTCTTAATATAATAAGTTTGGTGCTAAGCAAAACTTTAGAAATGGGATTGGTTGAGAGAGGAGGAATCTGCTGTTTTACTTTTACAGACCTGGCTCCACTATACCTCCTCTACCCCAGTGAGCATGCTTTTTCTACACTGAGTTTGAGCTAGAGCTGCCACTGCTTTTTTGTTTGTTTCAGGTCTGTGATTCTTCTCCCCCACCAAGGATTGCAAACATTGGGTGTTAAGTAAACAAGAAAAGACAAACAGATGTCATCTGCCTGAATTTAGTGGTGGATTTCAGCTGCGATGGACTAACAGCCTGTTTGCAAACTTAAAATCATGAATAACACTTTCTGTAATTATGTGACAAAAATACATTGCAAATGTATAATATTGTTATATTAACGATAATTTAAGTTCATTGATGTAGATCAGTGGTATTCAACCCAGTCCTCAGGGACCACCTGCCAGTCAGGTTTTCAGGATATCCACAATGAATATGAATGAGGATATGCTGAAAACCTGACTGGCCAAAATCAAATCACACTTATCTTAAAAAATGGTGTTCATAGTAGTCTTCATCTTAGTGCTGGGGTATAGAAGCAGGAAACAACCCGTACAGTAGAGCCTGCGGTTGCGAAACAGGGAGCCCTGTTGGAGATTGTGGAGATACACAGCAAGCAGCAAGGAGTTTGTAGCCGCTGTGCCTGGCTCAGGCTCCACTGTGCGGGTTGTTTCCTGCTTTATACCCCAGCACTAAGATGAAGACTACTATGAACACCATTTTTTAAGATAAGTGTGATTTGATTTTGGAATTCTTTAAATATAATTGAAATTTGTATGATATTTTTCCACTTATCTTGAGAGTTTTTGAACAAGGATGTGTCTGCCTGCCTCAAAGTTGGTTTTTTGAGATGGGCAATGTTTTTGTATCCCTTTTAGACACTGAGGTCTTTTTTCCATCTATTGTGCATGAATGTCAATAGTGTGGGGGTCACTTGGATGGTAGTATGTGAGCAGTGATCTAAGAACCCATGTTATGTTGACACCAAGTGGTTAATTTGAAAATAGAACTGGAGAATCTAGTACAGTATAATTTTTAGCGTGCTCTGGGCCAAAGGAGAAATCTAGGAAACAGGGAAATCTTGTAAAAATGCTGTAGGTTGTGAATTGTAGCTTAACTATAAAAGCGGGAAGAGTAATACTTTCATTGGGGATATTTAAAAGGACCATACCCTTAATGAGTTTGAGATTTATTAATTTATAGCAAACTTTAACCTTTTTTTTTTCTGAAATAAAAATGGTCATAAGAATTGGTATGTCAAGCTACTTCATTTTCCCTCTGACCATGGGTGATTCAGATGCTATACAAATAGCACATCCTAACCATTACATTTTGTTTTTCATGTGAACCTTGACGCCTTCCTTTCTGTTACCCACTAAAACTGTGTTTACGTCAAGAGAGAAAAGTTCACATTTATAATAGCAGTAGCTAAATATATACTAGTCTTTAAGCCCGTTACATTAACGGGTGCTAGAATAGATGTTTCTGTCTGTCTGTCTGTGTTTCTCTCTCTCTCTCCTTGGCCTCTGTCTGTATCCTTCTGTCTCCCCTCCCCCCCACCCCCCCCCCCCTGAACAAAGCTGTCTGCCCCCAGGACACACCTCCCCCCCAAAGCAGGCCCTTTTCCCTCTCCCTAACTGTCTCTCCATGGCCCTCTTCTGTCTCTCCCCCCCCTCCCCAAGCAAAGCTGTCTGTCCCCAGCACACCTACCCCCAAAGCAGCCCCCTTTCCCTCTCCCTATCTCTCCATGTCCCCTTCTGTCTCCCCCCAGCACACCCATCCCCCCAAAGCAGCCCCATTTCCCTCTCCCTATCCATGGCCCCTTCTGTCTCACCCCAGCACACCCCTCCCCCCAAAGCAGCCCCCTTTCCCTTTCCCCCTGGCTCCCGGTATTGATTCCCTTCTTACCCTCCCAACATCCAGGCATCTTCTGGCCTGCTCCACTTCACCAAAGCAGCCTGCGATCATGGTGGCCGGCTTTAGCGAACCTCGCAGGCTGCTCTCCAACTCGGTAGCACGTTCCCTCTGAAGCGATCCCGTGCGTCAGAGGGAGCGTGCTACTGAAGCTGGAGAGCGACCTGCGAAGTTCTTTAAAGCCGGCCACGATCGCAGGCTGCTCTGAAGAGGAGGATCAGCGGCGGCAGCGGTGAATGAGGGCGGGAGGTGACACGGCGACTCCTTCTGCACGGAGGTGGAGTGCGGCTTGCGAGGTTCGCTACAGCGGCTGGCGAACCTCAGCAGGCTGCTTTGAAGAGGAGCGGGAGGGAGGAGTCGCTGGTGTCTTCTGCACAGTCACATGCAGGTGCAGTGAGGATTGGCACAGAAGCACACCTCACGGCGCCACCACTCACGAATTTTCAAGAGCGCATGCACCTCTAGCATTTTATTATTATTGATATATATATTTTTGTTTATAGCTTTTGGCTTATTGTTTTATTTTCAGGAACATCATCTCCAGAGAGCTATTTCTGCACAGCAGGTGTATGGAGAGAAGAGGGATAATATGGTTATTCCTGTTCCAGAGGCAGAGAGCAATATTGCCTACTATGAATCTATATACCCAGGGGAATTCAAGATGCCAAAGCAGCTCATTCACATACAGCGTAAGTAGTAGAGCAAAAGTAATTCAATTTTCTGAGCAGTTGCTTTGATATGCAGAATAGGTTTTTTTTGTTTACTCTTTTATTGATTTACAAGGATTGATGTTACAGTAGTTGTTACATGATTAGGTCTGTTATTATCAAGAACAAACAAATCAGTGTACTAAATTTGAAGTGGAGAAAATTATATAGGCCTGTTATGTGAAAGGATTTATTCTTCTAACTTTGGAGGTTACTCTGTGCTCAGAATTTGGCTTCCTTTTAGTGCCCAGCTCTACCAGTTTGGTGACACTTTATCACTGTCAGTTCATCATCACATAACACACATTCAAGCTAAATGTATTCAAATTATATGCATGGAAAATTTGCAGTAAATTTGAGGGGATGACAAGCAAGCACACATCTGTGTCCTAAAATGTTTGTAAGGCTCATATTTAGGCGCAGAAGAACAATGCTTTCATTACCCAACACTACTTCATGTGCAGAAAACTAAATGTACCGTATTTTCACATAGATAACGCGCACCCGTGTAAAACGCGCACATGGGTATAGCGCGCGAAAAACACAAATTTATGTACAGAAATTTTTACATACCGCGCACACCCGTATACCGTGCATGCTGCCCGACTCTCCCGTCGCCGCCTGACTCTCCTTTCGCCCGCCCCGACTCTCCTCTGGCCACCCCAACTCTCCTTTCGCCCGCCCGACTCTCCTCTCCCCCTTGAAGTCCTGACCCCACCCTGAAAGCCTGATGCCCCCCCTGACGTCCGATTCACCCCCCCCAGGACCGCTCGCACCCCCACCCAGAAGGACCGCTCGCACGCACCCGCACCCCCACCCCGAAGGACCGCTCGCACGCACTCCCACCCGCACCCCCACCCTGAAGGACCGCTCGCACCCCCACAGCCCATCCGTCCCAAAGCTCCGCCTACTGGTGGGGCCTAAGGCGCCTGGGCCAATCAGAATAGGCCCGGGAGCCTTAGGTCCCTCCTGGGGGCGGGGCCTTGGGCACATGGTCGGGTTGAGCCCATGTGCCTCAGGCCCTGCCCCCAGGTGGGACCTAAGGCTCCCGGGCCTATTCTGATTGGCCCAGGCGCCTTAGGCCCCACCAGTAGGCGGAGCTTTGGGACGAATGGGCCAATCCGGCCTCATTCCGTCGTTGGCTGCCTGCCGGACAGGCGGGTTTGGCTCCCGTCTGTCCGGCCAACTACAGAAAGGTACGGGGAAGGGGGTTGGGGGTGTCGTGGGGGTCGGCCAGGGGGGTCGCGGGTCGGCTGGGGGGGCGGTCGGAGGTTCTTGGGGGGGGCGGGCGTTGGGGGGGGGGGGGGTTTGCGTCGAGGGCAGGAGGGCCTGGGATCCCTCCTGCCCGTAATGTAGTGCAGGGTGGGGTTAGGGGGTCGCCGTGGCCAGGAGGACTTGGGCTCCCTCCTGGCCCGATATTGTGTGGGGAGTTGGGGAATCGGCGGGGCAAGAGGGCTTGGGCTCCTTTTTGCCCCGATCGTGTCGGGGAGTCGGGGGGGGCAAGAGGGAACCAGGCGGAGAGAGGGCAGTTAAGCGCAGTGCCTGCGCGGAAGGATGCAGCTCGGGCGACTTCGTTGTGTGAAACGAAGTTCGTTGTACGGATCAAGACATAAAGTTCGTTGTGCGCAGCGTTCGCTGTGCGAGGCGTCCGTTATGCGAGGCACCACTGTATATGGAAAATTTGCACACACAATGGTGAATGGTCAAAACTGCAACAGTTAATCACCAGCAGGCAATTAAATAGCACGTATCATGTATTGGGTTGGTGAGAATTGGGAGCAGGGAATCGAGGGAACATTTTGGACACCCATGTAGATAAAACAAAAAAGAGAATTAAGGAAGCATGTAGAGAATAACACAGTGAAGGGTTTCCATGACGACACATGGTTAGCCTGCAAAAACGAGAAACAATGTAGCCGACTTATGGTGGGAACCAGGAACAAGGTCTATCATTGCTCTGCTAGAGCGGTAAATGGCCTTGTTCTGCGGCAAAAAATTACACCAGCAGTGTGGCATCATTCCCTCTCCCCATGGCTCAGCATCTACTCCCCAATTCCCCTCGCGCCTACCCTACCCAAATAAGTCAGTCGTGCCATTCTGAAAAATCTTGAAGCCAGCTCTCAGGTTTCCCTTCTACCAAAAAGACCCTCCTTGATGTAACTTTCTTGGAGCAGGCTTTTGAAGATTTTCGGCATGATGGTGGTTTTACCTGAAGGAGCCAGCCACACCAATGATGAAAATTTTTTAAGAGGCCTACTCCAAGGCCTTCCTTCTGCCGCTTTCGAAGTACTCATGGGGAGGCCGTCTTCAGAGCTGAAGCTGAAAGACAATGCTGGATTTGGGCTGGGAAGAAAAAAGGTGTTGGACCAATGGGGGAGAGGAAGGCTGATTGGCCTGGTAGATCACGAAGGCAACGCGAGTCTTATCGACTCGCATTCCCATGGCGATCTACCGGTCGATCGCAATCGACGTATTGGGCACCCCTGTCTAGAATGTCCTGTACAGATTGAGAGAACTGTATAGTGGCAGTTAGGTTGAGAGGTACCAAGTTATTATCCCAGGACAAGCAGGCAGGTATTCTCACTAGTGGGTGATGTCATCCGACAGAGCCCCGATACGGACATCCTGCAAGCATGTCTTGCTTGAAGAAACTCAGAAGTTTCGAGATGCCCGCACCGCGCATGCGCCAGTGCCTTCCCGCCCGATGTACCGGGCGTGTCTCCTCAGTTCTTTTCTTTCCGCGGAGCTGAGAAGTTTCTCTTCATTCTGCGCTGACTGAATTTCAGTTTTTTTGCCTTCTTTACCCGCGTTTTTGTTTATTTCTTTGAATTTCTTTCACTTTTACTTTATTTTTCTAAAAAAAAAAAAAAAAAAGTTAAAATTATTTCTTCCGGCGGTTCGGCTGGGCCGGCCTCGTGGCTGCGGCCTAGCGCCTTCGACCTTGCAGCATCGATTTTCCGGCCTATGTCCCGGCCAATCACCGGTTTTAAAAAGTGCAGCAAGTGCCAGCGTGCGATTTCGTTAACGGACCCGCATCGACGCTGCCTGCAGTGTCTTGGTCCGGAACACGTTCCGAAATCGTGCCGGCCTTGTTCCACGCTCACTGCGCGCTCGTTTAAGAGGCGTTGCTTGCTTTGGGAGTCGATGTTCAAGATGGATACTGCCAAGGACCTGTCTGCTTCTACGTCTGCTGAGGTTTTGCCGGTCCGTTCGAAACCTGCATCGACGACTCCTGCATCCAGCATCGTGAAGCCAGCATCGTTTGCACCGGCTTCGGCATCGAGTTCAGCATCGGCGCCTGCCTCCGTCTCCTCGGTTCAGGTACCGCCTTCCACTGTCCCTCCCGTGGTCATCAAAGTGCCTAAAGCTAGCAAGCAGAAGCACTTGGCCACGAAAGAACGCGAAGACCGTGCAGGAGGACCCCCTTTCGGAGCGGATCCCTCCATATCGGCTTCGCTTCGATCCCTGCTAGAAGCTCAGTTTGTCGAGCTTATGCAGACTATGGGACCCCGGCTTATCGCCAACATTCAGGGTGACATTCCGGCCCCGGTTTCAGGGGGCGGTCCGCCCCCTCCCCCTCCTCGTCGTTCGATCTCGCTGCTCGACGAGGGGGATCGGCGGAGGGCGGCGGAATCCTCCAAGAGGGCTTCCCTTCCTGATATGCCGCCTTTGGAGCCCATCACACCTCCACGACAACAGGGTGCTAGGGCGGCCCCTGATAATCGGAGTCCTGGGCATACTGCATCGCAGGAGCAGTTCTTCCGCACTCCATACCAGACATGGGTGGCGCTGCGTGAGTCCGCTTCTCTGCCACCTCTGTGATCCACGGCATCGAGTCCTATCCATTCCTTTGAGGCTTCGAAGGATCGATCGATGCATAGAGGATCTCGTTCCCCGTCCCGTCACCGGGAGGGGCATCGATCTCGGCACTCTTCTCGGCACTCCTCACGCCATTCGGAGGTGTCTCCGCAGAAAAAGATGCAGCGTTTGGGATACTCCTCGTCGGATGTATCCCAGTCGGAGGGACCAGAGTATGAGGAACCATCTACCTCCTATTCTCCATGCCGGTCTCAGCTCTCCCTGGACCCGGAGGCTTCCACTTCGTCTAGTCCGTCTCGTCGGCCGGCCTTGGCAGACCAACTGTCTTTCCCATCCTTTCTCCGACAGATGGCGGATGACTTGGATGTGACTTTGGACACTGGGTCTAAATATTCTAAAGAGTATTTGGATACCATGCATTTGCCTCACCCTCCGGCGGAGACACTTCGGCTTCCTCTGCATAAACTGCTGGACCAGACTTTCATGCGCTGTTTTGAGACACCGTATTCCATACCTGCAGTTCCCAGTAAACTGGATGCTCGATACCGCATCGTTCACCACAAGGGGTTTGAGGGGGCTCAACTTTCTCATCAGTCCCTTCTGGTCGAGTCTTCTCTCAAGCGTTCTCACCCTTCCCAGGTCTACGCTTCCGTGCCTCCGGGCAGGGAGGGGAGAACGATGGACAAGTTTGGTAGACGTATCTTCCAAAACTCGATGATGGCGACTCGAGTGCTCAATTACAATTTTTTCTTCTCTTCATATTTGGATTTCTTCTTGCCGGTGCTCCGCAAGTTCATCCCTTTCATCGATGCTCAGGCTCGTTTCCAGTTTGAGGAAGTGGTGGTGACCCTGTCCCAGTTGCGGCTGCAGCTGATGCAATCCTCCTACGATGCCTTTGAGCTCTCGGCACGTGCTGCGGCCTGTTCGGTCGCCATGCGTCGCCTGGCCTGGCTTCGCACTATTGATATGGATCCGAACCTCCAAGACAGACTTGCTAATGTGCCTTGTGCGGGAGCGGATCTGTTCGATGAGTCTATCGAGACTGTTACTAAAAAGCTTTCGGACCATGAGAAGTCTTTTCAGTCTATTCTGCGACCTAAGCCGAAGCCTCAGCAGTCTCGTCCCTCTAGACCGCCTCAAATCTACCAGAGGCGTTATCAACCGAGGCAGACTCCTCCTGCGAGACAGCCTGCGAAGAGGCAGCCTCCACAGAAGACTCAACAGAAGCCTCAGATGCCGGCTGCACCCAAGGCTACTCAGCCTTTTTGACTCTCTTCCAGGGAGCATAACCGACGTCCTGTCTTCCCCTGTTTTTCCCATAGGGGGTCGACTCCATCATTTTTATCATCGATGGGAGTCAATCACCACGGACCTTTGGGTCCTTACCATCGTAAGAGAGGGATACTCTCTTCATTTCCAACGGGTCCCCCCCCGGACCACCCTCCAAGAGAGTATCCTTCCAACTTAACGCAGACCGCTCTTCTTCTCCAGGAGGCTCAGACTTTGCTTCGGCTTCGGGCCGTCGAGCCGGTTCCGTTGGATCAGCAAAACCAAGGGTTTTACTCCCGGTATTTCCTGGTCCCGAAGAAGACGGGCGATCTGCAGCCCATTTTGGACCTTCGAGTCCTCAACAAGTTTTTGGTCAAGGAGCGGTTCCGTATGCTGACCCTTGCCTCTCTCTATCCCCTCCTCGAGCAGGACGATTGGTTATGCTCTCTGGACCTCAAGGAGGCCTACACTCACATTCCGATTCATCCGGCCTCCCGCAAGTTCCTCAGATTTCGGGTGGGACATCTGCATCTACAGTATCGAGTGCTTCCATTCGGCCTTTCCTCGTCGCCCAGAGTCTTCACGAAGTGTCTGGTGGTGGTGGCCGCTGCACTCCGGAACATGGGTCTCCAGGTGTTTCCATACCTCGACGACTGGCTCATCAAGGCACCGTCGGCTCCAGGGGTCATTTCGGCGACCTTGACTACAATTTGTTTCCTGCAGAACTTGGGCTTCGAGATCAACTTTCCCAAGTCACATCTTCAGCCCACCCAGTCTCTCCCCTTTATCGGGGCTGTCTTGGATACCATCCAACTTCGAGCATTCCTTCTTCCTCAACGCATGGATGCTCTTCTTCTCCTCTGCCACTCGGTGTCTTCTCGCCAATCCATCTCAGCGAGACACATGATGGTCCTCTTGGGTCACATGGCGTCCACGGTTCATGTGACGCCTTTTGCCAGACTACATCTCAGAATTCCTCAATGGACCTTGGCATCTCAGTGGACTCAGGTGTCCGATCCGTTGTCCCGCCACATTGTGGTCACTCCTGCTCTACGGCAGTCTCTTCTCTGGTGGATGACCTCTTCGAATCTATCCAGAGGTTTGCTGTTTCACTCTTCTCCCCACCAGAAAGTTCTCACGACCGATTCATCGAACTATGCATGGGGAGCTCATCTGGATGGTCTTCACACTCAGGGGTTCTGGACCAGTGCGGAACGACTCCATCAAATCAATCTTCTGGAGCTCAGAGCCATCTTCAATGCTCTCCAGGCTTTTCAACATCTGCTTCACGACATGGTGGTCCTAATTCGCACCGACAATCAGGTCGCCATGTATTATGTCAACAAACAAGGGGGCACGGGCTCGGCCCCTCTTTGCCAGGAAGCTCTTCGAGTCTGGGATTGGGCGGTCCGCCACAACACCTTCCTCAGGGCTGTCTACATTCAGGGGAAAGACAATGTCTTGGCAGACAACTTGAGTCGTCTTCTCCAGCCTCACGAATGGACGCTCCACTCCGACCCTCTTCATCGAGTCTTTGCACAGTGGGGGACGCCTCAGATAGACCTCTTTGCAGCCCCCCCACAACTTCAAACTGCCTCAGTTTTGCTCCAGGATCTACACTCCCCATCGCCTCGAGGCAGACGCTTTTCTGCTGGATTGGGGGAATCGCTTCCTATATGCGTTCCCGCCTTTTCCTCTCATTCAAAAGACTCTAGTCAAGTTGAGATCAGACCATGCCACCATGATTCTAATTGCTCCTCGGTGGCCCAGACAACCTTGGTTCTCCCTTCTACTTCAACTCAGCAGCAGGGAGCCAGTACTTCTTCCAGTGTTTCCTTCACTACTCACTCAACATCAAGGTTCACTACTTCATCCCAATCTGCAGTCCCTCCACCTGACAGCTTGGTTCCTTTCAACATAACTCCTCACCAGTTCTCTCAAGCAGTGAGGGAGGTCTTGGAGGCTTCCAGGAAGCCTGCTACTCGACAATGCTATTCCCAAAAATGGACTAGATTCTCTTCCTGGTGTATTTCCAATGCCACGGAACCTCAGCGAGCTTCCCTATCTTCTGTATTGGACTATCTTCTACACCTGTCTCAGTCTGGTCTCAAGTCTACCTCTATACGAGTCCACCTGAGTGCTATTGCGGCTTTCCATCAGCCTCTACAGGGGAAACCTTTGTCTGCTCATCCTGTGGTTTCCAGATTTATGAAGGGACTTTTCCATGTCAACCCTCCTATCAAACCTCCTCCTGTGGTTTGGGATCTAAATGTTGTCCTGTCTCATCTTATGAAGCCTCCGTTTGAACCTCTCCACAAGGCTCCACTTAAGTATCTCACCTGGAAGGTGGTTTTCCTGGTGGCCCTCACGTCAGCTCGCCAGGTCAGCGAGCTTCAGGCCCTAGTGGCGGATCCACTGTTCACTGTATTCCATCATGACAAGGTGGTCCTTCGTACTCATCCAAAATTCTTGCCTAAAGTGGTCTCTGAATTTCACATCAACCAATCCATCGTGCTTCCAGTGTTCTTTCCAAAGCCTCATTCTCATCCTGGGGAATCTGCTTTGCACACTCTGGACTGTAAACGTGCTCTAGCTTTCTACTTGGATCGCACAAAGCCACACAGAACTGCTCCTCAACTTTTCGTCTCCTTTGACCCAAACAAGTTGGGACGACCTGTATCGAAGTGCACCATCTCTAACTGGATGGCGGCTTGTATCTCTTCCTGCTATGCCCAGGCTGGATTATCCCTTCCCTGTAAGGTCACAGCCCATAAGGTCAGAGCAATGGCGGCCTCTGTTGCCTTCCTCAGATCGACACCGATTGAGGAGATTTGTAAGGCTGCCACTTGGTCCTCGGTTCATACATTCACCTCTCATTATTGTCTGGATACTTTCTCCAGACGGGATGGACAGTTTGGCCAAACAGTGTTACAAAATTTGTTCTCTTAAGTTGCCAACTCTCCCACCATCCCATTGGGGTTAGCTTGGAGGTCACCCACTAGTGAGAATACCTGCCTGCTTGTCCTGGGATAAAGCAATGTTACTTACCGTAACAGTTGTTATCCAGGGACAGCAGGCAGCTATTCTCACGTCCCACCCACCTCCCCTGGGTTGGCTTCTCAGGCTAGCTACCTGAACTGAGGAGACACGCCCGGTACATCGGGCGGGAAGGCACTGGCGCATGCGCGGTGTGGGCATCTCGAAACTTCTGAGTTTCTTCAAGCAAGACATGCTTGCAGGATGTCCGTATCGGGGCTCTGTCGGATGACATCACCCACTAGTGAGAATAGCTGCCTGCTGTCCCTGGATAACAACTGTTACGGTAAGTAACATTGCTTTACGTGTAAAGACTGCAGGTTGGGATGAAGCATAGACCTTTGACTCTGTATAAGTAGAGAGGGAAATACTGGTTGAAGTAGAGGCTCCCTGGTGCTGAGTTGAAGTAGAAGGGAGTACCATGGTTGCCTGGGCCACCGAGGAGCAATCAGAATCATGGCGACATGCTCCTTCTTGAGTTTGACAAGAGTCTTGAGAATCAAAGGGAATGGAGGGAACACATAGAGAAACTGATTCGCCCATTCCAGAAGAAAAGCATTTGCCTCGAAGCGGTGAGGAGAGTATATCTTGGAGAAGAGCTGAGGCAGTTTGTTGTTGTGGAGAGACTGAAAGAGATCTATCTGAGGAGTCCCCATTGAGCAAAAATGTGATGTGTAGGCGAGGAATTGAGTGTCCATTCATGAGAAGACGACTCAATTTGTCTGCGAGACAGTTTTGCTGCCTCTGAATGTAGACAGCTCTCAGGAAGATGTTGTGAAGGATTGCACAATTCCAGAGCTTCTTGACAAAGAGAGAGAGATCCTGTTCCTCCCTGTTTGTTCACATAATACATAGCGACCTGATGGTCCGTTCGAATGAGGACTACCGTGTTGTGGAGAAGATGCTGAAAAGCTTTGAGAGCACAGAAGATCGCTCTGAGTTCCAACAGATTAATATGACATTGACGATCTACGCTGGACCAGTGACCTTGAGTACGGAGATCATCTCAGTGTGTCCACCAAGCGTATGTCAAGGAATCTGTCATGAGAATCTTCTGATAAGGGGGTGTGTGAAATAGTAAACCTTTGGAAAGACTGGAAGAGAGCATCCACCAGTGGAGAGACTGTCTCAACGAAGGAGTCACTGTAATGTGTTGAGAAAGTGGGTCGCCAGCTTGCTGCCACTGAGATGCAAGGGTTCACTGAGGAATTTGGAGGTGAAGTCTGGCAAAAAGAGTCACTTGAACTGTAGAGGCCATGTGACCGAGAAGAACCATCATGTGTCTTGCCAAGATTGAAGTGAAGGAAGACACTCATTGACAAAGGCGAATGTGAGCATCTTGACGTGGCTGAGGCATGAATGCTCTGAGCTGAACAGTGTCCAGGATGGGTCCAATAAACTGTAGAGTTTGGGAGGGACATAACTGGAACTTTGGAAAATTGATTTTGAACCCAAGACTTTGGAGAAACGCTATAGTCCGTTGGGTCGCTACAATAACCTCCTGTTGAGACGAGGCTTTGATGAGCCAGTCGTCCAGATATATAAAGACTTGAAGACCCTGCATCTGCAGGGTTGCAGCCACCACCACCAGGCATTTTGTGAAGACTCTGGGAGATGAGGCAAAGCCAAAAGGAAGGACTCGGTACTGAAGATGAAGATTCCCCACCCGAAATCTTAGGAATCTGCGAGAGGCTAGATGAATTGGACTATGAGTATAAGCCTCTTTGAGATCTAGGGAGCATAACCAATCTCCTTGATCCATCAGGGGATACAGAGTTTGAAGAGAGAGCATCCAAAACTTTTCTTTGACAAGAAATTTTTTGAGAGCTCTGAGGTCCAGGATAGGTCGCAAATCCCCCGTCTTCTTTAGGACCAGAAAATAACGGGAATAAAACCCCGTGTCCCATTGGGTCAAGGGAACCTCCTTGACAGCACGGAGGTGAAGAAGAGCCTGAGCCTCCTGAAGAAGAAGGAGAAGTTGCGACATGTTTAAAGGAAACACTTTTAAATGGAGATCTGGTGTAATTTGAAGAAATTGAAGCGAGTAACCCTCTCTGATGATGGTGAGAACCCAGAGGTCTGATGTAATCTGCTCCCACTGTTGGTAAAAGTGATGGAGACGACCTCCTATGGGCAGGAGAGAAGACTGATAGATGAAGATGGACATTATGCTCAGATTTAGATTGTCAAAAAGACTGCAGGCTTAGCTACAGCAGGAGTCTGGGGTTTTTGTTGACGCTGCTGCTGTGGTTGTTTCCTAGGTGGAGGCCTGGAGAAAGCCGGAGTAGATTTCTGTGGATAACGACATGGAGGTGGCCTATAAGGCTTAGAAGCTGGAGGCTTAGCTTTATGTCACATGAAAGAGGCAAAGGACCGCTCATGTTCAGACAGATGCTTGGTGGCAGCCTCAATGGAATCGTCAAACAACTCATTACCTTGGCATGGTATATTGGCTAGACGATCTTTCAGGTTAGAAACCATGTCCACAATGTGTAGCCAAGCCAGATGTTGCATTGCCACAGAAAAAGTAGTGTCTCAAGATGACATTTCAAATGTATCGTAAGTCGCTTGAAGCATAAAGAGACGTATTTGTGATATGGTGGAGTTATTGAAACTCAGGCAATCGGTGCTCAGGTAAATCAAAGAAGTAGGGCATGGTCTTTATGCAGTAGTTCAGATAAGATGTGAACATGAAGTTGTAATTCAAAATTGCCATCATGGAATTTTGATACAGACGGCGTCCAAATTTATCCATCGTCCATCCTTCTCTGCCTGGAGGGACTGCAGCATAAACATTGGTGGGATTAGATTTTTTGAGAGATGATTCTACCACCAAAGATTGGTGAGACAATTGTGGCTTCTCAAACCCTTTACAAGGAACTCTATAGTAACGAGATTCCATTTTTGAGGGAATAGCCGGAATTGAATAAGGAGTCTCGAGATTTCTCAGAAAAGTTTGCTTCAAAACTGGATTTATGGGAAGTCTAATGGTGTCCTTTGGCAGATGTGGCAATTCCATCTCAGCCAAATATTCAGGAGTATACTTAGACTCAGATTGAAGATCAACTTGAAGAGCCTTACTCATGTCAAAGATGAATCTTCAAAAAGATGCAGATTTCGAAGATGAAGAGCCCTCAGGAAGAGAAGTGGAGCAAGACTGAGGCGTTGCTGAATAAGAAGAAGCCTCCCTGGAGTATTAGGAAGGGACATCTGTATCCAACGTAAGAGTCACAGAAGAAGCTCCGCTGTGTGATATAGGCGGAGTCAGAGAGTGCTTACATTTGAGATGTCTCGATGGAGAGGTCCCAGGAGTATGAGAAACTGAATGTCTCGACTCATGCCTCATGGAAACAGACGAACGAGGATCCCTCGCAGTATGCCTCGAAAGAGGAGTCCGGGACCTGGACAAGCCTCGAGATGGAGAACTACAAGGTGTTGAAAGCTTTGGAGTTCGAGACCTATGCCTGGTTTTTGAATGGGTCTTGATGGGCCTCGAAGAAAGAGGTATAGAAGACTCTTTATCTTTCTTCGAAGCCAAGTGCCTCGATGACGAGGAATGCTTCGAGTGGGGTCTCGATCGAGGGTCCTCAGAATCAGGGAAGAAGGTGTCCCTCTTCATGCTGTGCCCTGCTTTCTTCCAAAGGTGATGTCTGATTTCCATGTTAACCAGGAGGTTTGCCTGCCTTTCAATCCACAGGATCTGACAAATAGGATAGAGTTTAGAGGAAGTTGGGCGTCCACAGGGCTTTGCTCCAACACTTGGAAAGGACAAATGACTTTTCACCTTTGTGACCATCTGTTCATGCTTACAGCTACTCCCAGCTGGGCAAGCCGTCATCTAAGGCTCTGTTGCTCAATGGATTTGCATGGTCATCTCTTTGACTAACATTGCTGCCATCGTGTTTCTATGTTTTTAAACAGCCGCCAGTCTCTCTTAAGGTGCACTTGCCTGGGAGTGTTGCATCTTTCTGGGCAAAGGCTTGGGCAGTGCCTCCCACAGAGATTTGTCGAGCAGCTAAGTAGTCTACTCTGCATACTTTTCTCAAATTTTACAGAATGGATGTGGTGACTTGGGAAGACGCAGCTTTTGGTTCCTCACTCTTGTGGGGAAGCTCTAATGTCCCTCCCTAGACGTCAGCCACTGCTTTGGTATGTCACATATACGAAAAGTGGAACAGATGTAACAGAATGAAAGATTAGGTTCTTACCTGGATATTCTTCTTTCTGTTAATCTACTACGGATTCCCTACGGCTCGCCCTCTGTGTATTCTGTTTCGCCTGCTTTTTTGCCTTGGATATTATTTGTTCCAGGCCTGGAGTACCTCTCCTGTCAGATGACTAAATACCAAAAAGTTAGGTATGAGTAAGTGTATTCATTAGCCTCTGTCTAACTTAATATTAGTGCCAGTTGCATAATGCAGGTTGTTTCTCTATGGTTGCTTTTCCCTATTGTTATGTTGAATTGTAATAATTCTTGTTTTCTAAGTTACAGAGCAGAACAGAATTGTTTATTGTATGCATGGAGATTCCCTGTTACCCTCCTCCTTTGTCTTCTGTTCCAGTGGAGGTTGATTGCTTTGGACATTTGGAGGGTGCACTGGGCTCTGCCTCTATTAGGGAGGTGCTTTAAAGCTGTAAGTATTCTCACTTCTTCTAGTCCAGTTCACGGGAGTGAATTGATCACCACATGTATGGAATCTGTAGTAGATTAACAGAAAGAAGATTATCCAGGTAACCTAATCTTTCATTTATTCTCTTGGCAGCATTTTAATGGCTTCTGTAGTGAGCAGTGCTAGATAATAAGAACATGCAAGAATTGCAGGATTCTGTCTAGATAGATATTTCCAGAGAAATGTATATACACTGCCTACTATATGCACCGAGACTTATCAACCAGGCCACCTCAAATAATTTCTTTGTTTTTTTAGCTTTTTGCTTGGATGCAGAGCAGCCAGATTATGACATGGATTCTGAAGATGAGGTCTTTGTGAATAAGCTGAGGAAGAAAATGGAAATTACTCCTTTGCAATTTGAGGAGATGATTGATCGACTAGAAAAGGGCAGTGGACAGCAGGTATACCATTTCTGAAACATGAGCAATAATTTCTAGAAGGAAATGTATACTGAAATGGCAATAACTTTTTTTTTTCTATTTAGCTAGTCAATCTCCAGGAGGCCAAGTTACTATTAAAAGAAGATGACGAACTGATCAGAGAGGTGTATGAATATTGGATTAAAAGGAGGAAAAACTGTCGTGGTCCTTCTCTTATCCCATCTGTAAAACAAGAGAAGCGAGATGGCTCTAGCACGAATGATCCTTATGTAGCTTTCAGAAGGCGTACGGAGAAGATGCAGACCCGAAAGGTAAGTAAATCCACGACCAATTGTAAAAACAAAACCTTTGTACTGTATTTAGCAAATAGAAGACCTAAACATATACTGCTTTTAATCAGAGAGAGATATTCAGTGTTCTCCAGGACAAGCAGAACTATGATTCTTGCATCTAGGCAACATCACCTAGCAGAACTTTGATGTAGACACTACCTAGTGTTCTGTGCCTTTAAGAAGCTTTTGGCAATGTCTTATCGTGCATGCATGTGTACATGCCTTCCCAACCAGTGTAAGCATGCTGGATGATCAGTCTTTTTTCCCCACAGATTAGAGAGGTGGTGCTTCTCCATCTCTCCTCAGTATGTCAAAACGTTTTTACTTTAGTTTCTTCAGTGCTTTCCCTTGCTTTACTTCATTTTTCTTCTTTTCTTGCCCTGTTCCTCTGTATTTTCATTTTTTAGATTTTGGATTTTGTGGCAAGATTTTTTTTTTTTTTTTTGCCAGCTCTTTAGGTCTCCTTAGGCCTGGACACTGGTCAGGGTACCTTTTGTTTTTCTTATGAGTTTTCTTACCTCATGATTGAGCTGTTTGATTTGGCATCGGCTGTTCACACTGACTTTAAACAGTGCAGAACAGAGTCATCTCTAAAGCCAGTCCCCATTGTTGGTGTCTGTTGCGCTTAGGCCTGGCACAGGAAATGATGGAGGTGACAAAAGAGGAAGAAAATAACAGTGCACAAATTATTTGTAATGAACTTCTTCAAAATTATTCGATATGGGCTGTGTTTCAGCTAAAAGGCCTGCATCTGGATTCAAAGTATTCTAAACAAACAATTGACATTAATATTTGATGATCTCAAAAACAAATCCAGCTCAGCCAAAGTGTAATGTCATAAAAATCCAGCATTCTGAACATGCTATCAAAGGTTTATTGTCCATGCTTGCGCCAACTGTGGGTCTCCTGAAGCCCATCTTGGAGGCCCATACTTGGCTGTTGAGTGGTTGATTCTGGTGCCTCACTGGGCATTAGTGTTGGTACAGACTGATGCAGTGACTTTCTTTACATGGAAGACCTCTCATATACTGACAGACTGAAGAAATTGGGGCTTTTCTCCCTGGAAAAGCGGAGACTTAGAGGAGACATGATAGAAACCTTCAAGATCATGAAGGGCATAGAAAGAGTGGACATGGACAGATTTTTCAAATTATGGGGAACCACAAGCACAAGGGGGCACTCGGAGATACTGAAAGGGGAAAGGTTTAGAACAAACGCCAGGAAGTTCTTTTTCACTCAGAGGGTGGTGGATACATGGAACGCGCTACCGGAGGATGTGATAAGCAGAAGCACACTACAGGGCTTCAAAGAGAACAAAGGGATTGAGGGGTACAGATAGGAGTAGAGGTAGGTAATAGGGATAGAATTAGAGGATCAGAGGCAGTTACAAAATTAGTCATGGACACTGTTCAGGCAATTAGGCCTGATGGGCCGCAGCGGGAGCGGACCGCGGGGCAGGATGGACCTCTGGTCTGACTCAGCGGAGGCAACTTCTTATGTTCTTATTGGGAGAGGAAGCTTCCCTGGAGTCTTAGAGTAGAGCCATACCTTGAGGCCTAGACATTCTTCCAGTAGATCAAGACCAGGCACAAACTCAGACTTTGTGATAAATACTTTTAAGTCAGAGATGGACTGTTCCTGGGTTTGAGAAGTTCTCTAAGGTGAGATAATTTGGCATACTTGCAAATCCCTCTTTATTTCACGCGAGGGGAAAGTCTTCCTCAAGGGTGCTACTTCATTGGCTTTTTACAAGAAATGGCTGAAATCATTCCCTTTTAAATTGGAGGTCAAGGATGAGCTAAGGGCAGAGTTACTGATTATCCTTGATGATGATTCTCCTCCCAGGGAGACTGTGACGGTGCCCATTCAGTGTCCTGAAGGAGGCACAGACGAAGAATCAAGAGACCCCTTTCCATTTTTCAGTTACTATACCGCTTCGTGCCCTCAAACATCTGCCCTCAAAAGAGCAAAGAGCTTGAAAACTAATGCCTCTGCTCCCTGGACAGAGAGACTTGGGCACTGGATTCTTTTGGGAAGAAAGTTTTTCAGGCCTTGGTGTTCTCTCGCATCCAAACCTACCAACTTTATAAGAGCATATTCTCGAAGTCCATGGTGTACAAGGTGCTAAGAGTTTATGGATATTTTCCCTCTGGAGCAAGGCACTCAGCTTTGCCAGACAGCCAATATGCAGAGGGTGTGTCACAAATATCTTGCTAAGGATACCTTCAACAGTTCTTTTTTTAAAACTTACTTTTAAATATTACATTGTTTGTAAAAATACAAGATATGCATAATAATATTGAAAGAAGAAATAAAATAGTCAAATTAAACTTGGAAATATACAAGGTAGTGATAAATTAATTCTAATTCTATTATCCTACTATCTAACCAGTAGCAGCAACATTTTCTCTTTCATTTACAAAAGTATACAAATGAGTGGGATCAAGAAAAATATATGAATTATCCCAGGACAAGCAGGCAGGTATTCTCACATAGGGTGACATCATCGACGGAGCCCGGATGCGGATGCCTCACAAGCAGACTTGCTTAAGAAACTCAAAGTTTCGAGTCGCCCACACCGTGCATGCGCGAGTGCCCTCCCGCCCAGCACAGGGCGCATCTCCTTAGTTCTCAGTTTTCCGCAGAGCCGAGAAGTCCGTCGTTGACTCTCTGCGTTTAACTTCGTTCCTTTGTGCCTTCTCTGAACCGTGGTTTGTATTTTTTTCCTCATGAATCGCTGTTCTTATTTAATTTCTTTCATTTTCAGTTAAAAAGAAAATTTTTTTTTTCCTCTTCCATCCGTTTCTCGGGACAGGCCACTCGGCCGCAGCCCGAGGGCTTCGATCTTGCGGTGGCTATTTTTCCTTCTATGTCCTGGCCTGCCACGGACTTTAAGAAGTGTAGCAAGTGCCAGCGCGCATTCTCTCTTACAGACCCATACCGTCGTTGCCTTAAGTGCCTTGGGCCGAATCATCATCCTAGGTCGTGCCTACCTTGCCAAACGCTTCAGCCTCATGCTTTCAATTGTCATTGTATTTTGGTGGACAAGCTCTTCGAGATGGAATCTTCTACTGATCCCTCGACTTCAAAGGTGTCCTCGGCCTCGACTCCTACTGAGGTTCCTCCTGCTCCTACTGCTTCCACCTCGAGCCTCATCAGACCTTCATCGTTTACAGAGGCTCTTTCTTCGACGACATCTGCTGTATCTTCCCCTGTTTCCTCGGGTCAGATAGCTCAGCAGTCGGTTCCACCAGTAGTGATTAAAGTGCCTAAGACTCCCAGGTCGAAGCACACTCACACTACCTCGAAGGAACCTCCAGCCAAAGCAGGTGGTCCGGTTTCAGACGCGGATCCATCCTTGCCGGCTTCTTTAGAGAAGCAGTTTATTCAGTTTCTTACAAATATGGGACCAAAACTGCTTCCTCTTATCCAGCCTGGGCATTCAGCAGACTCCCACGAGTCTGCTTCCTTTGCCTCAGTCTGAGCTTACACACTCTTTGCAAGGAGCAGAGTCTCTGTGAGTGTCTGGTCTGGTATCCAAGCACGTGAAGCAAGGAGCAGATTCTTTGCGAGTGCCTCGGCAGGAATCCTCACACTCTATACAAGGAGCAGAGTCTTTGGGAGTGCATCGAGGATCCTCCATCAAGCCTCTGGAGCTTCAGTCTACAGCCTCCAGTCCTATCCATTCTTTGATAGCATCGGCTGCTTCTGTCTCTGAAGGGAAGTCTCCTCGATCCTCGAGATCTGATTCCAAGCACAGTTCTCACCGACAATCGAGGCCTTCATCCAGGCATAGTTCTTCTTCTAAAGAACGACCTTCTTCAACTAAGCCTTGATCTACCCCAACTTTGACTAGACCATCGACTCCTCGTTCGAGGTCTCCAATGCCGGACCTCGAGGATGTCCCGGTTTTGATTGCCTCGTCCAAGTCACCATGTTCTTTTGATGCCTTTTTTCCTGCCGAGGCTTCATCTTCGACTCAAGCTGCCTCGACGTCCTCGAGTCCTTCTCGAGGCAAAGCATTGGCGGATCAGCTATTTTTCTCATCTTTCCTTCGTCAGATGGCTGTGGACTTGGATCTTCAATTAGACACTGGCTCTAAATACTCTATGGAGTATCTCGAAGCCATGCATCTCCCTCAACCTCCGGCAGAGTCACTTAAGCTTCCTCTTCATAAGCTTTTGAATCAGACTTTTGGTTGATGCCTAGAAACACCTTATACCATACCAACTGTTCCAGGAAAGTTGGACTCTAGGTATAAAACTGTGCATCACAAAGGGTTTGACAACTCACAGTTATCTCATCAACCCTGCTTGTCGATTCCTCCTTGAAGAGGTCACATCCTTCGAAGGTTTATGCCACTGTTCCTCTTGGCAGGGAAGGAAAAAGTATGGACAAGTTTGGACGTCGCATCTACCAGAATGCTATGATGTCCTCTAAAGTCCTCAATTATAATTTTCATTTCATTACTTATTTTGAGTTCCTCATTTCTCTACTAACAAAGTTCTTGAATTATTTGGATACTCAAATGCATTTTGAATTTCAAGAAGTCCTTGCTTTTTTATCTCAACTATGTTTGCATCTCCTCCAGTCATCTTATGATGCCTTCGAGTTGTTTGCTCGAGCAGCTGCTTGCTCTGTAGCTATGCGTCATCTTGCCTGGCTTCGTACCATTTGACATGGACCTTAATCTTCAAGACCGCTTAATCTAATATTACTTGTGAGGGCAATGACCTCATTGATGAATCTATCGAGCCACCCACCAAGAAATTGTCTGATCATGAAAAATTCTTTGCGTCTATTGTCAGACCCAAGCCAAAACCAGCTCCTGCTAAACCTACATACCCTGCTCTTATCTATCAACGGCGTTTTGCTTTGAAGCCGGCTCCTTATACTCGCCCTTCTCTTTAAAAACAGCAGCCTCAGAAGCAACAAAAACCTCAGCCTTCTGCTGCACCTTAGGCTTCTCAGCCTTTTTGACTGTTTAAAACAGAGCATAACCTCCACCGTTCTGACTCTACCTTCTTTTTCCCCTATAAGAAGTCGTCTCCATCTTTTTTACCATCGATGGACGACAATTACGTCCGACCTCTGGGTATTTACCATCATCAGGGAAGGATACTCTCTTCATTTCACTCAGGTTCCTCCAGACCTTCCTCCAAGAGAGTATCTTTCCAATCCTTCCCAGACCGCCCTTCTACAGGAAGCTCAAGTTCTGCTTTGTCTCCATGCCATCGAACCAGTCCCCTTGGAGCAGCAGAACAAGGGGTTTTACTCCCGTTTCTTCCTTGTTCCGAAGAAGACGGGCGATCTACGACCCATTCTGGACCTCAGGGCTCTCAACAAATTTCTAGTCAAAGAAAAATTTTGAATGTTGTCCCTGGCATCACTTTATCCCCTTCTCGAGCAGAACGACTGGTTATGCTCTCTGGATCTCAAGGAGGCCTACACTCATATCCCAATTCATCCAGCCTCCCGTCAGTACCTCAGATTTTGGGTGGGGAATCTGCATTATCAATAAAGAGTACTACCATTCAGCCTGGCCTCGTCTCCCAGAGTGTTCTCCAAGTGCCTGGTAGTGGTAGTGGTAGCAGCAGCTCTAAGGAACCATGGTTTTCAGATGTTTCCCTACCTCGACGACTGGCTCATCAAAGATTCCATGTCTCAAGGGGTTATTGTAGCGAACCAAAAGACTACCTGGTTCCTACAAAGTTTGGGATTTGAGATCAATTTTCCCAAATCTCAGCTTCAACCCTCACAGATTCTACAATTCATTGGAGCTGTTCTGGACACTGTCCAACTCAGAGCATTCCTTCCACAGCAATGTCTGGAAGCTCTTCTTCAACTCTGTCATACAGTGTTTTCCTGATTTTCCATCTCAGCGAGACACATGATGGTACTCCTAGGTCACATATCCTCCACAGTACACGTGACTCCTTTTGCCAGTCTTCACCTCAGTATTCCTTAGTGGACCCTGGCATCTTAATGGACGCAGGTTTGCGACCCACTTTCTCGACACATCACAGTCACTCCTTTGAAGCAGTCTCTCCGTTGGTGGATGCTCTCTTCCAATCTTTCCAGAGGCTTGCTTTTTTTAAACACCCCCTCATCAGAAGGTCCTCACGACAGACTCTTCGATCTACGCTTGGGGCGCTCATCTCGATGGTCTCCGTACTCAAGGCCTCTGGACCAGTACGGATCGTCAGTGTCATATTAATCTGTTGGAACTCAGAGCGATCCTCAAAGCTCTCCATGCTTTTCAACATCTGCTTCACGACAAAGTAGTCCTCATTCGGATAGACAACCAAGTCGCCATGTATTATGTCAACAAACAGGGAGGGACAGGGTCTGCCTCCCTTTGTCAAGAAGCTCTGAAGGTTTGGGACTGGGCAATCCGCCACAATACCTTCCTCAAAGCTGACTACATTCAAGGGGCAAAGAATTGCTTGGCGGACAACTTGAGTCGTCTTCTGCAACCTCATGAATGGACACTCCATTCTTCGCCTCTTTATCACATTTTTTCACAGTGGGGAACGCCTCTTTGCGGCTCCCCACAACTACAGACTGCCTCAATTCTGCTCCAGGATATACTTTCCTCATCGCCTCGAGGCAGATGCTTTTCTTCTGGAATGGAAGAATCTCTTCCTCTATGCATTCCCTCCATTCCCTCTCATTCTCAAGACTCTGGTCAAGTTGAAGAACGATCATGCCACCATGATTCTAATCGCTCCTCGGTGGCGGAGACAAACTTGGTACTCCCTTCTACTTCAACTCAGCAGCAGGGAGCCATACCTTCTACCAGTTTTTCCTTCTCTGCTTACACAGAGTCAAGGATCTCTGCTTCATCCCAACCTGCAGTCTCTACACCTGACAGCTTGGTACTTCTCAGCATAACCCCTCTTCAGTTTTCTCAAGAGACTTTTTAGGGGCTTCTAGAAAGCTGGAAAAAGGGATAGAGGGGTATAGATAGGGGGCTACTGCGCAGGTCCTGGACCTGTTGGGCTGCCGCGTGAGCGGACTGCTGGGCACGATGGACCTCGGGTCTGACCCAGTGGAGGCATTGCTTATGTTCTTACCACTAGACAATGCTATCTCCAAAAATGGACTAGATTTTCTACATGGTGTTTTTCTCGTCATAAGGAGCCTCAGCATTCCTCCTTATCTTCTATTTTGTACTATCTTTTGCACTTATCCATTTCTGGCCTCAAGTCTACATCTATCCGAGTCCATCTCATTGCAATTGCGGCTTTCCATCAGCCTATTGAAAGGAAACCCCTCTCTGCTCATCCGGTGGTTTCCAGATTCATGAAAGGACTTTTCAATGTCAAACCTCCTTTCAAACCCCCTCCTGTGGTTTGGGACCTCAATGTTGTCCTTACTCAACTAATGAAGCCTCTATTTGAACCAATCGATAAGGTTCATCTGAAGTATCTCACTTGGAAAGTGGTGTTTCTCATAGCCCTCACTTCTGCTCGACGAGTCAGTGAGCTGCAAGCTTTAGTTGCTGACCCACCATTCACGGTGTTCCATCATGACAAAGTGGTTCTCCATACTCATCCTAAATTCCTCCCCAAAGTGGTCTCGGAATTTCATCTCAACCAATCCATTGTTCTTCCAGTGTTTTTTCCAAAGCCTCATTCTCATCTTGGAGAATCAGCTCTTCATACTCTAGACTGTAAACGTGCTTTGGCCTTCTACTTGGAACGCACCAAACCACACAGAACTGCTCCTCAACTTTTGTTTCCTTCGATCCAAATAAGTTGGGCCATTCTATTTCTAAGCGTACCATCTCCAACTGGATGGCGGCTTGTATCTCATTCTGCTATGCCCATGCTGGATTACCCCTTCAAGTTTCAAGTTTATTAAAATTTTTGATTAATCGCTTAATCTTACTTCAAAGCGATGAACATACATAAAAAGAAACAATTAAAATTACAATATTAAAAAATAAAACATTAATTTAAACATAACCATTAAAATAAACTAGACTATACACAAACTTAGCAAAACAAGAGTAAGAGGAAAAGGGGATTTGAACTACAAAATATTATAGAAAAGGAGGTCAGGCAAAAACACAAGGTTGGGAATTAAAATGAATAGTCAAATACAGCATTAATGAATTCAAGAGTAAGACTTATTGATCAAAAGCGTCTTTGAAAAGGAATGTTTTTAAATTGGTCTTAAATTTATCAATATTATGTTCTTCTCTTAAATAAATTGGCAGGGAGTTCCAGATTTGTGGAGCAGTAACAGAGAAGATAAATTGTCTTCTGGTATTAATGATCTTAAGAGACGGAATTGTCAGTAAATGCTGTTCGTTTGACCGCAATATTCTATTTGTGGAGTAAGGGATCAGTGATTTAAAAATGAATGCAGGTGTTTTAAAAAGCATTGCTTTAAAGGTGAGTAGGCATATTTTATATGTTATTCTATGCGATACCGGAAGCCAATGAGCATTCTTGAGAAGTGGTGTTACGTGATCAAATTTTTTTGTCTTTTATAAGTTTAATGGAAGTATTTTGTATGATTTGAAGCCGTTTTATTTCATTTTGTGCAATTCCTTTAAAAAGTGCATTGCAGTAATCGATTTTAGAGATTACTAAGGAGTGGATAAGGATATTTAGTGATTTAGAACAAAGATATTGTGAAAGGGAGCGAATTTGACGGAGTCTATAGAATGATGATTTGACGATACTACCAATATGTTCATGAAAAGTTAATTTACTGTCAAATATAACTCCAAGGATTTTAATGGTATTAACTAATTGCAAGGGAATATTTTTTATAGTGATAGGGGCAATAAGTTTAGGAGTTTCTTTCCATGGGAAAAGCATCGTTTTTGTTTTTTCAATATTAAGGGCCAACCTATTTATATCTAACCATTGATGGATTTGTTCAAGTTTATTGTTAATTGCTATGATATCCAAAGAGTTGTTGGGATCCAAAGGGTGCAAAAGTTGAATATCATCAGCATATGCGAATACATGGAAACCTATAGATTGGCAGACAATCATCAAGGGTGCAAGAAAGATATTGAAAAGTAAGGGAGAAAGAATAGATCCTTGCGGAATACCATGAGAAGTTAATGAGCTTTTAGAATTTGAATTATTAAATGCAACAGTGGATGTACGATCAGTAAAGTAAGATTCGAACCAAGATAATACTTGGTCGATAATGCCGATTGAATGAAGTCTGTCTAATAGAAGATGGTGATCTATGGTGTCAAAGGCAGCAGAAAGGTCGATAGAAATTAGTAAAACCGATTGGTGATGGTCCAAAAAGTAATGTATTGAAGAAGTCATTCCAATCAATGAATGCTCAGTACTATGATGCTGTCGGAATCCTGTTTGGTTCGGTTGAAGAACATTGGTTTTTTCAATAAATTCAGAGATTTGATTGAAAACAATCTTTTCTGTCAATTTTGCCATGAAAGGAAGATTTGCTATTGGCCTATAGTTAGAAATTTTTTCCGAACTGATCTTACGATCTTTAATAATGGGACGAATAACAGAAGATTTCCAGAGTTTAGGCATAGTACTTTGTATTAAACTTTCATTTATTAATTTTAGAACGAAGGGACCAAAGATTTCAAAATATTTTTTTAGAATAAATGGAGGAATTAAGTCTGCTTTTGAACTCTTAATATTAATAGATTTTAATATGGATTCTAATTCTTTAAGGCTAGGTAGGTTAAAGTGGGAACATGTTGAATATGATAAATTTGTGATAGGATGATCATGTTCAATAATGGGTTGCTGTTTTGTAAAAGATTTCCTAATGTTTTTAATTTTTTCAATAAAATGATCTGCAAGATCTTGAGCTGTCGGTAATGAATTGTGAGCTTGTATTTGCTGCTTTTTTGTGTTTGTTAATGAGTTTAGTAATGCGTAAAGTACTGATGGATTTTTGGCTTTTAGTATTTTTCCTGAGTAGAATTTTGCTTTTGTTTGATTAATTTTTAATTTATATGATTTTGAGTGTTCTTTAAATAGTTGAGCGTTTTCATGTGTTTTATTTTTCCTCCATTTACGTTCTATGGATCTAAGTTGTTTTTTCATAAGTGCAAGGTCAGCTGTGTACCATGGGTTTTAAATTCTTCGTGCTGAAATTATTTTAGTTTGTAGTGGAGCATGCTCATCTAGTAATGTATTTATGGAGGAAAGTCACAGCCCATAAAGCTTTCCTCAGATCTACACCTATTGAGGAAATTTGTAAGGCTGCTACTTGGTCCTCTGTTCATACCTTCACTTCTCACTATTGTCTGGATACTTTCTCCAGACGGGATGGACAGTTTGGCCAAACAGTATTACAAAATTTATTCTTCTAAATTGTCAGCACTCCCACCATCCCATTCTGGTTAGCTTGGAGGTCACCCATATGTGAGAATACCTACCTGCTTGTCCTGGGATAAAGCATAGTTACTTACCATAACAGGTGTTATCCAGGGACAGCAGGCAGCTATTCTCACAACCCAACCACCTCCCCTGGTTGGCTTTCTCTGCTAGCTATCTGAACTGAGGAGACGCGCCCTGCGCTGGGTGGGAGTTGCACTTGCGCATGCGCGGTGCGGGCAACTTGAAACTTCGAGTTTCTTCAAATAAGTCTGCTTGTGAGGCGTCAGGATCCAGGCTTCGTCGATGACATCACCCATATGTGAGAATAGCTGCCTGCTGTCCCTGGATAACACCTGTTACGGTAAGTAACTGTGCTTTATTCTCAATCACCAGGTATTTATACAGAAATTTAAGAAAAAAAGGAGGCCCCCAAAGGCAAGACTTTTGGTTTCAGCTGAGGAAAGGCCTTTCAACGTCACCATTTGGTGTGACAACATCCAGGAGTATCATAATTGTTTGTCCATAAAATGGAACATTTTTCTTTGAAAAATAAGCTTTCAATACTTTATTCCTATATTCCTCTAACAAAAAAGACACCAGCAATGTAGCTCTCTTAGTTATTAGCTCCTGGGAAGACTTAAGAAATTGAGAAATGTCTAAGCTATCGGGTGGTTTCAATGCATCATTTGCATCTTTTTTTCTTATTTTGCACTCTAACAAGATTAGATATAAAACTAATATTAGTTACAGCAGAATCTTCAGGTGTTTGCAAAACCTTTTAAATATATTTGGTGATAGAAAATGGGTGCAAGGAAAATTTGACAACCTTATATTACAAGCCCATGGAAAATTCAATAATCTTATATTACAAGCCCATAACTAATTTTCAAGAGCTTCTGCTTGAAGAAGCAAGGTGAAACTATCACCACTGAGGCTGTTTGATAAGATAAAATCTGTTGTTCAACTTTCTCTAAACATTTTCCAACTAAAATTTTCTTTTGAGACTTGATCCAGAAGCTTAGAAACTGTGTCCTCAGTAAACTTAAATTTAGCAAATTATCCTGCAGTGATTTTTCTGCTGTATTAATTGCTAAAATAACATTTCTCAGAGAGGGCTCCTGCAGGTTTAAAAAAGTTAGACACAGAATAATTTAAAGAAACAGCAGTTGGCATTTTAACCATGTTAACAATTATACTATCTTCTGAAATTTTCCCACTTGTCTGAATTCAGTCAGCATTCCAAGACAAGTCAGCTTCTTAGCATTCTCCTCTTTCATAATGCCTAATTTTAATCAATCCATAGCCAGCTGTGTGGAGAAGAGTTGAACCCCCTGAAAATGGGAAAACTTCTGAGGAAAAACTAGAACTTATCGAAATTGATAATTGAGCCATAGCAGCATGCTGCAGATGGAAGTCCGATGGTCCCTTAGCAGCCAGTAAAGCAAAACTTTTCTTCCCATCTTTTCTTTTTCCCATGAGGGAAGAAGATTAACACGTTCCTCTTAGCTCCAAAGGGAGATCTGCCTTGTTGGGCACCAACACTTGCATGCTTAATGCAGGGGCAGCGCTTTATCTACAAGAGGACCCCTCTCTCCATGAAAGATATGCCAGTTTTCCTCCTCACTGCCTGCATTTACAAGAACTGAGGCTCAAATGGACAATTCTATTCCAAGTACTTGTGCCAGAGCTAAGAGCCCTGAGCATATGTCTGGTCTGAGAAAAGTTAAGAATGATTTTCTGGGCACCCATTTCCCCATGATGGAGGAAAACTATTCACTATATTCTTTGGACATAGAGGTTGCTCATCCCTGTATTGAGGTGCATCTCAGTCACAGGAGGTATCTCAGATTTCGAGTAAGGCAACACCACTGCCAATATCGTGTCCAGTCGCAGAGTATTTACAAAGCTTCGATTCTATAAACGACGTCATGATGGTAGGCAGTGGTAGGTGTCCTTCTGATATCTAACCAGCCAATTTTGAGTAAGGAAACAACACTGCCAGTATCGTGTTCAGTCGCAGAGTATTCACAAAGCCCGGATTCTATAAACGGCATCCCGATTGTAGGCAACAGTAGGTGTCCTACTGCTGTCGAACCAGCCAATCGGGACACATGTTTTTAGAAAAAAAAAGCTCTCGTGGTAGGCCACCTACATTGGAGGCGCCTTTGGGAGCCTAGGGAAGTCTGCAAGCCCGCCTAAGCTCACCTAAGGCTAGGCGTGGCTTGGCCCGAACATAATGAGATCAGTGGAGAACACTATTCAGTGTTCAAAATAATTGATCCTTGGATATACAAATAATATAGAACACTAACACTCTATGATGCACTATGATATCAAAACAGAGGAGAAAAGACCTCAAAGAATCCTCGGAGTCCAGTCAATAGAAGACACCAATTTAGGGTTTGGGGTATTATCATAGGTCAAAACCTCTGTTTAGACTCAATAATTTATTTAATTTAATATTTTTAATACTTTTATAATAATTTATTTTTTTGATGATTGTATATTTTTAATCAATTTGAAATACAAATTCTCTCATACTTGATAGAGAAAAGAGAGCTGGTAACCATTAAAATATAACCATTAACAGCACTGAATTCAAAACATTCAAGTTCTAACGAGCACTTATCTTTTAAACCCGATGGAGGCCAAATCCGTTTACACTCTAAACAGGCTTCAGGGGAAGTGCCATGGCTTGTTCACAAAGCTAGTAACAGCTAATGTATAATTGCTCAATCATTTGTGAAAAGGTTACCAACGACAAGCTCAAACATAGCCTTAAGCGAACCTAGGTGGCCATATGCGTCTCCCTAGGCCAGCGGGAGACACGTACAATGTAGGTCAGCAAAATGATAGCCTACATTGTAAGTAGACGTGGATGCTGAACTTATCGCGAATGAATGTGGCAGGAAGGATGCCCAGTCCCTTCTGCCAGAACTCCCCCCCCCCCCCCCGGACCCTCCCTTTAACCTTGTAGCAAGGCCAAACAGGTCTTTTGTCCAGCAGGCCCGCCTCCGTCTGAATGAGGTTGGCCTAACCCTTCCTAGTGCATTGTGGGATGCCGTTTACGTTCGGGGGGCACTAACTTATCATGGCAGGGAGATCCCTTGCCGCGATAAGCTCAGCGGCTGTGTCTATTTACAACCCGATTCTCTAATCGTCGTCTTAACATAGACATCGATTAAAGAATTGGGTTCATTTTAGGCGTGATTCTGTATAGGACGCCCGTCGGCTTCTGAGACTGGGCGTCTTATACAGAATTCGGGCTAAAGTGTCTAGCTGTAGTTGCAGCATTGCTACACAGATATACGTTTTCCTACTTGGATGATTAACTAGTTAAGAACACATTAAAGGAAGGAGCTCCAGTGTCAATTAAGAGAATTATTTGAGTGCACAAGCTCAGTCCCACTTGGCACAGTACAGGTAGATGTTTTAGTTATCATTGCCACTCAGGTTCAGAGCAACCAGCAGGTCATGGATGCTTCGCTGGTCCGCCAACCTTGCATGGAGTAGAAATGGTTATTACGCTCTATTTGGATTAGGGCTGAGCTAGATTTTTTATTTTATTTTTTTTAATTTCCTTAGACTGGAATTATTTTTTATCTTTTCAGAGTTTAGTTTATTTTGCTAGGTTACGCTGAATCTTTGTATTATTTTTTCTTATGTTTATCCATTTTCTTATTTTGATCTATTATTTTACTTGCACTGTATAGGTATTTTGCTCTCCTGCCTTTTGGTATAGGCTGTGATCTGAAATGATTTTCTTCCTGTTTTATTTATCTTTCCTTTATATGAAGTTCATACCATTTCTCCTCAGGCACTTTAGCTCAAATTGTGATCCCAGTCTGGCACAGATAGGGAAACTCTATGTGCCTCAATACTACCGTGTTTCCCTAAAAATAAGGCAAGTGTCTTATATTCATTTGGGGCCCAAAAAAGGCACTTGGTCTTATTTTTGGATAGGGCTTAGTTTTTTCATGTACATAATCATCTCTCCCTTCCTCTCCTTCACCCCAATTCTTCCTCTTTCCTTTCTCTCCCCCACATGTGCAACATCTTTCATCCCCTCTCACCCATCCCCTTGTGCCTTCCCTCTGCAGCATCTTTTTATCCCTCCCATCTCCCTGTGCAGCAGAACCCTTGCCCAGCTACTATCCTTCCCTCCCATCTCTCCGTGCAGCAGAACCCTTGCCTAATTTCTATCCTTCCCTCCGATCCCTCCCTCCCATCTCCCTGTGCAGCAGAACTCTTGCCCAGCTTCTATCCTTCCCTTCCATTCCCCTGGGCAGCAGAACCCTTGGCCAGATTCTATCCTTCCCTCTCTCGCTCCCTCCAAGCTCTTATGCAGCAGAACCCTTGCCCAACTTCTATCCTTCCCTCCCTCCCCATTCCCCTGTGCAGCAGAACCCTTGCTAATATACCATTATTGACAAAGTTGTTAGAATCAACTATAGAGGGTCAACTTACTAATTATCTGGAGAAATTTTCATTACTTCAACCTTTTCAATATGGGGTTCGTTCTAATTTTAGTACCAAAACTTTATTGATCTCTCTTCTTTCTAAAATCCAATAACTACGACTTCAAAATAAATGCTCAATTTTGCTTCAGTTTGATTTGTCCGTGGCGTTTGATGTAGTACATCAAGACATTTTGCTCCAATTACTTTCAGATATCTGTCTTAATCAGGTTGTTCTTGTTTGGTTTTCTAAATTTTTATTGTCTCGATCTTATTCAGTTAATATTGATGGTAATATTTCTAATTCCTGCCAACCTTTTTTCGGAGTTCCCTAGGGCTCTCCGCTTTCCCCAATTTTGTTCAATCTTTATATGACAACTTTGAATATTTATAAGCTGTCAGCATGGAAAACGCTTTTTACTTATGTGGATGATATTTTTATACTGCTTGAGATTGACCCAAATATTACCAATTTAACTTTTTAAATAAATCACTGTATCCCTAAACTTCAAACTTGGGCTGTCTGTCCAGATGAAGCTAAATGCAGCTAAAACTAAACTTCTGTGGTTAGGCTCAAAATTGGATCATCTTCCTTCCACTGTACTTTTGGATTCTGGAGCCTCCCTAGAAATTGAGTTCTCTAAGATTTTGGGAATGCTTTTTGATTCTTCTCTTACTTTTAAGGATCAAATAAACTCTGGTTAATAAATGTTTTTTCAGCTTACGAATGTTGAGGAAGGTCATATCTCTTTTCCATCAATGTCATTTTTCTGTTTTGGTCCAATCTATTATATTATCCCGGTTAGATTATTGTAACACCATTTATCTTGGCATCACTAAGAACTGCCTTCAAAGACTACAATTGATTAAGAATACCGCCGCAAAGTTGATCTATAGAAAGAGCAAATTCAACCATGTGACTCCTTTGATTTTCTCTCTCTATTGGCTTCTGGTTTATTTTAGAATTCAGTTTAAGTGTTTATTGTTTTTAAGATTTTACATGGTATCTTTAATCCTCTTGTTCCTCTGCTATGGAATATTTATAGATTTTCATATGCGAGAGGCATTCATCGATTTAAACTTTCTCTTCCTTCTAGGAAAGGAATTCAAGGAGTTAAGAATTTTAGCAGCTTTCTGGCATTTAAATTTCCCCAACTATGGAATGAACTTCCCTTAATTTTGAGGTGTCCCAGTTCATTCCAACTCTTCCGTAAACTTCTAAAAACTTTTTTATTCGCTAAACATTTTGAAAACTAACTTATATTCAGTTTACCTTATTTTTTTAAATTTATTGTTAACCGCGTCAAGCTTCCTTTGGTTGAAGACTTGGTATATAAGGTTAAGTTTTAGTTTAGTATAGTTCTATCCCTCCCTCCCATCCCCCTGGGCAGCAGAACCCTTGTCCAGCTTCTATCCTTCTCTCCCTCCCATTCCCCTGGGCAGCAGAACCCTTGTCCAGCTTCTATCCTTCCCTCCCTCCCATCCCTCTGTGCAGCAGAATCCTTGCCCAGCTTCTATCCTTCCCTCCCATCCCCCTATGCAGCAGAATCCTTGCCCAGCTTCTATCCTTCCTTCCCATCCCCCTGTACAGCAGAACCCTTGAGCACCTGCTGCTGCGCAGCCGAACCCCCACTGACCCTCCATCCAAACCCCGCAGACTGCGACCATAAATACCTTCCTGCAGAGCAGCGTCGGACCAGCAGCACTCTAAACAGGCTGCTTTGTGGCCTTCTCGCCGGGCCTTCTGTGTGCCGCTTTACTGATGACATTATCAATGACATGGCAGAGGGAATTCCCCAGCGAGGGGTCAGAGGTAATTCGCCAGCCCCACTTGGCTCCATCTCTCCAGCAGCTCACCCCATTGCTAGGAGAGATCTTGTGCCTGCAGGTCGTCTGCCGAGGGCTTGCTGCTGCTGCTGATCTTTTGCCTGTCTTTTTTCCCCTGCCTGCGGGAATCTTGCCTGCAAGTGTATTGGGGGCACTTGTTTATGTGCCAATAGTTTGTGGGTACCCCAGGGGGCTGCTGCCCACACCCCGTGACGATATGCCACAGGCCCGGCGTCATACCTGGTCTTCTGCCTCTCAGAATCACCCATTCCTGCCCCCGCCCCAACACCCCTTAGAAGTGTGTTTTGCCTAGGCTTTACCTGAATACACTTACTGTATCAGTCATGTCGTGTTGTGTACCAGTCATTGGTCGCTTTATAGTTCGCTTTCATTAAATGTTTTCGGGCAGACACAACAAAGTGTCAAGAATTTCGTGATTTTGGCGGACTGTTCCAATTTTGTTCTAACTTGCATGTGCCTTACCTTTGAATTGGTTCAAACCACTGTGACTTTTGCTTGCCTCTGCAATTTTATTTAGCCTTGCCTTTGCATTGATTCTACACTGTGTGCAGAATTTATTAAATTGCATGTGGTGGCATTTGAACTTGTTTAACGGTATTTAATTTTATCTGGTTTGCTGGATTTGAGTTTTTTGATGATTGTTTGGTGGTATTTGATTATTGGTGCAAGTATGATGAATTCTTATTTTTACTTTTAGAACTGCATGTGTGGTTTTGGCATCTCCAGTCCTTGTATTGCATATCTTCCAGAGGTCTTCAGTTCCTGTTGATCTTTAATACTTTGGGACAGTGACAGTTTTGGACCAGATTCAGCCAGTATTTATACTAACTTAGCAGATTTGGCCTTTTTACATCCAGCCACCCCAGTATAACGAAGAGTGTTCTAAAGAAGAGCAAAACCTATCACTTTCATGATGAATGGAAAATGGACTACTTCTTCACCATGGTGAAAGACAAGTGTTGTTGTCTAATTTGTAACGTCCCAGTATCTTTGCCCAAAAAGGGTAATCTGGAACGTCATAAGGCTCTGCATAGCATTACATTACATTACATTAGTGATTTCTGTTCCGCCATTACCTTGCGGTTCAAGGCGGATTACATCCAAACTAAAACAAGAATTACATTCAAAATTTGAAGGAATAGAATAAGCGATGACATAAAATTTTTAAGGTAATAAAACGGGTAATGAGTTAACAACGGGAAGTAGAGATCTTTAGGAGATAAGAATAGGGTGAATTATGGGGTTTTAGATAACGTTTGGTAGATAGAAGAATATTAGAGAGTACTAAGGATATAGAGAATGTTGGGTTGGGATTGGTCGTGCTGGATAGGTTTTAATGTGTTTTTTGAAGAGTATGGTTTTAATATCTCTCTTGAAGGTTTTGTAGTTTGTAGTCGAAGATAACAGATTGGTGATTTGTCTGTCCAGTTTAGCTGCTTTGGAGGCTATTAGGTTGTCATAAAGTTTTTTTCATTTGACATTTTTGGATGATGGGTGAGAGAATAAGTTTGATGCTGATTTTCCACCCAAAAGTGAAATTCGTAAACTGAAGCTCAAAGAACTTGGCTACTCAGCAACAGGTGATGGCGAAGCCATGGTCACATTCGGTCAATGCAACCATAGTATCCTTCAAGGTCAGCAACCTGATCGCAAAGAAATGCAAACCTTTCACTGAAGGGGAATTTGTAAAAGATTGTTTTCTTGAAGCAGTTGACAATGTTTTTGAAGGATTTAAAAATAAGAAAGAGATCATAGCTTCTATTCAAGATGTACAATTGTCAAGAAACACCGTTGTGTGGTGAATAGAAAAGATGTATGGAGACACAACTGAACAATTGTTGGAGGATGTTTCAGATTGTGTTGTTTTCTCACTCCAACTGGATGTGAGACATAGCCCAGTTACTAGTCTTTATCCAGATGGTTTTTGAAGACTTCAGTGTTAAAGAAGAACTATTTGGAATGATTTCTTTAAAAGGGAGAACTACCGGTCAGGAAATACTCAGTTTTTTCTATTATTTTGTGACAGTGTAATCTTCCATTGCATAGACTTGTTTCCATCACTAAAGATGGAGCAAGAGCAGTGACAGGTGAGGTTAAGGGTTTCATAGCCCTCTGTAGACAGCATGACGACTTCCCAGATTTCCTTTCTTACCACTGCATCATTCACCAGCAAGTTTTGGCAATCAAGAGACTCAATATAAAGACTATCATGGACATCACTTTCAAAATTGTAAATTCAGTTCATGGAAGATCACTTCAAAGATGTCTTTTCACTCTTACTCTTATGAAAGGACAGCGGAAATCATTTTGCACACAGATGTAAGGTGGCTAAGTAGGCACAAATTTCTGCAAAGATTTTGTGATGTGCTAAATGAAATAAGAAGTTTATTGAAGAAGATGGGAGATGACCAAGCAGAGTTGGAAGATGAGGAGTGGTTATGTGATCTGGCATTTCTCGCTGACTTTACAGGTTAACTAAGTGATATGAACCTTGAACTACAAGGTAAAAACAAATGCATTGGCGAGATAATGTGTACAATTTCAATCTACAAGAGCAAATTTGAGCTAATGATGACTGACCTTGCAAACAACACTTTTTATCATTTTTCTAATACGCAGGACCATCTGGGACAATATCCAAATTTTGTTTTTCAGAACGAGAAGTATGTGACAGAAATCTGTTCTGTTATCCAGGAATTCGAAAAAAGATTCTGTGACTTCCCAAAAATTGTTGTGGAATACTTGTCATACCCATTCAAAGTAGATGTGGACATTAAAGAAACTGCAGCTGCTATCAGTAAAAATTACTCATTAAACAAGCCATCTCTTGAAAACAAAGTATTAACCCTTAAAAATTATATTTTTCTTAAGACCCGTGCTGAGCAAGAATCGTTTTGGAAGCTAGTGCCTAGAGACAGATTTCCCAACTTGAGAAGATGCAGTGAAGCTGTACTCCTGTTTTGGTTCAACTTATTTGTGTGAATCTGCATTTTCCCATCTGAAAATGACAAGAGTACACCATGTTTTAACATGACAGATGAACATCTCCAGGATTCCCTGAGACTGGCCCTCACGCAATATTCACCCAACTTCAGAAAGCTGGTGGATGAAATGCAGGCTCAGACGTCTCACTAATGAGCAAGAACGAAATATTAGATTGTGCAAGATCAGCCTGGATCAATACTCAACCTAAATTTAACACAGATTACTCAATAAAAGTTAAAGAAAGTTATTACTCAATAAAACTTTAAGAAAAAATGTACTTTCCATTTCCCCTCGCAGTTCTTACTGAATCTTTCTTTGTCTCTGTTTTGTTTTTGCTTAATTTACTTAACAGCTGATCACATCCAAGTAAATGACAAAAGGTTCATTAAAAATGGGGGGGGGGGGGGAGGAGTCCTCCAACTTTATTGGGTTAAAATTTTATTTGAAACTAATTTGAAACTTAATTTTCATGGTGGTAGATCACCGGCACTTTTGGCCGGAAAAAGTAGATCACAACCTGTTCGAATTGGACATTCCTGCTATATACAAATGGTTCTATTCATTTTTAATGTTAACATTTTTTCTTCTTCTTTGTTGTACCTACTTTTCTGTAACCGCTTTGAACCAAAAGGCATTTTGCGATATATATTTAAAGACTTGTGTCATGCTGCTTCTATCTCATGCCCAATGAACTCTGGCTTCTCAGTGGTGTTTGGCCAAGTGGAACTTTATGGATGTCATCAGTTAATCCCAGATTTAACCCAGTCACTCCTTTGGTGGCGATTCGATCCAATTTGGTTCTAGGATTCCTATTCCAAAACTTTTCTACCTCAGAAGGTGTTGACTACAAATGCATCCACTCTGGAGTGGGGAACCTGGTCCACTCAGGAGACTGAGCTTCAGATCAATGTCTTAGAGATACAGGCAATCTGGAACGTTTAAAGGCTTTAAGAGATTGGCTATTGAACCAAATTCTCTCTGAATTAGAACAGGTTGCCATGTATTATATCAATAAGCAGAGGATTATGGATTTCTCCCCCTTGTGTCAGGGTCTGGAACAGGGCCACCAGCCAGGCATTATGATCCAAATCACATACCTGGTGGGAAAAGACATTAGTCTGACAAACAGATATGCAGGGTGATGCAAAACAGTGTGAGAGTAGGATCTTAACATGAATGTTGCCTGCAAGATCCTTAAGAAACAGTCAAAGGAAAATCTACAATAAGGAAAAGTAATGATGGCACAAAAGAAACCTTCAGCACAAAAATCAAACAGGATTTCTTTTCCAATATCATTAAGTGCTTCTGTGCAGTATTGTGCCCTGAGGCTTAGCTACAGCAAGGCAGAGGAGAAACGCTAGTCTCTGCCAATTTGTGTCTTGGGAAATACACACAACACCCCCCCCCCCCCCTCCAGCCAGATTATTCAGGCTAGGCTCTTGTCTCAGAACGCTGTGGTAAACTTCCATGCAGAACAGGGGAACTTCCTTCACAGTTCTGTGCTTAATTATTTTTACTCTTAATCGTAAAGGCATCAAAATGAACCAGGTAAAAAGTGTTTTTAAATAGAGAAACAAAACCAAAACTGCAGCAGTGTTTAGGGTTAATTGTACTGTGAGTAGGCACAGCTCACTTTCCATTGTCTCCGGGGAAACAGCAGCTGGCGCAGTTGAATGGAGCACTGCAATCTTAAGCAAACGGTAGCCAGGATCTTCTCATACAAACATTTGCTTATACCCTTCTCATTCCTCAATCATTGCAAAGTATTTTAGTTCACCAGGGCAGGAAAAGTTTCCAAAACACAACAGTGCAAAATCTCAGATAAGTAAAAGTCCAGCATAAGAAAACAACACTAGGAGAAACATTGACTGCATGGGTTAAAGACTGGCTCAGTGGCAGACTTCAAAGGGTGATGGTAAATGGTACTCTCTCTGAAACGTCAGAAGCGATCAGCGGAGTGCCGCAGGGCTCAGTCTTGGGTCCAGTCTTATTTAATATCTTTGTATGGGACCTGCCTAAGGTACTTTAGTTAGATTGTGAGCCTTCGGGACAGTAAGGGAATTTTTTAAGTACCTTCTTACTTCTCATTTATAATCTTAATGTATATTTTCTTCAAACCGCTTAGAACCTAACAGATGTAGCGGTATATAAGAAATAAATTACATTACATTACATTACTTCGAGGTAAAATTGCATTATTTGCTGATGATGCTAAATTGTGCAACGTAGTGGGCAAGGGCACCGTGCCTGAAACTATGACGCAGGACCTACTTTTACTGGAACAATGGTCCACAACATGGCAACTGAGTTTTAATGCTAAAAAGTGTAAGGTTATGCACCTTGGCAGTGGAAACCCATGCAGGCCTTACACCCTGAATGGTGAGACCTTAACAAGAACTGTGGCAGAGCGGGACCTAGGAGTAATCATTAGTGAAGATATGAAGACTGCCAATCAAGTGGAGAAAGCTTCATCCTAGGCTAGACAAATGCTGGGTTGCATCCGAAAGCCTGAAGTTATAATGCCACTGTACAGGGCCATGGTGAGACTTCATCTGGAATATTGTGTTCAATTTTGGAGGCCACATTATCAAAAGGATGTGCTGAGAATGGAGTCGGTTCAGCGAATGGCCACTAGGATGGTCTCAGGACTCAAGGATCTCCCATATGAAGACCATCTAGGTAAGTTGCAGGTATACTCTCTCGAGAAACGCAGAGAGAGGGGAGACATGATAGAGATGTTCAAATATGTTACTGGCCGTATTGAGATGGAAGAAGATATCTTTTTCCTTACAGGTCCTAAGGCAACAAGAGGGCATCCGTTAAAAATCAAGGGTGGGAGATTTCATGGTGACATTAGGAAGTATTTCTTCACCGAAAGGGTGGTTGATCGTTGGAATGATCTTCCACTTCAGGTAGTTGAGGCCAGCAACGTGCTCGATTTTAAGAAAAAATGGGATAAACATGTGGGTTCACTTCGAGAAAGTGCTTAGGGGGGAGGGTTCTTTGAGTGGGCAGACATGTTGGGCCGATGGCCCTTTTCTGCCGTCATATTCTATGTTTCTATCTTCATACAGCCAAAACAGAGGCACCAATAAAACAAAACAAAGCCACCCCCCCAAAAAAAAAAACAAACAACAAACCCTCACACTGTTTAGTTTAGCTCCATTTTCTCTGGTAAGTTCTCAGCTTTTGTCAGGTTCTCCTGTATATCCATGGCCTCAAAACCCTCGGGTGAACACAGCTGAGGAAGGAAGAACCTCTTCCATGATTCAGTCTGAACTCCTGGGACATGCTTGGCTCGGAGAGAGCAACTGCTCTCTCCCCGACTCTCCTTCTCATCTTCCCTATTCATGTCACATGATCCTCTCTTTTTGCTGGTGAAAACCCCGCCCTCTCATCCTGGGCAGGGGGCTGGATCTAGGCTCTCTAGCAGGCGGCATGAGCTCAAACTCCCTGTTCTTTGCTGGTTTCTGCCTTAAAGGCACATGCATATAATTGGGCAGTCGATTATTAGGACTGCTTGCCATTCTCAAGATCTTCTTCACCACTAAAGAGGTAGTCGGTTATCTCAGGGTTCAGGTCCAGGACCTGGTCAGCTTTTTTGCATCGGGGCTTAGTGACACTCCTAATTTTCCTTGGGACAAACCCCATGATGGCTATGGGTTTATCACAATGCTTCCATACAACCTCTCTCTTGGTCTACTCTTCCAGCCTCCTCCTCACCACAGATACCTCGATTCTAGACTAGGAGCTCATCTAGACAGGGAGTCTAGTCTCATGAGAATCCGATCAATTTGCAGTGCTCTACACATTTCAAAACACTCTGGAACCAAATTGTCAGTGTGGATGAGGACTATCAAGTTGCCATATTCTGTTTGAACAAACAGGAAGACAGGATATTGCTTGTGGTGAGGAAATATGGCTGTCTCAGTTGCTTTTGGATAATGGCACCCTGTGGTTCAACTGTAAAATAATCCTTTGAAGTCTGACAGTGATATCTGATATGTAGATGCATTAACAGTTTATTTTATTACTCATTTTTAAAACCAAAGGAAGCATACCCCCTCTTCTCTGTTTCCTCTAGGCTAGAGACATGGATAGCACACACGTATGCGCACATAAGCAGCACAGATAAAATAAGCCCCTCCATACATGCACACAAAGGAGTTGGAAAGCTATGAGATATTTTATGCATGCTTTCTCCATTGATTTTCCCTTTATTTTATTGTAAGCCATCATAAGTTTATTGCTGCTTGGTAGTCTATAAATGTTCTTAAGCAAGTTACCTGATCTTAACGGGTCATTTTAATATAATATGATAGCATGATTCAATCATGCTTGCCTATAATTGTTCAAATGATGATTGGCATTTTAGTTCATCATCTAAGTTTGTAACATTGATCTATTCCTTTATATTTTAAACAGAGTTTTGATAAAATGTATAAATTGTAGTACCGTTTATACTCAAAATATACCATATTTTTCACTCCATAAGATGCACTTTTTCCCCCCCCAAAAAGTAGGTGGAAATAAGGGTGTGTCTTATGGAGCAAATATAACACACACACACCTCCTGGTAGCGGGGGAGATGGTGGACGACTCACCGCTATTACAGGCTGAGGGTGGGCCAGGCCGCTTCAACTCTCCCGTCTTCTCGGGCTCAGGGTCCGAGTCAGAGACTGAGCTCTCCCAGAGCCTGGCTGCACCAAGACACGCTCCTACAGCAGTACGGCTAGCGTGACTGTACCTCTGGCTGAGAGCTACGTGGAGCACCGGGTGGGCAATGGCAATACACTGCAGAGCATTGCACTCAAGTACGGAGTGACGACAGGGGTCAGGGAGGGAGGAGGATGGTTTAGTATCGGCTGGGATAGGATGCAGGAAGGATCGCTCCTGTCCGAGCTCACTGCTGAACTACCAGGACTTCAGGCAGTCCTGTACTGGGCATTGGGGGCTGGGTAGGAAGGAAGGAAAGGGAGGAAAGGAGGGCTGGGTGCGAGGCATGGCACTTAACTATAACACTCCATGGTTTATATTAGTCAATCTTTTTTCCTCCTTTTTGAGGGAAAAAAGGTTACCTCGATTTATATTGGAGTACATTTTCCAAATCAGATTGAGATCTGGCCTTCATTGTTAACCAATTGGGAAAATTCTTTAAAACATTAAGGTTTCTTGCTTTTAAAAAGTTGTTTCTTGATTTTAAAAATTTGTCTCTTTATGCTTAATGCAGAATCGGAAGAATGATGAAGCCTCTTATGAAAAGATGTTGAAGTTACGGCGTGATTTGAGTCGGGCAGTAACCATTCTGGAAATGATCAAAAGAAGAGAAAAAAGCAAACGGGAATTACTACATCTAACTCTGGAAATTATGGAGAAGAGGTGAATTTCATCTAAAAGTATATTGCATGATTAAGTATATTGGAACTGTATTAGCACAACAGCCAGAAGATGGACCTCAGGTCATAAACTGGGCTACAAACTAGTTAATCATAGAATAATGGTAGAACTGATCCCTAGAAGAAATACGTTTACCTATAGAGTACCTTGGTGATATGTTCTCAGTTACATTTAATTATTTTTTGTAATTGACATTGCAGAAAGGTTGATAGGAAAGGCTTATCATTTTGAAGATGATACTTCAAATGGAATAAATAAAATGAGTGATTGAGAGCCTAGGAGAATAGCAAAGAGTATAGCAACTATGCAATAGAAAACAGATTAAATGAACTCTTTACTAAAACAATCAGATGTAGTCCACATTTCATCCACTCTTGAGCTGCTTCAAGGGTACAATACCAGATGTGGGAAGGCTTAAGAATTCTCAGTCCCAATTAAAATTTGCAGAGGTCATGCGACACTATGATCAGGAGAGGATGGTGAAAATTGTCTCTCCTGCCATCCGCCTGAAAATACCCAATTTTGACAACTTTTGACCCCTTCAAAAGACCTTATTCAGCAATGTGGAGATAATAGCACCGCGGGTAGTGTATTGCTGCAGTTTGAGAGCGACTTATGGCAGCAAAGACGATATGAAGGGAAAGGGAGCAGAGCCGAGTGGTGGAAGACAAGATGATGGCTGCCCTGAGCCCGGGGGCCCCTCAATTGCATCCACGTGGGTGATAGAGATCACTGCTGAAGTAACAGCTGCTCTTGAATCTATCCTGGACAAAATACTTCAGCCGATCAACGCAAAATTAGAGAAACTTCAAGGGAAATTTCAAGGGAACCTAGAACATTTTCAACAGTGGGTCGGCAAAGTGGAAGACCGCATGGGTGGAGTTGAGTCTGCCCAGCAACAACAGTTGAAGCTTGGAGGTCCTAAAGGAAAAGATTGAGGATTTAGAGAATAGAACCCTTCGGTTTGTGGGGCTCCCTGAGTCTCTGCCAGACTTGGAACCTAGATCTTTCTTTGCGCACTAGATCCCTACCTTGCTGGGACTGTTGGAGTCTTTGGACCCCTTTTGGGTTGAGAGGGTTCATAGGGTTGGGCTCTGGCAGAACACGGCTGCTAGACCCTGGGTAATCAGCCTCCGGGTTCCTGAATTTTGCCCACAACAGCTATGCTTCAGAAAATTCCAACAATATATATAGACCTCTATATATGGTTAGGGTGGTAACCTGTATTGTTGGGGGTGTCAATTCCCCTGTGAAGTGTACAAAAATTTTATGAACCCTCAATGGCTTAGAAGTGGATGTTGTGATGATTCAGGAGACGTGCCTTACCCCTGTAGAGCAATCTAAATTGCAACGAGGATGGGTGGGCACTTGCAATACTGCAGCAGGATTGGGGAAAAAGTATTGAGTTGTGATCCTTGTTTGGAAGGAGGTGGCTGACCAACTTACTACGCTGGCAGTGGATCTGGAGGGTCAATATGTTTTTTGTATGACACACATTGCAGGTCATAAAGTCTTATTGGGCAGTATTTATGCCCCTAATATCTATGATAGAAAGTTTTATCAACGTTGGTACGCTGTTCTTTCCCTTCACAGTCAGGTTCCGATGTTGGTAGGGGACGACTTCATTGTGGCATGGGTACATTCTTTGGATAGATAGACTCCAATCTCAGACAGGCTTCCTCCAGAGGCTGAAGGTCTTCTGGCCCTGTGTCAGTTATTGGATTTAATGGATGTGTGACGGATCCTGCATCCCTTGTTAAAGGACATTACTCATGTGTCCAGAGCACATTCAACACAATCTCAAATTGACTATCTGCTGCTTTCTCAGACCCTTTTTTCTCATGTTGTGCATGCAGAGATAGATTTCAGATTATGCGTGGGTGATGATGGAGTGGGTCCCTTCTGATAGGTAAACCGGAGTTTCTGGTAGACTTACCTTTTATGGCTTACCCAGGATCCGATGTTTTATGACTCTCTAGTAGCTTGCTGACAGGGGAGATATGATTCAGACGTTCAAATACTTGAAGGGTATTAACGTAGAACAAAATCTTTTCCAGAGAAAGGAAAATGGTAAAACCAGAGGACATAATTTGAGGTTGAGGGGTGGTAGATTCAAAGGCAATGTTAGGAAATTCTACTTTACGGAGAGGGTGGTGGATGCCTGGAATGCGCTCCTGAGAGAGGTGGTGGAGAGTAAAACTGTGACTGAGTTCAAAGAAGCGTGGGATGAACACAAAGGATCTAGAATCAGAAAATAATATTAAACTAAGGCCAGTACTGGGCAGACTTGCACGGTCTGTGTCTGTGTATTGCCGTTTGGTGGGGGATGGGCTGGGGAGGGCTTCACTGGCTTTGAGGGTGTAGATGGGCTGGAGTAGGTTTTAACAGAGATTTCAGCAGTTGGAACCCAAGCACAGTACCGGGTAGAGCTTTGGATTCTTGCCCAGAAATAGCTAAGAAAAAAAATTTTAAAATTTAAATTGAATCAGGTTGGGTAGACTGGATGGACCATTCGGGTCTTTATCTGCTGTCATCTACTATGTTACTATAACAGTAATTATACCGTTTACCCGGTTTTGTACTGGGAAGCTGCCAAGGTGGCTCTTCGTGGTCACATTATAAATTATGTAAGCCAGGCTCAGAAAGCTAGGGATCGCAACATTTTACGCTTGTCAATGCAATTGGTTGCCCTTTACCCAACGTATGGACTCCATCCTACCGGGACTAACAGGCAAGCTGTACTTGCAGTTCAGGTCACCCTTAATGAGAAGCTTCCCCAACGCACGGTTAAGTCTATGGCCCATATAAACTTTGAGTATGAGAACAAGTGTGGCCACCTTTAGCCCGGCTGATATCTCATAAAGAGAGCAGACAGAAAATATTATCTCTTCAGCTTGATAGTACACGTCATGTTACCCAATATGCGGAGATTTGTCAGGCGGTCCACGATTATTACGCTACTTTATATACTTCACTACCCGAGTTGGGTTTGCTGGGTGAACTAAGACACACTAGATCTGCCTCAGTTGATGTCTCACCACTTGGGTCTCTTGAAAGCCCCGGTGATGAAAGAAGAGGTGGATTCCACCATAAGACACAGCCCCACTTTGAAAACTCCCGGTGTGGATGGGCTCCGTGCTGAATTCTATAAGCTTATGAGTGGATATTGTTTTCTCGATCACTAACATGTTTAATGTCATGATTAATGCAGAAGCTATGCCGAAACACCTGAATGCGGCTCAGATTATTGTCCTCCAGAAGCCGGGATGGTGTTCCTCAAGACTAGAATCTTACCAACCTATATCATTGCTCAGTTTTTAAGTAAAATTGCTGGTGAAGGTTCTAGCCTGCTGGTTAGCCCGAGTGCTTCTGGATGTTATTCATGAGGCCCAGGTAGGGTTTATGAAGGGGAGGTCTGCGGAAAAGAACATTCAGAAAATATTGACTTCCTTGGCATCTCGTTCACGGGCCTGTATGTATTCAGTGCTTATCAGTTTTGACACAGAAAAAGCATTTGATAGAGTACGATGGGATTTACATGCGACTCTTCAAAGATATGGCTTTGAGGGACATTTTGTGTCGGCTATATGGGTGCTTTATGCGTCATTGGCGGCATTTCTCTTGGTGAATGGTTGTCAATCTTGTTTAAGATCTCTATAGGATTAGACAGGTGTGCCCTTTGTCTCTGCTCCTATTTATCTTGTCATTGGACCCTCTTTTACTTGATATTCACATGAATCCTGACATTCAGGGGGTGTTCACTGGGGATTTCTGTTGTAAGGTGGCCGCTTTTGCAGATGATCATTTTCTCCACATTACGGACCCTAGGTGATCTTTGGCTGCTTTGATGGAAATGATGCGTGAATATGGTGACTTTTACAGATTCAGCTTGAATCTCAGTAAATTGGAGGCATTACCATCATTGCCGGAGGTACAGGCTTTGTGGGGAGATTTGTTTCCTTTATGCTGGGCGGTGGATTCTTTCCATTACCTTGAAATCCAGCATATGGCCTCTATAAATCACCTTTATTCAGTAGGGGAGCTGTTGCATCATACTTCTTGTCAGGTGGATAGCTGGAGAGACTTACTCCTTACATTATTTAGTAGAATCGCCTTGATCCGCATGGTAATTTTTCCATAATGGCTCATATGTTTTCTGGATCCTTCCGTTGCGACTTTTAAAGAAAGATTTGGGAGCTTTACATAGCAGGCTGTCGATATTTTGTTGGCAGGGAAGAAACCTAGAGTGTGTTGTTCATTTCTGGTTGGGGGGTGGGGGCAGGGAGGATTTGTTATTCCTCATTTTGGCTTGTACAACTTAGCCTATCTCTTGCGGCACCGACACCTGAAGGACTGGCTTTTTGGGGAATTTCAGTATACCTCTACATCACGTGAGGCTGCCCTTTATGCTCCTTACTTCTTTCAAGCCCTGCTCCATCTGCCTAATGGAGCTTTGCCGAAAGAATTTCGAGACAGTGTGCTCTTGACTTCTATGCGGGGGTGGGGTGGGGTGGGGGGGGAGGGGGCTGGGAGGATCTGACGAGATGACTGGGTGGAGATCCCAGAGTCACCAATCAATTATCCCTTTTGGGAAATCCTAATTTTGAGCCTGGGACAGACAATGCAAGTTTTAGCCGTTGGAGGGAGCGGGGAGTCACTTTGGTGGATCGTCTTTTGATGGAGGAAGGTGGCTTGAGGCCTCTCGCTGCCCTTCAGGAACAGTTGGGGAATTGCTGGGGTGATACATTCGCCTATTGTCAAGCGAAACATTACATCTTATCCTTACCACAGGGGAAAATCTCCCATCCGGTGGGGGCATTACCTTTGGGAATTCTTTGACAAGGCTGAACTATTTCAGACCTCCATGTCGGCATTATAGAGAGTATTGCTTCTTTTTGAGTCCCCAAAAGACTCAGTATGTCTGAAATGGCTGGGTAACAGAGCTTAAGATTAACCTGGAACTCATGGAATCATGGTGGCCTTCCTCGGTTGATCCAGGGAGCGGTCTTGTGAGAATGATATGCTTGGGTGTTATATAGGGCATATTTTACCCAGGTTCAACTTCATAAAATTGGAGGAGTTGGCTCCCTCTTGTGTCATAAGTGTGGTAGCACTATTTCTCACTCCTTTTGGGATTGTTGGCGCATTCAAGTGTTTTGGTCTAGCGTGGTTAAATATTTGTGCTTACTTCTGGGATGCTTCATTTCAGGTATGGTGGAACAGCTGGTGCTGGACATCCTGGGATCCTTTTTGGATTTATCGGGGGGGGGGGGGGGGGGGTCAACACTGGACTTCTCTGGACCCTCCCACCTTTTGGCAATTGAGGGCCCAGCTCCATACCTTGGTTCTGTGGGAGGCACGGGAGGTGACATAATAAAAGGAGATGTCATTTTTTTGCTTATCTGGGGCTTCTATTTGGAATCATTACATCTGACGAGGTGTAGCCTTATTTTGAACACCATGGTCTGATGGCTGGAGGGTCGGCCGGGCACCATCCTAGATTAGGCTGTTAGCATCTCTCTACTCTGTTGTAGGGGGGATGGGGGGAATTATATTCCTGGAGGGATGGCTAGGGATGATTGGGTACCCCAGGGTCATAAGACAACAGACCCTAGGATTTCTGTCCCTGTTGGGATTTCCTTATGTATGGTTTGATTTTGCAGTTCTTGCATTACTGTGGACTATTGGTTGGAAAAGGATGAGGGGAGGCTTTTGCTAAAATATTTTTCTATGTTAGTATTGTATCTTGTATGATGGAGCTTTGCTATAATACTAGATCTGTTTTATTGAGCATTTTGTTGTTGCTCTGTTGTGTACTTTCAATAAAAAGTATTTGAACATAAAATGTGCACAAATGCTCAGCAACACAGATGGCAAGGATTAAAAGTTGGATCCTGTGGATCTTCAATTTACATGGGCGAAATGTGGACCACATCGAGTGACTGTTGTAATAGATTTTGTTTTGGAGCAGTTCATCTGGGAGCTGTTTTTTTTTTCTTTTGTATCATTTCTGGTGCAGTTCTGAAGAACCTCTGTTTGCCAAGAGTTTAGCCTACATTTTAATACAGAAGTATATAGATTCTGTGGCCCTGTGAAGGATTTTGTGTGGCCCCGGTCGAGGACTATGCAGTGTTTTCCTCTGCTGCCCCTGGGTGTTTACCATCTTGCCAGCTCCCTCCTCTGTCTTGCTGCAGCGTTTGTGCATTTGTGCGGCCCCAGAAACATTTTTTTCAGAAAATGTGGCCCAAGGAAGCCAAAAGGTTGGATACTCCTGCTCTAGGTATTCAATCCCTTCCCACAATCCAGGAGTTGCAGAAATCCAAGTACTTTTCTAAGCATGTGCTCCTCCTACCTTAGAGAGTTAGAGCTCCCTGTGCACAAGCCTCACCGGACTTTGGGAGGGGGTGGTAGTAATTTTCATCTCTCATGCAGTTTTCATAAGAGATCCTTGGGCTCGTCCTCCTAGAAATATTCCCAGGGATATGGTTCCTGTGACACTTCCATTCTAGCCATCCTCGGACATCTGGATCACGGGCAGCTACTGCTCCTAAAAGCCCTCCAGAGGGCTGCCTTGCTCAGTTTTACAGGGAGTGGACTTGCCTGTCCTCGGATAAAAGGGCGCTGGACAGCATTTGGGAGGGGTACAAGATTGCTTTTTGTTGCCTGTCTCTGGCTTGTGTCTGGACTCACCAGCAGATTGGCTGGATAAGGAGTCAAGGGTCCACGCTACTTTGCAGCATCTCTTGGACATCCAAACACTAGAACTTGTTTCTGAACATGAATCGGGCTTCGGCAGATGCTCTTTATACTTCATCATTCTAAAGTATGGCTCAGAGGACTGGAAACCTGTTCTGGATCTCAAGTCGGTCACTCACTTCCTGCGGATTCTTATTTCTGAATGGAATACCTGCGCACAGCATTGCTGTTGTCCCTCCTGGGGAATTCTAGCGTCCTAGGATCGCATGGAGGCTTTCCTCCATATTCCATTATTTCCAGAGCATCGCAGATTTCTGTGTTTCCATGTTCTACAACAGCATTTCCAATCTGTGGCTCTTCCCTTTGGGTTTGTGACTGGGTCCGTACAGAGATGGTGGTCTCTCTGCTAACAGAGCCAGTTGATGCTATCTCAGACCTTGGAACATCTGGGCCTTCTCTTTAACACCCGGCAGGATAGTGCGTTTCTTCCCCAGCCATGCAGTCTGAAACTTCAGTGGCATATCAGAGATCTCCTGAACCTTCCATCTCCCATGCCCTGGCATTTTCTGCAGGTGCTGGAGTCCATGCAGCCTCCTTGGAGGCTGTGCCCTGGGCCAGTGCGCACTTGCGCCCTCTACAGGAGTCCCTCCTCTTTGGTGGTCTCCACGTCGTCATCCCTTTTAGCTGCTGCTCCCATGGACGGCATCAACGAGCAGAAGTCCGCGCTGGTGGCTTCAAGGAGAGGCTGTCCATCAGGGCAAGTATCTTCAGATCCTTAAGAGTGGTTAACTGCAGGCCTTTTGTGCTTCAGAGCACGCAGATGCTCTAGTTTGCCTACTACTCATCTAGATGTGACCAGATTTATGAGAGAAGTGCTTCGTTTGTGGCCTCCCTTGTGTCATCCTTTCTCTTTGTGGAATCTTAACATCGTTCTTCAGGACCTTGGGGAAGCCATATTTGAGCCACTGAAGGATGTTACTCTTCTGGATCTGTTTGCCATTGTCTCAGCATGGCATATTTCAAAGCTTCAGTCCCTCTTGTGCAGGGAACCCTTTCTCCATATTGCAGATGCAGGAGTTGTTCTCCATAATGTACCTTCCTTTCTACCACAGGTAGTTTCTGCCTTCCATGTCTATCAGGAGGTTCATTTGCCTGCGTTTCATTCCACAGGATCGGAGCGAAGGGATCAGATCTTGCGCAAGTTGGATGTCATGAGAGTCTTGCTCCACTATTTGAAGAGGACTAATGATTTCTGGCTATCTGATTGCCTTTTAGTCCTGACTGCTGTGCCCTGCCATGGTTGGCCAGTGTCGAAGTCCTCGATTGCTCGATGGATTCACCTGGCCATATCTGCAACTTTCATGGCCCGTGGCAAGCAGCCGCCGGTTTCTCTTAAGGCTCACTCAACTAGAAGTCTTGCTGTGTCATGGGTGGAGACTCGCACAATTCATCCAGATGAACTTTGTAGGGTGGCTACTGTTAATACCTTTAATACTCTGTTAATACCTTTACCCGGTTTTACCAAGTGGATGTGGCAGCTTGCTCTGATGCCGCTTTTGGGACCTTGGTGTTGAGGGCAGGCTCTTCTGTCCCTCCCTAGCTGCTACCATTGCTTTGGTACATCACCTAGCATATGGAATCCGGAAGGGACGTACAGAATGGAAGACAAGGTTTTTACCTTCGATAATCTTCTTTCTGTTTGTCTCTGTAGGATTCCATATGACCTACCCTATCTGTGTACGCTTAGTTGTTTGGAATAGCCTGCTTCTTTCTGCCTCTGTTATTCTCCTTGCAGGCTTGAAGACGTTCCAACCAATTGACAGATCCTATGGGGAGTTTTATATTTCTGTGAATGCTAAACTGAAGGATGTCTCATGTGGGTGCTCGTTGCACACAGCAGGTTGGTTCTACATTGTTCCTCAATGTCTTTTCTATATTACATTTTGCCTGTTTGTTACTTGTTTATATATTTTGCAGAGATGCTCTTCACAGAAATTGTTTGTTGCTGAGGAGGTACCCCGTGCCCCCTTGTTTGTCTTGGATTGATTCCGGTATGGTTGCTTGGCTTTAGGACTGAACTGTAGGGGCTCTAACTCACTCTCTTAAGGTAGGAGGAGCACATGCTCAGAAAAGTGTTTGCATTTCTGCAATTCCCGGATTGCGGGAAGGGATTGAACACCTAGAGTATTGGATCTTACAGGGACTAACAAAAGACTGTTGAAGGTAAAAACCTAATCTTCCAATCATGCACGGGGCACAGAGGTTCAAGTGAACAGCAAACAACTTTAAAAAAATGAATATGATAATGATGCTAGATATTTGAATGAATATGCATTAAGGTAATGAAAAAATATCAAAACATTACCGCAATGCAGTGGCAACAAGGAATGGTATGGTAGTGTAGGAATGGTAATGACAAGGTACTGCCTAAAAAAAAAAAAGTGATATGTAGTATCTATAGACCTTGGTTCCTTCTGAAGACCTTGGTTCCTAAAGGATACAGACAGATATAGAGGTAGTTCTTTGAAGAATTAGACAAAATTTGATGCTTGGCACAGAGTAAGAAAGGATAATGGGGATGAGGTAACATTAGGGAGGTTTCTAAATATTTCATTTGTACATAAGGAGAAGCATTTTACAACTGAAAGAGAGCTGTTAACACGAGGGATCATAAAATGAAATTGAAGGGGAGTTGATAAGGAACAATATTGGAAAATATTCCTCCACATTAATGGGTGTACAGAAATGTTTCCCAGTGAAGATTCTTGAATACTGGGTTTTTTTGTTTGTCTGTTTGGAGAGGGGGGGTTGCTTCTATAGAGTATGGCTTAAGCACAGATTTGTAGATGTAGAGAAATGAAGATAGTGCTTGGGATATTGGTAGGATTTGCAATATTGCAGGCATGGACAAACTAGATGGTTCTTTTTATTCTCATCTGCAGTTTTCTCTTTTCCTTTCTACTGCTAATTGAATTTAATGACACAGTTCAGTCTGTGGGTTTCAAGACTACATCCAGTAATGATATTAGAAGCTGACTAAAACCATTTTTTCAGTTTCAGCTAAAACTGAAATCTGCGGTCAAAATTTGCCACTTGGTTTCAATCAAAACAGAAATTTGTCTCATACCCCCCAAACCATAGTAATCTCCTCCTCCTGCCCTCTCTGAACAAAGGTAGCACTGCCACCCTCATCTTCTGAGCAAAGTAGGTTTGGGGATGGGGACTAAATTCGAGTCCCTGATGGTATAGTGGCTAGTCAGGACAGGTGTGATTGCCATTTGCTCTTGCCCATGCTGTCTCCATTGTCAGAATGACTGCCAAGACTTTCAGTGACAGTAGCACTAGACTGCTGCTGAAGGTCATAGTAGCTGTTTTGAGATAGGCAGGAGAGGTGGTAATAACAAAAATACACTTGTCATTAAAAATAAGTTTTGTATTGTATTTGATGTGTGTCACAAATACTAATACAGAGGCACTACTACAAGTCCCCGGAGAAGCAGAGAACATAAGAATTGCTGCTGCTGGGTCAGACCAGTGGTCCATCGTGCCCAGCAGTCCGCTCATGTGGCGGCCCTCTGGTCAAAGACCAACGCCCTAACTGAGACTAGCCCTACCTGCGTACGTTCTGGCTCAGCAGGAACTTGTCTAACTTCGTCTTGAATCCCTGGAGAGTGTTTTCCCCTATGACAGACTCCGGAAGAGCAACCAATAAAATGAAAAATGAAGAGGAAAAAGCCTCAGATCCCAACTTTCACCCTACAGAGACAGGTATAGCAGGAAAATAAATCTCATAGGCATAAAAAAACTTCCTCATATATAAATTGCTGCTTTGTGCAGTGCAAGTAAATTTGATATTTCAAAAATTAACAAAGGCTTATCTGCGTTAGAAAAGGTTTGTCAGAGGTGATAAGTCAGGTTCCTGATGTTTTGCCTAACTTAAAAGGCATGAAGTACTTGTGTGTAAACCACTTTGAGTGTGGTTGTAGAACCACAAAAAAGCAGTATACAAATGCCAATTCCTTTCCCCTTTTCCCTTCTGGAAGATATGTCTTGATCTCCATTGTGTGGAAAATTGTTCCTTTGAATTTGATGGATTGTGTTGTATGCCAGTGATTGAAGGGTATAAGTAGATGACTGGGTTGGGTGAACAGATTGAAGAAGGTTAGAATATTGGGAGAATGGGGGAAGAAACAGGAGAGATGATGCTTGAGAAAGGAGGGAGGGGCATAGATTGAAAGAAGGATAGAATATTGGGAGAATGGGGGAAGAAACAGGAGAGAAGATGCATGAGAAAGGAGGGAGGGGCATCGATTGAAGAAGGATAGAATATTGGGAGAATGGGAGAAGAAACAGGAGAGATGATGCTTGAGAAAAGAGGGAGGGACGAGCATGCTGGAGAGAGGGAGGGAGGAGCCAGGAAGGTGGATGCTTGAGGTGGAAGGTTAAGAGGGCAAAATAAAATGGATTCACAAGTAATGTGAGACGGACTATATTAATGTAAATTTAAAATTTTGCTTATTTAATATTTAAATATATGCTTTCACCACACTTCCTTGCTCCTCCTTTCACCTCAGACAACTTTATTTTTTCTAATGTTATCTGACATCAAAATGAATTTGATAGCCCTGAGTTAGTTCAGATTTCTTCAATTTGAGCTACAATTGAATTGATTTCTCAGACGGGTAACTTCTAGTTAAAGGCCTCTCTAGCATCAGTTTTACAGTCTTAGCCATGTACATAATGGTGAACTGTGACTGATCCAATTAAGATTATCTCAGAACCCCAAGGAAAGTGGTGACAATAACTAGGTAGAAAAGAAATTTTAATTTTAAAGAATAAAATCTCTGAATTTGTTGAAGTGCAAAACTACAGTATATGCAGCTGTCACTCATGGTTCTCTGTTGATCGCTGCTCTCATTTCATTAGGAATGTTGGGTTTAATGGATTGAATCGTGCCTACCTGCGTCAAATCAGCTTGCAGGAGATCTTCAGCTAACTGAACAGATGTGAAGAAATTGTCTGCTGTTACATTCCAACCACTTCCACACCATGGCACAGCTAACTCCTTGACAATATGAGCACCCTGTCCATTGTTATGCTGTTCAACAGGTTGGCATCCCAGGTACACTTCACCCTTCAATGGATAATTAGTTTCTGCATCACATCACCACCATATTTGGCCGGCTTAGAAAGTACGTACTGACAAAATCTACAACTGCCACAGAAAGGCACCAACTGTTCATCCACCCACAGGTCTGTGCCAGGGGATATAGAACTTTTCCAGCTGTGTCTGGAAGAGCAAACAAAAATCACGAAGTAGTGCCAGCTTGACAGTGGTTCCTCTTTCTGCTCATGTTACCCCGTTGTCAAATCTGATACATTTCAGGATATCAGTGAATCTATTTCTGGCCATGGTTGCTTGGAAGATAACTCTTCCTTCTTTTTCTGACCACAGTGATTCATCTGGTTTGTAGTAAGATTTATGCACACCATCCAAGAGAGTTCTTTAAAACCTATATTTCAATGCTGTCAACATTATGCCAGTTGTTTGGTTGGTCAGGATTACTGTGATTCCATGCTGTAATTTGATGTCATGCTTATCAATTGGGCTCCAGGACCACAAGATCAAACATTTCTAGGGTTATGAAAGCATCCACAACTAAAGAACAGGTTCCTTGATGCCTTGAATCATGCATCTACCAGTATCTGGTATATTTTTATGCCAGACTCTGCCGTTTCATCAAACTAGTAAATCTGGTTTTGGTTCCTGAGGAGGTGAATTTACAGAATCATGATTGTGCTGATCATAACCCTTGTCACATCCTTCACCATTAAGTATCACGAGCTTGGGTGTGACTTTTTCTTCTTGGAAGATTATAATTTGGCTCATCTAAAGCATGTTGAATGGATTCCATGTCACTGATCTGACTGTTCTGAGAGATGATCAATCTCATCATCGGAAATGTTTGAATCCTCAAAATCAGAGTTGTCATTGTCCTCAGAACATTTGAAGCAATATATCAAGCTTATAATATACATTATTATGAATGTAAACAGAATTCCAGTGCAATAGGTGAGACATTCTAGACAGTAGGATTATTTCACTTTAGCTGCATGCTGCAGAAGGAATCTACTCTGGATTTTTCACTGCCTCTGTTATACTTCATTGGGCTCTATAGCTCCACCTTCAGTTCTTTCCTTCTGCACGCATGACTGCAGATGTTCGTTCTGCTCACCCCATTTTATTATTTTTAATTCGATGTAAATGCATCCCCATTTCAGGTAGTTTAGTGGTAGAAGCGGTTTTGAAGCTCTGCCTGCTTGAAAATTCACAGACTTCAGTCTGTAGCTGACAGGCCGATCTCTCTGGATATCTGTTAGCCAGACTGCAAAGTTTTCTCTGGAGCTCAGTGTCGTCCCTGAGGTGGTCTCACCTGTTAATCAGGGGTTGAGTGCAGACTGTTAGGAAGCTCGGCGGGGTCTCGCAGGGATTTGGCTGCTGTGTTGCGCCTCTGCCCGTCCCAGTGTGCAACCGTTTGTCCGCAAGGGTGGAGGTGTAGTGAGACAAAGGAATCTGACTGACAACCCGAAGATCAGATTTGCACAAGCATTCCCAGCATTTTGGCAGTGAATTTTCTTATCCAGCTACTTAGAAAGAGCTGAAAACAGGCTGCAGCACTGATCCGGTAAGGTCACCGTGACACCCTATGAGAGACATCAGGGCAGGTTGGAAAAATGGGGTTTTGAAGGTTTCTGGATGTTCCCCTGAAAATTCTAAAATTGCCATTTTTGCTGTTTGGGAAGTGTGAAAAATATTGTGATTTTGGTGTGAATTTTTTTGACAAACTTCAATCTTGGTTTTTTTTTTTGTGATCTTTTTTCTAAAGTTCTCTGCTTCTTCAAAACTGCGTTTTTTGCCTGAAAAACTGCTGGGATAGAGTCATTAGGCTCTCATGTGGATTCTTGCTAGGATTATGCAAATTTAGTGCTTTTGGAGCATCCTTGTGTCACGTGCTGCTGCAGTGCCCAAACGCTAAGCTAGCCAGGCGGGGCAGCCGCTTTTTCTGGGGCTCGTCATGGCTGGTACTTCAGTCAGCCAGACTGTGGACTAGAGAATGTCACAGGAAAAAATTGGTCTCCGTCCCCGCAAACCATCTGAGATCCCATCCACACAAGCCTCGAACAATTTTATACTGAACACAGCTGCAATGCTACTTTATCCTAAAGCAAAAAGAAAAGAAATATAAATTTTTTTCTGCCTTTGTTGTCTAGTTTCTGCTTTCCTCAGTGCCACTCTCTCTCTCCTCTCCCAACCAAGTCTGCTCTCTTTTCACTCCTCCCCATTTCCTTCTAGCATCTGTTCCCCTCTCTCACTCTCCCCTTTCAACCAGCATCTTCTTCCCCCTCTCCCTCCACTTCCCTTCAGCTCCACTCACCTCTTCCCTTTGTCAGGCCACTTCCTCCCTTCCCCTCACCTTCGCTGGCGCTCTTCAGACTCTTTTCTTTCTGGGTGTCCAGACGCAGCAACATTCTCGCAAGTCCCGCACATCTTTCCAAAATCTTCTCCTCTGACACAAACAGGAAATGCGTCAGAGAAGAAGCTTTGGGGCAGTCAAGCGCAGGATTTGTGAGAATGGTTTACCATGTCTGGACATCTCAGAAAGAATAGAAAATTCTGAAGAGTGCTGGGAAGGGAGGGAGGTGGTTGGAAAAAGGGAAGAGATGCTCTTATGGGTGGTGGTTGTTGTTTTTTTGCCGCTGGTGGAGGGAGCAAGTGTGCGATCGTGAGGAGGGCTGGGAAGGGAAGCAATGCGGCAGGTACTTTAGTGCGGGGATGTGGTGAATGGCCTTGTCCCTGTACCCATGGCGACCAGGTTTTTTTTTCTCTCTGTTTTGGCAGGCTAGCAATGGGTAACAGTCACTGTGTCATTAGCAGGCTAGCTGTGGGTAACAGTCACTGTGTCATTCTCTATTGTGGACCCTCAGCAACCAAAGAAACGCAAATCTTCTAAGAGTGCCTCTCCACCCCTGGAGCTGGACGCTTTTTCTGAGTTCATGAAATTATTGTGGTCAGAGTTTCAGACCAAGTTTTCTCCCCCTGAACAGACTCAATCCGCCTCCATGATATCTCTTAACATCTTAGTGCCTTTGGGCATGTCTTTGCTTCAGCCTGCTGTAGTTTTTGCACTATCTGATCCTGATCCATTGTTTGCAGGTACAGCGCTTCCCAGAGTGTGAAATCAGGGGCTGTGTGCTGGATCTGCAGATCCCTCTGTGGTCTTAGATCCTGTGTATGATTCTACTGTCGTGCGCTTTTTTGTCTGCAGCCCTGCAATACCTCATTTCTGAGTTGTTGCAGGAATTGAATTTAGTCTCTCAGCTGGCTCCATCCACTTCGTTGTCCTTGCTATGTGGTGTACGCTCGTAGTCAGCTACCTTCCCCTGGCATCATGATATGAGTGTTCTGGTCTCGGAGAAGTTTGACTCTCCGGAGGGTTCTCTGAAGATTGTTAGAGCTATGTCCCGCTTGTATCCTGCGGCACAGGAATGTCAGCAACTTTTGGGTCAGCTCAGGGTGGATTCTTTGGTGGCACACCTCTCTCCCCATTGAAGGTGGTTGTGTGTTAAAGGACATGCATGATAGTTGGGTGGATGTGTTCCTCAAGAAACTTTCTGATGCAGCTACTTTGGGTATCAAGGCTGCTTTGGCGACGTCAATTGTGGCACGCACCTGCCTCTCTTAACTGCATTCCCTGGAGAATGAGGCAGTGGATCCCCCACCTCAACTGCTGATGTCTGGGACAGATTATATGGCAGATGCATTGTATGATCTCATGAGTTTTGGAAAATGTGTCGGCATACTCTGTCTTTGCCCACCGAATGCTCTGGGTTCGTCAATGGGCTGGTAATTCCACTTCCAAGGCTTGGCTGCCTTTAAGGGACAGTTATTGTTTGGCAAAGGTCTGGATGACTTTATGGATTCGGTGATGGACTTTGTCCGATAGAAGACCCAGACCAGCCATGGATTCTGGACACTCTAATTTGCATGGCTCATGGCGTTCCAGACCATGTGCAAATGCCACGTCACAGAGATTTTCCCAGGGCTCCCGACGCAGCTACACTGGCTACAGATGTTCCCATCCTTCCACTCCCTGATCTGCACCATCTGCCAGAAAAGTTCAATGACGCCAGGCCATTGGATGCTCCTCTGCAGATAGGGGGGTTGGCTCTCAGCATTTCTTCCAGCCTGGATGTGCATTACATCTAACAAGTGGGTCTTGGACATTATTCGGTCTGGTTACAAGCTGACATTTACGCAACCTCTGACAGATTGCTTCATGGACTCTCCTTCAGGTCGCCTGGACAAAGTGCTCAGGGTTCAAGCCACCGTTCAGCATTTGCTGGATATTCAAGTTATAGATCCAGTACCGCCTGACCTCTCGGGCTCAGGAAGATACTCCATTTACTTTTTCATGCCAAAGGCGTAGAAGATTGAAGGCCTATTCTGGATCTTCAGCACATGCATGCGGCTCTCAAGATTCCGAATGGAGACCGTGCGTTCGGTTATTGCAGCAGTGGCCACAGAAGAATTTCTTGCCTCGCTGGATCTCACAGAGGCGTTCGTGAACATTCCTATTTTTCCAGCCCACCGCAAGTTCTTGTGGTTTCATGTTCTGGAACAGCATTACCAGTACTCAGCACTGCCCTTTGGACTAACGACAGCACCCCAGACCTTCACCAAGGTGATGATGGTGGTGGAGGCTTACCTGCGGAAGATGGGTCTCCTGGTGCACACTTACTTGGACAACTGGCTAATCAAAGCTCCCTCATTGGCCGAGGGATGCTACACATTGGAGCTGGAAGACCTGGGTTGGGTTGTCAACTTCAGGAAAAGCCATCTGATGCCCACACAATCGCTGGAATACCTGGGAGTACTTTTCGACACAGCAGCAGGCTGCCTCCATATACTAAAAGCCCGCAGGCAGAAGCTGTATGCTCAGATTTCTTCCCTTCTGAAACTACTGGCTCCTAATGCATGGGATTATTTTCAGGATCTGAGATCCATAGTTACCATGTTGGATGTGGTTCCTTGGGCGAGGGTGCATAAGCGGCCTCGTCAGCAGGCTTTGCTTTTTCATGGGGCTCCGCACAAGGATGCCTTGCAGACCCGTCTAACTTGGAGTCTGGAAGCCTGAGCAAGCATGGACTGGTGGCTTCTCCCACAATCTCTCCATAGGGGTGTTCCACTACGCATTGACTCCTGGATCATTGTGATGATAGATGCCAGCCTTCAGGACTGGGGAGCATATTGCAATCATTGTCCTGTTCTAGGGTGTTGGATATCCTCTCAGCAAAAGAGGTCAATCAAATGGTTGGAGCTCAGAGCCATTAGACTAGCTCTGATGAGATTACAGAAGACATTGGAGGGCCAAGAGTTCCGGGACTTCTCTGACAATGCGATGGCAGTAGCCTACATCAATCGCTAGGGAGGAGCCAAGAGCACTCCTGGCTCAGGAAGCCTGCCTTCTTTTTCTTTGAATGGACCATCTCCTAACGCTTCCGGGAGCGCATGTGATGGGAGTAGACAACGTATAAGCATACTTCCTAAGCAGAAAGACTCGATCCAGGTGAGTGGGTCCTATCCTCAGAGGCGTTACAAGCAATAATGGGGCTCTGGGGGAGACCCCGCTTTGACCTCATGGCTACGGCAAGAAACAAGAAAATGGATCATTTCCAAGCCTGGAAATGAGGGTCTCAACGCTGTGGTGGAACCTTGGCCTCTGGAGATTCTCCTGTATGTTTTTCATCTTTGGCCAATGATTGGCCGAGTCGTTCTAAGGATTTAGTCTCATCTGAGCTGCATCATTCTGGTGGCTCCAGATTTGCTGCATAGACCATGGTACGCAGATCTGATGAAGCTGTGCGAGGGTCGCAGATTTTGGCTGCACGCCTATTCGGATTTGCTCATGCAGGGTCCAGTATCCATGGAGGATCCATGTCACTTTGCTCTTATGGCATGACACTTGAGTGCACAGCCTTAGAGCATAAGGGATATTCTGCCATGGTTGTTGATACTCTTCTGAAATCTAAGATGACGTCTACAGTGTCAGCCTAAGCTAAGGTGTGGAAGGCTTTCCAACATTGCTGTGCCCAGGATCAGGTGGACCCTTATTCAGCTTCGATCTCACTAATTCTCACCTTTCTTCAGTCTGGTTTTGATAAAGACCTCTCTGTGGCTTCTCTTCGGGTCCAAGTGACCGGACTTTTCATGTTTTAGATCAGGGGACTATCGGTCTTCCTTGGCGTCTTATCTTGATGTCACTGGATTCTTGATGAGGACTCTTCATGTCTAACCACCGGTTAAGCACCCTTTCCCTTACTGGGACCTTAACTTGGTATTGTCTAGCCTTACTAAGGCTCCTTTTGAGCCTCTTGGAGATGCTACCCTCTTGGACTTGACGCTCAAGACCAATTTTTTGGTTGCCATTATATCGGCGTGTCAGAACTGCAGGCTTTGTCTTGCAGGGACCCTTTCCTCCATATTTCAGAGACAGGGGTTTCCCTTCGGACAGTTCCTTCTTTCTTGCCAAAGGTATTTTCAGCTTTCCATGTCAACCAGGAAGTGTTTGCCTGCGTTTCAACTGATAGGTTCCAATTCAGACCGCCTATTGAAGAAACTGGATGTGCACAGAGCTCTTTGGTGTTATTTGGAGGTCACCAACAAGTTTTGTCTCTCTGACCATTTATTTGTGCCTACTCATTCATTTAAACGGAGCGCTCCTGCTTCCAAGGCTATGATTTCCAGATGGATCCATAGGGCCATTTTATCAGGTTACATTGATGCTGGGAAACAGTCTCTTGTTTCTGTCAAGGCGCATTCTATCAGAAGTGTGGCTTGTTTGTGGTCAAAATCTAGAGCTGTCTCGCCTGAGGAGATTTGCAGAGTGGCAACGTGGTCTTCTCTTCACCCATATGCCAAGTTCTACTGAGTGGACATGACGGCAAGACAGGACTCCACCTTTGGGTCCTCGGTCTTACGGGTCGGTACAGTAAGCCCACCCTAGCGTTTTGGGGGTACTGCTTTTCTACGTCCCTACTGTCTAGAATGTCTCACCCATTGTACTGGGAAAGGGTCCTATCTTTTATGTACTTACTTTTGTAAGCTCTTTTCCAGTAGATAGGTGAGGCATTCTAGACTCCCACCCTATCTTTACTGTGCCTGCTTACAGTTTTCAGTCTTTTTTGCTTCTCCAAGCTGATTCTTGGATGCCTGTCAGCCCTTGGGGGCTGAGAAGAATTTGTATATATGTTTCCATTTATTGGGGAATAGTTTTTGAGCGCTTTTGAAGGCTATGTTGGTGGTTAATGGTACTGTTTAGTTACTGTTTGAGCAGGACATTTTGTTTGAGCCTGTTGCTACAGGAGCTTCTACTTCACATGTACCTAGCAAGATCCCAAGTAGTAAAACATTTTATGCTGCTTATCATAGGAATAAGCAGTGGATTTCACCAAGCCATCTCAATAATGGCCTATGGCCTTCTCTTTTAGGAATTTATCCATACCTTTTTTAAACCCTGCTAAGCTAGATTTCACCAGGTTGTCTAGCAACATATTCCAGAGTTCAACTATATGTTGTGTGAAGAAATATTTTTCCCGGTTTGTTTTAAATATATTACTTAGTAGCTTCATCGCATACTCCTTAGTCCTAGTATTTTTTGAAAGAGTAAACAAGTGATTAACATCTACCCATTCCATTCAGTATTTTAGCCCTGAGCTGTCTCCTCATCAAGCTGAAGAGCCCTAGCCTCCTTTATCCTTTCCTCATTCAGAAGTCATCCCATCCCATTTATCATTTTTGTTGCCCTTTTCTGTACCTTTTCTTATTCTGCTATATCTTTTTTGAGATAAGGCTTACTTTCTTAGTTACCACCCACATTGACACCTCGATCCTTTTCTTGGGCAGTGACTCCTAACATGGAACCATGCATCACATAGCTAATCGGGTTCCTCTTTCCCACATGCATCATTTTGTATTTGCTTACATTAAATGTCATCTTCCATTTTGATGTCCAGTATCCCTGTTTCACAAGGTCCTTTTTTAATTTTTCACAAGCATTTAAACAACTTTCTGTCATCAGGAAATTAATTATCTCACTAATTATTCCCATCTCTAGATCATTGATAAATATGTTAAAAAGCAGCGGTTTCAGCACAGACTCCTGGGAAACTCCACTATTTACTCTTCTCCATTGAGAATATTGACCATTTAAACCTAATCTCTGTTTTCGTCTTTCAACCAGTTCTTAACCCATAATAGGACGTTACCTCCTATCCCATAACTTTTTAATTTCCTCAGAAGTCTTTAATGAGGTACTTTGTCCAATGCCTTTTGAAAATGCAAATACACAAAATCATCCGGCTCACCTTTATCCACATGCTTCTTTGAAAAAATGCAGTAGATCGGCGAGGCAAGATTTCCCTTAGTTAAAATTCATGTTGGCTTTCCCTCATTAATCCAAGTTTATGTACTGTATATATTCTGTCATTTTTTAACACATGGAATATGTCTAGTCTGGGTTTCCAGTGTGATATTTTTTTAAAAACATCCATGCCTTACCTAAATTTTTGACCTTTGCAGCTGAGCTGCTACTCTATACCATTCTCCTCTTGTTATATTAATCTCCTTTTTAAAAGTTAAATGTTATTGTATTGGGTGTCCTGTGTGAACTTATTCCAGGGATTATATCAAATCTGATCTTGCTATGATAACTGTTATCAAGTGGCCCCAGCAAACCAATTTATGCGTTCCCCTAAACTAGGTCTAGATGTATTCCACATACTAGCAAAGGTGGAAAGAAGAGGAAACGAGATCTGGCATGGTTAAAAAGTGAAGTGAAAGAGGCTATTAGAGCCAAAAAAACATCCTTTAAAGAATGGAAAAAGAATCCGAATGAAGAAAATAAGAGGAGAAACAAGCACTGGCAAGTAAGATGCAAAGTATTGATAAAGACATCTAAGAAAGAATATGAAGAGAAACTTGCAAAAGAGGTAAAAACTCATAACAATTTCTTTAGATACATCAGAAGCAGAAAACCAGAAAGGGAATCCGTGGGGCTGTTGGATGAACAAGGAGCAAATGGGGCACTCAGGGAGGATAAGGCCATAGCAGAAAGACTGAATGAATTTTTTGCTTCGGTCTTTATGAAAGAAAATGTAAGAGATCTACCAGAACTGGAAATAGTATTCAAGGGTGATAATGTAGAGGAACTGAAAGAAATCTCTGTTAATCTGGAAGATGTATTAAGCCAAATTGACAAGTTAAAAAGTGATAAATCGCCTGGACCAGATGATATACATCCCAGGGTACTAAAGGAACTCAAACATGAAATTGCTGACCTGCTGTTAGTGATTTGTAACCTGTCGCTAAAATAATCAGTAGTACCTGAAGATTGGAGGATGGCCAATGTTACGTCGATTTTTAAACAGTTCTAGGGAAAATCCAGGAAATTACAGACTGGTAAGCCTGACTTCAGTACCGGACAAAATGGTGGAAACAATTATAAAAAATAAAATTGTGGAACACATAAACAAACATGATTTAATGAGACTGAGTCAGCAAAGGTTCAGCCGAGGGAGATCTTGTCTCACCAATTTGCTTGACTTCTTTGAAGGTGTGAATAAACATGTGGATAAAGTTGAGCCGGTTGCTATAGTGCAGTGTTCTTCAACCTTTTTACACCTATGGACCGGTGGAAATAAAAGAATTATTTTGTGGACTGGCACAGATCCATGGACTGGTGGTTGAAGAACACTGTTTTAGACTTAGGTCCTCCTTTGATACAAAAAAACCCCCAAACCCTGTTCCATCCCTCTTGGCCTTCAAGCACCAAGTCGGCAATGTGATTCAGGGGTTTAAAACCTATCCCGCCAACTAGACAAAGAAAATTAATTAACCCCTCCCCCCCAACAAAAAAAAAAATAATAATAATGATAATAAGAAGGGGGCAAACTTCGGGGAGCAAAGTTTATTCACAGTGGGTGAAAGTGAACCTGTGAGAAGTGCACCACAAAATGCAGAGCCTGCGTCACAGGAAATAGTAGGGAAAGAAAAAGAAACCGGCGTCCCTCTATATATCAACACGAAAGAGAAGGCGGGACGATGAGGCTCGTGGGACCAAGTTAAACCCAAGTACAAGTGATGGGCGCAAAAGAGCAACGTTACAAAAACCGCTAACTTTGTAACTGCGCTGGGGGTGGAGCAAGTCACCCCTCCCCCAGCACCAGCCATGCGTCAGGCCCAACTCAAGCAACTAGGCAGATTCTAGCTCCGATACCTCAGTGGCACACTTTAGTTTTTCTACCCGTACCCAGCTCATCGGGCCCCCCTGCACGGACCGGCAGGAAATCTTTGTGGACCGGCATTGGTCCACGGACCTGTGGTTGAAGAACACTGATACAGTGTATCTAGATTTTCAGAAAGCTTTGACAAAGTTCCTCATGAGAGGCTCCTCGGAAAATTAAAGAGTCATGGGTTAGGTGGCAAAGTTCAATTGTGGATTAGGAATTGGTTATCAGATAGAAAACAGGGTAGGGTTTATTTATTTATATATTTTTCTATACCGTTCTTCCAGGAGAGCCCAGAATGGTTTACATGAGTTTATTCAGGTACTCAACCATTTTTCCCTGTCTGTCCTGATAGTCTCACAATCTAACTAATGTTCCTGGGGCATTGGGAGATTAAGTGACTTGCCCAAGGTCACAAGGAGCAGCGTGGGTTTGAACCCACAACCCCAGGATGCTGAGACTATAGCTTTAACCACTGCGCCACACTCTCTCTTCTCCCACACTCCACTTTCCACTCTCGCCACACTCTCCTCTCTCCTCCATTTTTCTCAATGGAGGAGAGTGAACAGTGGAGTACCACAGGGATCTGTACTGGGAACGGTGCTATTTAACTTATTTATAAACAATCTGGAAATTGGAACGAGTGAAGTGATTAAATTTGTAGATGACACTAAATTCAAAGTTGTTAAAACGCATGCAGATTGTGAAACATTACAGTCAGATCTTAGGAAATTGGAAGACTGGGCATCCAAGTGGCAGATGACATTTAATGTGGACAAATGCAAAGTGATGCATATTGGGAAGAATAACCCAAATCAGAGTTACCGGATGCTAGGGTCCACCTTGGGGGTTAGCCCAAGAATGGGGTCTAGGTGTCATCATAGAGAATGTGATGAAACCTTTCGCCCAATGTGTGGCGGTGGCCAAAAAAGCAAACAGGATGCTAGGAATTATTTAAAATGGATGGTTAACAAAGACTAAGGGTATTATAATACCTATATAGCATTCCATGGTGTGACCTCACCTGGAGTATTGCGTTCAATTCTGGTCTCCTTATCGCAAGAAAGATAAAGGAGCGCTAGAAAAGGTTCAAAGAGCGACCAAGATGATAAAGGGGATGGAACTCCTCTTGTATGAGGAAAGACTAAAACAGTTAGGGCTCTTCAGCTTGGAAAAGAGACGACTGAGGAGAGATGTGATTAAGTCTACAAAATCCTGAGCAGAGTAGAACGGCTACAAGTTGATCGATTTTTCACTCCGTCAAAAATTACAAAGACTAGAGGACACTCTATGAAGTTACAGGGAAATACATCTAAAACCAATAGGAGAAAATATTTTTTCACTCAGAATAGTTAAGCTCTGGAACGCATTACCAGAGTTTGTGGTAAAAGCGGATAGCGCAGCTGGTTTTAAGAAAGGTTTGGACAAATTCCTGGAGGAAAAGTCCATAGTCTGTTGTTAAGACATGGGGAAAGCCTCTGCTTGCCCTGGCTCGGTTGCATGGAATATTGCTACTCTTTGGGTTTTGGCCAGGTACTAGTGACCTGGATTGGCCACCGTGACAATGGGCTACTGGGCTTGATGGACCATTGGTTTGCCCCAGCAAGGGTTTACTTATGTTCTTTCCTCACCGCCCACACAGGGATTCCCTCAGTCGCTGATGGTCAAGGAAATAAGGTTTGCCTTGCTTCTGGGGACTCCCTTACCTCTGCTGCTGGCTTGCCTGCTTTAGTGGGTAGGATGGTTCAGGTTTTTCAGCTGCTACAGGCCTTGGGGGCATTTTTCTCAGCGGGCTTTGCTCCAGTTTTGGCAGGAAGCACCTCCATTTTGTCTGCAGCCTCAGGTGACAGGAGTAGGCTTCTGCTGGGTCCACGACTTTGGCAGTGAGTCCCATTGGGTCGCTAGGTGTTTTTTCCCCTGGTTTTGTTTTAGCCTAGTGCAAGGCTTATCTTTAAGCGGCCAGGGGTCCTGCTTCTGCTCCGGGAGTCTTGGGGAGGGGTGGCGTTTCCTCTGCGTCCACTGCGGTACGGCCCCTCTCAGCGCCTATTTCACACCCATTTCCTCCTGTTATGTCCAAGCGGCTGAGGGTCTCTTAGGATGATAATTTTTTGTATGGGGATCAGTTTTTGCTTGATGAGGGCATGGACCCCTTGGTGGACCTCCAGGATCCTCTCGGTAGGACAGATGCCACTGGTGGAGATTTTTTGGTTCCGCCAGCTGGGAAGGATATGCAGGAAGAACTCAGGAGCTTATTCTGCAGGTTTCCTCGGTGTTGAGCTTCAAGGAAAAAGCAAAGGAAGCTCCCATGTATCGTGGACCCCCTCTGGGGGATCTGCTCAGTCTCCCACTATTTTCCTATATATCTGGATATTCGGAATATTGTGCTTGCACAGTGGAAGGTGCCGGAGTTGCCCCTTTTGTTTTGTGCGCTCTAAGGCTCTCCTGTATCCCATCCCAAAGGTGATAGGGATACCTTGATGTCTCCGGTGTTGGACTGGGTGGTTATGGCCATTGCAAAATGGCATGTGGTGCCGATTGAGGGCGGTTCGGCTTTGAGGGACTCAGAGGAGCGTAGGCTGGAGTCTCTTCATAAGTAGAATTTTGATGTGTCTGCCCTAGCAGTCCAGGTAGCGATGTGTGGTGGTCTGGTGGCTTGGCTTGTTTTCGGTGGGCCGAGGATGTCCTTGACTGTGAGTCTGATGATTGGTCCTTTGTAGAACATGAAGTATCTAAAATTGAGATGGGTGCTTTTCATCTTTCAGATGCCATGTATGATCTGTTGCAGGTGTCTGCCAAGGCCATGACTCACAGGGTGGTCGCTCGTTGTACCCTGTCGCTCGTTGTACCCTGGTCAATGAATGCGGCATCTAAGGCTAAGCTAACAAAATTTCCTTTTCAGGTTTGTTTGTTTTTTTTGTTTGGTGATGAGTAAATACGGGGAGAGTCCCCCTGGACTGGAAAACTGCCAATGTTGTTCCTCTGCACAAAAAGGGTTGCAGAGCGGAGGCTGCGAATTACAGACCAGTAAGTCTCACATCAATAGTGTGTAAACTCATGGAAACTCTACTTAAAGGCAAATTAGACACGATATTGGATGAGGGAAATCTGAGGGATCCCTGTCAACATGGATTCACTAGGGGCAGGTCATGCCAATCCAATCTCATCAGCTTCTTTGACTGGGTGACAGGAAAACTAGACTCGGGAGAGTCTCTGGACATAGTGTACTTGGATTTCAGTAAAGCTTTTGACAGTGTCCCGCATCGTAGACTATTAAACAAGATGAAATCAATGGGGTTCGGTGAGAAACTAACTGCATGGGTCAATGATTGGCTGAGTGGAAGACTTCAGAGGGTGGTGGTCAACGGCACCCTCTCTGAGACATCGGAGGTGACTAGCGGAGTGCCGCAGGGATCAGTACTGGGACCATCCCTTTTCAACATAGTCATAAGGGACTTGACCCGGGGGCTTCAGGGAAAAGTAGCACTGTTCGCCGACGACGCCAAACTGTGTAACATAGTAAGTGAAAGCAATCTCAAGGATAATATGACGCAGGATCTGATCACGTTGGAAAACTGGTCCTCGACATGGCAGCTGGGCTTCAACGCTAAGAAGTGTAAGGTCATGCATCTCGGCAGCAGAAATCCATGCAGAAAATACACCTTAAATGGAGAAGCACTAGCTAGGACTTCAGAAGAACGGGACTTGGGAGTGCTGCCAAACAAGTAGAGAAGGCCTCGTCCAAGGCAAAGCAAATGATGGGATGTATCAAGAGAAGCTTCATCAGCCGCAAACCTGAAGTCATAATGCCACTGTACAGAGCCATGGTGAGACCTCATCTGGAATACTGTGTGCAATTCTGGAGGCCACGTTACCGTAAAGATGTGCTTCGAGCCGAGTCGGTCCAGCGGATGGCCACTAGAATGGTCTCCAGACTCAAGAGTCTCTCATACGAAGAAAGACTGGGCAAATTGCAGCTCTATACTCTAGAGCACAGGTGTCGAAGTCGGTCCTCGAGGGCCGCAATCCAGTCGGGTTTTCAGAATTTCCCCAATGAATATGCATTGAAAGCAGTGCATGCACATAGATCTCATGCATATTCATTGGGGAAATCTTGAAAACCCGACTGGATTGCGGCCCTCGAGGACCGACTTCGACACCCCTGCTCTAGAGGAACGCAGGGAAAGGGGTGACATGATTGAGACATTTAAATACGTCACAGGTCGTGTAGAGCTGGAAGACGACATATTCGTTCCCAAGGGACCCTCGGTCACAAGGGGGCACCCGCTTAAACTTAGAGGAGGGAAATTTAGTAGTGACACCAGGAAGTACTTCTTCACAGAAAGGGTGGTGGATCATTGGAACAAACTTCCGGTGCAGGTGATCAAGGCCACCAGTGTGCTCGACTTTAAGAATAAATGGGACATCCACGTGGGATCCCTACGAAGGTCGAGCTAAGGAACTAAGTCATATGCACTCAGACTTAATGGGGTGGGTCAGTAGAGTGGGCAGACTTGATGGGCTGTAGCCCTTTTCTGCCGTCATCTTTCTATGTTTCTATGATTTGGAGAAGTTGGTTCAGACCTTGACAGACTCTAAGGTGCCCCATCTTTCTGAAGTCCGTGTCCACACGCGTGATTTCGGCAGATACCGCCCTGGTCGAGGGGCAGCTTCCTTTCCTACCATCAGGTCTCTCTGTGGCTGTTTCTTACAGTGCATGCAGTCCTTTCAGGGGGCCCATTGGTAGGGGAGGGTACATGATTTCTCTGTCAGTTCCCCCGCCGCCCTCCCCGCCCAATTAGGCTTTGCCGGCGCTTCCTTTGGTTCTGGTGGGCTATTTTTACCAGGTGTGGGCCGAGATCATGACAGATCAGTGGGTCCTAGAGGTGATTCGGGATGCTTATGCTCTGGAGTTTTCCCGTGTCTTGCCAGATCACTTTCTCGCTTCTCCATGCCAGGCGGCATGGAAGAAGCAGGCCTTTCGCCAGACACTTACTTAACCAATGTGTTGTTAACTCTAATACTCTCTACTAAAGCGGTGTTGAATTTTCATCGACTTCTCTAATTAAATCAGTAAATCATATAGCCTAATTGAAATCTAGGGTATTGTCATTGGGAGCTATCTTTTATTAGAAGTTTCTCTGTAAATGCATAATTAAACTCCAAAACCATGAATATAATTTTTGGGGATATTAATCAACTGGAACTATTCCTAATCCAGCGGGAACAGCATTAGGCTATGTGGTTCGCTTTTTGAGGGTAGCCAAATTGCTTCGGCCTCCAGTGTTGCCTTCGGTTCTTGCCTGGGATCTCAATATAAGAACATAAGAAGTTGCCTCCGCTGGGTCAGACCAGGGGTCCATCGTGCCCAGCAGTCCGCTCCCGCGGCGGCCCATCAGGTCCATGGCCTGTAAGTGATCCTTTGTCTAAGACCCTTTAATCCCCATGTTTCTTCTGTCTATACCCTTCATGATCCTATCTCTATCTATATCCCTCAATCCCTGTATCCTTCAGGAACTTGTCCAATCCCTCTTTGAATCCCCTTAATGTACTCTGTCCTATCACATCCTCCGGAAGCGCATTCCAGGTGTCCACCACCCTCTGAGTGAAGAAAAATTTTCTAGCAGGGTCCTGTCCATGCTCATGTACCCTCATTTGAGCCCCTGGGTTCTTGCTCATTGAAGGATCTTACTTTCAAGGCAGTTTTCCTGTTAGCCATTACTTCTGCGAGAGGCGTTTCTGAGCTGCAGTATTTCTCTTGTAGGCCTCCTTTCCTGGAGTTTTCTACAGAGTGTGTTGTGTTGTGGCCTGTTCCTTTTTATGTTAATCAGTCCATGGTTCTCCCAGTCTTGGGTAGTCGGGAGGGCTCTTTGGAGCAGCAACAGTTGTGCAAGTTGGAGGTCTGTCAAGTTCTTCGCTCTTATGTTCAGCAGACCCAGGAGTTCCGGAAGTCAGATCATCTTTTTGTCCTCTTAGCGGGTCCTCGTAAGGGGGACAGCGCTTCCCCGACTACTATTGCGCGCTGGATCAAGGAGACTATAGCTTCCACATACTTTCTTCAGAAGAAGCCTGTTTCAGAATTTCTCAAGGCTCATTCCACTCGGAGTCTTATTTTGTCCTTCCCTCATTTATTGAATTACCTGTAAACCGTGTTGAGCTCTATCATTATGAAGATGATGTGGTATACAAACTTAAGGTTTAGTTTAGTTTAGTCAGGCAGCTTCTTGAGCTGAGTCTTCTCTGGTGCCACCAGTAGATATCTGTAAAGCTGTGGTTTGATCTTTTCTGCATTCCTTTGTTCGACACTACCGTATGGATGTTCAGGCGTGTTGGGATGCAGTGTTCAGTGAGCATGTTCTGGTGGTGGCCCTCCAGGGGTCCCACCCATGATGGATACTGCTTTGGTAGGTCCCATCAGTGAATTGTACTGGTATGGAGAGACGCTAAAGAAGGAGAAATTAGGTTTCTTACCTGCTAATTTTCTTTCTTTTGGACTTTCCAGATCAGTACAGTCCCCAACCCTGTTTATTTTGCGGGATTCGCGTGAAGCATGTGAATTTTTCTGCAGGTTCTAGTATTTTTATAGGGTCAGGTAGATTCCAGGTTTATTTACATTTTAATCAGCGTGTATCTGGCCGGTTTACAAAGCTAAAAGCATAAAGGTAAATCTAAAAAAGGGTTGAAAAAAGAGGTGAGATTAAAGAACAACGGGTTTGGCTCAGCTGGCGAGCTGTGGGGATGTTTGCTGAAGGGGCTTTTTCAATGCAATTTCCAGCAGTATTGCTCTATGTTAGTTGTTACTCCTGTTTGGAGTGTTGATACTGTTCTATTTAGCACTTTCTAGTTCTGTTTGGCTATTCAGCAGACTGGTTATATTGGGGGGGGGAAGCACAGCTACTTGTATTACTGCTGAAAGTTTGTTTGTTTTTTCTCAGTCTCCACCTGCTGGTCATGGTGAGTTTTCACCAGTGAACTGTAAAAAAGAAAGAAAATTAGCAGGTAAGAACCTAATTTATCCTTATTTTTTTATGGGAAATTGGGGGGTGGTCTGAAAAAGTTGTTGGATGCAGGTTTCTCACCTCTAAAACCCCTATTTTTATGAGATTTGGGTTTTTTTTCTTGGGGTGTTTTTGGTGTGATTTTTCTTGTCAGCCATCTTGTATTGTAATTTTATTTTTCTAAAGCCTTTTTCTACCTCAAACCCCCTCAGTTTTTACAAATCTCGATAGGGATGGACTCCTCAACCTGTGCTAGCATGCAGCCATGTGTTGGTTGCACTGGATTGCTGGAGGCGGAGCATCCACGTACCACATATCTTGGTGCATGCAAGGAGGGGGTGGGAGCTTCAAGCTTAGCCCCTTTCACTTCTTCCAGGGCAGTAGAGCTGTCTTGGGTCTGGAAAATTTGAAGAAAATCCTGCCTGATACCAGAAACTGGCAAGGGCACGAAGTTCTGGCATGTGGATCCTGTGGGTCCCCTGAGAGCCTTGTCAGGGATTGGCCTTCGCACCTGTGCAAGGCTTCTCCTCGGAATGTGTCCAATTTATGTGGAGAGCATTTTTAACTTACCTGAGCCACACATCGCTGTTGGAGGGTGTGTCACAATGCTTCCAGGGCGAGTCTTTTCTCCCTGATTTCAGTGATTCAGTTCCTAAGGCCAATGGCCACTCGGACTCAGATTGACCGAGTTGTAATTTAGATTCTATCCCACTTTTATCTCAGGGTACTCTATCTGAGTCATGGATGACTCTTGATTCAGTTTTAGGGATATTAAGCAAGGTGCCTCTGTGGTCTCTTATCAAAATGATTACACTTCTATACGTCAGCTGTTTAGGTCAGTCTGTTAACCATTTTATTATGAATGCAATCAAAGAATTGATGCGTGAAGTGCAGCCTTCCCCTTCTCAGCCATTCCATTTCTCAGACAATGTTTTTTCCAGCACACCAAGATATCACTACTCTAGTTATAGAGCAATGGGAGACCCCTGAAGTCTCTTTAAAGATAGTGAAAGACTTTATCCCATTGTCCCGTAGTATCAGCATCTGTTTGATCAGCTGAAGGTAGATTCTGCAGTGGCTTAGGTCACCAGGCGCACAGCCCTCCCTAGTGAAGGAGGAGTGATGCTAAAAAGATTCATTGGATAACAAACTATACATGTTTTTAAAGAAGCAGTTTGAAGTCCTGTCTTTTGGGCATCAAGGTGGCAGCAGCAGCCTCGTTTGCTGCACGGACCTGTCACACAAGACCTCTTGAGTTCCCTCAGTGGAGAAGGATGCCTGCTCCCAACTGGTGCTGGATGGGGTGGATTATGTGGCAGATGCCTTGTATGACCTTATTAGGGTCCTGGACAAAATCTCTGCATATGCGGTCTCTGCTCGGAGGATGCTCTGTATTAGTCAGTGGGTCCGCAACTTGGCTTCTAAAACAACCTTAAGCCGGCTGCCTTTCAAAGGAGAAATGCTTTTTGGGAAAGGCCTTGAGGAACTCATGGCCTGTGTAGTGGTCCACCGCCTGACAGCAGACCCCGCCACCCCCTGGGGGGAATTGGAGGAATTTTTGTCCTTTCCACCGATCCTGCCAAAATAATTCAATCTCCTCCAATCGGAGATTCTTCCAAGGGTACAGACAGCGCTATACAAATCCTAGGTGCCAACAGACCTCTGGGTCTCACGCCAATCCTTCCTACAAAAAGTCCCAATGACGCCAGGCTTGGAACTATATCTCTGCACATAGAGGTTGGTTGTCTGTGTTTTGGAGGGAATGGGATCTGATATCTTTGGACCAATGTGGACTGCACATTGTGCACGAGGGGCACAAGATAGAATTCTTTTGCCTCCCTCTTGATGAAAGAGCTGGAGAACAGATACCCGAAGTAGAATGGGGTTCAGGCAGATAATGGAAGTGTTGCTGAAAGAAAGGATAGTGTACTTCCTTGAATCTAATGGGTTACAGGATCCAAGGCAACATGGCTTTACAAAAGGTAAATCGTGCCAAACAAACCTGATTGAATTTTTTGATTGGGTGACCAGAGAGCTGGATCGATGACATATGCTAGATGTAATTTACTTGGATTTCAGCAAAGCCTTTGATACAGTTCCTCATAGGAGGCTGTTGAACAAACTTGAAGGGCTGAAGTTAGGACCCAAAGTGGTGAACTGGGTCAGAAACTGGCTGTCGGGACAGACGCTAGAGGGTGGTGGTTAATGGAAGTCACTCGAAGGAAGGAAAGGTGACTAGTGGAGTCCCTCAGGGTTCGGTGCTGGGGCCAATCCTGTTCAATATGTTTGTGAGTGACATTGCTGAAGGGTTAGAAGGAAAAGTGTGCCTTTTTGCAGATGATACCAAGATTTGTAACAGAGTAGACACCGAAGAGGGAGTGGTAAAATATGAAAAAGGATCTGCAAAAGTTAGAGGAATGGTCTAATGCCTGGCAACTAAAATTCAATGCAAAGAAATGCAGAGTAATGTATTTGGGGATTAATAATAGGAAGGAACCGTATATGCTGGGAGGAGAGAAGCTGATATGCACGGACGGGGAGAGGGACCTTGGGGGTTATAGTGTCCGAAGATCTAAAGGCGAAAAAACAGTGTGACAAGGCAGTGGCTGCTGCCAGAAGGATGCTGGGCTGTATAAAGAGAGGCGTAGTCAGTAGAAGGAAGAAGGTGTTGATGCCCCTGTACAGGTCATCGGTGAGGCCCCACTTGGAGTATTGTGTTCAGTTTTGGAGACCGTATCTGGCGAAAGACGTAAGAAGACTTGAGGCGGCCAAGAGGAGGACGACAAAAATGATAGGAGGCTTGTGCCAGAAGACATATGAGGAGAGACTGGAAGCCCTGAATATGTATACCCTAGAGGAAAGGAGAGACAGGGGAGATATGATTCAGACGTTCAAATACTTGAAGGGAATTAACGTAGAACAAAATCTTTTCCAGAGAAAGGAAAATGGTAAAACCAGAGGACATAATTTGAGGTTGAGGGGTGGTAGATTCAGGGGCAATGTTAGGAAATTCTACTTTACGGAGAGGGTAGTGGATGCCTGGAATGCGCTCCCAAGAGAGGTGGTGGAGAGTAAAACTGTGACTGAGTTCAAAGAAGCGTGGGATGAACACAGAAGATTTAGAATCAGAAAATAATATTAAATATTGAACTAGGCCAGTACTGGGCAGACTTGCAGGTCTGTGTCTGTGTATGGCCGTTTGGTGGAGGATGGGCAGGGGAGGGCTTCAATGGCTGGGAGGGTGTAAGTCTTAACAGAGATTTCGGCAGTTGGAACCCAAGCACAGTACCGGGTAAAGCTTTGGATTCTTGCCCAGAAATAGCTAAGAAGAAAAAAATTTAAAAAAAAAAAAAAATTTAATTGAATCAGGTTGGGCAGACTGGATGGACCATTCGGGTCTTTATCTGCCATCATCTACTATGTTACTATGTTACTCCTTATTCTTCATCGTGCCCAAGAAAGGCACAGAAAACTATAGAAGCCCATCCTGGATCTCAAGGTGGTCAATGTGTTTTTGAAGATTTCTCGTTCCCACATGGAAACACTCGGTTGGTTGTGGCAGTTGGTGGCTCCCAAAGAATTCTTGGTGTCTCTGGATTTGACAGAGGCCTATCTTCATATTAATGAAACACTAACAAGGTACAGAAGATGATGAAGTGAGGTAAACTGGAAACATCCACATTGGCTAAACACCCCACTTCCGAGTGTCCAATTTGTGAAGAGGTCTAGAGGGTGGGTCTTAAACACCATTATATCCCAGAGATCAATCCAGAGACTTGTAGGTTATGTCCATCTTCTAGCAAGTAGAAATAGAAAGAAGAGCTCTGTAATAAGGGTCCTGAGCCACAGCTAGTGAATAACATGGGAACAAAGTTTGTCCCTATCCCCGTGGGCTCTGTCTCCATCCCTGCCCTGTTCCCACAGGCTTTATCCCCTTCCCTGTGGACTCTGTCCTACAAAAGCCTTGAACACATATATATTTAAATATTTTTATTAAAGTATAAAAAGGGACAACGTTCTGTACAGCTGTAAGTAAATCACAAATAGAGCCTTCCATTTTGATTTGGTTTTAGTATAGCTTTGCCAAAGATTCAATTGCCTATGTTTTTACATCATCTGCGAAGATAGTTGGATTGTGTTTTAGACATGGGTGTAGAAGAGAACCAACACAGTGTGGTGGATAAACAGGAAAATAAGTGCCTATTAAATACTGGAAATGCTCCTTGATGTCAGCCATGATAAATGAATCTGTTGTATTAACACTTAAGATGCTTGAGTAACTGGGCGTTTGATGGAAAGATGTTGCACGTAGTAGGAATTTGATTAGCAAACAAGATATAAATTGTCATTTAACAGTAGTTCATTTACATCCAAAAGCAGTTTCTACAGTCTTTTTTTTTTTTTTTTTTTTTTTTAAATCATTGAATTCAGTTGCCAGTTTTATAGATGCTGTTCCATCTAGTTGGAACAGCCTGTTTAAAACTAGTCTCAATTAGAGAATGACATGGGGGACACATGTTTCCATCACTGTAGGGTTTGTCCTCATCTCTGCCCTGTGGGTACCCACTGATACCCATCCCTGTGTCATTCTCTAGCCACAGCCTCTCATCAGTATTCTCGATATCTCAGCAGGTGGATGGAAATAGCCTGTGCAGGTGTCTATCTTATGCTGGCTTCTGTCCTGTTTCCTGAGGCCTAGTTGAGCAGAATATAGATTGCCATTTGCCCATTTGGCCAGGGGTATATCTGATGATGTCAGGTCCTCCTCCTATCACTGCATTTGTTGTTCCTGTGGTGAAGCTGGCTTGCTTTCTCTTAAAAAAAATTCCTCCTGGACATGACGCAATGAGCGAGTGAGGACGGTCCCTTGCTTGCTCTGGGCAACCCAGCTAACTTTACTATTATCGTTGGACTTATTCAGCCCACCGGCGATTGTGCTGCCCTTTTAGAGGCTCCTCAATATATGGACAGGTACATTACTCGATCCCAGAACTCTATGACGTCTAAATCTGCCAGGAAAGATTGCGACCGTGTGCAGCCTGCTGAAGGCAAGATGGCAGCTAGTCCCGTGGCGGCAGTGTCGCACCTTACAGAGGCAGCCTTGAGCGACATTAAAGAGGCAGCCTTGAGCGACATTAATGAGGCAATAGCATAAGTCCTGGGTCCGAAAATGGAGCAGTTATCCTCTCAAATAACACATATTGAAAGCATCTTATCGGCGGCAATGGTGCGCACTGCAGAGTTAGAGCAGCACGTATCAATGCTCGAGGATTCTTCATTGACACACGCGGTGGATCTGATGACGTTTTAGGCGCAACTTAACACCCAAAAGGAGAAAATGGAGGATCTAGAAAATAGATTGCGACGTTTCAACTTGCGAATAATGGGCATACCTGAAACTATCTCAGATCGTCTTCTGTTGGATGTACTGGAGCATTGGTTGTAAGATGAACGGGCACATCGCCTTGGGCCTCGAACGGGCTTGGAGACTCGCCCTTGGATAGTCATCATAAAAATCCTTAACTTTCGCCATAAGGTGGAACTCCTTCAACAATACTGGGCTAAGAGGGATACGCTGAAGAATGATGGAATGTCTGTACGAATTAGTCAGGACTTTTCTGTTGCACTACAGGAAAAAACGGAAGCCTTATTATCCCCTGTGTACCAAGCTAGTGGACCTTAAACAGCGTTTTCAATTCAGTTATCCAGCTCTCCTCAGGGTCCACCATAATGGTACCTGGAAATCGTTCCATACTCCTGAGGCAGCGGAGATTTCATAAATACGTTAAGTGGTGCCTCCTCTGGGGAAGTATGACTGTTCTCTTTCACTGTTTTGGACCTTAGCAATCCTTGGAAAGTGTTTTTCTTTTCCTGTATTATTGTTCTGGTGCGTTATTAATCCTGTTGCATTCTAGGGGCTGAAAATTGCTATTAGCTGGGGAAGCCCCTCAGTTTAGCGTCATATCGTGACTCATATCTTTCATGGTAGGGATATTTGAGGATACATGTTGGGGTTGGGGGGGTTTAGCTTTTGGGGAGCAGCAGCAGTGGCATCTTTGTTGATTTGTGCATTGATACTGGGTTTGGTGGGGTCTAAGTGTGTTGTTGTGGGGTTGGGTGTGCTGTGTGGTGGGGTCGTGCTCATTGGGTCTTGGGGTGAGGCTGGGCGCCCGGAGACTCTTGTTTCTTTGCTATTAGATGGGTGTTGGTTCAATAGTGGAGTAGTCTATGGGTGACCGACCACTCCGAATAATATCTTGGAATGTGTCTGGTGTCACATCCCTTGTTAAACGAACTAAAATCCTGTCTCAACTAAAACATTATTGTGCCGATATCGCCTGTATCCAGAAGACTCGGCTCACTGATAAGGAGCATAAAAAATTATAAAGGAGTTTGGTGGGAGATTTACATTATGCTTCCTCCCCTGGAAAAGGGGTTGGGGTTGCTATTCTTATTCGAAAGGGATTGGCATGTGAAGTACAAGTACAATGGCGCGACCCTCAGGGCAGATACTTACTGGTGAGGGTGGTAATCCCAAGCGCTCACTATCTCGAGTGCTGGACTTATTAGATGAGTTTCATATCTATTCTGGCTTGACCCTGAATAAGCAGAAGTCATTGGCACTTACCACCACGCTGGAAGTGAGTGAGATATGGAGAGATGACTTCCCTTTACAATGGGCATCCGAAAATTTAGTGTATTTAGGGGTAAAAATTCCACAAGACTTGACCAAACTGTTCGGTTTAAATATGTTGCCCTTGCTTCGCCATACAGAAGTCACCTTGCATAATTGGCGAGCTTTCCCTCTCCGGTCACATAGCTTTATATAGGTACTGCAGTGGCTTTATTTATTACAAATGTTTCCTTTAATGATATCTCAGCGTCATATTGCCCAACACTCGACTCAATTGTCAGCCTTCTTGTGGCAAGGTAAACGGACTCAGATTTTGTTATCTAAATTGATGTTGCCTAAAGATCAAGGGGCGTTTGGATTGCTAAGCATTTCTAGATTTAACCTCGCTAGTCAATTACAACATATCCATGACTGGTTCTGTAACGCAGCACATTTTTGTTTGCCTGCGGTGGAGTGTTCCCTTTATGGCCCTATCATTTTAGTTACCTCCTTCATGTCAAAAAGTTACCTGCTTTACCGCAGCTGCAGATGGATCCTTTCCTGCCGGCCATGCATAAAGCCTGGAGGATGGTGTGTGGGCTTCTAAAAATTTCACCACAGCGTACCACATCTCCCTATAGTGGGTAATGGGGACTTTCAGCCTAGTATTGTTTCCTCTTCCTTTCAACGTTGGTCACAATGTGGCCTTCAATATGTGTCTCAAGTAGTGACCTTGGATGGATCACCACTCCCATTTGCAGAACTTCGAGAGGCATGCCATCTGCCGGTCACGGACTGGTTTGCTTACAGACAACTACATCACTATTTGACAGAGTTGACCCCAACAGTGCTACAGGAGAACATTCAGGAAAAGTTGACGGAGGCGGTTTGTCTCACGGCACAGGTCCCTATACCACTGAAATTTCATCATAAGTTTTATGTCGACTGGCCCAGAAATGGACTCAAGACTTAAATGTTACTATTACTGCTGATATGATTAAGAAAGGCGTTTGCTTAGGCAATAAATACATACATAAAGCCATAGAGGAGAGGAACTATACATTTTTACTGCACCGAATAGAGCCTATAAAATGCGAATAAGTGCAGGACACTGTTGTGCTAAATGTGTCCATCTCCAGGCCAATCTTGGCCATATGTTCTGGACTTGTCCTTTTGTTTCTCGCTTTTGGATGCAGTTCATGACCTATGTAGCGCATCTTTGGGGATGTTCCTGGCGACTTCTTCCAAATTTTCTCTTCACTCTACAAGTCAGATTTCACCCTGCTCGACCAGGCTGTTCAGCATTTCTTCGGAAAACTGTACTGTTGGACTGGAAAAGTATTTTGATGCAGTGGCTCTCGGCACAGCCTCCAACCATCCCTCAGTGGAGATCCCTAATGTTAAATCAAGTATTGTTGGAGAGGCGGGACATTGCTGATTTGACCTCTCGTGCAGGACAGTTGTTCCAACAATGCTAGACGCCCTTCAGCACCATACTTACGCCATCTTTTCGGCAACAATTATGGGATCACTAATGTTGACCTTGTGTGATTTTGATTTTACCTCACAGATGTACCATGTTTAGTTCTGCTGCTGCTGCTCCCAGGGTGGGGGGGAGGAGGGTTGGATATGAATCTTTGTGTGTAACTCATTGCTGTTCTTTGTTGTGCTGAGTTGTTGTTTTTTGTTTAATAAAAGTCTCTTTAAAAAATAAAATAAAGGATCTTAAACAGCTTAGAAGGAGCCGTTAGCAGCAGGATCCAGCTTAGGCAGCTATTTATGGCACTAGTCTCTTCCTTTGCTAGCAGTGGTTTCCCAATATCTGTCATCTTGGTGTAAGTATCAGCCATTCCTTTCTGGCAGAAACTGTGAAGCACTACTCCTGATGTGAGAATCAGAGAGTAGAGTCAGGCCCTTGTGTGGCCTGTCATGCAGCTTCTGATGCCCCCCTCACTGTGTGGATTAGCAGCGCTGGCTTTAATAGGACCATGGGATGAAATTTTGTTGGCTTCCACGGTATTGCGCTCAGATGATGTGTATGCGCTAGTATTTGGTTCTTTTGGCAATTTTGGGCAGAGCTCTTCTCAGATGGTTTCTGACCCTTTTGGCGGGTTGGCGGACTTTGGTGAGGCAGTTGGTGTTCTTTGGGGCAGTCTTCCTTGGATACTTCCATTTTCTTTCTTTTTTCTTTGTCTCAATTTTTTCCATTAGCAAGCAATAACAGGTAGTTTGCTCATAATTATAGTCCACAACTTGGGGGGGGGGTGCAAGAGAGAAAAATCAATGGGAATTGGAAAATTTTATACCTGTTAGCCTAACAAATAGAGCAGAATTGGATACTCCATTTTCTCCAGATATGTCTTCATCATACATATGAAGCCTTTCGATTGAAGCGCCCTTCTCTTAGCATTTTTTCATCCTCCTCTGGAGGGTTTGGTAGATTAATTAGTTGAAGAGGGCGCATGTGGATGCTCCTAGGGATATCTATGAGCTTTCTTTGCCATCAGATCATGAGTCTGAAGCTCTGGAGGAGGATGAGCTCCCGCCTGAGGATGGGGATGACCCTACCATGGCTAGGTTTTTCCAGAGGTGGAGATGCTAAACATTTCGAATCCTAAGCTTGTTTGTTTGGAGACTAGTTCTCATCCCATGATATCAGGCTGTAAGAAGAATTCAAAAATCTTCCATATTTGTGCTCTAATGCGAGTTCTTATATCAGCCCAGTGGTCAACCCCCCCCTCCCCAATTCAGGTCTGCGGATGGCTAGAGCTATAGCTTGTCTTTACCCTCTGCAATCATTTGCCTAATGTGGACTCTCCAATCATTTGCTTAACGTGGACTCTTTGTTGACAGTGGTGACCATGAAGACTACTCTTCCAGTTGAGTGTGGTACAACCCTCAAGAATGTTCTGGATCACAAGCTAGAGGCTTTCTTTGAGGTGGCGGCTTTGTGTTTGCAGGCCATGATTTGTGGATCTTGTGCTGCCTGGGCTTGCTTCCGTACCTATAGGCTTGTCTAGCCTATTTGGCGGATTTACTGTATGATTTGCTTTGAGCCTCGGCTAAGGAGATGTCTCTAGCTGTCAATGCTTGGGGATGGCTCTGGCTTCGCCACTGTACAGACGACTCGGTCTCTAAATCAGGCTTACATGCCTCCCATTTCAGGAAAAGCTGCTTATTGGGGACTATTTGGGGACTTGAAAGGCCAGCGTTTGCCAGAGGATAAATCTAAGACCTCCTTCCAATATTTTTGAAATCTTGCTTTCAGCTTAAGTGGTATTGCTTTCATGGGGGATACACTCTTCCACTCCTAATTCCAGGGCTTTCCCAGTGATGAGTTACAGACCCACTCCTTGGGTGTCCTTGTCAGGACATCTTTCCTTGTTTCTCAAAGAATGTGCCAGGATCATTTCAGACCAGTGGGTCTTAGAGGTAGTCCAGGATGGCTACAAATTAGTTTGCTCACAGATTTATTTATTTTTTTCTTGGTGGTCCCCATGCAAAGTTCCTGCCAAATTTTAGCATTACTCTATTTAGCAGTCCCAAAAAAGGGGTGGGTGCCTTCTGCCTAGTTCTCGATCTCAAGCACTTAAACAGGTCCATGAAGGTCTACCACTTTTGGATGGAAACCTTGCACTCTGTCATTGCATCAGTATGACCCGGTTAATTTCTGATGTTCCTGGACCTCAAGGAGGCATATTTCCACATTCATTTGTCCTCCACATCAGCATTTTATTTGCTTCTCTGTGCTAGGGGAACATGATCAGTTTTGGACAATACCCTTTGGGTTCATGACAGCACTGAGGTCTTAGAGAGTCATTGTAGTGGAAGCCTTTTTATATCGGATGGAGATTTGAGTACACCCTTACCTGGATGACTGGTTGATTTGGACATCCTCCTTCCAGGAAAGCGAGAAGTCTATGGCCAGAGTTTCTACTCTGCTTCAGTCCCTGGGATGGGTAGTCAATCTTTCTATCTGATGCAAACTCAGTCCTTTGAGTATCTTGGCGTTGTCTTTGATACCAAGAAGGGGGAGAATGCTTCTTCCAGAAGTGTGTTGGCAGCAAATCATGGCTCATTTGTCCAGTCTGCTGCAGATACCTGCTTCTTGTGCATGTGATTACATGCAAGTCTTCAGCTTAATGGCCTCCACCTTGATGTCCTTCCATGGATTAGGCTCTCTAATGACCTGCTGCAATCTATATTGCTTAATCATTGGTCCCCAATGTCCACTGACTGATTTGTTCGCCTGCCGTGGACTGCCCAGGTGAGGTTCAGTGTGTATTGGTGGTTGAGCCTTATTATTCTGGGGAGAAGGTTCTCCTTGGAGACTTCAGACTGGATAACGGTGACAATGGATGCTAATCTCTCTGGTTGGGGAGCCCACTGTCGGGGCCAGACAGCCCAGAGGCTGTGGTAACAGGTGGAAGCATTCTGGTCGATCAAGCGCTTGGAATTGAGAACTATCAGAGAGGCCTTGCAGTTCTCCCTTCTTTTGGAGGAGAGAGCGGTTCAAGTTTTGTCCAACATTGCAATAGCAGCAGCCTATTTAATTCATAAGGGAGGCACGAAGAGTGCTCCTCTGGCTTGTGAGGTGTAGCTCCTCTATCTGTGAGCAGAAAACCATCTCTCTATACTTTCTGCAGCACACATTGTGGGTGCACTGAATGTGTACAGGCAGATTACCTCAGCAGACACCTGTTGGACGTGGGAGCTATCTGAGGAGACTCCATTCTGGACTTGAGGGCTACAGGGAGCAATGCCAAAGTTCCTAAGATCTTCAGCAGGCAGAGGGAAGGGGCTCCAAGATCATAGGTGCTCTTCTGCAGCGTTGGCCATTGGATTCTCTCCTCTGTCTCTCCCCAGTAGATGATGATTGTCATGGTACTTCACAGCATTGTCATTGGGGCATGGTGGTTCTGGTGGCCTTGATATACGGATATTGTCTGCCTGTGTGTTGCCAGTCATGTTTGCCTTTAGATACATCGGGGTTTCTCTTGAGGAGAGTCCTGTTCAAATGGAAGATCCCTCCCCCATTGGTCTTACTGCATGGTTCCTGAGAGGTTGTGATTGAGAAAGAGGGTTTATTGCAAAGATGTCATCACCACTCTGCTTCAGGCCAGGAAGAGAGGTCAACTTCTGTGCCTTGTACCAGCGTTTAGAGGGCATTTGATTCTTAGTGTTCCTCAGCATATCTTTCACAGTTTTGGGCCTCTTTGGTGCATGTGCTCATCTTCCTGTAGGAGGATCTTCAGAAAGGGCTCTCTTTGAGCTCCGTGAAGGTACAGGTGGTGGTCTTTGGCATGCTTCTGGGTATGTGGTCAATTTCTGATGACGAATTAACCATTTTCACCCTCCTAAGTGGGCATATTTTCCAGCTTGGGGTCTTAACCGTGTTCTCCATGTGCTGTAGAAAGTTCATTTCAGGCCTCTGGTTAAGTTCACTATGAAGAATCTTGCTCTCAAGACAGTTTTTCTCTTGGCTTTTACTTCATCCAGGAAGATCACTGAGTTGCTGGTCTTTCACACTGGGACCTGTTACTCCTTTTCTCGGAGGCAGGGGTTTCAATTAGGCTGGCCTAAGGTGGTTTTTACCTTCCATCTGATCCAGCCAATTTCGCTTCCGGCTTTCCGCATGGAAGATCATCCAATGGCATATCTTTTATTTCACTGTTTGCAAGTTCTCAGTGTCTCAATTGCATATGTGGAGGATAGTTAGTCCAGAGGCCTGTTGCAAAATTGATGAGTGGTGTTTTCGGTTTTTTTCCAATTCGTTATTCATTTTTTTAAAATAAGTGTAACAGCATTTATAACATTTTAAACTCAAATACAACACTTAATATTCTGTTAAAATCCATATCAGAATTATGTCCCTCCTCTCCCCTAATCAATAACATTCTTTAAATTCAAGAAAACCTACCATAAACCCCATTCCTATATACCTTATTTAATATTCAAATCAAAAAACCCTTCCCCCTTCCCCCATCCTGGATGTGCATTTTTAAGGGGAAAAATAATATTAATCATTACAATATTTTGTTAATGGCTCCCAAATCTCCTGAAATTTTCTAAAATTTCCCTGCTGTGTGGCTATTGTCCTTTCCATTTTATAAATGTAACATAAAGAGTTCCACCAGAAACTGTAATTAAGTCTCTTCCAATTTTTCCAATTACTCGTAATCTGTTGTATGGCAACCCCTGTCATAATAAGTAGAAGCTTGTTATTCTTAGCCCTCATTGACATGCCCAAACAGCACAATATCATACGATAATGCCACTGGATTTTCCAAAATACAATTTATGGGTGGTTTTTTTTGTCATAAATCGTATAGGGACAGACTTAGAGACCTTTATATGTATAATCCGGAATAGAAAATAACACAGGGACAAATTTTTTCCCCATCCCTGCAGGAACTCTATTTTCCTATCCCGGCAAGTTCCTTTCCTGTCTCTGCCCCATTCCTGCCCCATTCTGTCTTTGTCTGCACAAGCTTCAAACACTTTAAAATCGTAAGTGGTTGAGGCTTGTGTGGTTAAGGCAGAGCTTACAGGAATGGGACAGGGTTAACAACAAAACTCGCCGGGATGGGAAAGGGAAGTTGAGTTCCTGTGGGGATGGGGAAAAATGTCATTCTCTACTCTGGAAGTAAAACAGGAGAGAGGGATATGATAGAGACGTTTTAATTAGAGAAAGGCACGGGGACAAATTTTTCCCTGTCCCCGCGGGAACTCATTTTCCTGTCCCATTCTCGTGAGTTCTTTTCCTGTCCCTGCCTCATTCCTGCAACCTCCATCCTCATCTGCACAAGCCTCAAACACTTTAAAATCCTAAGTGTTCGAGGTTGTGCGGTTAAGGCAGAGCTTACAGGAATGGGACAGGGACAGCAACAAAACTTGTGGGGATGGGACAGGGAAATTGAGTTCCTGCAGGGACAGGGAAAATTTGTCCCCGTATCATTCTCTAGTTTAAATATCTCTGTGGAATTAATGTACAGAAGGTGAGACTTTTTCAAAGGAAGAAAAGCTCCAGAAGGAGGGGGCATAGGATGAAGTTAAGAGGTGATAGGCTTAGGAGTAATCTAAGGAAATACTTCTTTACAATTAGGGTGGGTAGATGCATGGAGTAGTCTCGTAGAGATGCATGGAGTAGTCTCGTAGAGATGATGGAGACAGACTGTGTCTGAATTCAAGAAAGCGTGGGACATGCATGTGGGATCTCTTAGGGGAGAGATGGAGATAGTGGATGCTGCAGGTGGGAAGACTGGATGGGCCTTTTGGCCTTTATCTGCCATCATGTTTCTATGTTTCTGTAAGAATAAGAACTTAATGGCCATACTGGGTCAGACCAATGTCTATCTAGCCCAGTGTCCTGTTTCCACAGTGGCCAATCCAGGTCACAAGTACTTGCAAAACCTCCAAAAGTAGTAATATTCCATGCTACCAATCCAATGTTAAGCATTGGCTTCCTGCAAGTCTGTTTCAAAAGCAGACTATGGACTTTTCCCACATGAATTTATCCAAACCTTTTTTAAAACCCATCTACGTTTCCTGCTATTACCACATCCTCTGGGAACACGTTCCAGAGCTTAACTATTCTTTGGCTTAACAAAAAAAAAAAATTTCCTCTTAACTGGTTTCAAGTATTCCCCTGTAACATTGAGAATCCCGTAGTCTTTCTAATTTTTGATGAAGTAGAAAATCAATTCACTTGTACCTGTTCTATACCACTCAAGATTTTGTAGACTTAATCATATCTCCCCTCAGCTGTCTCTTTTCCAAGCTGAAGCCGACCGCAACCATAAATACCTTGCAGCAGAGGAGCGTCGGGCCAGCAGCATTCACAGGCTGCTTTGCAGCCTTCTCGCTGGGGCCATCTGTGTCTCGTGTTACTGATGACATCATCAGTACACAGACGGCCCCAGTGAGAAGGCTGCAAAGCAGCCTGTGAGTGCTGCTGGCCCCACGCTCCTCTGCTGCAAGGTATTTATGGTTGCGGTCGGTGGGGATCGGTTGGGAGGGAAGGATGGAGGGTCAGCGGGGGTTCGGCGGCGGGGTGGGGGGGAAGCGCTGCTGCCAGTGACTAGGGCTTATTTTCAGGGTAGGTCTTATTTTCAGGGAAACATGGTAGTTGCTCCTCTTTGAGCCTTTTTCTAATTCTGCTTAGGTACAGTGACCAGAATTGAAAGCAGTACTGAAGGTGAGGTCAAACTATGGAGTGATACTAATGACTTCAGGTGTTATCATTTCTTCGTCCTCTATGCTGGTCTCAGAAAAGGTGAATGCGACAATTTCTCGGTGGCTTAATAAGACGATTTCCTTGGCGTACCTTCTAGAGATCTTAATATTCACTCCACTAGGATTCAAGCTGTCTTTTGCAGAGGAGCAGGCAGTTACTATTGATTAATTCTTTAGCTCTTCTACATGGTCTTTGGCACATGTTTCTGAAACATTATCGGCTAGATTTCTTGGCCAGGGCAAAGTGGCTTTTGGAGCTTCGCTCCTGTCAGCAAGGATTGCTGTTTTCCACACTACGTGAAGACTGCTTTTTTACATCACACACGTTTCTAGATTGATCTCTGGAACATAATTGAAGGAAAAAATAATTGTTTCATGATAAAGGTGAGCTCTGATCCCTTTCTTGTGCAGGGAGACCACCACTACCATCATGACCTTTGAAAAGGTCATTGGAGTCATGGAGATGCTGAATGGCATTGCTATAAACTGGAAATGTTGATTCAACATAGTGAAGAAGAAGAAGAAGAAACGCTAATGCAGAGGCCAAATGAGATTATGTGGATAAGCTTCTGTTAAGTCCAGGATGTAAAGAATTCCCCCCTGCTAGACCACTATGATGGCTGAACCGTTGAATGAATAGGTGTTTGTTGTTGACCTGTTTGAGGGCAAGAGAAACTGCCTCTCCCTCCCTTTCTTGGAGATGATGACCTGTTTGAGGGCAAAAGAAACTGCCTCTCCCTCCCTTTCTTGGAGATGATGAAATAAAGGAAATACCAGTCTGTATTACCTCTTGACACCAGCACTGGAAACACTGCACCAATGCTCTGAAATGAGTGAAGCATTAACTACACCGCTTCCTTCTTTACTGGAGAGCTGCAAGGGGACTCCAAGAAAGAATCTGCAACTGGAGAGGCAAATTCTAAATTGTACCATCTCAAACAATATCCAACACCCACTGGTCTTTTATGATGATGGTCCACTTCTTATGTGAGACAGTGGGGAGTAGACTGGCAACCCATGATTGGGTAATATGGGAAGCAGTGGGAGCATAAGGGGTTTGGGGACAAAAATACTGTACTATCTGCTGAAACATAGACTTAATAAAGTCGTGAGATTTATTTATTTAATTTGTTTTCTATTCCATTTTCCCCAAAGAGCTCAGAACAGGTTAATTGTTCTAGATTATACTTTTTTGAGTCCTGAAACTTTATTCATGATTGAGACTGTCTATCAGAGCCCCGAGGCCAATCCTCTGCAGGAGCTTCTTGACTCTCAAATCCTTTGCTAAGTCTTCCAAATCTTCCTTAAAGAGAAGTTTTCCATTATGGGGAGCCTTGTCAAGCACTGTTTAGATGCTGCATCTGCAGCCCAGTGGCAGAGCTGCAGCAGTCGGGCTGTATCCACAAGAGCCATCTGTTTAGCTGAAGCACATATATCACACAGCGAATCTGCCAGATAAGCCAGTCCCGTCTGTCATGGAGACTCATGAAATTGGATGTCTCCCACTCCGCAAGGGAATCCTCTGACTGTTGCGCCCAGCTAAGACACACCTGAGCAGCATATGAACTGGAAATTTCCACATAGAGATAAGTCTGCCACCTCAAAGAAAAACTGTAGTGAAGATTCCAGCTTGCAATCTTGGATATCTTTCAACACAGTATCCCCTTCAACAGGGATGATGATGGTCTTGGTGACTGCAGTCACTATCTAATCCACTTTGGACCATTTCAACTTGTCCGGTTCCTTGGAGGAGAGAGGATACATGCCGAATATCACCCAAGCCACTTTCAGCCTCTGCAGACCACTGAGTGGAAATCCACTCCTGTATGGCCTCGTGAATGGGAAATGACCTGGAAGGCTGCTTGGTGCTCATCTTCGTATTAGGTGCTACCTGATTGGCTACGTCCAGGGTGACATTGTTAAGCCTGAATGATAAAGGAGGACAACTCCTTGCCGAACACTTGGACCATCATAGGATTGTTCACCAAGTCTGGAAGAAGTTTTCCCTCTTCAGGTCCTCAAGCAGGGGAACAGAGCCCAAAAGCGCTGAACTCCCTGCCTCAGAAGGGCCCAGGGAGGAAGGGGCAGCAATTGTCTTCCTCACAGCCTCCTCTAACCAATTCACTAGGAAGGGGGAACTAACCCAAACTGAGACTCCTGAAAAACAAGCAGAAGGCTAAGATCCGATAGCATGGTCTGTTTCCCCAGTGACCCTCTGGGCCTGGCATAGGAGAAAGGCTTGGTTCAATAATAAACTCAGGAGAAGAACTTCCCAACCTTTCCTGGGAATCCAGCAGCCCTACACCTGCAGAATATGAGCCCTGAGAGAAAATACGCTGCCCTACGAACTCCGGCAGAGAGATGCAGCCTGCCTGCTGTTTTGAGGCTGACCCAGCACCATGTGTGCTGAACATGGGAGCTCCTATGGCAGAGATGGCTGCTGCTTCAGATCACACAGCTGCTATGAAGGAAATCTGAACCAAATTTGCAGGACCCTCAGGATCCTTGTTCCAGACACAATAGTTGCACTGCCCTAATGCTCTTAGCCGCTTTGTTTCAGCAGGAATAGCATTTTGCCAATTCAGCTGCCATTAGCAAGCATGTGACAATGGCTCTGGAGTGCCCAAATGCTACCTCCTCATGAGGGAAAACACTCACAGCTTGAGTAGTGCTATGGTGGTGTTTTGGGTTTGTTTGTTTTTTTTAAGTACTCATGGTTGCCAGAGAAGAGAGTCCCAGTGCTTTGGAACCCTGCCCTTGCTGCTTTGGTAGGAAATACCCATCTCTGCTAGAGCCTCTATTTTTTGTTCTGTTTTTTGCCCTGGGTTTCAGGCTCCCTTGTTGTTGTTGTTGTTTTTAATTGTGAGGAGGGAGTACAGAGTAGACAGCCCATTAGGGGATAAGAGAGAGCAAATGGGAGGCAGAGTAGTGATCTTGCCTAACTCCCAGGCTCAACAGAATTGTGAAATCCAAAACAGGAGCCTAGCAGCAGATAAAATCAGGAGCGAGGTAAGATCTGTCCATCCTCCTGTTGGAGATAGAGAATAGTGAGTGACCAGGGAGTGTGCCATCCTATATCATAGTTCACAATTTAGTGCTCTCTATCTCTGCCTGCTGGTAGATGGACTTAGCCTATGTGTCTGGATTCTTCTGCTATTGATGACAGGGAAGAGAGCTGTTTAAATTAATCATCATCTTTTACTCCATTCCAGGTATAATTTGGGTGATTATAGTGGAGAAATTGTCTCTGAGGTCATGGCACAGCGACAACCAATCAAACCTACCTATGCTATCCCCATTACTCCTATTAATAGCAGTCCATTTAAACATCAGGATACTATGGAACTGAAGGAATTTAAAGTTAAGGTAAATATAATCCATGCTATTTGGAGAATTTTTGTTCTATTGTAAATCTGTTTGTTTTCCATGTATTGCATTTTGTGACTGGCAAATTTTTGTTTTATAAAAAATATGCATAGAAACAGAAATATGATGGCAGATAAAGGCCAAATGACCCATCCAGACTGCCCATCTACAGCATCCACTATCTCTTCGCCAGTCTTTATCTCTACCACCTTTATTGGGAGACTATTTCACACATCTACCACATTTTCTATAGCGCTACTAGACATATGCAGCGCTGTACATCAAAACACAAAAGAGACAGTCCCTGTTCAAAAGAGCTTACAATCTAGTCAAGACAAACTGGACAAGAAGGTGCTTCAATATACTGTGCTCAGGTGGGAGAATTAACAGAGGGAATAATAGAAGACATCTCATGTCCTCTCACTCTGTTTCAGTTGAAAGAGACTCACCTCATGCATATTTATGCCACTTATTTTATTATTTCTATTTATTTATTCAATTTTCTATACTGTTCTTCCAGGGCGCTCAGAACAGTTTATGTGAATTTATTCAGGTACTTGAACATTTTTCCCTATCTGGCCTGGCAGACTCATAATCTATCTAATGTACCTGGGGCAATGGGGAGGGGATTAAGTGACTTGCCCAGGGTCACACAAGGAGCAGCGTGGGTTTGAACCCACAACCTCAGGGTGCTGAGGCTGTAGCTTTAACCACTGCGCCACATCTCTATCATATCTCCCTTCTCCAGCCTTTCCTCCAAAGTATATATATTGAGATCTTAGTCCCCATATGCTTTATGATGTAGACCACTGACCATTTTAGTAGCCTTCCTCTGTTCTTTAAATTTATGGACAAGTAGCAGTACCCTACTCTGCGCTTTATTTCAAATAATGCAAAAAAGCCCATTTCCTGTGCAAACAGCATATGATTCCTTATGGATGGGTTAAGCACTTTAACTCGCAAGTTGCTTGCAGAAGACAATTATTTTCTTCTCTCTCTGGGTAGCGTCCCCTCTCCTCAGTCTTAATTTCTGCAAGTGAGTTGAGAAGATGTCTTTAAATCTGCTCTGCACTAGATTTTTTTATTTGCGGGATTTTATCAGATATTTTTTTGAGGCTTTCCTTTGCTAAGAGGTTCCCAGTAGTCCTGGGACTATTCTGCCTGGGAAAAGAGCCAAACATTGGGGTGTGTAGCTGGGAGGGCAACACTTTTAGAAAGAGCACCTGCCTGGCTGACCTACGTTTACACTTGGAGCTCGGGAAAAGGTTCCCTGGGAGTGGTGCCATGCCCCTGTAGAGTCACGTGCTTGAGCGTAGGCTGATTTGAGTCCACGACTAACCGGGAGGCTTGGTGGAGGTCAGCTGCTCCCCCCCCCCCCAACAATTGTGTGGGAATGTGAGGGGTCAAGGGTTTCAAGTTTTTGGAACCTGAATAAAAAGCAGTCCGAAGAGACAAGGCGCTGGAGTTACCCTTCTTTGTTTGAGGCAGAAATCCTTTCTCTATTTCCAGCTGCTGATGCAGGCACAGCACATGGCAGATCTGAGAGTACAGCTCATTACTGTATAGGAAAATCAGGGTGGGTCTGAATACAGCAAAACTAAGGGTTTCTGAGGGTGTCCCAAAGGTTCCCCACCTCCAGTAATTTTGAACTTTTTGCTCCCATGAGCCATTCTTTTGGTGCTAAAATGCTCCCACAGCAGCCATCTTAGATTTTCCAATTTCTTTTCTAAAACCATCTCCTGCCCCACTGCTTCGATTTTGGTAAAAATAGATTATTATAGACTTCTCAGGTGTTTTAGACCCCATATCATGTCAAATTTGCACTGGGCAGTCTGATGAGGAGCGTCCTTGTATTGCGTTCTGCAAGGCACGTGTAAGGGGGTGGGACCCATGGGCTTAGCCCTCTCTAGGCACTTCACATGTTAGGAGGTGCAGAAAATTTGAGGTCCAAGGCATAAAGCCTTGTTAGAGCCTCTTAAACACGATTTAATATCGCCATAGAGGTGCTTTTGTGCAGATACCCCTGACCCTGAGAGGGATCCAGCAGAGATAGAACAGCAGAGATCCTCTGATGTCCTAAAGTTAGGTCTTGGACCCTGATTTTGTGACTTTATGTTTTTGGGAAGCTGCTTAAAACAAAGGGTTTTCTGTATGTCAGCCGGATAGCTTTCATAAAAGTTTACCTCCACAAAACAAGGTCTCATGGCAACCAGTATAACTGCAGGAACCGAAAGCCTAGTTGAAAAAGGCTCTAGACAGAGGTTTGGAGTTTCCAGAAGAGCTTCTACATCCGGCTTTCACTCTACCACAACTTCTAAGAAGTCCCAATGTCATCAGGTTGGCCTCCAAGATCCCCTGCTTAGGAAGGAGACACTCTGAGTTCTGAGAGACTTGGGCACCAATGTCATCAGACCATTGGGTATTGGACATCATTCGAGTAGGTTACAAACTTGAATTCTATCATCCTTTTTGGGACATTTTTCTTGACTGTCTGGCAGGAAGACCAGAGAAAACAGTCGAGGTCAGAGCAACTGTGCAAAGCCTGTTATAAATTGGAGCCAGATACTCAATATAATGTTCTTTATTGTGCTGAAGAAAGGTTTAGAACATTGGAGACCAATCCTGGATCTCAAGTTAGTCAATGCAGCGTTAAAGGCTCCCAGATTCCAGATGGAAAGGGTGAGATTGGTCATCACTTTGGTAGCTCTGGGCAAATTTTTGGCCTAGCTGGATTTTATGGAAAATTACTTGCATATTCCCATTTTCCCAGATCAACAGGAGATTTCTCAGGTTCCATGTGCTAGGAAGCCATTTTCAGTTCTCGGTGCTCAGCTTGGCAATGGCACCTCACACCTTTACTAAAGTAATGGTGGTGGCAATAGTGCATCTGCGCAAATCAGGAATCAAGCTTCATCTGTACTTGGATGATTGGCTGATCAGAGCGCTCCCCGAGATGGAATGTCACCGGGCAGTTCAGCTCCTGCAGGATCTGGAGTGGATTATTAATTTCAGAAAGAGCTACCTGGAACCCACTTAGTGTTGGAGTATTTGAGAATTTTGTTCAACGCAGAAGAGGGCTGAGTTTTTCATCCAGAACTATGCAAACTGAAATTCAGACACCATATCCTGGAGATTTTGGAGCTACCGATGCCTATGGCTTGGCATTACCTGTAAGCAACCATAGAGGTGATTCCATGGGCAAGAGCCCATGTGTGTCCCCTGCAGAGCTCACTGTTAGCACATTGGTCGCTTCAGAGGGACTGGACGCCAGAAACATTTCAGTTTTCAGTGGTGGCCTCCCTTCCTGCTAGAATCTTGGGTGATCCTAAGGACAAATACCAGGGGGGGGGGGTCATTGCGAGGGTCATGCATTACAAGGGCGTTGGTTGCCTTCACAGAGGGCATGGCCCATTAACAGATTAGAGATGAGAACCATTCTGTTGGCTCTAAGTTTCTTCCAGGTGTGACTGCAAGGACAAGCAGTCGGGGTCTTCTCCAACAGTGCCACAGCCGTGGACTATGTCAACAGACATAGGGGAACCAAGAGTGCCTGTGGAAGCCCATCTGCAGGCCATCACAGTGGCTCATGTAGTGGGAGTGGATAATGTCTAGGCTGATTCTTAACTGCTGGACCCTGGATCTGCAGGAGTGGTCTTTGTCCCAGAGAACATTCAACTGCTTTGTGAAATGCTGGGGGCAACCAACATTCAATATCATGGCCTCAGCAGATTAAAAAGCGTCTTGTTTCTTCAGTCAAAGGTCAGAGCCAGGAATCGTCGGCATAGACGCGCTAATACATATTTGGTCAGTAAGTTGGCTCCTATATGTGTTCACCCCCCAATTGTTGATGATAGGCCATGTCCTTTGCAGGATAGTGACCTATTGAGGATTTGAAATCCTGGTGGTTCTGGATTGGCTGCGTTGTTCTTGTAGCAGATCTAGTCTGGTTGCTGTGAGATAGCTGTCTCAGACAGAATCTAGATCGCTTTGGACTTATCACATGGCTGTTGAGCACACATCCTTATCATGAACAGGATATTTGAATATGGTTATCGCAATCGAATCGAAGAAGCTAGCGATTGTAGCAGCCTATGCGAAAGTGTGGAAACCTTTTCAGCTCAGGTGTAAGGAGAAGCAGTTGGATCCCTTATGGACTCCCATAAGTCTTGTCCTTTCTGCAGGAAAGTCTAGAGAAGGGCCTTTGCAGTAGGATCTCTCAAGGTTCAAATAGCTGTTCTTGCATGTTAGAGAGCTCGATCCCTAAATGGAATCTTTATGTAATGGACCCTCGCTTAAGCACTCTATGAGCCTCTGTTGGAGGCATCTATCGTGGATCTAATCATGAAAACAGCTTTCTTAGTTGCTCTCACTTCAACAAGGAGGGTGTCAGAATTGCAAGCATTAACTTGCAGAGAGCCTTTCCTAAGATTCACAGAAACAGGTGTCTTTACGCGCCATGCCGCCTTTTCTACTGAAGATAGTTTTGACATTTCATGTCAACCAGAAAGTGCAACTTTCTGCTTTTCAGTCTATGGACGAGAAGAGTCAGGGTAAAGTATTGAATTTGTTGGATATCAGGAGAGGTGTTCTTTGTTAACTTGAAGTGACAAATGTTTTGCCTTTCGTATCATGTCTTTGTCTTGACCAGTTCTAACCAATTGGGAAGACCAGCCTCTAAAGCTTCTATTTCCCGATGGATCTCCTTAGCTATTTCCTTAGCATGCATTGGCTGTGGAAAGTAGCTGCCATTTGTCATAAAAGCTCACTCTACCAGAAATATAGGGTTTTCCTGGGCAGAGTCCTGGGCAATGCTGCCTGACAAAATTTGTAGGGCCAGCCACTTGATCTACTCCTCCATACCTTTGACAAAATTTTAGAGTGCATGTGGTGGCACAAAAGGACAGGACCTTTGAGTCCTCTGTGCTGGTCGCAGGCTCATCTGTCCTTCCATAGACTCAAGGGATTACTTTGGTAAGTCCCATCTGTAAAGAATCATTTGCGAAGGAAAGAAGGATTAGGTTTTTACCTCAATAATCCTCTTTCTTTAGAACAGCATATGATTCCCTGCCCTATTAGATGTCTGCTATTCCTATGGAGGCTTGTAGTCTTGGAAGAGTATCCAGTGGCTTAGCTTGTGGCAGCCAAGGAAGAAAAGCAACGCCTCTGAAGAGGTAGCATATTAGTATCAAAATCGATATAGGTACATTTTGCCTTGTGAAGAGCTATACAAGTGCTAGTGCCAGTCGCACATAGGTATGTGTATTTTTTTTTTATTCACCAGCGTTTTGTTGCCCTGTTGGGTGGTTGTGTATTAAGTCTTGTTTACTATTGCAGTGCAGATCAAACTTATCTAGATCAGGAATTTCTTGTGGTCCCTCCTCTTGTTTTCTTTTCTTCTCTTAGGGGTTATCACTTGCTTTGGTATGGACTGAGGAGAGAGGGCGCTGCCTAAAGAGATTTGGGGGGGAGGTTGCAGGGAGAAGAAAATGTCTTCTGGAAGCAACTCGCATGTTGAGGTACTTAACCTATCCTTAATGAATCATATTATGTTGGAAAGGAAAGAACCTAATCCTTCCATGAGATAAGGCTCTGCAGTCATTGGATGGAAGGATAGGAAGTTAAGGTTTTATGCAATTCACGTTTCCCAACTGTTGAGTCATTTGGATGAAAAGAGAGCTCCAAATGCCACCTATTAGAATACTGTCCATATAGCACTCCCTCCAAAAATATTTGATACCTAGCAAGTTGCATAATGTAGTCAGAAATTCCCCTGTCATGCAACTCAAAATGGTTAGACTTTCTCCTATCGCAGAAGAGAAGGTAAGCATTATATGTTAGGTATTTTGTGGGTTTTGCTCATCTCTATTCCTTCTCTGCACCCACAAAAATATATTTGGGGAATTATATTTCCATTTATTATTTTTATTTATGCATTTTCAAACAAATACACAAGAATCCTCTTGTTACAGAAAATCGAGAATATAGAAAACAAATATAATTTCCAAAAGTAACAAAGAAACAAATAGACTACATTAAAATAGGTAACATTTGAAAAATGTTTAGGTATTATGAACAAAAATATTTTTTAAACTCTTAGAAAGTCCTGAATATTGGTTGAGAAACAATAAGGATAAAACAAGGAGATCTCATATTTCTAGGCAATATGTATAAACATGTTTATAAATAGACCATAATTTTTTAAGCTACCCTACAGCATTTTCTTACCCTCCTCTTTTACAAAAACTGCAATAGCAGTTTCTAGCGCAGAGAGCTGCGCTGAATGGCCCTGTACGAGTGTCGGGAGAAGCGTGGACCATTCAGTGCAGCTGTCTGCACTAGAAACTGCTATCACAATTTCATAAAAGGAGGCTTTAGTGTCCAGAAAGCTACGGTGGTTCTCAGGAACAAAAAAGACATATTTAGTCCCAGCGTATCTTATTGAGAATTTCAGGGGTAACTAAGCAAAAATGTTGCTCCCAAACTTTTTATTTCTTCCCTCATTGCAAGGAATAACTTCTTCCGGTCTTGAGTAGATTTTGTTACATCAGGGAAAATCCAATTTCTCTGACCCATAAACAGAGTTTGAGAATTTCAGAAGAAAATTCTCATTATTGCAATAAAGGTCTTGCTCAAAGACAAAGGATATGATTTATCATTGTACCACAATATTCTATTTCTTCTTGGGAGTTTTCCAGTATACCAGTTAAATTATTTAAATCAATAAGTTGTGATCTATCAGACATTATAATTATCAAGCGGGGAAGTTTAAACTTTCTTTGGAAGGTAATATATCCTATTGATAGGCAGAATTGAATCAATTGGGTGTAGTGGGGTCCGCCCGGAGAAAGCCCTTACGTTTGCTATGGGGCATCGTCAGATTTCAGAACTGAAAGGTATGCTCTTGCTGAAGATTGTAGGTTGCGATGGCGCATGACCTGGCTGCTAACACGACAGTGTCATCTTGTTTCTCTATATTTCCATTATTGACCTGTTGATTTTAAAATGTTCTCTTTTTACAATATTGTTCAAGATCATTACCATAAGCTGTATAATTCCCCCTAGTAAAGCATGATTAGATGTATTCTCTGGATTTAAAGAAAGCCTGCACTTACATAGCCACATCACGTGTTGTATCTTTTCTTTAGAGGAACATTCCTGCAAGTCTCTTGTTCGGTCTTTTGGCCTTCTGTTGGTAATAACAAAATGCTTACTAGTATTTGTTGTGTTTTATCTGAAATGATGTGTGACTGTGTTAGTCCACTTTCCAAGGTAATATAAAGAAATAAAACAAAGGAAATAAGGTGATATCTTTTTTTAAATTGGACTAACTCAATGCATTTTATGATGAGATTTCTAAGGTAACCCTTCTTCTTCAGATCAGAAATAAGCAAATGTTGACAAATATCAGTATATATAAGGAAAACATGAAAGCATTTCAGGAATAGGAAGAAGGTGGGGAGGAGACAAATGGCAGAGCAGTTTTAAATGTAGTGGGAAAGGAAACCCACATCTCTGTTAAGTCCTGTCTGGCAGGTGTCAAAATATTTAATATTTTGATTGCTAAGGTTTTACGTTCTTAGTCAGTGGTGCAGTGGTCAGTTTTTCCAAAGTGTTGTCCAACAGAGGTGACATCCTGGTTGCTATTGCAATTTTTAATATGATATCTATGTAGGTTGATTCTGGTCTTTAGCATTTGGCTTGTTTCACCAATGTAACATGCCTCTTTGCGCTTTTTGCACTGAATGATGCATACCACATTAGAAGATGTACATGTTAAGGATCCCTTTATGTTGAATGTTTTTCCCATATGAGTGACCGTGGAATCTTTTCAGATGTGCTTTCATAGTTTGCAGTTTGGCACACCACAAGGATGTGTGCCATTCTCTTCATGGGTTTGTATGGGGAGCTTGCTTTTTACTAATTTTTGTTTCAGATTAGGTGGCTGATGGAAGGCCAGACAGGACCCCCTTGGTAGTGACATATAATCCAGAGCTGGAAAAACTAAGAAAAATTATGAGAGCTACAATCACTACTCCAGGAAGATGAATTACTAAAAGTATTCCCTGCTACACTTGTGCTGGCCTTCCGTCATTATCGTGGGACATGATAAATATAAGATGTTACAGTAATCCAACAGGAGATGGAATTGAGCCCTTTCAAAAAAATTCTGGATACTTCGCGTTTCACATTACAATGAAGGATTCCTGGGCAGATTTGTTGATCTGTAGTTGAAAAATACAGAATCTGTCTATTAGTGTCTCTCAAACTGTGTGCTTTGAGAGATTCCAGAATTTTACTTTATTATTTTTTAAAAACGTCCTTCATAAGTATACACTAGAATAGATGACATATACCTTGCGTATGCAAGAGCCTGTCAATGTTATAAATGCGTAAAGATACAACCGCCCAGACAAGCATCATTCTTTGACCTGATTTGGTCCTTGAAAACTAATGTCATGTAATTTTAGTTTTATTTTTATACAGTAGTTATCCTAACTTGAGTAACAAAGCAATCAAGGCTTTGTTACTGTGTGCATCTTTTTATCTTTACAAACATAGATTTTCAATTCTGACAGAAATTAAATTGAAAAAAAAGAGAACTGCAGATGGTGGATAATAAAATGCATTTTGACTTAATTTGCATTCAAAAATAACTGATTAGCAATTCTATCTACTTTATTTTCACTGTTATTACAATTACCCATGCATAACTTAAAGAACTTTATATAGCTCTCAAATTTAATTTTCCAGTGCAATAGGTGAGACATATTTCAGGTGGAGGAACATAGAGGAATACATGGAAACCTTCAAAATCCCTCGAAATTAACTTAAAAGATCAATTTTTTTCTGAGCCTTTTTAACTCACAGATACCATACACAGAGAAGCTCTTGCTGCCTCCAGCTTTTTCAATAACCGGTTCAGAATTCATTGTCAAACTGCTGGAAATTCATCCTACAAGCTGATCTTCGGACTGCTAGTCAAATTTCCCTATCTCACCATGCATCCATCCCTGCGGACCACCTGATGCGTACCTGGATGGGTGGAAGAGCGAAAACACAGCCAGCGCGCTGCAGAACACCACTGAGCCCCTAAACATGCTACACAGTCTGCGCTCAACTCCCCGCTTAACAGGGAGTGAGACTAGGTCAGGGACGGCCCTGAACTCCAAGGAAGACTAAGCAAACTGGCTAACAGGTACCACAAAGGGATCGGCGTGTCAGCTATAGACCAAAGTCTGTGAATTCTGAAGCAAGCAGAGCTTCAAATTCATTTCAAATGCGAAAATACGTCAAATTAAAATAATAAAATGGGGAGGGCAGAATCTACACAGCTACAGCATGCTTGCAGAAGAAAAGACTGCTAGAGGGCGCAATATTAGCCTGTGAAGTACACTAGAGGCAGAGTGAAAAATCTGTAAATGATTTCTTCTGCAGACCATGCGAGTAGTGAGAAATAACCCTGTGGTCTAGAATGTCTCACCTATCTACTTGAAAAGATCTTACCAGGGTAAGTATATAATCTCCTTTTTTTGTTGGTTTTGCAATTAATTTCAATTCCAGTGCAAAAGGTGTATCATTTTGGACAAGCAGGTTATCTACCCATGGCCATGAACATGTGGAGAAGGAATGTGGTGGATGCTCTCTGACATTCATGGCATGAGTAAAGCATCGGCTTATTCAATCGCTGCATGCTGAATGCTCTGGATTAGACAATGAGCTGGAGATTACACCTATAAAGCTACTCTCAGCATATTCCCTTTTAAGGAGCAGTTGTTGTTCAGAAGGGGTCTAGAAGGCCTTATGTCTTATATGGTGGCCATCAACCCAAAGGCTCTGCCTGGCAGCAGACCCAGAACCTCTAAAGCAGGGGTGTCCAACCTGCGGCCCCGTGAAGTATTTTGTGCGGCTCCAGTCGAGGGCGATGCAGTGTTTTCCTCTGCAGCCCCCGGGTGTTTACTGTCTTGCCGGCTCCCTCCTCTGTCTTGCTGCAGCATTTGTGCGGCCCCAGAAACATTTTTTCCGGCCAGTGCGGCCCTTCTCTAGAGGCTCTGGTCGCTCTAATTTTCATGGTTCCAGTCGGTCTCAACAGTATTCCAGCTCCAATTCCCAGAGATTCTCCTAGAATTACAAGCAATTTTCCTTACTCAGACAAAACTAGTCTTCAGCACAAATGCTCGCAGTCTAAGCAATAAAGTTCGTGATCTGCAAGCCCTGATGTTAGAGGGAGACCTGGATATTGTTACTATCACAGAGATGTGGTTCATTGAATCCCATGGATAGGATGCAAACATACTGGGATATAATCTTTTTAGAAAGGACAGAGATGGTCAAAAAGATGAAGGAGTAGCTCTCTTATGTAAAGATCAATATCCAAGTGACTGAAATGCAAGGGACCTGAGGAGAGGAAGAAGCGATATTGATCGCTCTGAAAAGAGAAGATGGAACTTCTATCTACATGGGTGTAGTCTCAATCGCAGCAGTTTGATAAAGATCTGATTGTGGATATCCAAAAGTTTGGACAGAAAGAGGAGATTTGTTGGGAGATTTCAACCTGTCGGATGCGGACTGGAAAGTTCCATCTTTGGAATCGGAAAGAAATAGGGAGATTGTGAATGCCTTTCAAGAGGCTCTGCTCAGACAAATGGTGACGGAACCCACAAGGGAAAAAGCAATATTTGATCTGGTCCTCACAAATGGAGAGAGTATATCTAATGTACGAGTGGTTGCTCACCTGGAAAGTAGCAATCATCAATCGGTTTGGTTTGATATAACAGCTAAAGTGGAGGGTGACCGTACAATACTAAAAGTCCTAGATTTCAATCATACAGACTTTAATAAAATAGGAGAGTACCTGAAGAAAGAGCTGTTAGGATGGGAGGACATAAGAGAAGTGGAAAAACAGTGGTCTAAGCTGAAAGCTATAAAAATGGCTATGGAACTTTATGTGAAGAAAATAAATAAAAATAAGAGAAAAAGGAAACCAACATGGTTCTCCAAACTAGTGACGGAGAAAATAAAGGTAAAAGAGTTGGTGTTCCTGAAATATAAAAAAAAACAAAAAGAAGAGTACAGAAAGGACTACCTGGTGAAACTGAAGGAAGTCAAGAGGGAGATACATCTGGCGAAAGCACAGGCGGAAGAGCAAATGGCTAAAAATGTGAAAGAGGGAGACAAAAAATTTTTCAGATATATCAGTGAAAGGTGGAAGATGAAAAATGGAATAGCTAAACTAAATGATGCTAGGAACCGATATGTGGAGAGTGATAAGGAAAAAGCAAACATGCTAAACAAATACTTCTGCTCTGTGTTCACGGAATAAAATCCTGGAGAAGGACTGAGACTGTCTGGCAAAGTTACACGGGAAAATAGAGTAGATTCTGCGCGTTCACAGAAGAAAGTGTTTATGAAGAACTTGAAAAACTGAAGGTGGATAAAGCGATGGGACCAGACGGGATCTACCCCAGGATACTAAGGGAGCTCAGAGAGGTTCTAGCAGGTCCTATTAAAGACTTGTTCAACAAATCTGGAGATGGGAGTGGTTCCTGGGGATTGGAGGAGAGCGGATGTGGTCCCTATTCACAAAAGTGGTCACAAGGATGAAGCAAGAAACCATTAAGTCTTTAAGTCTTTCTGCTATGACCTTATCTTCTCTGATCGCCCCTTTTGTTCCAACAGCCCTCAGAGGGTTTCACATATGATGTACCTAAAAAAAAATGCTATGAGTTTTTGCCTCTTTTGCAAGTTTCTCTTCATATTCTTTCTTAGCTGTCTTTATCAATGCATTTATGATGTCTAGGAATTTTACCTCCCTAGCACTCCCTGATGTAATATTTAATCAGTCAATGTTGGGGTAATTGAAAACACCCTTTTGTATGTAGGAGAAAGAGTAAGGGCTCCTTTTACTAAGCCGTGCTAGCGGTTTAACGCTCGTAATAGCGCACGCTAAACCGCCAGACACGCTAGCTGTTACCGCTTCCTCTTGAGCAGTTTTTGCCCAGTGCGGGGGTTAGCACGTGATGAAAAGTCACGTGCGTTAACCCCGCTAGCATAACTTAATAAAAGGAGCCCTAAGTTTCAGCTAGCCACCAACCTTTTACTAATCTCTTACTCAAAATAACAAACAGAAGTCTATATCCAACCAGAGTGTACTGCTATATCATTGAAGTTTGAGGAAAAGTCTACTGGGTGGAAGAAAAGAAGCCTCAGTTTGGCTTCATAGGCCAGAAAAAAACTCCCAAACCCCACTGGCCTTGGTCTCATATGTTTCATTTATTTCAATTCAAAAGAATACTTCAATCCTAAATCATCTTCATTCAATTGAAATTAAACAGAGCATTCTGCATACTCCCAAACCTCTTAAAACCCACTTTTAGACACCCCCTGAAATTGCTTCATAAAGCAGCACAGCAGTGAAGAAACCCTCCCTCCCCCAAATTACTTAGCTTGTTCTGATTCTCCTCCGTACTCCAACAGACCTTTCACAAACACTTCTAGCGTTATCCATTATATATCCAAACTCCTCTCCAATTTGATCTACTCTATCCTTGTGATATTATTTGTACCCAAGTAATACAGTATCCCAAACAGCTTACTGATCTGCTCAAGCAACAGTGTGTGGCAGTTGCGACCCAGTTCCTGAGATGTGATGAAGAACATGCAAGTATTCTGGAGAGAATTGTCACCGGTGATGAGACATGGGTGCATCACTGGTATCCATAGAGCAAAAGACAAAGTATGATGAAGTAAAGGAAGCAGTGCTCACCTGGCTTTGAGAGCAGACAAAAAAACTTATTCTCTGGAGGAATGCAGAAGCTAGTTGAACGATACAACAATTTGTCATCTTGCATATGGGCTATGTGAAAAACTGATATGTTCAGTTGCTGACAGCTACTTCTGTTAAAGCCATTAAATGTATTTTACCTTTACTTTTTGACTTACACTCGTATATATATTCATACTAGACCTCTGGGGAAAATACTTTTTAAGCAGTTTTGTGTACACATTTATTTTGTTGTTGTTAACTGGCCTTGTAAGGTAATGACAGTTAATATTATGTTACAGCAAGAAAAAACTGATGTCATACGACCAAAAAGGAAATATGAGAAGAAGCCTAAAGTCTTACTTTCCCCTGCTGTTCCTACTGCTGCTGCTCAACAAACAAGTCCTACTGCACTAACAGTCTTTAATGCTAAAGACTTAAATCAGTATGACTTTCCCAGCTCGGATGAAGAACCACTTTCACAAGTATGTCTGTTAGTCATTACATCTATTACATGGTGCTTGAAATGAAAATAATTTGATGTTAGCACATCAAGCAGTTAAGAGCCTGGGAGTTATACCCAAGATTCCCATGTGTGAGTAGGCAAAACATTTTATTTCTCTTTCTATATTCAATATATGAACTGCAAATCAGAGTTTTTTTGTGGTTTTTTAATTGCACCAGCTATTCATATTCACCTTTAGTAATATAGTAAATGACAGCCAGAAAATGTCAGTCAGCCAGTGTGGTCTTTCCAGTTATTTCTGTCCATGCTGCTAAAGATACAGAGCTCCTTTTACGAAGCCGCGTTAGTGGTTTAACGCACGTTAAACCGCCTGCCGCGCTAGCCTCTACCACCTCCTCTTGAGCAGGCAGTAGTTTTTCGGCTAGCGCGGGGGTTAGCATGTGGTAAAACATCGCGGTGCAATAAAGCTGCTAACATGGCTTCATAAAAGGAACCCACAGTATATACCAGCTACAAGCCACAGAACCTGATCACTTGAAAGGCATCAATCAAGTGTTTTCTAAAATGGTATGTCAATGTTATCAAGTAATATTACAGCTGTAGGCCTTATGATCTATGAGAATCAAAGAAGCTTGGTCTTTTCCTTGTTTGGGTCTCATCTTATTCAAAATTTAGTTTTCCTCTATATCAAAGCATTGTTGCACTAATAAAATTACATCAAATGAAGTCAGTAATGCAGGTTTCTATATAACTACAAAATCTTATTCCTTTTTTTTTTTTTTAAACATATGTTTATTGAAAGTGGAAAAGGTCACAGCACAATGCAAGGCAATATAGAAATCTGTGAAACAATCATGTACAGCAAAGGCAAGCAAAAATAAACTCAACGAGTCCCCATGAAAAAACCCCCATAGGGGAACTCAGCAGGTGTAAACCAGCCCACGGGCAACAGCATATGAAAGGGACAACAGAGAAACAATGCCATCATGAGAAACAATCCCGGACCCCAACCACCATTTTTTGAATAAGTCCCCAAGCACTCAGACAACACACATACCCAGTATGCTCATACACTAACACACCAACCACCACAACTCACAGCCCAAACATGCAACCCACACAGCCCCTAAATACCGCCAACCCCCACCCCTTGACCCACCCTGAGGTACCCACAGTGCAAGAAAAACAAAGGCAGAAAGCCTGGGAGCCAAACAGGCAAGCTAAGGTCCAGTCAGGTCACCAGATTGCACAAGCGCTCCCACAGGGTAACGTAATGCTGCTTGGACAGATTAGAGGAGAGAGGAGAATCACTAATCTCAAACTGAGCCAGTTCCCAAAGTCTACTCTTCCATTGGGCCTCTGCTGGGGCATCCTCTGAAACCCAGTGTGTCAAAATCAGCTTTTTAACTAAAAAGATGGCATTGTACAAAAATCTGCAATGTGGGAGTGTCAGACCCTGCGCCCGAAGGGGCTCCTGAAAACCCAGTAAAAGGGTACTATAATCACAGTCCACTGCACAGCCCACCACCTTCTCCAAAAGATGAAGCACCCTCCCCCAAGTGGTCAATTTGGTGCATTCGAGGAAGGAATGAAGATTACTACCAGCCGAACTCTGACACTTAACACAAAGGTCACTTTCCCAAAGCCCCATTCGCGCCCCTGTCTGCCGGGTAATATAAGCTCTGTGAAAGACCTTATATTGGAGTTCTTGAAAATCAGCAGATTTCGTGAAGACATACAAGGTCTTAAAACACTCAAAGAACTGATGCTTGGAAATGGGTTGCCCAGGGTCTGCCTCCCAGTGCGCCTGCAGTGCTCCCAAGACTGATAAAGAAATAGAAGATTTCAAAAGGCGATACCAGTAAGACAGAGAGTTAAACTGATGAGGGGTAGTGGAAAAATGGATATCGAGCAGGCCTTTAACCCATGCCCTCGGCATTCAGTTTCCCAGTAATATCGAAGCTGGAAGTATGAAAATAAAGAGCGATATTCCATCGATCACAAATCTGTTGGAAAGAAGGGAAAGCAGTAGGGTGAATGTCACACATGCTCCATAGTCACACACCCCCGGGACACCCAATCCCCGAACACTGAGCGGCCCCAGCCCGGAACAAATTGAGAATTCTCCTCAAGCCACAAAAAAGGAGATAGAAACATAGAAATAGACGGCAGATAAGGGTCACGGCCCATCTAGTCTGCCCACCCCAATGACCCTCCCCTACCTTTCTCTGTGAATAGATCCCATGTGTCTATCCCATTTGGCCTTAAAATCACCTGAAGTGGAAGACTATTCCAGCGATCAACCACCCTTTCAGTGAAAAAGAATTTCCTGGTGTCCTCGTGCAGTTTCCCGCCCCTGATTTTCCACAGATGACCCCTTGTTGCCGCGGGTCCCTTGAAAAAGAAGATATCTTCTTCCACCTCGATGCGGCCCGTGAGATACTTGAATGTCTCGATCATGTCACCCCTCTCTCTGCGTTCCTCGAGTGAGTACAGCCTCAACTTATCCAGCCATTCCTCGTACGGGAGATCCTTGAGTCCTGAGACCATCCGAGTGGCCATTCTCTGGACCGACTCCAATCTCAGCGGCCTCCAGAATTGCACACAGTATTCCAGGTGGGACCTTATGACTTCAGGCTTACAGCTGACGAAACTCCTGCGTATGCAGCCTATGATTTGCCTTGCCTTGGATGAAGCTTGCTCCACTTGATTGGCAGTCTTCATGTTCTCACTGACGATCACCCCTAAGTCTCATTCTGCTTCAGTTCTTGTTAGGATCTCGCCATTAAGGGTGTAAGTCTTGCATGGATTTTGGCTGCCCAGGTGCATGACTTTGCATTTTTTGGCATTGAAGCTGAGTTGCCAGGACCTAGGCCAGCACTCCAGTAGGAGTAGGTCGTGCATCATGTTGTCGGACATTGAATTTATGTCTGTTGTGCTTTTGCCCACTACATTGCTTAGTTTGGTGTCATCGGCGAATAATGTTATTTTACCTCGTAGTCCTTCTGTCAAGTCTCTTATAAAGATGTTGAATAGGATCGGGCCCAGGACCGAGCCCTGCGGCACTCCACTGATTACCTCCGTCATTTCGGAGGGGGTGCCGTCCACCACTACCCTCTGAAGCCTATCTCCAAGCCAGTTCCCAACCCATTTCGTCAACGTGTCGCCCAATCCTATAGAACTCATCTTGCTCAGCAACCTGCGGTGTGGTACGCTATCGAATGCTTTACTGAAGTCCAGGTATACGATGTCCAGGGACTCCCCAACATCAAGCTTCCTCGTCACCCAGTCAAAAAAGCTGATCAGGTTGGATTGGCAGGATCTCCCCTTAGTAAATCCATGTTGACGGGGATCCCGTAGATTCTTCTCGTTCAGGATCGTATCCAATTGGCGTTTAATTAAAGTTTCCATTAGTTTGCACACTATTGATGTGAGACTCACCGGTCTGTAGTTTGCTGTCTCCATCTTGGAGCCTTTCTTGTGGAGTGGAATGACGTTAGCCGTCTTCCAGTCCAACGGGACGTTACCCGTACTAAGGGAGAGATTGAAGAGCGCGGATAACGGTTCCGCCAAGACATCACACAACTCCCTGAGCACCCTGGGGTGTAGGTTGTCGGGTCCCATTGCCTTGTTAACCTTAAGCTTTGACAGCTCGCAGTAGACACTGCTGGGTGTAAACTCGAAATTACTAAACAGGTCATCTGCGTCAACCCTTGTCTGTAGCTGAGGGCCGAGTCCTGGCGCCTCGCGGGTGAAGACTGAGCAGAAGTATTCATTTAACAGTTGGGCTTTTTCCGAGTCTGCTTCTACATAGTCTCCGTCTGGTTTCCTAAGACGTACTATCCCGCCTGAGTTCTTATTTCTGTCACTGATATACCTGAAGAAGGATTTATCTCCTTTCTGGATGTTCTTCGCTAGAGACTCCTCCATGCGGAATTTGGCCTCCCTAACTGCTGTTTTGACGGCTTTTGACTTGGCCAGATAGACTTCCCTAGAGTCCTGTTTCCCTGATTGTTTGTAAGAGATGAATGCTTTTTTCTTCTCCTTGATGAGGTCCGAAATCTCCACAGAGAACCACTGTGGCTTATTGTTCCTTCACCGTTTACTTACTGATTTAGCATAGCGGTTTGTTGCTTCTTGTATGGTGGCTTTCAAAGTCGACCACATTTCTTCCACGTTATTGGTTTCTGCTTGGCTTTGTAGCGCCTGGTGAACGAAGTCTCCCATTTCTTTGAAGTTTGTGTCCTTGAATTTGAGGACCTTGGTCAGTGTGGTAGATTTAGTGAAACCTTTCCTGAGATTGAACCATACCATGTTGTGGTCACTGGAGACCAATGTGTCGCCCACCGAGACCTCTGTGACACTTTCTCCATTGGTAAGTATCAGGTCCAGTATTGCCTTATCCCTTGTTGGTTCCAACACCAGTTGCCTGAGTCTTGCTCCCTTCATAGAGTTTAATAGCCTCCTGCTGCTGCCGGAAGCAGAGGAAAGCGTGTCCCAATCTACATCAGACATGTTGAAGTCACCTAACAATACTGTGTCCCCACGCAAGGTGATATTCTCTATATCTCCGATTAATTCCATATCTAGGTCTTGGGGGTCTGTATATTACGCCAAGATACAAGCATTTGTCCTTCCCTCTGGCCAAATTTACCCAAAGGGATTCCCCAGTGTAGTGGACATCTGTGATTCTGATAACCTTAATGTCATCTTTAGTATATAATGCTACACCTCCTCCCATTTTGCCCTCCCTGTCCCGGCGAAGCAAGTTGTAACCCAATATGACCATGTCCCACCCGTGGGAATCCGTGAGCCAGGTCTCAGATATCGCCACCACATCCAGGTCGGCATTCCTCATTTCTGTTTCTAATTCCAGGATCTTGTTTCCCAGACTGTGGACGTTTACGTACATAGCCCTCCATGTTGTATGTTTTTTACGTCTCAGTGGGGATGTTCCCGCTTGAGCTACTTGGACACCTTTAGTATTATTCGCATGTTTTGTACTTTCCCTAGACCCAGAGTTACAACGTGCACCTATCCCGGACTCCCCATACCCAGAACTACAGTGTGTTCCTATCCCAGACTCGGAAATGTGTGTACCCTGTGGGGGTATTCCCGCTTGGGCAACTTGAACTCCTTTACTACAATTTGCAATGTGTGTTCGCTCGCTGAACCCAGAATTACAATGTGTACTCCCCCTAGACCCAGAATTACAATGTGTACTCCCCCTAGACCCTGCCTACGGTGCCACCACTGCCAAGCCCTCCTCAAAGGCAGCAAAAATTGGAAACGAGCCCAGTGTTAGCGAGAGGGATTGAACGGGAAGTGAAGCAGATTAATAAAGTTAAAGGGGTGGCTCCAATCCGCTGTCAAACCTGGTGAAAAATACCGGTCACGTCCCGTATGCCCTTCATGGATCCAAGGCATATTCGCTGCTACATTGTATAAGCGGATATCGGGAACATTAAGACCACCAAAGCTCTTGTCAAGAGAAAGCTTGAGAGTTCCAATCCGAGGAGCTCTAGACTTCCAAAGAAACTGAGAAATGACCGATTTGAAACAAATCTCATCCCGACGACGAAGCCAAAGGGGCATGGTCTGGAGGGGGTACAATAATTTGGGAACCAAAACCATCTTCACAAGGGCTGCGTGACCCAAAAGCCCCAATGGACGCTCCTTCCAGGCCAGGCAGAATTTCTCAATAGCCTCAAGAGGACGGAGAACATTAGTAGTATCGAGGTGGATTGACTAGTGCTTAAATAGATGCCCAAATAACACACGGGCTTGGTTGAAGGAGAGATAGGTAGTAAAGCATGCCAGGGCTCCGGGGGACCACCAGAAAGGAGCAAGAGCTCCAACTTTCCACAATTCACTTGCAGCCCAGACAAAGCCCCAAAATTTTGGATCACCCCCAAGGCTCTGGGTAGATGAAAGGAAACCTGGTCCAGGAATAGCAGGATGTCATTGGCAAAAAGGCAAATTTTGCATTTGTGGCCCCCCATCTGGATCCCCTGGATGTCTGCTGCATGTCGGATTTTAATAGCAAGGGGTTCTATGGCCAGGAGAAAAAGGAGGGCAGAAAGAGGACAGCCCTGCCGCGTACCCCGCTGCAACCAGAAAGCCTCCAAGAGACCTCTGTTAATTAAAAGCCAAGCCTTGGGAGCTGTATAGAGAGCAGTTACCCAAGCTAAGAAGTGCCCCTGAAAGTCGCTTCGTTCCAGAACCCAGAAAAGATAATCTCAAGAGATGCTGTCAAAAGCCTTCTCCATGTCTAGCCCTGCTACCACTGACTGACCTCCTCGACCAATCCGATCATAGATGGCGCCCAAAACTTTCATCAGGTTCATAGAGGCATAATGCCCGGACACGAAACCCACCTGATCTGTATGGATGAGACCAGGGAGAAAGCAATTCAGGTGATGCGCCATAGTCATGGCCAGTAACTTGATATCCTGGTCCAACAGGGAAATAGGCTGGAAAGAACCAACCAAGTCCGGGTCTTTGCTTAGTTTAGGGAACAAAACTACATGAGCAAGATTATCCGGAAAGGCCCTACCCTCGGCCGCCACAGCATTATACATTGCAATAAGCAGCTTTGCCACCAAATCCTGGAGAATCCGGTAATATTCGGACCCAAGCCATCGGGGCCAAATGCCTTCGCCAGGGTGAGATATTTGATGGTCAGTAACATCGGGCCCGTAACTATGGGGCACTCAGAGAGACAGCCTGATCGGCCTCCAAATGGGGCACCCCCAAACCCTGGAAGAAAGCATCCAGAGCATGCCGATCTAAAGGTTTACTACCATATAAAGTTTTGTAGTACCAAACAAACTGCTCTGCAATCTGCTGTTCCTCTTCAAATCGGGTCCCCTGGGTATCTCTTATGGCCATGATAATTTGACATTTTTTTAAAGGGGCGGACGAGATTAGCCAACAGCTTCCCGGTTTTGCTCCCCCACCGATAAAGCTGATATCTGTGATAAGAAAGTGATTGCTCCGCGTGCTGATTGAACAAGGCCTTTATTTTACTGCGGAGAGATTTGTAGTCCAAACGGTCCGAATCCGATAAGGTAGTAATATGCGCCCTCCGATAGGCATGCAATTGTTGGGTAAACTGAATAAGCTGTCAATCCTTCGCCCATCTCTTAGCAGCTGTGTATGCGATGATGTGGCTGTGCAGCACTGCTTTGGAGGCAAACCAAAAGGTAAAAGGCCCCACATCAGGAGTGTCATTCGTTGTCTAATAGTCCACCCACCAGGCTCTCAGAAAAGCACGAAAATCCGGGTAAGTGTACAAATGAGGAGACAATTTCCAGGACGGAGCCTTTTGAGTAAGAGCCACAGTCAGAGTAAGCACTATGGGCGCATGGTCAGAGACAGTGGCTTCAGATATCTCTGCCTTGGTAGCCCTAGCAAACATTCACTGATCAAGAAGGATATAGTCCAGTCTAACATACACTCTATGGGCATGGGAATAGAAAGTAAAATCCTTGTCAAAAGGGTGTAAAGCACGCCACACATCCACCGCGTCCAGGTGTTGGGAGAGAAAGCCCATTCCTTGCATATCATGATCCAAGTGGGAGGCTGGGGTGGCTTACAATCCACACTTGGGTCCGCAGTAATATTCATATCGCCCCCTATAATCAGCTGGTAATCTGGTTGGCCAGAGAGATGGGTAAGAACAGAGGAAAAAATTTGTGACAGTAAACATTCGGGGCATAAATGCTACAAATTAGTAATTTCAGCCCCAAAGCTCCCCCAACACTATAATGAACCTCCCCTCCTTATCTTGAATTTGTTTATATAAGGTGAATGGTAAGCGCTTATGCAGCAGGATAGCAACTCCACGCTGCCTTCCACTAAAAGTAGAAGAGTAGACTTCCCTCACCCAACCCCTCTTGAGTTTAGCATGCTCAATCTGCAAATGATGGGCCTCCTGCAAGTACACAGCATCTGTCCCCTGTTTCCTTAGCAGTGCCAGGATCCGTGATCACTTAATGGGGGACTTAACCCCATTAACATTAAGTGTGGTCACCTTCAAATCGGCCATGGATTCAGAGTAGCCAGATGCCAACCTTGCGCAGTGTGGTGTAGAAAAACCCCACACTTCAGCAGCACAAGCAGCAATTCATCCATACTCTGTCCATACCCAGGAAACCAAAGGCAGATAACCCTACGGTTAAGCCATGCAAACAGAGCCTCCCAGCTCAGCTCCACCGCCACAGTAGTACAGAGCACCAGTCGCAATGCCCTGGGTACCTCAAACCCCCCCTCCCACTCCCCCCACCTTTCACACACCACACAAACATATATACACACACACACAAACTCCAATCATACACCCACCACTCTCCCAACCCACCCTCCCACACCTACCTCCCAAAAGCATGTTGCTCCCAACATACCAACCCATATGCATTTCCCCACCCCACCCCGAGAGAACCCCCCCCCCCCACCAAGCAATCAGGTACAGAGTTGCAACTCCCACATATATAATCTATAAAACTAAACAGTACAACAGGCCAAGCTGGTAAAGCAGGCCGCGGCTCCATTGGGTCCTGTGATACAGTATATGGGGGCCGCAGGAACAGCAGTCTCACAGGGCTCCTGCCCGTGCAGGAATAGAAGCACCGGTCAGCCCCATGCAGGCTCAAAACACCTAAGTCCCAGCCAAAAGGAGGCCCCCTGGGCACCAGCATCCAAAATGTTCAGGCAGGAACTGAGAGGCCATAGATACAACCAGGAAGGTCAATCCCCAGACCCCACCGATGTGGTCAGTCAAGACCCAAGCCAGGGCAAAGACGGCCTGCAGATCACAGATTGGCAAGCTTTTTCCATGCACCCTTATCCTTCATGTTTTTTTTCCCATCCCTCTATCTCATTTTCCTCTAACAATTATGTAACTTTTCTACTCCTCCTAACATACCCTCACTATCTAGTCTGTCTGTAAGTGTCATATATGTTTACCCTAATTATTCATACACACCCCCACTATTTCTTTCAAATCTATATTAAAATTTTTATTGTTAACCGGTCAGATATTTGTTTTATGATCGGGATATTAAAAACTAATAAACTTGGAAACTTGATACATCAAGCAAGGAGCCTCCCCATAAAAGCCCAGGCCTCTATGGTAGCAAGAGTGACCGACTTGCCATCCTGCCACACGCGCAATTTTGCCGGGAACACCAACGCAAATTGGATACCTCTGTTGTGGAGGTCCGTGCAGAACAGTGACATAAGTTTGCGCTGGGCAGCCACTCGCACAGAATAGTCGTTCTTGTACAATCTCTCTGGAAGCTCAACGGATGGGATCTTGCATCTCTGTTAGCTTCACCTGCAGGGCAACTAAAAGATGATCCCTCCCCTTTGGGCTACCTGCCCGGGAGCTTCCTGACATTCCCAGTTTGTTCCTGCAGCTTCACTGCTTGGTTTCATTTCAGTTAATTCTGCTCATGATTTGTTTTCAATTCCTAATACTTTTTTATTTTTTTTCCACGGGTTTGCCCATGTGCTGCGGATCAACTCTATGCAAGTGATCCTTCGGTGGGAGATCGCAGATATTTTAGTTTGTCTGCTTCTGGATGGTGCTCTGTAAGCCTGAAACAGCAGCAAGCCCTCTGGATAGCCTGCAGATTGAATCGGGTCTCCAGGTTCGGGAGCCATCTCTCCCCGGTTCATCCGCAAAGGAATAGAGTGCAGGCTGCTGCGGTTCCGAGGAGGTATGCTGGGATCGGAACTGTGCCGCGTGTCTTCCCTGATTTCCCTGAGGGGTCCTGGTGATCATGATCTGAGGTGGCCGGGAAGTTGAGGTGGCTAGAAAATCTGAAAAATCCAGTTTAATCAGCTCCTGAGGTAATGATCTCCGTATGATTGTACTGTATATTGCTGGCTGCCATTGAAATGCATTTCAGCACATGTCTCTGTGGTGTCTGAGTCACAGAGTTTGCCTGGGGGTTCTCAAATCGGGGTTTTGGGGGGGTTCCCTGCATGCCCTGGTGTCTCCCCCCCCCTGTAAAATCCTAAAATCGCCGTTTTTAGCATTTTCCTGCATTTTTAATGGCTGTTTTTCTGTCATAATCAGCACCTGCGGAGGCCATCTTGGATTTTCTTTGAAAGTTTTTTAAACTATATTTTTTGGACTTAGAAGCTTCGTTTTTGCTCCAAACTTAACAGATGGCCACCTCAGGACAGGGTGGCATGGATTCATGCCGTAAATCCGGCGGATGGCTTGCGGTTTCGCAGCCACATATTCTGTGCGCCACGGCCCATAAGGGGCGTAACTAGTGTGTGAATTCTGCACTTTCCTCCTCCGGAGAGGACCTGCTTTTCTCCGTTTCTGCCAGAGACGTGATTCCAGCGTCTGGGACGCCGCAATTGTGTGAGGAGAGCGTTTTCGCAAAACGCAAGCACAGTTCTAGGGAAAGTCTCATTGATCTTCAAACAATTTCAAATCTGAGTCCCACTGATCGGCTCAGGCCACCGAGGACTAATTTCAGCCGGAATGTGTGGATATGATGTCTCAGGCTTTCATGAGAAAGCGGGCTATGCCTGTGTCTCCCTAACAGACTGCGGTGTGGCAGTCTATACAGCCTTTGGATTCCAGCATGTCAATCTGATCCTTGCTGGTACACCTGAATGTCAGTAGCAAGTTCCCGCTATTGTCGCGGTACCTGCGTCATTTTCTAGGCTGTTGGTGTCGCACGGCGATTCAGTGGGTCCCGCTGCGTGACTAGTCTAGCGGATCTCGGGGATTCCCAGAACACTGATGTGGGAGAGTATCAGATGGTGCGCAGGCTAAGTCCAGTTGCCTTCCTGATTTTATCTCTGAATCCCTGCGGACATTGGGACTTGACTCAGTTTCTGCAGTTCAGGCGGAGTGTTCGATTATGTGTTCTACGCATCCGCGCTCCGCTGCATTTCCAGCTCAAGCAGACTCAGCAGAAATGCTCTTGGAGGTTGGGGGGCCCCAGAGGGTACCCTGAAGTGCACTAGGGCCAGGGCTACATTGTATCCCATGGTTTCATAATTTTCCAAGCACCTAGTCCCGCCAAGATGGATTTGGCAGTGGCTCAGGTCACTAAACGTACCTCCTTGCCCTAGGCTGGAGGGATTGTCCTGACGGATGCCCTGGACCGATAACTAGATTTTGTTATCCCAGGACAAGCAGGCCTATATTCTCACTGATGGGTGACGTCACCACGGAGCCCTTGGTACGGACCACTTTAAGAACTTAGAAAGTTCTTGAATCCCTACTGCGCATGCGCGAGTGCCTTCCCGCCCGCCGGAGGCGTGCGGTCCGTCAGTTATTTAGTTTCCGCGGAGAAAGTCAGTTGCTCTTTGTGCTTGTGTGTCAATCTTTTCTTTCTTTTCTTTTCTTTTGTTTAAAAAAAAATAAAATAAAATAAAATTTTTTTTTTACTTTTTCGCTTTCGCGAACACGGCCCGGCGGGGCCTTTTACCAATCTCAAGCCTTTTCTTTTGATTTGGCTGAGGCAGTTTTTTCCTCGATGTCCCGACCATCGACAGGCTTCAAAAAGTGTGAACGCTGCGCTCGTCCAATTTCGTTGACGGATCCACATCATTGGTGCCTTCAGTGCCTTGGGCCGGATCATCGGGTTGAGGCTTGCGCACGCTGTTCCACTTTACAGAAAAGAACATTGAAAAATCGTCAACTTCAGCAACAATTGTTATTCAGTACCAGCATGGAAGGCGATGCTGCATCAGCCCGGGTAGCAGAGGCTACGCCGAAGTCATCGTCTCAGCACTCGACATCACAAGATTCTCCATTGGTGTCAGTGAGTAAGCCAGCTAAGAAGCCTTCCCCTTCTTTTCAGGGTCTCAGGTCACTAGTGCAGTGAGTCAAATTCTGCCGACCTCGAGACATGCTAAGAAGCGCTCCGCTCCAATAGAGGTTATATCTCCTTCTGTTATGCTCAGGCTGGGCTACAACTGGGGAGTCATGTCATAGCCCATAAAGTCAGCGCTATGGCAGCTTCAGTTGCTTTTCTTTGCTCCACTCCTATTGATGAAATCTGTAGAGCTGCTACTTGGTCCTCTGTTCACATATCCACATCACACTTGTGTCTGGAATCATATTTCAGATGGGATAGGCACTTTGGCCAAACAGTATTGCAAAATTTATTTTCTTAATTGGCCAACTCTCCCTCCTTCCCATTCTAGTAAGCTAGGGAGTCCCACATGTGAGAATATGCTGCCTGCTTGTCCTGGGATAAAGCACAGAAAAGAATTGAGTCGAGTACAATCCCCAGAAAAGAAGAAAATGCAGGTACTTACCGTAACAGGTGTTATCCAGGGACAGCAGGCAGATATTCTCACAACCTACCCACTTCCCCTGGTTGGCTTCTTAGCTTGCTAAACGAACTGAGGAGCCGCGAGCTACGTCGGGTGGGAATGCACGCTTGCATGCGCTGTGTGGGCTATCGCAAACTTTCTAAAAATCTTAGTGGCGAAGCACTTTTAAAGTGTTTGTACTGGAGCTCCATGGATGACATCACCCACATGTGAGAATATCTGCCTGCTGACCCTGGATAACACCTGTTACGTTAAGTAACTGCTTTTTCTTCTTTTCTGGGGATTGCATTTTCAATAAAAATTATTCAAACAAAAAACATGACAGTACACTTGGTATATGTCTGTAGCTAGTTCCATAGATGATGCCACTCACATGTTGAGAATTATATGCCTGCTGTCCTTGGAGAACACCTGCTACAGATACGCAATTTTGCCTTATCTTCTCACTGTTAGAGCTGGACTCTCCTGAGCAGGGTTGAGAAACTTTGATTTAGTTGTGTAAAATCAGAAAATTCTTCAACCCAGCACAATTCAGACTAATTGTCCAATCCCTAGTCTTAGGTCTGCTAGACTACTGCAACTCCCTCTATCTTCCTTGTCCAGCCACTATGATAAAAAGACTCCAGACTATACAAAACACCGCCCTCAGACTGATCTACTCACTTAGAAAATATGATCACATAACAACTGCCTTCTTAGACTCTCACTGGTTACCCATACAAGCACGAATTCAATTCAAATTCCACTGCCTATTATTCAAAGCGTTACACGGCTCTTCCCCCTCCTACCTAAACAACCGCTTAAACCAGATCTCCACCTCAAGACACAGAAGAACCCCGAACCCTTTTACCTTCCCCCCACTCAAAGGCACACAACGCAAGAAAATGTTTGACAACCTTCTGGCAACACAAGCAGCAAAACTCAACCATTCCATCTCCAATCTGCTGACAACATCGGACGACTTCAAAACATTCCGAAAAGAAATCAAAACCCTGCTTTTCAAAAAATTCATCCAAATATCTTAACCCCTCTTCACCTACCTCCAGATAATTCACCTACCTCCAGATAATTCTTCCCCAAGTAACCCACCTAAACACCTTCCAAGCAAACAGACCCCTAAAATAGATGATAATCTTACCTACCCTAACTATTCTATTTGTCTATATCACACAGTTCGGCACTGTCATTTTACTATCCAACCCCTAAGTTCCCCTAGGATTCTATCCAGCTATCTCTCCTCTGTTAAAAAAAAAAAAATTGTATCTTCACTGGAAAATGTCCAGTCAAATCTTTTGTAATCCACCTTGAACTGCAAGGTATAGGCGGAATAGAAATCCGTAATGTAATGTAAGGAAGCTTATACTGCCTTCTCTTCTCTACATATATTGTGGATAATAAAGAATTCTGATTTCTTCTAATGTTACTCTGGTACCTTTTCTGATTACTATATACTGTATGCATTTTAACAGTATTAAAAAAAAAAATAGAAGGCTGCAAGTAACATATGTCAGGGATGGTATGATATTCTTGTATGCAGTTTTGTTGAAGGATCTTCTGCTGAATATTATTGTTGTCTTTTCTTATAGGTTTTGTCTGGTTCTTCAGAAGCTGAGGAAGAAAATGATCCAGATGGTTCTTTTGCTTTCCGTAGGAAAGCAGGCTGTCAGTACTATGCTGTAAGTGATAATTCTGTTATCTTTATTAAAATGATCAAAAGAGAGTGTGCTCCATTCGGCTAGTGTAACTATTTTTTATCTTTCAAGCCTCATTTGGACCAAACAGGCAACTGGCCATGGTGTAGCCCTGAACAGGGAGGATTAGGAGATGTGCGTTATAGATACTGCCTAACTACCCTCACTGTACCGCAGAGGTGTATTGGATTTGCACGAAGACGGGTTGGTCGTGGTGGAAGGTAAGTTGTTTGTTTTTACTTTTACTTATATAAAACGTTAATGTTCAAATAATGACTTAACAGTAAAAAGACAAAAGCAACCTTTTTCTAATAGTTGAGTATGAACAAGAGAATAACACGGTGAAAAAATTTGTCCCCGTCCCCGTGACCACCGTCCCTGTGACCATTGTGCCCGCCCCATCCCCGTGACCACTGTCCCTGCCCCATCCCCCTACGACTACTATCCAAGCAGCATCCATACAAGCCTCAGTACTGCAATATTGCTAGATTGGATTTTTAGCAAATTTTTATTTTTATTTTTTTTCAAAATGTTCCCCGCACTTCCAAAACTGCAATTATCCCAGGACAAGCAGGCAGCATATTCTCACATGTGGGTGACGTCATCCACGAAGCCCCGATGCGGACAGCTTTTCAAGCAAACTTGATTGAAGATTTCAAGTTTGCTAGTGCTGCACCACGCATGTGTGTGCCTTCCTGATCCACTAGAGGGCGCATCCCCTCCTCATGGTCTTCAGTTCTTAGTTTTCCGCGGAGCCAGAAAGCCCTGTCTCTCTTATCTGCGTTCTTCTAAGTGCCTTTCTAGCACCGCAGCTTCTTTATTTTGTTAGGGAGTCGCTGTGCGGTTGTTGATTGATCGTGTATTTCTTTGTTTCAAAAAAAAAAAAAAAAGAACTTTTTATTGTGTTTCTGCTGGTTCCACCGGCAGGCCCTTCTTGGGCCTCAGCCATGCGGTTAGGCCTCATTTGACTGCAGCTGTATTTTCTTCTTCCCTGGCCTCTCTCTGGCCTCACCTCGTGTGAGAAAGATGGCCGGGACCCTTTTTCCTTCGTTGGAATCGGACTGAGTAGCTTCGATCCCCGGTAAGTCTTCTTTCTTTCTTTCTGTTCTTCTAGCTGTGTTACCTCGGTAATACCACCGGCTGAGTCTCAGGCATTCCAGGCATCGAGTGCAGTCGTGCCCGCCTCTACGAGACCTTCGAAACGTGCCTCCTTTCATGGGAATACTCATCTCGAGGTTGCCCTTTATGGAGCGCACTGCTGCACCTTTATTACCAGTTTCATTGGTACGGTGCCGACTTCTGAACCTCGATGTGCCTCGACGTCGACTGGAGCTTCGTGCCTCGACATCGACTGGGGCTTCGTGCCTCGACGTCGACTGGGGCTTCGTACGTCGACTGAGGCTTCGTGCCTCGATGTCGACTGGGGCTTCGTGCCACGACGTCGACTGGGGCTTCGTGCCTCGACGTCGACTGAGGCTTCGTGCCTCGACGTCGACTGGGGCTTCGTGCCTCGACGTCGACTGGGGCTTCGTGCCTCAACGTCGACTGGGGCTTCGTGCCTCGACGTCGACTGGGGCTTCGTGCCTCGACGTCGACTGGGGCTTCGTGCCTCGACGTCGACTGAGGCTTCGTGCCTCGACATCGACTGGGGCTTCGTACGTCGACTGAGGCTTCGTGCCTCGACGTCGACTGGGGCTTCGTGCCTCGACGTCGACTGAGGCTTCGTGCCTCGACGTCGACTGGGGCTTCGTGCCTCGACGTCGACTGAGGCTTCGTGCCTCGACGTCGACTGGGGCTTCGTACGTCGACTGAGCCTTTGTGCCTCGACCTCGACTGGGGTTTGGTGCCTCGACGTCGACTCCGGCTTTGTGCCTCGACGTCGTTTGAGGCTTTGTGCCTCGACATCGTTTGAGGCTTTGTGCCTCGACGTCGACTGGGGCTTCGTGCCTCGACGTCGACTGGGGCTTCGTGCCTCGACGTCGACTAGGGCTTCGTGCCTCGACGTCGACTGGGGCTTCGTGCCTCGACGTCGACTGGGGCTTCGTGCCTCGACGTCGACTGGGGTTTCGTGCCTCGACGTCGACTGGGGCTTCGTGCCTCGACGTCGACTGGGGCTTCGTGCCTCGACGTCGACTGAGGCTTCGTGCCTCGACGTCGACTGGGGCTTCGTGCCTCGACGTCGACTGGGGCTTCGTGCCTCGACGTCGACTGAGGCTTCGTGCCTCGACGTCGACTGAGGCTTCGTGCCTCGACGTCGACTGGGGCTTCGTGCCTCGACGTCGACTGGGGCTTCGTGCCTCGACGTCGACTGGGGCTTCGTGCCTCGACGTCGACTGGGGCTTCGTGCCTCGACGTCGACTGGGGCTTCGTACGTCGACTGAGGCTTCGTGCCTCGACGTTGACTGGGGCTTCGTGCCACGACGTCGACTGGGGCTTCGTGCCTCGACGTCGACTGGGGCTTCGTGCCTCGACGTCGACTGGGGCTTCGTGCCTCGACGTCGACTGGGGCTTCGTGCCTCGACGTCGACTGGGGCTTCGTGCCTCGACGTCGACTGGGGCTTCGTACGTCGACTGAGGCTTCGTGCCTCGACGTCGACTGGGGCTTCGTGCCTCGACGTCGACTGGGGCTTCGTGCCTCGACGTCGACTGGGGCTTCGTGCCTCGACGTCGACTGGGGCTTCGTGCCTCGACGTCGACTGAGGCTTCGTGCCTCGACGTCGACTGGGGCTTCGTGCCTCGACGTCGACTGGGGCTTCGTGCCTCGACGTCGACTGGGGCTTCGTGCCTCGACGTCGACTGGGGCTTCGTGCCTCGACGTCGACTGGGGCTTCGTGCCTCGACGTCGACTGGGGCTTCGTACGTCGACTGAGCCTTTGTGCCTCGACCTCGACTGGGGTTTGGTGCCTCGACGTCGACTCCGGCTTTGTGCCTCGACGTCGTTTGAGGCTTTGTGTCTCCACATCGTTTGAGGCTTTGTGCCTCGACGTCGACTGAGGCTTCGTGCCTCGACATCGACTGGGGCTTCGTACGTCGACTGATGCTTCGTGCCTCGACGTCGACTGGGGCTTCGTGCCTCGACGTCGACTGGGGCTTCGTGCCTCGACGTCGACTGAGGCTTCGTGCCTCGACGTCGACTGGGGCTTCGTGCCTCGACGTCGACTGGGGCTTCGTGCCTCGACGTCGACTGAGGCTTCGTGCCTCGACGTCGACTGGGGCTTCGTACCTCGACGTCGACTGGGGCTTCGTACGTCGACTGAGGCTTCGTGCCTCGACGTCGACTGGGGCTTCGTGCCACGACGTCGACTGGGGCTTCGTGCCTCGACGTCGACTGGGGCTTCGTGCCTCGACGTCGACTGGGGCTTCGTGCCTCGACGTCGACTGGGGCTTCGTGCCTCGACGTCGACTGGGGCTTCGTGCCTCGACGTCGACTGGGGCTTCGTGCCTCGACGTCGACTGGGGCTTCGTACGTCGACTGAGGCTTCGTGCCTCGACGTCGACTGGGGCTTCGTGCCTCGACGTCGACTGGGGCTTCGTGCCTCGACGTCGACTGGGGCTTTGTGCCTCGACGTCGACTGGGGCTTCGTGCCTCGACGTCGACTGAGGCTTCGTGCCTCGACGTCGACTGGGGCTTCGTGCCTCGACGTCGACTGGGGCTTCGTGCCTCGACGTCGACTGGGGCTTCGTGCCTCGACGTCGACTGAGGCTTCGTGCCTCGACGTCGACTGAGGCTTCGTGCCTCGACGTCGACTGGGGCTTCGTGCCTCGACGTCGACTGGGGCTTCGTACGTCGACTGAGCCTTTGTGCCTCGACCTCGACTGGGGTTTGGTGCCTCGACGTCGACTCCGGCTTTGTGCCTCGACGTCGTTTGAGGCTTTGTGCCTCCACATCGTTTGAGGCTTTGTGCCTCGACGTCGACTGAGGCTTCGTGCCTCGACATCGACTGGGGCTTCGTACGTCGACTGATGCTTCGTGCCTCGACGTCGACTGGGGCTTCGTGCCTCGACGTCGACTGGGGCTTCGTGCCTCGACGTCGACTGAGGCTTCGTGCCTCGACGTCGACTGGGGCTTCGTGCCTCGACGTCGACAGGGGCTTCGTGCCTCGACGTCGACTGAGGCTTCGTGCCTCGACGTCGACTGGGGCTTCGTACGTCGACTGAGCCTTTGTGCCTCGACCTCGACTGGGGTTTGGTGCCTCGACGTCGACTCCGGCTTTGTGCCTCGACGTCATTTGAGGCTTTGTGCCTCGACGTCGACTGGGGCTTTGTGCCTCGACGTCGACTGAGGCTTCGTGCCTCGACGTCGACTGAGGCTTCGTGCCTCGATGTCGACTGCGGCTTGGTGCCTCGACGTCGACTGCGGCTTGATGCCTCGACGTCGACTGCGGCTTGGTGCCTCGACGTCGACTGTGGCTTGTTGCCTCACTGCCGCTTGAGGCCTTGTGCCTCGACATAGGATGCGGCTTGGTGCCTTGACGTCGTCTAAGGCTTTGTGCTTCGACTTTCTGCCTCGATGTCGACTGGGGCTTGGTGTCTCGATGTCGACTGAGGCTGGGTGTCTCGACGTCGACGGATGCTTTGTACCTTCGACGTCGGCTGCGGCCGTGTGCTCCGCGTCAGTTGACGCTTGTGCTTCGACGTCGCCTGAGGCTTGTGCCTCGACGTCGACTGAGGCTGGGGGCCTCATTGTCGGCTGGAGCTCTGTGCCTCGTCGTTGCCGAGGCTTCGTGTCTCGCCGTCGACTGGAGCTTTGTGACTTGACGTCGCTTGGGGCTTTGTGCCCTTTGGTTGGCTGTGGCCTTGTGTCTCGATGTCGACTGTGGCTTGGTGCCGCAACGTCGCTGGGGGCTTTATACCTCGGCAGCGGCTGAGGCTTTGCGCCTCGGCGTCGACTGCAGGTTTGCGCCCCGTTATCGACGGGGGCTTAGTGCCTCGACATCGTTTGGGGCTCTGTGCCTCGGCGTCTCCGGCTCCTGTTCGAAAGGGTTCCCCGCTTTCTCTTCGGTTCATTCCGGGCAACCGTGACGGAATCTTGTAGTACGGATTTTGGTTTCCTGGAGGAGACTCTCTCCCCGCTCCGACTCTATTGCTCCTGCCATGCGTCCTCTCGCTTGGCGCAGAGTGTGGCTGAGGATCCGAACCTCCAGGATCGTCTCGCCACTTTTACTTGCGTGAGTTCTGCGCTTCTTGAGGCCTCTCTTGCGGTGGCCACTAACCGCCTCTCAGAACGCGACCGGTCCTTCGCCTATCGGGACGCCTTCAGCTGCATCCCGTCTGCCTTGGTGGTTTGAACTCCTTCTCCGGAGGTGCCCTCCGGATACCTTTCTTGTGTTATCTCGGCCTCCGCAGCAGCCGTAATAGCTGCAGCAGCGCCGGGTTATGGTCCAGCCCCCGGCTTCGGCGACTCCTGGCCGTCTTTTTGACTATTCTCGCATAGTCTCCGGGCTGCTCTCCTTCTGGGGATTCCTCCCCTCCCTTCGGGAGGGGTGTCTCCGTGTCTACGCACCGTAAGTATAGTCTCACTTCTGTTGGTTGGGCATTCCCATCCCATCTGTGTCTGGTCCTGGCCCTTCGTGACCTGCACTAGTTTCTAGTCTGGGAGTGGTTCAGACTCTGCCCGCCCCAGTCTCGGGAGTCCGTCGGGGCGGACCTGGACCCAGTTTGTCTGTGCTCCTTCTTGTCTCGGCCTCAGGGGGAGGCCCTTGTTTGTTTATGCCGGAAGGTGGCCCCTTTGTCCTCGGTCCGCCTCCGGTCTTTTCTGCCTCGGCAGGCCGCCTGTCTGCGCTTGAGTCAGCTGGTGTCTCCGCGGTCTTCGGCCTCGGCCGAGCTGATGCTGATCCTTTTGGGATCATGGGTCTCCACGGTTCATGTCCCGATGTTCGCCTGGTTTCATCTTCGTGTTCCCCGCTGGACCCGAGCATCTCAGTGATGGCAGGATCGGGATCCCGCTTCCCAGCACATTGTGGTGCCTCCCTCCTTGACACGCTTGTTTCGTTGGTGGGCCACCTCTTCGTATCCCCGCATCAGAAGGTTCTGCTGATGGACTCCTCGGCATAGGCTTAGGGGTGCACCTCGACGGCCTTCGGACTCAGGGTCTTTGGTCGGGTGCGGACCGTCGCAGTCGCATCAATCTGCTGGAGCTCTGGGCCATTTATAATGCCGTGGTGGATTTTCGTTATTGGTTGCAAGATTGCGGGGTCCTGGTGCATCCCGACATCCCGGTGGCGATGTATTCTGTGACCAAGCCAGGGTGTACAGGTTCCCTGTTACCTTGCAGGGAAGCCCTTCGTCATTGGCAGGGGGCGTTACACCACTACTTCTTTCTTCGGGCGGTGTATTTCCAGGGCGAGCAGCATTGTCTGGTGGACACGTTGAGTCGCCCTTCTCGGCCGCATGAATGGTCGCTCCATTCTCAGACTCTGCGGCATGTGGTTGTTCGGTGGGGAACCCCACAGGTAGTTCTGTTCACTTCGCCCCTCACTCACTGGTTGCCTCAATATTGCTTGAGGATGTTCTCCTGGGTTCGCATCGAGGTGGATGCTTTCCTTCTCGATTGGATGGGCAGGTTCCTCTATGCGTTCCCTCCCTTTACTCTGATTCTCAGATCTTTGATGCACCTCCTGTCAGGCTGCGCCACCATGCTCTTGCTGGCTCCTCTGTGGCCCTGACAGCTGTGGTTCTCCCTGCTCCTTCAGCGTGTCAGGGAGCCTCTGCTTCTACCTATGTTCCCTTCTCTGCTGTCTCAGTGTTGAGGTTTCTGTTGCCTCCCAATCTGCAGTCTCTACACTTATCAGCTTGGTTCCTCGCAAAGTGCCTCCCTCCTTCTGTTTCTCTCAGTCGGTGGGGATATTCTCGAGGCTTCACGTATGGGCTCCACTCGGCAATGCTTTTCCCAGAAATGCTCCTGATTTGCTGCGTGGTGTGCTGAGCACTGCATGGATCCACTCTCTGCCTCCTTGCTTTCAGTGCTGGATTATCTGTTCCGCTTGTCTCGGTCTGGTCTCAAATCGACATCTATCCGAGTCCACCTCTGTGCGATTGCTGCCTTTCCTCGGCCGCTGGATGGGAAGCTGCTCTCCGTCCATCCGACAGTTTCCCGCTTTCTGAAGGGTCTCTTCAATGTTCATCCTCCGCTCAAGCCCCCTCCGGTGGTTTGGGATCTTAGGGTGGTCCTGGCTCAATTGGTGAAACCTCCGTTTGAACCCATTGATAACGCTCTTTTGATCTGTTTCACCTGGTGGGTGGTATTCCTGGTTGGCATCTGTTCCTAGAGTCCGTGAGCTGCAACCTCTGGTTGCGGACCCGTCTTCTGCTGTATTTTATCAGGACACAGTGGTCCTGCGTACTCATTCCAAGTTCTTGCCCAAGAAGGTTTCGGACTTTCATCTCAATCGTTCCATTGTTGTTTCGGTCTTTTTTCCGAAGCCCCACTCTCATCCTGGCGTGGTGGCGCTTCATACGATTGATTGTAAGAGGGTGTTGGCTTTTTATCTTCAACGCACTCAGTCTCATCGGACGGTTCCTCAATTGTTTTTGTCCTTCGACCCTACTCGGGTGGGACGCCTTGTTTCCCAGCGCACCTCGTCCAACTGGTTGGCTGCTGGTATTTCCTTTTGCTACGCTCAGGCTGGTCTCGCGCTGCATGGTCGAGTCCCAGAACATAGAGTCCGAGCGATGGCGGCTTCTGTAGCTTTCCTCAGGTCAACGCCTATCGAGGAGATTTGCAAGGCTGCCACTTGGTCTTCGGTTCATTGTTTCACCTCCCACTACTGACTGGATACTCTGTCCAGGAGCGACGGCCGGTTTGGCCAGTCGGTTTTGCGTAATCTGTGTTCTTGAATTGCCAACTTCCCTCCGTCCCTTTTTGGTTAGCTTGGAGGTCACCCACATGTGAGAATATGCTGCCTGCTTGTCCTGGGATAAAGCACAGTTACTTACCGTAACAGGTGTTATCCAGGGACAGCAGGCAGATATTCTCACAACCCGCCCGCCTCCCCAAGGTTGGCTTCTTTGCTAGCTATCTAAACTGAAGACCATGAGGAGGGGATGCGCCCTCTAGTGGATCAGGAAGGCACACACATGCGTGGTGCAGCACTAGCAAACTTGAAATCTTCAATCAAGTTTGCTTGAAAAGCTGTCCGCATCGGGGCTCCGTGGATGACGTCACCCACATGTGAGAATATCTGCCTGCTGTCCCTGGATAACACCTGTTATGGTAAGTAACTGTGCTTTTTTGCATCAAAACTGGTTAGTGGAGTCATTGGGCTCTTTGCCACAAATTCATGCCAGGAGTATGCAAATTTGACACCTCAGGATCGGCCTTGTTCCACATGCTGAATGGCATGGTCCAGAGAGGTGGGAACTGCCACCTTAACCTCTCCTAAGCTTAGATATGTGAATTAAAGGGCAGTCAGCCCATTGGGACAGCCTTTTCTATTTTGGGGGACTGGAAAATCAGACAGATTCGTTTGACAGGACACGGATGCCCCACAGCCCCAAAAGCGTAAGCTAGAGGGTGACTCCACGCACTATGGTCCAGAAGATTTATCAGACTTTCTGATATTTTTATGGAATGCCTTTCATCTCTTACGCAGTCTCGCTGTACCTCTGTCTCCTCTGGGCATTACTTTGTTACAGTCTGCCACTTTTCAGGACTGGGGCGACCTCTCTTCAGGTGACACTGATGACGATGACCATTTTGCAGATCCCTTATTTTCGGGGGATGCTCTTCCTGTGGCTGGGGACCCGGAAGCATATGCCTGCTCTTTAGATTCTGCTCTGGCTTTGGAGCCACTGGACAATCTCATGGTTCTGCGCACATTTTAAGTCTGCTGCCTTACCGGAACTTCATTTGGAGTCTGCATGAGTTGCATTTATTCACTCAGCCAGCTCCCTCAACTTCCTCCTCTCTTATGTGTGGCGTGAGAGCTCAGTCCTCAGCCTTTCCCTGGCATCCTGATCTTGGAACAGTGGGATTCACTGGAGGGGGCTCTCAGGGTAGTGGGAGGGGAGAGTGTGACGCAGTGGGAGGAGAGAGTGTGGCGCAGTGGTTAAAGCTACAGCCTCAGCACCCTGGGGTTGTGAGTTCAAACCCATGCTACTCCTTGTGACCCTGGGCAAATCACTTAATCCCCCCATTGCCCCAGGTACATTAGATAGATTGTGAGCCCACCGGGACAGACAGGGAAAAATGCTTGAGTGCCTGAATAAATTCATGTAAACCGTTCTGAGCTCCCCTGGGAGAACGGTATAGAAAAATAAATATTCTAGCTGTATTCTATGGCACAGGAATATCTGCAGCTCTTCAGTCAGCCTAAAGTGAATTCCTTGGTTGGCAGATGCAATGGGCTCCCCAGCCCTGGAGACTGGTATAGTACAGTTACTTACCTGTGACAGGTGTTATCCAGGGACAGCAGGCAGATATTCTCACAGATGGGTGACATCATCCATGGATGATCCACTTTTCCAATATGAACAGTGCTGTCGCTTTAACTTCTTAGAAGTTTCAAGACTGCCTGTTCTGCACGTGTGCGAGTGCCTTCTCGCCCAACGTCAGTTTACAGGACCATCAGTTCAATAGAAAAGCTAAGAAGCCAACTAAGGGAGGAGGGAGGGTTGCGAGAATATCTGCCTGCTGTCCCTGGTAATACCCGTTAGGTAAATAACTGTGCTTTATCCCAAGACAAGCACAAGGCAGCATATTCTCACAGATGGGACTCCCTAGCTACTAGGAATGGGATGGACGGAGTTAGTGATTAATAGAGAATACTTTTTCTTCTTTATTTTTTGGCCGAACTGATTGTCTCATTTGGAATTAAGCTCCAGACAAAAATGGGTTGTGAAAGCATGGTGTGGGAACTTGAGTTTGCTTCATAAATGACCACAATGAAGGAGTAATGGAGTAACAAGTTTATTATTAGGTGTTTATATACTGCCTATCAAGGTTATCTAAGCGGTTTTACAATCAAGTACTCAAGCATTTTCCCTGTCTGTCCCGGTGGGCTCACAATCTATCTAACGTACCTGGGGCTATGGAGGTCTGAATGATTTGCCCAGGGTCACAAGGAGCAGCACAGGGTTTGAACCCACAATACTGCTGTTATTTAATGCAATGGAGCACTATTGCCCAGTGGCAGCCCCGCCCGAACATGGTGGCATGATATGTATTCCTTTGACTAAGGAGAAATTGACTTCTTGGATATCGAAGTTCCTAGTCTGTTGGGAATAAAGGACAGTAATAGACGAGTTGTAGTTTGGAAAGGTGTAGTTCAATGTAGGCAGCAAGCCAAGCCATGTTTACAGTCAAAGTGAAGTACAGTTCTCCTAGGGAAGACACTACGGTCTGGAGAAGAAGTTTTGTACTTCTATAGAGTGGCTGAGATGAATATTGGAGGTTACCTTTAGTAGGAAGTTGAGATGAGTGAGAAGAACAATTCTGTCTTAAGAAATGATGAGTAAAGTGGACCATGTATTAAAGATCAAAATCCACTGGATCTGTGCACAGAAAGGATCCAATGGTTGAAGACTAATAGCTAAGTAATGTGCTGTAGAGATAAAGTCAGAAGTTCTTCAAACGGAGACTTCAACATGTGAAGATTACCTGTGGATTTAAAACAACTGGAGGAGGTTGGTTTAGAGGCTTTGACATCATAAGGCCCTTCATGAAGTGAGAAAGCAATGGACATGTATCTCGATTGTTGGTGCCCAAAAGCTATTGATATGGCACTTAAGACTTGCAATATAGTGCTGAAAAGCACTTATAGGGCATTGATAGAAGTGAGATGAGTATTGAAGTGGTGTCTCCTAAGAACATAAGCAATGCCTCCGCTGGGTCAGACCTGAGGTCCATCATGCCCAGCAGTCCGCTCACGCGGCGGCCCAACAGGTCCAGGACCTGTGCAGTAATCCTCTATTTATACCCCTCTATCCCCTTTTCCAGCAGGAAATTGTCCAATCCTTTCTTAAACCCCTGTACTGTACTCTGCCCTATTATGCCCTCTGGAAGCGCATTCCAGGTGTCTACCACTCGTTGGGTAAAGAAGAACTTCCTAGCATTCGTTTTGAATCTGTCCCCTTTCAACTTTACCGAGTGTCCTCTTGTTCTTTTATTTTTCGAAAGTTTGAAGAATCTGTCCCTCTCTACTCTCTCTATGCCCTTCATGATCTTATAAGTCTCTATCATATCCCCTCTAAGTCTCCTCTTCTCCAGGGAAAAGAGACCCAGTTTCTCCAATCTCTCAGCGTATGAGAGATTTTCCATCCCTTTTATCAAACATGTCGCTCTCCTCTGAACCCTCTCGAGTAACACCATATCCTTCTTAAGGTACGGAGACCAATATTGGACGCACCATCGCCCGATACAATGGCAGGATAACTTCTTTCGTCCTTTTTGTAATACCCTTCTTGATTATGCCTAGCATTCTATTTGCTTTCTTAGCGGCTGCTGCGCACTGTGCCGTCGGCTTCATTGTCATGTCCACCATTGCCCCCAAGTCCCTTTCTTGGTTACTCTCATTCAATAATATCCCACCCATCGTATAGTTGTACCTCGGGTTTCTGTTTCCCACATGCAATACTTTACATTTCTCAACGTTGAACTTCATCTGTCATCTCGCCGCCCATTCCCCCAGTTTGTTCAAGTCCCTTTGCAATTCTTCGCATTCCTCTTTAGTCCCAGCTCCACTAAATAGTTTTGTATCGTCCGCAAATTTTATTATCTCACACTTCGTGCCTGTTTCTAAATCATTTATGAATATATTAAATAGCAGCGGCCCGAGCACTGAGCCCTGTGGAACACCACTCGTGACCCTCATCCAGTCCGAGTAGTGGCCCTTCACCCCTACCCTCTGTTTCCTACCCGCCAACCAGTTTCTGATCCATCTATATACGTCTCCGTCCACTCCATGGTTCTTCAGTTTCCGGAGTAGACGCTCGTGAGGCACCTTGTCAAAGGCTTTTTGGAAATCAAGGTATATGATGTCTATGGGGTCTCCTCAGTCCATCCGTTTGTTAATTCCTTCGAAGAAGTGCAATAAGTTCGTTAGGCATGATCTCCCCCTGCAGAAACCATGTTGGCTTGTTATCAGAAGTTCGTTTCTTTCCAAATGTTCATCGATGTGTTCTTTAATCAGTGCTTCTGCCATTTTCCCCAGAACCGAGGTCAGACTCACTGGTCTGTAGTTTCCCGGGTCACCTCTTGATCCCTTTTTAAAGATGGGCGTGACGTTGGCTATCTTCCAATCCTCCGGGATCACGCCTGTTTTCAAGGATAGGTTGCAAATTTGCTGCAGTAGTTCCGCTATCTCCTCCTTTAATTCCTTCAGAACCCTGGGATGGATTCCGTCCGGACCCGGGGATTTATCAGTTTTAAGTTTTTCTATCTGCCTATGTACATCATCAAGGCTCACTTCCATGGATGTTAATTTTTCTGCTTGATTTCCATTGAAGATTTGCTCAGGTTCCGGTATGTTGGTTGTGTCTTCGTTTGTAAATACAGACGAGAAGAACATGTTGAGTCTTTCTGCGACTTCTTTCTCTTCCTTCACCACTCCCTTCCTGTCTCCTTCGTCCAGCGGTCCCACCTCCTCCCTAGCTGGCTGTTTCCCTTTAACATATCTGAAGAACGATTTGAAATTTCGTGCCTCCCTGGCTAGCCTCTCTTCATACTCTCTTTTGGCTTTTCGAACCACACGGTGACATTCTTTTTGATACTTCCTGTGCTCCTTCTGGTTCCCTTCAGTTTTGTCCTTTTTCCATTTCCTGAATGAATTTATTGCCTATTGCTTCCTTCACTATTTTAGTCATCCATACCGGGTCTTTTGTTCGACCCTTTTTGCACCCCTTTCTGAATCTGGGGATGTGAAGATTTTGCGCCTCGCTCACCGTGTCCTTGAAAAAAGACCAGGCATGTTCTACTGTTTGCCATTTTTTGGAAGTGTTCCTAGGTTTCTTCCTTACCATTTCCCTCATTGCTTCATAGTTTCCTTTCCTGAAGTTGAAAGTTGTCGCTATGGTTCTCTTTCCGTTCGGTATTCCTACTTCAACCTTGAACTTGATCATATTATGATCGCTGTTTCACAACGGTCCCACTACTTCCACTTCCTTTGCAGGTCCCCTTAGTCCATTTAGGATTAGATCCAGAGTGGCATTTCCTCTCATCGGTTCTCTAACAAGCTGCTCCATGAAGCAATCTTGTATAGCCTCCAGGAATTCTGTCTCCCTAGCGCATCTTGAGCTTCCAAGACTCCAGTCTATCCCAGGGTAGTTGAAGTCTCCCATAACAACTGTGTAACCGCTTTTGCATTCTCGCTTCATCTCGGCATCCATTTCTTTATCGCTATCTCCGGTTTACCCGGGTGGACGATAGTATAGGCCCATCTTTATTTCATGCCCTTTCCTACCCGGTATTTTAACCCATAGCGATTCCAGTTTGTTGGTCATCTCCGCTGTGTCCATTCTTGTCTATTGTATGCTTTCTATGACGTATAGGGCTATTCCTCCTCCTTTCTGTCCTGACGATAGAGCTTGTACCCCGGCAGTGCTGTATCCCATTTGTTTTCCTCATTCCACCACGTTTCAGAGATTCCAATGATGTCTATGTCCTCTGCATTGGCCATGGCTTCTAGTTCCCCCATTTTGTTTCTTAGGCTGCTTGCGTTATTATATATGCAGTTTAGATCCTGGCATTTTGTCGTCTTCATTTCTTTTCCCTGTGCTTTGGTCTTTGGTGTCTTCTCTTTTGCTACAATCTTTCTAACCTCCTCTTCTGGGTTAGTTGACTCCTGTAATTTGTCCCTTGTTTCTTCCCAGCCTTTTTTCCCCTCAGTATCTTCACGGGATACCTTCTTCTGAATCATGAACGCTAGGTCGACTGTCAGCTTTCCCCTTTCTCTTAGTTTAAAGCCTGTTCTATTCCTCTCTTGACGTTGTTTGCTAGAAGTCTTGTTCCCGCCGTGCTCAGGTGCAGTCCATCTCTCCTGTAGAGGTTGCTCTTTCCCCAGAACGTTGTCCAGTTTCTCACGAAGAGGAATCCTTCTTCCTCACACCATCTCCTCATCCACGCATTTATTGATTGTAGTTCTTCCTGCCTTTTCACATCTGCCCTCGGTACCGGTAGGATCTCTGAGAATGCTATCTTCTGGGTCCTCATCTTCAGCTTCCTTCCCAGAATCTTGAACTGTTCTATCAGCGTGCCTCTTCTGTAGTCTCTCCTGCTGACATCATTCGTCCCGATGTGGATCATTACTGCGGTCTCTTCCATCTCCGCTCCTTCCAGGATCATCCCAATTTTGTCCACGATGTCCTTGGTTCTCGCTCCTGGGAGGCAGGTCACCAGTCGATCCTCTCTCCCTCCTGCTATGTGGCTGTCCACATGCCTCAGTATCGAGTCTCCCACCAGGATCGTTGACTTTCCCTTCTTCAATTGTCGTTTCGGTCTCAGGTCAATGTCCTCGGCGTGCTTTGCTCTCTCTTCTTCTGGGCATCGACTAGCCAATTCTTCCCCCTCGTGCGGTATTCTTCTGTGGGTGTCTTCTATGAGGTCACCTGCTTCTTGCTCCCCCTTCCAAGTTGGTGTTGGTGTAATTTCATCTCTCCTCTGGAGTTTGTTCTCTTCCACCCTCCTCCTGTATGCTTCCTCAATGAATTCCTCGAGTTCCCTGACTTCCTTCTCGATGTGTCTCTCACTCTTGAAGTCTTCAAATGCCCTGGTAGGGTCCTCTGTGGTGTAAAGTCCTTCTAGCTCCAGTATCTTGTCTTCAAGTTGCTTGACTTCTTTCCTCAAGCTTTTCAGCTCCTGACACCGACTGCATACGTATGACTGTCTCCCCGAGGGGAGGTAGTCATACATATGACAGTTCGTGCAGAACACTGGAAAGCTCATCTTCTGGTTACCTTCTGCTTCCATCGGGGTTACCACTTTAAGAAAACAGTTAAGTTTACGTGCTCCTTCTGTGCCTGCTTCCTTCTGCACCTGCTTCTTGCCTTGCTGCCTTCTTTTGTGTGGGCTGTCTACGCTCTACCTTTCCTTACTTTTGCTTGTGTGTTTGTTCCTTCTGTGCCTGCTGCCTTTGCACAACCTGGAATGCCAAAGTTGTTTTGGGGGTGGTTTTTAATGAGAAAAATATGAAAGGGTAATTCAGCACTGATGATGTAAGATATATGTTTAGAATCCAGACCTTTAGGCAATACCAGCAGGTAAACTGTGCACATGATGCAGTAGAATTATCATATGGAAAGTTAAACATAGTAACATAGTAGATGATGGCAGATAAAGACCCAAATGGTCTATCCAGTCTGCCCAATCTGATTCAATTTAAAAAAATTTTTCTTCTTCTTAGCTATTTCTGGGCAAGAATCCAAAGCTCTGCTCGGTACTGTGCTTATGTTCCAACTACTGAAGTCTCCTTCAATGCTCACTCCAGCCCGTCTACACCATTCCAGCCATTGAAGCCCTCCCCAGCCCATCCTCAACCAAACAGCCATATACAGACACAGACCATGCAAATCTGCCCAGTACTGGCCTTAGTTCTTCAATATTTACTGTTATTTTCAGATTTTAGATCCTCTGTGTTCATCCCATGCTTTTTTGAACTCTGTCATCGTTTTTCTCTCCACCACCTCTCTCAGGAGCGCATTCCAGGAATCAACCATCCTCTCATCCTTACATTGCTCTTGAGTCTCTCACCTCTCAGCCTCAAATTATGCCCTCTGGTTTTACCATTTTCCTTTCTCTGGAAAAGATTTTGTTCTACATTAATACAATACCTTTCAAGTACTTGAACGTCTGAATTATATCTCCCCTGTCCCTCCTTTCCTCTAGGGCAGGGGTGTCAAACTCAATCACATTAAGGGGCTGAAATCCAAAACACAGGCTAAGTCGCAGGCCAGACCCTGCCCAATCTCCGCCCCAGACCCCGCCCCCATAATAATACTAATTATAACACCATTTTTTCCATTCAGGTTTTCATATATACACACACTATGATTTTATTAACACATAATGGTAATAGTTAACCACAAAATTAAACTACACAAAAAACACTGTATGCTTAAGAGGAGGGGAGCCGCGGCGCGAAAGCAGCACAAGCCGCGTGGAGGCTTGTTGGAGAGAGGAGCCGGGAGACAGGGAAGGTAGAGGCGGCGGCGAGGGCGGGCAGCGGCGAGAGTAAGCTCCGCCCACCCGCACCGCGTCACCAGCGGAGCCAGAGGCCGGACTCCCCCTTAAGAGGAGGGGAGCCAACGGCGCCCAGCCGTTCGGCGCGCGGCGAAGGCGAGCGGAAAAGGCGCTCGCCTTAGCGAGAGCGCCTTTGCGAAGGGCCTCAAGAAGGGCAGGCCAGGTCACTACAACCAAGGACTCCAAGAAAGGAAGAAAGCAAGGTAAGGAAGTAACACATACACGCATACACACAAGTAAAAGGGAAGCAAACACAGAAAAGAAGGAAGGAGTAGGCCCAGGAAGGACCACACATCAAAGGAACGACAGGCAAGGAAGGCACTGAAGAACGGTAGCAAGGGCAAAAGACAGGTTAGAAGCAGGCTAAGAAGGTAGCACACACACATACACAGAGACAGCAGTAACAAGCTCAACAGGACAAGAAAAGGAGGACTCAGGAGAGAACACGAGCTAAAGGAAAAGGCAGCCACAGAGGGTAAGCAAGGGGCAAATAGCACAAGCGCATAAGTAAAAGGAAGCGAAAGACGAAGAAGGTAAGGAAGAGCCAGGCACAGGAGTGAAAACACTAGCAAAGAGCAACAGGACTCCTAGAGAGCGGACAAATATGGAAGCGGAAGGAACCCGAAGGATGAGCTTCCCAGTGTACTGCACGGACTGCCACATGTATGACTACCTCCCCTCCGGGCAGCAGTCATATGTGTGTGGACGATGCCAGGAACTGGTAAGCTTGAAGAGCGAAGTCAGTCGACTGAAGCTCAGGATCCAGGAGCTGGAGGGACTCTACATCTCCGAAGCCCCCTTCCAGACAGCCGAAGACCCCATGCAAGATGAGTGCAACGAGGAACAAGTCAGGGAGCTCGAGAGGTTCATTGATGATGCCTACAGGAGAGTGGAAGAACAGGAGCACGGAAATGAGGAAGACACACAGAGCAGAGGACAAGGAACATCTGACACCAAGGTAGAGGATACCCGCGGAGGAACCTTGCTGGAAGAAACAAAGAACACCAAGGACACAGACCTGCGGCCGACACGGAGGCTGAAAGAAGGGAAATCTGCAATCCTGGTGGGAGACTCAATCCTGAGGCACGTTGACAGTCACATAGCAGGAGGGAGAGAGGATCGGCTAGTGACCTGTCTCCCAGGAGCGAGAACAAAGGACATCGTTGACAAGATTGAGAGAATCTTGGAAGGAGCAGAGACGGAAGAGACAGCAGTGATAGTCCACGTCGGGACGAACGATGTCACCAGGAGGGACTACAGCAAGAATGCACTGACTGAACAATTCAAAATCTTAGGAAGGAAACTGAAGATGAGGACCCAGAGGATAGCCTTCTCAGAGATCCTGCCAGTACCGAGGGCAGAAACGAAGAGGCAGACGGAGCTACAATCAATTAACGCATGGATGAGAAAATGGTGTGAGGAAGAGGGATTTCTCTTCGTGAGGAACTGGACAACGTTCTGGGGAAAGAACAAGCTTTTCAAGAAGGATGGTCTACACCTGAGCAAGGCGGGAACCAGACAACTAGCAAATAACGTCAGAAGTGCGATAGAGCAAGCTTTAAACTAAGAAGAGGGGGAAAGCCGACAGTCGACCTGGTATCGACGGTTCGGGAAACAGTACCCAATGAGGGTACTGAGGGGAAAGATTTTGGGGATGACACAAGTGGCAAGCAACAGACTATGAACAAACAAGGGAGTCAGATGAAGCGAGAGGGGGCCAGGATGAACATACTGGAAGGGGAAGTCAAAACGGGATTGGATGTTGAGAGAGAACAAGAGGAGGACAATAGGAACATGCCACAAGGGGAAGGCAATAGGAATCTACCACAAAGAAAGGCCAAAAGAGACAATACTCAGGAGTTGGCAGGCCAGGAAGGGGACAAAATGAAGAATGAAATGCAAGATGAAATAGAAAGGAAGAGAAAATGCCAGGACTTGAACTGCATGTATACAAATGCAAGGAGCCTAAAGAACAAAATGGGGGAACTAGAGGTCATGGCCAATAATGAGAAACTAGACATCATAGGGATCACGGAAACATGGTGGAACGAGGAAAACAAATGGGACATAGTACTGCCAGGATACAAACTCTACCGAAAAGACAGGACTTACCAGAAGGGGGGAGGAATAGCACTATACATAAGGGATACAATTCACTCAACCACTGTGGACACAGCAGAGACAAATGCCCAACTGGAGGCATTGTGGATCAAAGTACCAGGAAGCAACGGAGCCGAGATAAAGATGGGACTGTTCTACCGTCCACCTGGGCAAACTGAAGCTGAAGATACAGAAATGGTAGCCGAGCTGAGAAGGGAATGCAAGAACCCAAACACCATAGTTATGGGAGATTTCAACTATCCTGGGATAGACTGGTGTCTCGGAAACTCAAAATGTGCAAGGGAAACGGAGTTCCTGGAGGCAGTACAGGACTGCTTCATGGAACAACTAGTCGAGGCACCAACGAGAGGATCAGCGACTCTGGATCTGATCCTCAATGGGCTGAAAGGCCCCGCGAAGGATGTGGAGATCATAGGACCACTGGGAACCAGTGACCACAACATGATTCAGTTCAAAGTGCAAGTAGGACTACCTATGGGAAAGAGAACCAAGGCAACAACATTTAACTTCAAGAAAGGGAACTATGATGCCATGAGACAAATGGTGAGAAAAAAGCTCAGAAACAGCTCCAAGGAAACGCGGACTGTGGAGCAAGCCTGGTCCCTATTCAAGGACACAGTAAACAAGGCACAAAACCTATATATACCAAGATTTAGGAAAGGTTCCAAGAAAAATCAGACAAAGGACCCTGCATGGATAACCAGTGAAGTAAAGAAAGTGATAGGAGACAAGAAAAAATCATTTCGGAAGTGGAAAAAGGACAAAACTGAAGGAAACTGGAGAGAGCACAGGAAGCAACAAAAAGAATGTCACCGAGTAGTCAGGAAAGCCAAGAAAGAGTATGAGGAGAGACTAGCCAAGGAAGCAAAAAATTTCAAACCATTTTTCCGGTATGTGAAAGGGAAACAGCCAGCGAGGGAGGAGGTGGGGCCCCTGGACGAGGGTGACCGGAAGGGAGTGGTGAAAGAGGAAAAAGAGGTGGCTGGTAGGCTAAACAAGTTCTTCTCGTCGGTTTTTACAATAGAGGACACATCCAGTGTGCCAGAACCGGAAAAAATCTTCAGGGGAGATCAGGAGGGGAAACTATCATGCATGGAGGTAAGCCTCGAAGACGTTCTCAGGCAGATAGATAGATTAAGAACGGACAAAGCTCCGGGCCCAGACGGGATCCACCCGAGAATACTAAAAGAGCTTAGAGACGAAACAGCAGAATTACTGCAGCATATTTGCAACCTGTCCTTGAGAACAGGGGTAATCCCGGAGGACTGGAGGATAGCGAATGTTACACCGATCTTCAAAAAAGGATCGAGAGGCGACCCGGGAAACTACAGACCGGTGAGTTTAACCTCTGTTCCGGGGAAGATGGTCGAATCAATGATCGGGGAAGGTATCAACGAGCATATAGAAAAAAATAATCTGATGAGATCGAGTCAGCATGGTTTCTGTAAAGGCCGATCATGCCAGACAAATCTACTGCATTTCTTTGAGGGGATAAGTAAGCAATTGGACCAAGGTGACCCAGTAGACATTATATATCTGGATTTCCAAAAAGCCTTTGACAAGGTGCCCCATGAACGCTTACTGAAGAAGCTGTGGAGTCACGGGGTGGAAGGAAACGTGTACAGATGGATCAAAAATTGGCTGGCGGACAGGAAACAGAGGGTAGGAGTAAAGGGGCACTACTCTGACTGGATAGGGGTCACAAGTGGTGTTCCGCAGGGGTCAGTGCTGGGACCGTCGCTGTTCAATATATTTATTAATGATCTAGAAACGGGGACAAAGTGCGAAGTTATCAAATTCGCGGATGACACAAAACTCTCCAGCAGGGCCGGAACTGTTGAAGAATGCAAAGAACTGCAGAGCGACCTGAACAAAATGAGTGAGTGGGCAAAAAAATGGCAGATGAGCTTCAATGTGGAGAAATGTAAGGTCTTGCACATAGGGAAGGGGAACTACATGTACAGCTATACGATGGGAGGGAGGGTACTCGGGGAAGGAAGTCAAGAAAAAGATCTGGGGGTATTGGTGGATAACACAATGAAGCAGGCGGCACAATGTGCAGCGGCCTCAAAAAAAGCGAACAGAATGCTGGGCATTATCAAAAAAGGTATCACTACCAGAACAAAAGAAGTTATCCTGCCACTGTATCGAGCAATGGTGCGCCCACATCTGGAATACTGCGTCCAATACTGGTCACCATACCTCAAGAAGGACATGGCAATACTCGAGAGGGTCCAGAGGAGGGCAACGAGGATGATAAAGGGTATGGAGAACCTTTCATATGCCGAACGGTTAGACAGGCTGGGGCTCTTTACCCTGGAGAAGCGGAGACTGAGAGGGGACATGATAGAAACTTATAAAATCATGAAAGGCATAGAGAAGGTGGAGAGGGACAGATTCTTTAGACTAGCAGGGACAACTAAAACAAGAGGTCATTCAGAAAAACTGAGAGGAGACAGATTCATAACGAATGCAAGGAAGTTCTTCTTCACTCAGAGGGTGGTGGACACCTGGAACGCGCTTCCCGGAGAGGTGATAGGACAGAGTACAATTCTGGGGTTCAAAAAGGGACTGGATGACTTCCTGGAAGCGAAAGGGATAACAGGGTACAAATAGAGATTTACCTTACAGGACATTGAGTGAACAGGGTATGGGTATTTTAAGTTAGGTAGGGAACACTTTCAGGTCATGGACCTGGGGGGCCGCCGCGGGAGCGGACTGCCGGGCACGATGGACCCCTGGTCTGACCCGGCAGAGGCAACGCTTATGTTCTTATGTTCTTATGCTTCTCCATATTCATTCCTACCAGAATACAGATAACCCCTATGCAAATATGGGAACAAAAACAAAACCCTCTAAGATTCAAGATTCTGCATGCAGAACAACCACCAGAGAAAAGAAACAAATGTATTGCTTCCTGAGCAGTGCAAAAGATAGACAGCAGATTAAAATGCTCAAAATTGACACAATTCAAACACTAACTTGAAAATAAAACCATCTCTACCTTTGTTGTCTCCTTCCCTCCAGTGGGTGTCTAACCTTCAGGCCGGCTCCAACCTGGCTGTTTTATGCGTCTTGCGGTCCAATGGTCCCCGGTGTCATCTTGTGACTGGCTTCTTCCTCACAGCCATAGTGTGCACGGAGCCGCGTGTAGCGGCTCCTCGTACGTCCTTCACATGAACCCTTCTCTGATGTTGCAGCGTCAGAGGGAATGCTTCTGGATGAGGTGTGGGACGCGCGAGGAGTCGCTGCATGCAGCTCCGTGCACACTATGGCTGTGAGGAGGAGGGAGCCGGCCACAAGATAAAACTGGGGGCTTCGAGGACCGCATAAAATGACTAATTGGGCCAGATTTGACACCTGTGCTCTAGTGTATACATATTCAGGGTTTCTAGTCTCTCCTTATATGTCTTTTAGCATAAACCTCCTATCATTTTCGTCACCCTACTCTGGACCGCATATCAGCCTCTCTCTCTCCTCCCAGCACATACGTTTCCTTCCGATTATTAATCCCCAAACGCATTACTTTTTATTTCTTTGAATTGAATTTTAGTTGCCAAATATTAGACCAGGGGTACCCACACTTTTTTGGCTCGCGAGCTACTTTTAAAATGACCAAGTCAAAATGATCTACTAACAATAAAATTTTTAAAAAAACACAACGCACACTGTATGCATAGAAAATGTTAATTATCATTCCTATTCCGGGGTTTTTTCAAAGTGGTCAAAGCAGATGACTCTATGCACTGTCACCTCAGAAACAACCATACAAAAATAGACAAATACCCACCCCCCTCCCTTTTTACTAAACCACAATAGCAGTGTTTAGCGCAGGGAGCTGCGCTGAATGCCCAGCGCTGCTCTCGACGCTCATAGGCTCCCTGCGCTAAAAAACACTATTGCGGTTTAGTAAAAGGGGACCATATTATAAAATATAGACAGCAGATATAAATTCAGACACATTTTGATCACTAAATTTAAAATAAAATCATTTTTCCTACCTTTGTTGTCTGGTGATTTCATGAGTCTCTGGTTGCACTTTCTTCTTCTGACTGTGCATCCAATCTTTCTTCCCTTCTTTCAGCCTGTATGCTTCCTCTCCTCCACACCTCATTCCCTCCCCCAACTTTTTCTTCCTTTCTCCCTGATCTTTCTTTCTTTCTCTCTTCATGCCCCCTTTCTTTTTTTTTGTTTCTCTTCTTTCCTTCTGCCTCCCTGCCTGCCCCCTTTCTTTCTCCCTGCCCTTCCCCAAGCCACTGCCGCTGCCATCGGGGAACAGGCCCCAAACCGCCACCAATGGATAACAGGCCCCAAAGCCGACGCTGCCGACACCCCAAGCTCTCCCTGCTTCGGGCCGACCAGCATTCCTCTCCCCGACGTCAGTTCTGCCGTCGAAGAGGAAGTTCCGCCCAGCCAGGCAGCGATTGGCTGGCCCAAACTTCCTCTCTGACGGCAGAATTGACATCGGGGAGAGGAAGACTGATCGGCCCGATAGATCGCCAAGGCAAAGTGAGTCCAGGGTGATCAACTCACTTTGCCTTGGCAAGCTACCGGTCGATCGCGATCGACCTATTGGGCACCCCTGTATTAGACCACTCCTCTAACTTTTGCAGATCCTTTTTCATGTTTTTCACACCCTCCAAATGTCTACTCTGTTATAAATCTTGGTATCATCTGCAAAAAGGCAAACCTTACCTTCTATCCCTTCAGCAGTGTCACTTATAAACATATTGAACAGGATCGGCCCCAGCACTGATCTCTGAGAGACTCCAATACTCACCTTTCCTTCCTCCAAGCGATTTCCATTAATCTGGCATCTGTATGTCAACCAGTTTCTAATCCAGTTCACCACTTTGGGTCCTAACTTCAGCCCTTCAAGTTTGTTCAAGAGCCTTCTATGGGGAACCATGTCAAAGGCTTTGCTGAAATCTAAGTAAATGACATCTAGTATATGTCCTTGATCCAGTTCTCTAATCGGATCTTTTCCAGATAAGCCCCGCCACTAATGGAAAAAGTGCACACACCGAAAGTTAAGCCCCGCCACCTTTTGCCAGCGCACGCAACCTTAACCAGTGAAGTTCTCAGCACAACGCCGATGTGTATAAAGTAAAGAGGGGGGGTTCCCCCCCACGCCCCACCCGTCGGAGCACCCAAAAAAGAGGATATGAAACTTAACATTATAAAAAATAGGATAAACTGTCAGCCATTTTTTTAAGGGTTCCGACGGGGGGACGTGGGGGGAACCCCCCCCCCCCCACTTTACTTTATACAGATCGCGCCTCTTTTTTAAAATCTTTTTTGGGTGGCGGGGGTTAACTTTTTGGCAGGGCTTATCTGGAAAAGATCCCTTTGATCACCCTAGCATATGTCCTTGATCCAGTTCTCTAGTCACCCAATCAAAAAATTCAATCGGTTTCGTTTGGTATGATTTACCTTTAGTAAAGCCATGTTGCCTCTGATCCTGTAACCCATTGGATTCTAGGGCGTTTACTATTCTTTCTTTCAGCAACACATCCATTATTTTTCCAACAGAAGTGAGGCTTACCGGCCTATAGTTTCCCGCTTCATCTCTGTGACCACTTTTGTGAATAGGGACCACATCTGCTCTTCTCCAATCTGCAGGAACCACTCCTGTCTCCAGAGATTTGTTGAACAAGTCTTTAATAGGACCCGCCAGAACCTCTCTGAGCTCCCTCAGTATCCTGGGATGGATCCCGTCCGAAGGTTTTCAAATTGCTCATAAACATTTTTCTTCATGAACTGCACAGAATCTACTCCACTTTCTTGCCTAACTTTGCCAGACAATCTCGGTCCTTCTCTGGGATTTTCTTCCATGAACACAGAACAAAAGTATTTGTTTATCACATTCTCAGTTCTTTTATTTTGAGCTTTATTATATGTGCTTTGAGGGTGCTTTTCTTCACAAGTTTTCTTCACTGGTTCTAATTCCTCCTCAGTTCTTTTATCTTTAGCATCACAATGCTCTAATGGAGCATAGGGATTCTTTAGCGGCAACAATTGTGAAGATGGATATTTCTGCGCCACATGCTGCAGTTTACCTGAGCCTACTGTGATCCATTTATTCCTGGGTTGTTTTATTCTTTGGGGGAGTGGTGGTAAATTGGTATATTTGTATGGGGTAATTATAGCTACTTTAATTTCCTCCAATTCTTGCTTATGTTTACAGAGTTCCTGTTTGATACTATCAAGCTGAAGACAGATGGGGCAAGCCTTGAGTCTCCAGATGTTTTTTTCTGGTTGCTCAATATTGGTGGTCAACACTGGAATAGAGAGAGATGGAAGTTATTATGCAAGGGGAGCCAGGAACAAGGCTGTAAAGTGCTGATACTGTAGATTGTTAGGTAGAAGGGAACTTTAACTCTTGAGTCCAGACAATTGAAAGGTTTGAAGAGGAATGGGCTCCCTCGTATTGAAATGAAGAAGTAAAGCTAATGAGGGATGCCTCGGTTATTGTGGAGCTATGAGTATCAAGGTGGCTTAATTCTACTGAAATATGAATGAGTTCCATATTACAGGGATGTAAAGGAATGCATGTAGGAATTGGGTTGTCCAGGCTGGAAGAAATTCAGTGGAATCCAAATGATGAGAAGAGAGCAGACTGGAACAGAATTGTGTAAGATAGCAGTTGTTGGCAGAGAGGAAGAGACTTAAGTATGGCAATCCCTAAGTTAAGAAAAGTAGATTTGACAGAATGGAGATGAAGATACTACTTGTGAGGCTGAAGAAATCTGATAAAAATTGACTGTTCTGTTGCTCTGCTTGTTTTGAAGAAGAGACTTACTTGCATCACCTCTTGACAAGAGGAGAAGGGTCTGCACACCCTTGACTGATAATGTAGCAGATGACTAGTAGAAGTAGGAGGAGTAGGAATACTCTGGGTGCTGATGCTAGGCCAAAGGGTAGCACTCTGTATTGAAGAAGATGTGTTTCTATCTGAAAGCAGAGGTATTTCCTGTGAGCCGGAAAAATGGGGGATATACGTATCGTTTTCCTTGAGATCCAGAGAGAAAAGCCAGTTCTCTATTTGGAGATAGAAATTGTCTAGGAATAGCATATGAAACTTGTATGAAAAACTTGATAAGAGCTCAGAGGTCGAAGAATGGGCACAGTCCTCTGGTCTTTTTTGTTGTAAGGAAATACTTGAACATAGAACCTCTGGCCCTTCTATTGCAGAGGTACTGGTTGATGGAAATATTGAAAGGAGGTCTGCTGAACATAAAGTTTTTTCTTGGAGGCCTGTGTGGAGGTATTTTGGAAATGTGAAGCACAGCCTTCATTGAAGACCTACAAGGCCCAGTTAGTTGTTGGTGATTAGAGTCCAAAATGTTAAAAATGAGTCAGACAACTCTCAGTGGGATGAGGAGTAGGGTGGAATGGCAAAACTGTGGCCAGTCTCTGGATAAGGAAGTACTAGAAACATTGGTAGTTCAGTGGCAATTGCTGGATTGCTGGAGGTAGCAACGCCTTTGTCAATCAGAATTTCAAGTAGAGAAACAGATTAACTCTTTAAGAGTGGAACAGTGCAGGCAGGACAGCTAAATACTGTGGAACAGTTTATACTCCGAGTTCAGGCCAAAATGTAGTGCTCTATGTCGAAGACAAGTTGACCCATGCAGAAATCCCAGGCACTGCTTCTGATTATGCTCCTGGAGGGGTATAGTTAGTTATTTTATAATTTTATGTATTCTTTTTTTATAAGATGGAAAGAATGCGAAGATTGTTGTCTAGAAGATTATCTCCTACCTTCTTTGATAGGTGAATGGAACCCCTCGATAGTGTTGATGTCGGAAATTGATAGAGAACTCTCCTTGTTTGAATGGAGTTCTGGCAAAGGTAAATTATATCTTTAGTTCACCCTAGTCATGCTGATGAGCATTAGTGGTATAGGGTGAGTGAACTTCCAGTGGATATGGATGAAGGTTAATAGGGCATTGATTAAGTGTTCTGGATCGCAAGGCAGTCAATGCATTTCTAGAAATTCCACACTTTCACATGGAAGTTGTCTGATCGTTTATTGTGGTGGTGGATCCAGGAGAATTCCTGTCATCTCTGGATTTGACAGAAGCCTATCTCCATATTCCCATCTTTTCGGGACAAAGGAAATATTTTTGATTTCATATTCATCATCAACATTTCTAGTATGTTGCCCTTCCTTTCGGACTGGTGATGGCTCCCCACACTTCACCAAAAATCAAGGTGGTGGTGGCTGCTCACCTCTGCATAGTGAGAGTCCAATTACATCTCTATCTGGATAACTGGCTTATCAAGGCCCCATCCCAGCTGGAGTGAGAGCAGGCAGGGCAGACAGTGGTGGCTCTTTTTCAGCACCTAAGCTGGATTGTCAATTTCAAGAAGATGCAGCTAACGCCCACTCAGACCTTGGAATATCTGGGGCAGATGGCAGGGCAGATGTGAAAAGGCAGGAGGAACTACAATCAATAAATGCGTGGATGAGGAAATGGTGTGAGGAAGAAGGATTCCACTTCGTGAGGAACTGGACAACGTTCTGGGGCAAGAGCAAGCTCTACAGGAGAGATGGACTGCACCTGAGCACGGCGGGAACAAGACTTCTATCAAACAACGTCAAGAGAGGAATAGAACAGGCTTTAAACTAAGAGGAAGGGGAAAGCCGACAGTCGACCTAGCGTCGATGATTCGGAAGAAGATATCACGTGATGATACTAAGGGAATGCAAGGCTCGGAAGAAACAAAGGACAAATTACAGGAGCCGACTAACCCAGAAGAAGTGGTTAGAAGGAGTGTACCAAAAGAGAAGACACTAAAGACCGAAACACAGGGAAAGGAAATGAAGACACTTAAATGCCAGGATCTAAACTGCATATATACTAATGCAAGGAGCCTAGGAAACAAAATGGGGGAATTAGAAGCCGTGGCCAATGCAGAAGACTTAGACATCATTGGAATCTCTGAAACATGGTGGAATGAGGAAAGCAAATGGGATACAGCACTGCCGGGATTTAAGCTCTATCGCCAGGACAGGTCAGGACAGAAAGGAGGTGGAATAGCCCTATACATAAAAGAAACCATACAATCGACAAGAATAGACACAGCGGAGACGACCAACAAGCTGGAATCGCTATGGGTTAAAATACCAGGAAGAAAGGGACATGAAATAAAAATGGGCCTATACTATCGCCCACCCGGGCAAACCGGAGATATCGATAAGGAAATGGAAGCCGAGATGAAACAAGAATGCAAAAACGGTTGCACAGTTATTATGGGAGATTTCAACTACCCCGGGATAGACTGGAGTCTTGGAAACTCAAAATGCACTAGGGAAACAGAATTCCTGGAGGCTACACAAGATTGCTTCATGGAGCAGCTTGTTAGAGAACCGACGAGAGGAAATGCCACTTTGGATCTAATCCTAAATGGGTTAATGGGACCAGCAAAGGAAGTGGAAGTAGTGGGACCGTTGGGAAACAGTGACCATAACATGATCAAGTTCAAGGTTGAAGCAGGAATACCAAAAGGAAAGAGAACCATGGCGACAACTTTCAACTTCAGAAAAGGAAACTATGAAGCAATGAGGAAAATGGTAAGGAATAAACTTAGGAACACTTCCAAGAAATGGAGGATGGTAGAACAGGCCTGGTCTTTTTTCAAGGACATGGTGAACGAGGCGCAAAATCTTTACATCCCCAGATTCAGAAAGGGGAGCAAAAAGAGTCGAATAAAGGACCCGATATGGATGACTAAAATAGTGAAGGAAGTGATAAGTAATAAGAAAAATTCATTCAGGAGATGGAAAAAGGACAAAACTGAAGGAAACTGGATAGAGCACAGGAAGTATCAAAAAGAATGTCACTGTGTGGTTCGAAAAGCTAAAAGAGATTATGAAGAGAAGTTAGCCAGGGAGACTCGTAATTTCAAACCGTTCTTCAGATATGTTAAAGGGAAACAGCCAGCTAGGGAGGAGGTGGGACCGCTGAATGATGGAGTCAGGAAGGGAGTAGTGAAGGAGGAGAAAGAAGTCGCGGAAAGACTGAACATGTTCTTTTCGTCTGTATTTACAAACTAAGACACAACCAACATACCGGAACCTGAGCAATTCTTCAATGGAAATCAAGCAGAAAAATTAACATTCATGGAAGTGAGCCTTGAAGATGTGCGCAGGCAGATAGATAAACTAAAAATAGACAAATCTCCAGGTCCGGACGGAATCCATCCAAGGGTTCTGAAGGAACTAAAGGAGGAGATAGCAGAACTACTGCAGCAAATATGCAATCTATCCCTGAAAACAGTCGTGATCCCGGAGGATTGGAAAACGGCCAACATCACGCCCATCTTTAAAAAAGGATCAAGAGGTGACCCGGGAAACTACAGACCAGTGAGTCTGACCTCGGTTCCCGGAAAAATGGCAGAAGCACTGATAAAAGAAAGCATCGATGATCACTTGGAAAGAAACAAACTTCTTATAACCAGCCAACATGGTTTCTGCAGGGGGAGATCGTGCCTAACCAACTTACTACACTTCTTCGAAGGAATTAACAAACAGATGGACAGAGGTGACCCCATAGACATCATATACCTTGATTTCCAAAAAGCCTTTGACAAGGTGCCTCATGAACGATTACTCCGGAAACTGAAGAACCATGGGGTGGACGGAGACGTACATAGATGGATCAGAAACTGGTTGGCAGGTAGGAAACAAAGGGTAGGGTTGAAGGGACACTACTCTGACTGGAGGAGGGTCACGAGTGGTGTTCCGCAGGGCTCGGTGCTCGGGCCGCTGTTATTTAATATATTCATAAATGATCTAGAAACAGGGACGAAGTGTGAGATAATAAAATTTGCAGATGACACCAAACTATTTAGGGAAGCTCGGACTAAAGAGGACTGTGAGGAATTGCAAAGGGACTTGAACAAACTAGGAGAATGGGCGACAAAATGGCAAATGAAGTTCAACGTTGAGAAATGTAAAGTATTGCATGTGGGAAGCAGAAACCCGAGGTACAACTATATGATGGGAGGGATGTCATTGAATGAGAGTACCCAAGAGAGGGACTTGGGGGTAATGGTGGACAGGTCAATGAAGCCGACTGCACAATGCGCAGCGGCCGCTAAGAGAGCGAATAGAATGCTAGGTATAATCAAGAAGGGTATTACAGCCAGGACGAAAGAAGTTATCCTGCCGCTGTATCGGGCGATGGTGCGCCCACACCTGGAATACTGTGTCCAGTTTTGGTCGCCATACCTTAAGAAGGATATGGCGTTACTCGAGAGAGTTCAGAGAAGAGCGACACGTCTGATAAAAGGGATGGAAAACCTTTCATACGCTGAGAGATTGGAGAAACTGGGTCTCTTTTCCCTGGAGAAGAGGAGACTTAGAGGGGATATGATAGAGACTTATAAGATCATGAGGGGCATAGAGAGAGTAGAGAGGGACAGATTCTTCAAACTTTCAAAAAATAAAAGAACAAGAGGCCATTCGGAAAAGTTGAAAGGAGACAGATTCAATACAAATGCCAGGAAGTTCTTCTTTACCCAACGTGTGGTGGACACTTGGAATGCGCTTCCAGAGGACGTTATAGGGCAGAATACAGTACTGGGATTTAAGAGAGGATTGGACATTTTTCTGCTGGAAAAGGGAATAGAAGGGTATAAATAGAGGATTACTGCTCAGGTCCTGGACCTGTTGGGCCGCCGCGTGAGCGGACTGCTGGGCAAGATGGACCTCAGGTCTGACCCAGCAGAGGCATTGCTTATGTTCTTATGTTCATTCAGTTCGACATGGCGTGGGACTGTGTTTTTCTTCCCAAGCCACACAAACAGACACTCCAGAACAGATCAGGGATCTCCTAGTGCTTCCAACCCCAACTGCCTGGCATTACCTTCAGGTGTTGGGTTCCATTGCTGCCTTCCAGGAAGTTGTTCCCTGGGCCAGAGTGCACATGCGACCTCTACAGGAGTCACTCCTGTCTCGGTGGTTCCCTCAGCATCACCACCTCCAGATGCCACTCCACTGGATGAGGGACAGCAAGGAGCAGCTTATGCTGGTGGCCTCATGCTCTCTTCAGACAAAGATACTGGAAGGAGGGGGGATTTGGGGTAGGTTTGGAAGAGAGGGAAGGGTAGGGGATGGCTCATGGGGGGACCTCCATTGGCAGGAGGGAGTGGGTGTCCTTCCTGCCGAGTTTTGTTTTGTTTTTCTCAGGAGGGGGAGTAGGCATCACTCATGCTGATTTTATCGGGGGGAGGGATCGGTCCCCAGTGCCGGTTCGTTGGGGGGATGTCAGGGAGGGCCATCATCTGCAAGAGGGGTGCTTTTTTATCTTTCGTTACGTATGTTTAACCTGTAACTTGTTCTGAGCTCTTTGGGGAAAATGGGATAGAGATCAAAATTTTTGAATTCAGTTTAAGTGTTTATATTTTGTTTTTAAGATTTTACATGGGATCTTTGCTCTTCTTGTTCCTCTGCTGTGGAATGTTTAGATTTTTATATGTGAGAGGCATTCATCGATTTAAACTTTCTCTTCCTTCTAGGAAAGGAATTCAAAGAGTTAAGAATTTTAGCAGCTCTCTGGCGTTTCAATTTCCCCAACTATGGAGTGAACTTCCCCTAATTTTGAGGTGTCCCTGTTCCTTCCAACTCTTCCATAAACTTTTAAAAACTTTTTTATTCGATAAACATTTTGAAAACTAACTCTTGTATTTTAACTTTATTTTTTTAATTTATTGTTAACCGCATCGAGCTTCCTTTTGGTTGAAGACTCGATATATAAGGTTAAGTTTTAGTTTAGTTAAATAAATATTAAATGTCCTCAGTTATGAATCTCATGTGGTTAAAAACCCACCTCTTCAAGAATGTGTTCAACTCATAACTCCTCTCACCTTGTGTTTTGCATCCCCAACCCTATATGTCTGTCCAAGTTAGAATGTAAGCTCTTCCAAGCAGGGACCGTCTACTAAATATCAAAATGTACAGCGCTGCATATGCCTTTCAGCACTATATAACTGATAAATGGTAGCAGTAGTAGTAGTAGTGGGTTGAGCCAAGTTGATAGGCCCAGGAGCACAACAGCAGAGTAAAGAGCAAATGCAGCTTAGCTTAACTTCACTTCATTGTCAGCAGTTGGTTTCTAAGTTGTTTGCTGGTATATTGTTAAAAATAATTTGGGGGAAAATAAGAGAGCAAGTGCAGTTAAGGTACGAGCTCACTTTAAAAAGCCTTGGAGATATTTAAATGTGTCATATCTCTTCTATCCCATCTGTCTTCCAAAGTATACATATTTAAATCTTTGACTGTTCCCATAAGCTTTATGATAGAACACTTCCCATTTTAGTAGCTGTCCTCTGGACTAACTTTAATTTATATCTTTTTGAAGGTGTGATCTTCAGGATTGTACACAGAATTCTACATGAGATCTAACCAGCAATTTATTCAGAGGCACTATCGCCTCCTTTTTCCTTCTAACCATTTCTTTCCCTAAGCTTCTGAGCACCCTTCTGGCTTTTGATATCATCATAACTACCTATTTGACTACCTTATGGTTGTCATAGCTTTGTTGAAGTTTTCTTTGCTGGAAAGCATCTGCCAAGCAGCTCCTTGATTCATATCATCACTTTGTAGTATTGCCTGTACCATTCTTAATGAGACACATTACATTCATTCATATAGTACAGAGCAAACTTGTTTGTGTAATCTGTTCAACTCTGCATCATCGTCTTGACTGAATTCCTCCTCATGCTGACAGTTATCTCAAAACTGGAGTAACTGTGAACATGGGAGTTATTCAGTCCTGCTTGTTGCAGGAGAATGCAAAGTTGTAGCGGGTGTTCTCCATGGTTAACGGGATTAATCAGGGACATAGTTGTCCTCACTTCCATGTTAGTTCCATAACTCAAATAGCATGACTTAACTTAAGGGGTAATTGAGGAGATTATTGTATGTGACCATGCATGCCCTGAACTTTCCACTGGCTATTCTAGCACCATCGGATGACATTGTCCTCTTGTGTTCTGATTAATCCTACTTTCTTTGGAGTTAAACCTTGTACAGATAAACAACTTTGCTTTACCTCCCTCTGCCACATACCAGATTTTTCTGTAATAAAACAAAGAATCAGTACATTCTGACTTAATATTTCAATATTTCTTTAATTGTGCTAAGAAATAGAATGATGAGAATATTACAATTGTACGTCAAGCAGAAGCTCAGATTTGAACTAGCCTGCCCATGCTTTACACTGGTATAATTGGTTTATTTTTGTGTAGTCCAGTATTTTTATTGATTGGGTCTTTTTATCTGTTCTTTAGGGTGCTCCTGGACAGAGCATATTCAGACTGCGACAGTGCGCTTTGCCAGCTGGATTCTGATATTCTTTCTTCTCCACAAAGCTCTTCAATCAATCAATTTGCCAATACCTCAGAAACAAATACCTCGGAAAAATCTTTCTCTAAAGACCTCAGTCAGATATTAGTCAATATCAAATCATGTAGATGGCGGCATTTTAGGCCTCGGACACCATCGCTATATGAAAGTGAAAATAATGAATTCTCCTGTAGAAAATTTCACAGGGGTATAAATCGAACAGGGACAGCACAACCTGGGACTCGGGCATGTACCTCTTCATCAAGTAAAGGTAGCAGTGGTTCACCACACGTTGGTATGTGTTTTTCTAACCACCTTTTTTTTTTTTTTTTTAATGTTTGTAAGATCACTGAAACTTGGGGGTCCTTTTACTAAGGCACGCTAGTGCGTCTTAGTGCTCACTAAATTCTAAAGCGTCAATAGGATATAATGGCCGTGTTAGAATTTAGCATGCACTAAGACACACTAGCATGCCTTAGTAAAAGGACCCCATGTTGCAGGGATCTCTTTTTTCTGACTTATCTGTTCTTTTATTAGTGGCTACTTGTTTTATTCTTTAGAGTTGCTATTTTATGCCATATAATTTTAAAATGATAGACAACAATGTGGTGCTATAAGTTAACTATAAATCTAAAAATGGAATATAATGATTAGCATAATAAACTAACAATTATTATTCAGTAAGCCTTTGCCAATACCAGAAGCCATAGAGATACATAGTAACATAGTAGATGACAGCAGATAAAGACCCGAATGGTCCATCCAGTCTGCCCAATCTGATTCAATTTTAATTTTTTTTTTTCTTCTTAGCTATTTCTGGGCAAGAATCCAAAGCTCTACCTGGTACTGTGTTTGGGTTCCAACTACTGAAGTATCCGTCAAAGCTCACTCCATCCCATCTACCCCCTCCCAGCCATTGAAGCCCTCCCTAGCCCGTTCTCAACCAAAAGGCCATATACAGACACAGACTGTGCAAGTCTGCCCAGTACTGGCCTTAGTTCTTCAATATTAATTATTATTTTTTGATTCTAGATCCTCTGTGTTCATCCCACCATTTTTTGAACTCTGTCACCGTTTTCCTCTCTACCACCTCTCTTGGGAGCGCATTCCAGACATCTATCACCCTCTCCGTAAAGTAGAATTTCCTTACATTGCTCTTGAGTCTACCACCCCTCAACCTCAAATTATGTCCTCTGGCTTTACCATTTTCCTTTCTCTGGAAAAGATTTTGTTCTGTTAATACCTTTCAAGTATTGAACGTCTGAATCATATCTCCCCTGTCCCTCTTTTCCTCTAGGGCAGTGGTTCCCAACCCTTTCCTGGAGGACCTCCAGGCCAGTTGGGTTTTCAGGATAGCCCTAATGAATATGCATATAATGGAGGTGCCAGGCATGCAATCTGCTCCATGCATATTCATTAGGGCTATCCTGAAAACCCAACTGGCTTGGGGATCCTCCAGGACAGGATTGGGAATCACTGCTCTAGGGTATACATATTCAGGGCTTCCAGTGGCGCAAACCTACTATCATTTTTGTCGCCCTCCTCTGGACCGCTTCAACTCTTCTTATGTCCTTCACCAGATACGGTCTCCAAAACTGAATACAATACTCCAAGTATGGCCTCACCAACGACCTGTACAGGGGCATCAACACCTTCTTCCTTCTACTGGTTACACCTCTCTTTATACAGCCCAGCATCCTTCTGGTAGCAGCCACCGCCTTGTCACAGTTTTTTCACCTTTAGATCTTCAGAGTCTATCACTCCAATGTCACTCTCCCCAACTGTGCATATCAGCCTCTCTCTCTCCTCCTAGCACATACGGTTCCTTCCGATTATTAATTCCCAAAATACATTACTGTGCATTTCTTTGCATTGAATTTTAGTTGGCAGATATTAAACCACTCCTCTAACTTTTTCAGATCCTTTTTCATGTTTTCCACTCCCTCCTCGGTGTCTACTTTGTTACAAATATTGGTATCATCCGCAAAAAGGCAAACTTTTCCTTCTAACCCTTCAGCAATGTCACTCACAAACATATTGAACAGGATCTGCTCCAGCACTGAACCCTGAGGGACTACAACCTCACCTTTCCTTCCATTAACCACCACCCTCTAGCAACTGTCTAACAGCCAGTTTCTAATCCAGTTCACCACTTTGGGTTCTAACATCAGCCCTTGAGATCTCATTAAAAGACCTCAGCTGCACACAAACCAAACTTAAACATAGGATATGAAAAATTACAAGCCAACCTCTTCATCAGTCTTCAAGAATTATCTTACTTTTTATCATCCCAATTAGTCTTTAGTGTTTAATGTACGAGGGTCATTTCATAATTAATGCACACTATTTTGTTTTTTTAATTTACATGTTTTATTTTTTTCCCAAGTATTTCTTTACAATCCTTCAATATAGTCTCCCTGGTTTGCAATGACCGAGTCCCAACGTCCGGGAAACTTCATTATTCCATCCAAGACACCGTTTTAGTTCAGTGGCCGAATATCCACGCGTATGTTGTTTCAACTTTAGAAAAAGGTCAAAGTCTGGTGGTCTCATGTCTGGACTATAGGGAGCATGAGGTAACACCTCCCAGCCGTATTCGTATAATTTTTCAATGACATTCCCTATGTGCGAGCGAGCGTTGTCGTGAAGAACGAGTGGCCCAGCCAAGAGCAACTGTGGTCGGGTTTTGTGCATTATTTGCAGAAAATCACAATAATACTGCTATGACACTTCTTCCACATGAAACTTTGTCTATGATGATGATGCCTTCATGATCATAAGCAAAAATCATCATCTGTTTGACTTTTGATTGAGCTCATCAAAATTTTTTTGGTTGTGGGGAAGATAAAGCTATCCACTCGTCATTGAAAAATTACGCGAATACAGCTGGGAGGTGTTACTTCATGCTCCCTACAGTCCAGAAATGAGTCCACCAGACTTCGACCTTTTTCCAAAGTTGAAACAACCTATGTGTGGACATCGTATTGCATCTCTGGAAGAGCTTTTCTTCCACAGGTACCCGAGCCATTCGGCAACTGAACAAACGGTGTCTTGGATGGAATAATGAAGCTTCTCAGACATTGGGACTCGGTAATTGCAAAGCAGGCAAACTATATTGTACAAAAATACTTGGGAAAAAACCCCCAAAAACGTAAGTTAAAAAAAATAAAATAAAATAGTGTGCATTATTTATGAAATGACCCTCGTATTATTCCAACATTCCAGAATTTTGTAAATAATAATCTTTTGCTATAAAGTACTCATCTTTCTGTGTAGGTCTTCAGGGACTCTTGACATAAATTCACGTTTTGCTCAACACTGCAAAAGCTTCCTCTACTCAAACTGCCCAAAGCTAATAACATTTATACCATACATTCAAAAACAACTTAATTATCACTGCAAGCAAAAACAAAGTCGCACTAACCATTCATAATGCTCTGTCATCCTTCAACAGTCTCATAACGATAGAGGCAGTTTCCACTTACTTCCTTTATATCCCCTTCAATCACGTGATCATTTCAACCGATCTGAGAACACTTACACACCAATCTTCACATTCTAGTGCAACAGGCACATCATTCCTGAACCTTTGGGTAGCTAATCTATTCCCTTGAGAATTCGTGTAGAGAGCCTCATTATAATTGTTTGCTTCACCTGCTATGTTTCTGGCTGTCCTCCAACTCCCCAGTTGTGTCTCTACACGCAAGATGGTAGGAACCAGTCTCTTCTGTTTGTGTTTATTGTCGTCGTCCCCCCCCCCTGTTTTTTTTCTATCTTTTTGTGAGGCTTTCGGTGTTGCAGAGGTTCCCAGTTCTGGAACATCTCTGGCTGCAGCAGAGCTCAGACTCTGAGGTCAGAAGTTTGCAGCCAAGGGGCAGACTGCCTGACAGTGTACCCATTTGGTCAGCCTGCACTAACTATTTGGGAGCTTGGGTACCGTTCTCTTGGAAATAAGACTCTCCCCAGGTTCTGTCTACAGTGGGCTTGAACGCAGGCTGAATAGCTCCATGATAGTTTTATCCAGGATCAGTGCTGACTGTTTTCTCCCCCCCAGTTCTACACGTGAGTTCTGGTGGGGGTTGAGATCTCAGACCAGTCATGGGGTCTGAGAGGCAGTCTTCTTTCCAGGCTTGATTGAAGCAGATGTTTTCCAGTAAACTAATAGCTTCAATAAAGACAGCTCTCATAACCCACATAGCACAATGAGTTCAAGGTTGATAGCCTTAAAAATGAAATGGGGGGTGGTCTATAAATTATTTTTTTGGGGGGGAGGAGATGTTCTGGGGCAAGAGCCAGGTTCACCTAATCCTAAAATTTCTAAAATTTGACCTTCAATGAAGTTCTCAGAGGCCATTTTTAGCGCTAAAATTGCTGTCGCTGTGGCCATCTTGAATTTCCCGATTTGGAGGTAAGAGCATCTATCTCCCTCAAAACACCTCGATTTAGCTCAAAATCAGCTGAGATGAACTCAAGCCAGGATACTTCGGATTCATTCCAGATTTGCACTGGATGCTGGCCCGAAGATCATCTGTGTTCCATATCCCACATGAGGGACTGGGGAGCGGGAGTCGTTGGCTTGGCTTCATCTAGTTCCCTTGGGGGTTTAAGTTCTCAGATGGCGCAAAAGGTGTGGTTGGTGCAGGAAAAAGGCAATAATGCGTCCCCGACAAAGTGTAGCCATGCACCTGCTGCAAAACCCCAGAAAGGGACATGGGAGCAACCGCAAGGGTCTTCCGGACATCCTTGGCAAGGTTTTTCTGAAGACTGTTTGATCAACAATAGCTGTATGGAAATGGAACCCTTGGGAGTTTGCGGTGATACTGGGGTTCAATTCTCTTAGCGCAAATCCACACCAACAGGGCCATGTGTACAGGATGGGGGTCCACTCAGATGAGGAAAGTTCAGTAAATGTGCCTTTATTCTCCCAGTCTGGGTCCTCTAAAGCAGGAGATTCTGCATCATGGTTTGGTGGGACCGGATCAGGATGGAAGCCCTGGATCTCGGAGAGGACCCAACAGTGTGCAGGCTATGTAAGTCCTCTGCTTTTGGAGATAATTATGAATTCTATCCAAGAATTAAATATAGAGACTTCTCAAACCTCAGCTACCCAGTGCTCACTCATGATCAGCACTAAGACTCAGACCATGTGCTTTCCCTCTCACCAGGACATTACTAATATGTTAATGGACCACTGGGAAGTCTCGGAAGGGCTCCTCCAGATGTTCAAAGCCATGACTGAGTTTTATCCAATGTATGCAGCCTTTAACTAGCTATTTACTCTACCAAAGGTGGATTCTCTGGTGGCGCAGGTGATCAAGCATACCTCTGATACCCAGGACTGCAGGCTGGATTTATTCTCATGAGAACATTTCAAAACCTCAGGGTTAAAGGCAGCAGCAGCAGCGGTATCTTATATTGCATGTGCTCCGCACGCCAAATTGCACCACGGTCTGGAAGCAGCTACTGAACAGGATCACCAATTTCTAATGTCTGTTGTGGACTATATAGCAGTTGTTCAGATTTCCCCATATTCTTATTTCTGCCTGCAGGATACTGTGGATCACAGTGAGTGGGAGAATCAGCCTCTAAGGTGATACTGAGGAAGCAGCCATATAAAGTGCAATTGCTTTTTTGAAAAGGTCTGGATGATCTCATGGCCAGCAGGCAAGATCCTAAACCAAAGTCTTTGCCTGACTGCAGACCAAGAACCCCTAGGGGGTCAGGTCGAGGTAGTTTTCATAGCGCCAGGCGTTTTTTTGCCATTACTCAGGGGAATCATTGGTCCAGAGATTATTTCAAGGCTTTAGAGAGATTTGGGGGAATCAGGTGCCCCCAATCTTCAGGTTTCCGCCCCCAAAAAGCAGTTATGATGCCTGGCAGGTGCCAGACCTCCAAGAATTGGAGGGAGGTTAACAGCTTATTGGGAGGCATGGGTGGGGATTACTTCCGACCGCTGGGTATTGGAGATTATTCAGGAGGGGCTACAAGCTCGAGTTCTTTCATCCCCTTACAGATCTCTTTCTAGATTATCCAGCAAGAAGGCCAGAGAAAGCGGTTAGAGTTAGAGCGACTGTACAGAGACTACTAGATCTGGCGGCCATAGGAGCTGTACCAGATGAAGATTTGGGCTCAGGCAGATACTCCATATACTTTATATTGCCCAAAAGAGGCTCAGAAGACTGGAGGTTGTTTCTAGAACTTAAGGCAATCTAATGCAGCTCTCAAGATTCCATGCTTCCTCATGGAGACAGTGTGGGTCGGTCATTGCATCAGCGGCACCAGGGGAATTTCTTGCCTTGTTGGATTTGACTGAGGCTTATTTGCACATCCCTATATTTCCAGAGCACACATGATATTGAACATAAGAATAGCCTTACTGGGTCAGACCAGTGGTCCATCAAGCCCAGTAGCCCGTTCTCATGGTGGCCAATCTAGGTCATTAGTACCTGGCCAAAACTCAAGGTATAGCAATATTCCATGCTACCGATACAGGGCAAGCAGTGACTTCCCCCATGTCTTTCTCAATAACAGACTATGGACTTTTCCTCCAGGAACTTGTCCAAACCTTTTGTAAAACCAGCTATGAAAGGTTTGGAAAATTCCTGGAGGAAAAGTCCATAGTCTGTTATGTTCTTGAGCAGCACTTCCAGTTTGTGGCTTTGCTGTTTGGCTTGGTCCTGGTGCCTCACAACTTCACCAAGGATATAGTAGTAGTAGTAGTAGCAGCAGCAGCATACCTCTGCAAGGCAAGGATTCAGGTGAATCCATATCTGGATGATTGGCTGATAAGAGCCTTGGCTGAGTCTGAAGGAAGGACAACAGTGCACAGGGTGATCAGCTTCTGCAGAGCCTGTCATGGGTGGTCAACTTTCGGATAAGCCACATAGAGCCGATTCATTACATTACATTACAGATTTCTATTCCGCCATTACCTTTCGGTTCAAAGCGGATTACAAAAAGAGTTATGGAAGAAGGGTTACAATGTTAGATCAGAAAAGGTTTCCAAGAGAGGGAAAAGTAGGATCTGGGGTTAGGGAGGGGATGGTAAGAGGGGGGTTAAGCTTTATCATGGTATTAAGCTTTATTAAAGGATTTCTTGAAGAGTATAGATTTTATTTCCTTTCTGAACATCTTGTAGTCTGGGGTTGTTGTCAATAGGTTGGACACTTGGTTGTCTATCTTCGCTGCCTGAGTGGCCAGTAGTCCATTGTATAGTTTTTTCCGTTTTACTTCTTTGATTGGGGGGTAAGTGAATGGGGTGTGTGTTTTTCTATGCCTGGTAGAGGTGGTTTGGATGAGGCGGTCGTTTAGGTAGGTTGGGCTGTCTCCATTTATAGTTTTAAATAGTATACAGTAGAATTTAAATTGTATTCTTTCCTGGATTGGAAGCCAGTGAGAATTGATGAATGCCTCAGTAATGTGATCATGTTTTTTCAATGAATAGACGAGTCTCAGAACTGTATTCTGAATTGTCTGTAGTTGTTTAATCATTATTACAGGGCAGGGAAGGTAGAGGATGTTGCAATAGTCTAGGACAGTGTTTTTCAACCGCTGTTCCGCGGCACACTAGTGTGCCGCGAGATGTTGCCTGGTGTGCCGCAGGGCCGCCATCAGGGCAGTACTACCAGTCCTGCATTCAGGGGCCCGGAGCTGACAGGGGGCCCGAGGCAGGGGCGCCAGTAGCTCGCCAAGGCAAAGTGAGTCGATCACCCAGGACTCACTTTGTCTTGGCGATCTAATCTATCGAGCCGATAAGTCTTCTTCTCCCCGACGTCAATTCTGCAGTCGGAGAGGAAGTTCGGGCCAGCCAATCGCTGCCTGGCTGGGCGAAACTTCCTCTCCGATTGCAGAATTGACGTCAGGGAGAGCATGCGTCGGCGTCGGCTTTCTGTTATCCATTGGTGGGTCCTGTTCCCCGATGGCAGCGGCAGTGGCTTGGGGAACGGCAGGGAGAAAGAAAGAAAGGGGCAGGCAGGGAAACAGAAGGAAAGAAGAGAAACAGAAAAAAAGAAAGAAAGGTCAGGGAGAGAGGAAGAAAAAGTTGGGGGAGGGAATGAGGTGTGGAGGAGAGAAAGCATACAAGCTGATAGAAGGGAAGAAAGATTGGATGCACAGTCAGAAGAAGAAAGTGCAACCAGAAATCACCAGACAAGGTAGGAAAAATGATTTTATTTTAAATTTAGCAAAGTGGAGGCAGTATTATCACAGTTTTCAAAGGAATTTGCCCAAATAACTTAATAGTTAACTGGGTAAATTCCCAGAGATGAAAACTTCCCTTCACTTACTATGCACAGTTCTGAATTTATATCTGCTGTCTATATTTTACAATATGGTCACCTTTTACTAAACCGCAATAGTGGTTTTTAGCGCAGGGAGCCTATGAGCGTCAAGAGCAGCGCTGGGCATTCAGCGCAGCTCCCTGCGCTAAAAACTGCTATTGTGGTTTAATAAAAAGGATGGAGGGTATATTTGTCTATTTTTGTATGCTATAAAAACCAAATACAGAGAGAGACTGAGAGCTGTTGACGAAGAGCTAAGTGTGTGTCTTTCTTCAATTCCAGCCAGAATATCAGCTTTGTGTTCAGCCAAACAGGCCCAGGTTTCGCACTGAATAAAGTATTTTATAATTTTTCACTATTCTGTTTACTTAATATTTCATAATAAAGTAATTATAAAATACTTTCTTTGTGTTTATTTGATTCCTATTCAAGAGAATTACTTTATATATAGTCAATATAGGCACAGAGTTAAATTTTTTAACATTTTCTAATGGTGGTGTGCCTCGTGATTTTTTTCATGAAACAAGTGTGCCTTTGCCCAAAAAAGGTTGAAAAACACTGGTCTAGGATACTTAGGATTAGAGATTGTACTAGGAGCTGAAATTGTGTTTTTTCGAAGAATTTTCGGACTTGTCTAAGGTTTCTCATAACTATGAAAGATTTCTGTATTGTTTTGTTAATTTGTGGTTGCATGGTGCAGCCTCTGTCAATAGTCATACCTAGAAGTTTTTAGGGTGGTTTGCAAAGGGTAGTTGATAGAGTTGATTTCTAAGTTGGTTATGGTTGGGATTTTGTTATTTTCGAGGAGGATGAATTTAGTTTTGTCTGGGTTGAGTTTCAGTTTGTGGTCTTCCATCCAAGTCGTAACTGTAGCTAGAGTTCTGTGTAGTGTGTCTGACATTAAGAGCATTGGTTGGTCGAAAGGAATGAGGATGGTGATGTCATCAGCATAGCTATAAGAGGATAGGCCTTGTTTGTTCAGGTAAACGCCAAGAGAGGCCGTATATAGGTTGAAGAGAGTAGGGGACAGTGGGGACCCTTGTGGAACGCCGCAGTGGTTGGACCAAGATTTGGATTTTTCTTTGTCTGATTTTACTTTGTATGTTCTGGATTTTAAGAAACCTTCAAACCATGAGTATACTTTATCTGAGATGCCTATTGAGTCCAAGATTTGTAGTAGGATGTTATGGTCTACCAGGTCAAATGCCAGTTCTTAGAGTATCGGCATCCTGTTCAGCACAAAGAAGAACATGGTCTATCTGCCGGAGACCTGCAGAAAGCAACTCAGAAATGCTAAATCATAGAGTTTCGGGACAGTCCAGCACCCACAGCTTTGCATTATTTGCAGATGCTGGGGGTCGATGGTAGTGACTATATGTTATTTTATGTTAATCAGGTTTTCTATTCCGCCTTTATTTTGCGGATTGTTCCCATTCACCGATTGTATTTGCTGATTGTACCCTTTCTCTGATTGTACCCATTCGCTGATTGTCCAGCCCTTCTTTATTGTAAACCGCCTCGAACTTCTACGGCTTTGGCGGTATATAAGAAATAAATTATTATTATTATTACCTTTCAGTTCAAGGTTGGATTACCCAGGATCAGTTACCCAGGAAATTACAATGGACAGTTTGACACAGATATTCAATAGAGTTGCTAGTACAGTTATTAATACAGTTAGGTCATAGTTATAAGTTTAAGTAAGTCATCTTTGGCTCATCGTTATGTCCCAGGAGTTGCATTGGGCAGTTTTGAAATGGCAGAAAGTTAGAAAAGAGATGGAAAAAATCTTGTTCCGACTCGGATAAATTAACTTGGCGATGTGCACTTTGATCCTACAATTTTGAACTTAGGAAAGCATGAAAATCTTACTATGCCCGTAAAATAGCTAAGTCTTCTAACCGAAGCAGCATTCTTTTTAAGCTTTGGCGTTCCTTGACTAATACTGCTTCCAAAACTGATCATTCTTTATCCCCTTCTGCGGATGCCTTAGCCTGCATCCATCAAGACAAAATTTCCATTATTAAACAATCTTCTTCTTCAACCGAAATTGATTATTCTTCCTTCTATTGTAAAAACTCTACAGATGAAATTCCAACTGATTGCTTCTGGCATTCATTTGCTCCAGTCTCTGAATCCGAAGTTCTTAGATTATGTGACAGGATGAGTAAATGTAAATGCTTGTTGGATTCCTTTCCATCTTATTTATTTATTAATATTTCCCCTCAAGCCATTACTTGGCTGACTGCTCTACTTAACTTCTCTTTAGAAACAGGTTACTTCTCACATTCTATGGGTCAAATAACGGTTTCCCCTCTTCTTAAAAAAGTTGACCTAGACCCTACCATTTCCTCTCATTATTGTCCAATTGCCAACATTCCTTTACTGACAAAAATGTTAGAATCAATTGTAGCCGGCTATCTTACTGACTATCTAGATAAATTCTCCCTTCTCCAGCCTTTTCAACATGGCTTCCGTTCCAACTTTAGCACCGAAACCTTGTTGATCTGTCTCCTCTCTAAAATCCAACAAATTCAATCTCAAAATAAAAATTCCATCTTACTTCAGTTTGATTTATCTGCAGCATTCGATGTGGTTCAGCATGACATCCTCCTTCAATTACTTATAGATATAGGTCTTCACCAAACTGTCTTGGACTGGTTCTCTAAATTCTTAAATACCGCTCTTATTCAGTTTATTTCGAAGGTAATACATCCGCCTCCTGGCAATCTTCTTGTGGAGTCCCTCAGGGCTACCCGCTTTCACCAGTTTTATTTAACCTTTACATGACTACCCTTAACATTTTTAAGCTGTCCACTTATGAAACTTTATTCACTTATGTAGACGAAATTTTAATTTTTTTTTGTAATTGTTTATTTATAACAAAAATCCTCAGACCACCACAGCAGTACAATACAAGAACAGTACAGTCAGTCAGATTACAAAACAGCAAAACCCACTGAGGTCATCCCTCCCAACCCTCCCATCCCCCGCCCCCCGGTAACAACATACAACAACCAACTTCCCCTTTAAACCAAAGATCCCCCCAATGGGCGTCAAATACCCCAAGAAAGGAAGGAGAAAAAGAACAGAATCGAACAAATAAGAGCACATAACCAGAATAGGACAAACCCTCCGTACCCAATTCCAATCCAGGTCCATCAATTCAACTGACATTAGAACTCCCCACATCCAATCCCTCCACTGCCAGGTATCTTCCCCAAATATCATAATAGTGCTGCCATCTCTTAGTCAACAGGGCCGAAAGCCTGTATCTATCACATACCCATCCCAATTTTTCTCTCATTAGAGTCAGCGTGGGTATAGTTGTGCTTCGCCAATGGCAAGCCACAGTCAGCCTATCCGCTGTGAACGCCAACCGTATCAGTCTGTCTTGGGTATCATCTTCCCCTTCCATGGGAAACCCCAATAAGGCCACCTCCGCTCTTTCTTGGAGGGACACCTGAAGAAGAGCCCCCACATACTTAAACACCTGTCCCCAAAAAGCCTGAATGGAAGGGCAGCTCCATCACATATGAAAAAAGGTTCCCTGCTCCCCACATCCCCTCCAGCATAAGGCTGTACCCCGACCAGACATCTTACTCAGGTGAACCGGAGTCATGTACCAGTGGACCAGCATTTTAAGAGCATTCTCCACAAGTCTCCCTTCAATTTAGGAATCAAGGAAACTCTTATATCTTGGCATCCCAAGTCCTCTAAATTTTCTTCACACTTCTACCTCTAACCCTCTGTTGTAGTTCCTTCCTATTTCTCCTACTGTAAACCGCGTCGAGCTCTACGAACGTGGAGATGATGCGGTATACAAACCTAAGGATTAGATTAGATTAGATTAGCACAGGAGCCACGGCGAGATGGTGTATCCTAAGCGAGATATTTTCCCATAAGGCCTCATCAAACACCTGCCCCAAGTCCCGTTCCCAAGCCACGAAATACGAAGGTTTCCGGGCCCTGTCCTGATGCACCCATTTATACAACAGTGAAATGCACCCTCTGCGCACTGGTGATCCCAACAACTGTTCAAAGTCAGAACAGATATAAACCGTGGCATCAGCCTGTTTAGCCCTTTGCAAATAACTTTTCACTTGGAGATACGGGAGAAGGTCCCTAGAATCTAACTTATAAAGGGCCTGGAGCTCAGGAAAAGCACGGATAGTCTCCCCTCCAGAAATTGGCCAAAGTACTGCAACCCTTTCCGTGCCTACCGCACAAAGATCCCCCCATCTCTCCCGGCTCAAAATCAGGGTCATGGCACAACGGAAGAAGGTGTACCCCCTTACTTTTACCTAGTAGTTTGCGAGCTTCTCCCTTCCAGACCCACAGTGTCCAGTTAGTGAATGGATTAAAGATTGTCCCCAGCTCCCGCGCTCCCAAGTCTCCCCACAGAAGCGACCCAAGGGTCCTAGCCCCCCACAAAGTACCCAGCACTCCCTGCTCAACCTGTACCCATACTTCAAAGAGGGCGCATGCCACCTCCACACGCGCTCGTAGCTGAGCCGCTCAGTAGTAATGCTCCAGATGTGGGATCCCCAGACCTCCTTCCGCCTTAAACTTAAACATGGCCCATTGAGCCACCCGGGGACGTCTGCCTCCCCACACGAACCGTAAGAGGCTACGCTGCCAACGGAGAAAATACTTTTGAGGAATTTCTATAAGCAAAACTTGAAAAAATATAAAAACTTAGGTAATACCAACATCCGAATGACCTCCATGCGCCCCAACCAAGACACATCAAGTTTCAAGTTTATTCATATTATTTGATTGAACGCTTTTCCAAATTACAAAGCGTTGTACAAAAGATAAAAATATGATTTAGAAAAATCACATATACATAATACATTAACCAGACCTACATTGGTAATTGCTTTTTAAAACCACGGGAAACAATAGGAAAGAGGGGAGGAAATACAATTTTTTAAAGAAAAAGTACATAAAAGGGAAGTACATAAGGAAGGTGGGATGAAGAGGATTGCTGGCAGATGTGAGGTCGAATAAGAGAGCTATTAGAAATCTTGTTTATCCCAGGACAAGCAGGCAGCATATTCTTAACGTATGGGTGACGTCACCGACGGAGCCCCGGTACGGACCTTTTTAACTAGAAAGTTCTAGTTGGCCGCACCGCGCATGCGCGGGTGCCTTCCCGCCCGACGGAGGAGTGCGTGGTCTCCAGTTTCTTCGTTTCCGCGGAGCGAAGAAGACGCATGTGCTTTTCAACGGCCGTTGAAAACTCTCAATTTGCCTTCCCGCTCGCGATTTTTGATCCAATTTTGGTTCTATTTTTGTCTTTCGACTTCATTCTTCTAAAAAAAAAAAAAAAAAAAAAAATTTCTTTTCGTGTCTTTTTCCTTATTTTTGCAGCCGGCCCCGGCGGGGCCTGTTGTAATCATCCAAGCCTCCGGGTTTGATTTCGCGGAGGCCGTGTTTCCCTTCATGCCCCCTCAACCGGGCTTCAAGAAGTGCCAGCGGTGTGCACGCCCGATCTCTTTAACTGACCCACACAACTGGTGCCTTCAGTGTTTGGGTCCAGAGCATCGGGCTGACACCTGCACCCGCTGTGCTACTCTCAAGAAACGCACTCTTAAGAACCGGCAAATACAACAAAATATTCTTTTCGGTACCGGTTCTACCATGGATCAGGCCCCGACGTCGACGGCACCGCCTAAATCGGCACCGACCACATCGACACCGCCTGATCCTCCTTCGGGGCCGATAGCGCCAGGTAAGCCGGCTAAGAAGCCTTCCACTTCCCTTGAGCGACCTCCAGCTACAGCGGTGACCCCGGTTCTTCCGGCGTCCCGCCGCTCCCGTAAACGCTCCGCTCCGATCACGGTGAGTGCCTCGTCATCGGCCTCCTCATCGCCGGAGCGTCGAGCAGCACCTATGGTACCGAAGAAATCTAAAACGGTACCGGTGCCCCCATTGGAGGACCGAATCTCGGCCATCCTCCAGGACAAGCTTCAGGAGCAGCTACAGAAGCAACTCCAACAGCTCCTTCCAACCTTACTGGCACCGCTCCTTCCGGTACCGGTCCAGCCCGAGCTTCGCACCGCTCCACCGGTATCCACCCCCTCGGTACCGTTGAACACATCCATGCCGGTCTTATCTGCTCAGCCTGCACTTCAGACTTGCTCGGCAGAGGACCCTTCCCAGGCCCCAGATCGACGCCGGTCGTCTCGGGATCGGGATCGGCACCATTCCTCCAGGGACAGAGATCGACGCCGGTCTTCATCCCCTGGCACCGTATCCATGCGCTCTGGCAAGTCCCTTTCTAAAACCCGCCATACTGAACCGGCTATCAGGGACCCAGACCTATGGGAACAATCCCCACTCGGTACCGAGGAGGATGCCTCTTCTACAGATGAGGAACCCTCCATGGCTGAAACCACTTCTAAGCCTGAGCAATCCTCCTTCACGAAGTTCCTTCGGGAGATGTCAGCGGCTCTCTCCATCCCCCTTGAGTCCGACTCTAAGAAGTCCCAGGCCTTTTTAGAAGCTTTGGACTTCGACCAACCTCCCAAGGAGTTTCTTAAACTTCCTGTACATGATATCCTCCGGGAAACATTTTATAAAAATTTGGAGACCCCATTGACTGTTCCAGGTGCCCCTAAAAAACTGGACAGCTTATACCGGGTCATCCCTATTCCGGGATTTGACAAACCCCAATTGCCCCATGAGAGCCTCCTTGTAGAGTCCACTCTCAAAAAATCTCAAGGCTCCAGCGTTTATGCCTCCACCCCTCCTGGCAGAGAGGGAAAGACAATGGACAAATTTGGAAAGCGCCTGTACCAGAATGCCATGCTGGCTAACAGAGCCAACAATTACACCTTTCATTTCTCATTTTATATGAAACACCTGGTCCAACAACTTTCTGCTCTAGAAAAATATATACCTGAGCGTAAGGTCCCACTCTTCCAACAGCAGATTTCCAACCTCCTTCAGCTCAGAAAGTTCATGGTGCGCTCGATTTACGACTCCTTCGAGCTTACTTCACGAGCCTCAGCACTGGCTGTGGCCATGCGACGCCTAGCCTGGCTGAGGGTGTCTGACCTTGATGTAAACCACCAGGACCGTCTCGCCAACGCGCCCTGTCTGGGTGACGAACTTTTTGGGGAGTCTCTTGATACCACAACACAAAAACTTTCGGCCCATGAGACCAGATGGGACACCCTCATTAAACCCAAAAAGAAAACTCCACCGGCACGACCATACAGGCCTCAGTCCTCTTATCAACGTCGATTCTCTGCCAGGCCGCTAAATCCTCCTCAGCAGCAATCTCGCCGTCCTCGCCAACAACAGCACACTCAGGCTCACTCTCAGTCTCACCAGGCGACCAAGCCTCTCCCTCAGACTAAACCTCCTCAGCCCTTTTGACTCCTTTCTCCAGGGCATAGCCAGTCTCCACCCTTCGATGCCTCTTCCTCAACCTATCGGAGGCCGCCTCACCATCTTTCTCCAACGCTGGGAGGCCATCACATCAGACCTGTGGGTTCTCAACATCATCCGCCACGGATACTCACTAAGGTTCCAGACTCTTCCCATAGATCATCCTCCCGTAGAGTCTGCTTCTCACTCCTCCCAAACTCCTCTCCTCCTCAGGGAGGTCCAATCCCTCCTCCTCCTCAATGCCATCGAAGAAGTTCCTCCAGACCAAAGGGGTCAGGGATTTTACTCCCGATACTTCCTGGTACCCAAGAAAACGGGAGATCTTCGGCCCATCCTGGACCTCAGGAACCTCAACAAGTGTTTGGTCAAAGAAAAGTTCAGAATGCTCTCCCTGGCCACGCTTTATCCTCTTCTATCTCAACACGACTGGCTATGTTCCCTGGACCTCAAGGAGGCCTACACTCACATCCCAATCCATCAGGCTTCGCGTCGCTACCTCCGATTCCAGATACAAAATCACCACTATCAGTACAAGGTGCTGCCCTTTGGTCTCGCATCATCACCCAGGGTGTTCACCAAGTGCCTGATTGTGGTAGCGGCTTTTCTCAGGTCCCACAACCTACAAGTGTTCCCATACTTGGACGATTGGTTGGTGAAAGCACCTACATCTCCGCTTGTGCTGCAAGCCACTCATCAAACCATCTCTTTCCTCCATCTCTTGGGGTTCGAGATCAATTATCCCAAGTCACATCTGCTTCCTACGCAGCGCCTGCAGTTCATCGGAGCAGTTCTCGATACCAATCAGATGAGGGCGTTCCTTCCTGCCGACCGGCACTGGACGCTACTTCACCTTTGCCGGCAGGTGCTCCTTCATCCATCCATCCCTGCTCGCCAGATGATGGTCCTTCTAGGCCACATGGCCTCAACAGTCCATGTGACTCCTCTGGCACGACTCCACCTCAGGATACCTCAATGGACCCTTGCCAACCAATGGTCACAGACCACGAATCTTCTTTCTCATCCCATCTCTGTGACATCGTCTCTTCAGCAATCTCTTCAATGGTGGTTGAACTCCTCAAATCTCTCCAGGGGACTTCTCTTCCATCCGCCTCCTCATTCCATGGTCATAACCACGGATGCTTCCCCCTATGCCTGGGGGGCCCACTTGGGCGATCTCCGCACCCAGGGACTTTGGACCCCTCAGGAGCGTCAACATCACATCAACTTCCTGGAGCTCAGAGCCATGTTTTATGCTCTCAAGGCTTTCCAGCATCTCCTCTACCCTCAGGTTCTTCTCCTGTGCACGGACAACCAAGTCGCCATGTACTACATCAACAAGCAAGGCGGCACCGGATCTCGTCCCCTTTGTCAGGAGGCCCTCCGGATCTGGACCTGGGCCATAGCCCACAATCTGTCCCTCAGGGCTGTCTATATCCAGGGCGAACAGAACTCCCTGGCCGACCAGCTCAGCCGCATCCTGCAACCTCACGAGTGGACCCTGGACCCTCCTACTCTCCACTCCATTTTTGCTCGCTGGGGCACCCCACAAGTGGACCTATTTGCAGCTCCTCACAACCATCAGCTGCCCCAGTTCTGCTCCAGACTCTTCTCTCCGCATCGTCTGACCCCAGATGCATTCCTACTCGACTGGACGGATCGGTTCCTCTATGCCTTTCCTCCACTCCCTCTGATGTCGCGGACCTTGTTCAAGCTCCGCAAGGACAGGGCCACCATGATTCTCATCGCCCCCCGGTGGCCCCGACAGCACTGGTTCTCCCTCCTGCTCCAGCTCAGCTCCAGGGAGCCCATTCCTCTTCCTGTGTTTCCTACTCTGCTTACACAGCAGCATCAGTCTCTACTACACCCCAATCTGTCTTCCCTCCACCTGACTGCTTGGTTTCTCTCGGGCTGACCTCTCCAGATACCCTGTCTCAGCCTGTCCGTCGCATTCTGGATGCCTCCAGGAAACCCTCCACGCTCCAATGTTACCATCAGAAGTGGACCCGGTTTTCCTCTTGGTGCCTCCTGCATCATCACAATCCCACCTCATTGGCGGTAGAGACCATTCTGGACTATCTGCTCTCTCTGTCCGAGGCTGGTCTCAAGTCTACCTCAATCAGAGTCCACCTCAGTGCCATCACTGCGTTCCATGAGCCTATCCTCGGAAAACCTCTCACGGCTCACCCTCTGGTTTCCCGCTTCATGAGAGGCCTCTTCAACATCAAACCACCTCTACAGCCTCCTCCTGTCGTCTGGGACCTAAATGTGGTTTTGTCAGCCCTCATGAAACCTCCTTTTGAGCCTCTTGCTACTACTTCGCTCAAACTTCTCACATGGAAGGTGCTTTTCCTCATTGCCATCACCTCTGCCAGGAGGGTCAGTGAGCTGCATGCGCTGGTCGCCGATCCACCGTTCACTGTTTTTCACCATGACAAGGTGGTTCTGCGTACCCATCCTAAATTCCTTCCCAAGGTGGTTTCAGCTTTTCACCTCAACCAATCTATTGTTTTGCCTGTCTTCTTTCCAAAACCCCATTCTCATCCTGGGGAACAGGCGTTACACACGCTGGATTGTAAACGTGCCCTTGCATACTACCTTGACCGTACCAGGGCTCACCGATCCTCTCCTCAACTTTTTCTGACCTTCGATCCCAACCGTCTGGGTCGTCCTGTCTCTAAACGAACGCTGTCCAATTGGCTTGCTGCCTGTATTGCGTTCTGTTATGCTCGGGCCGGCCTGTCACTGGAAGGAGCTGTCACGGCCCACAAGGTCAGAGCTATGGCTGCTTCTGTGGCTTTCCTCCGTTCCACACCTATTGAGGAAATCTGCAAGGCGGCCACTTGGTCTTCAGTTCACACGTTCACTACTCACTACTGTCTGGATACCTTCTCCAGACGGGATGGACACTTCGGCCAATCTGTGTTACAAAATTTATTTTCCTAATGGCCAACCATCCCCCCTCCCTCTCTGTTAGCTTGGAGGTCACCCATACGTTAAGAATATGCTGCCTGCTTGTCCTGGGATAAAGCACAGTTACTTACCGTAACAGGTGTTATCCAGGGACAGCAGGCAGATATTCTTACGACCCACCCACCTCCCCGGGTTGGCTTCTTAGCTGGCTTATCTTAACTGGAGACCACGCACTCCTCCGTCGGGCGGGAAGGCACCCGCGCATGCGCGGTGCGGCCAACTAGAACTTTCTAGTTAAAAAGGTCCGTACCGGGGCTCCGTCGGTGACGTCACCCATACGTTAAGAATATCTGCCTGCTGTCCCTGGATAACACCTGTTACGGTAAGTAACTGTGCTTTTGGAGATAGCAGAAATCGTAAAGTATTACCTCCTGAATGTACTTTATATTTTCAGTTAAAGGCTTCTTTAAAAAGCAAATCTTGTTCGAGTCTTATACATAAAGGAAGAGAATTCCAAGTCATTGGAGCAGTTACATATAAGTTATCCCACCGATCCATATCTCTAGCCAGGGATACCACCAGGGGAATATAGTTAAGTTGAAATAAGGACGTCCAATCCACCCCCAACTGGATACTCAGATATCGTATAGGGCCCTTAACCCACCGAAAGGGCACCGCTCGTTTAATACAGGGTATATCTGATTCCGGGACCGATATATTAAGTATCTCCGTTTTAGTCATATTGGCCTTAAAGCCTGATAAAGCCCCATACGCTATCATAAGGTCCTGAAGAGATCTAAGGGACTCTTCCGAACCCTCCACAATTGCCAAAATATCATCCGCAAATAAAGACAATTTATGCTCGTCCCACTGAACCATTACACCCCTCACCCGAGCTGTCTGTCGGATCTTTTGCGCGAGAGGCTCGATCACTAATACAAATAGCAAGGGCGATAATGGGCATCCTTGCCTCGTCCCCCGCCGTAATTCAAAGGGGGAGGAATAAACTCCATTGATTTTCACACGCCATGGGTCCGTTATACAAAGAGAGAATCCAGGACACATAGCGGGCCCCCAGGCCTACATGTCGGAGGACTGCCTCCATGAATCGCCAATCCACGCGATCAAACGCTTTCTCGGCAATCACCGCCACAGCTACCCAAGAGCCACCACTTCGTAGGGCCTGCCATACCAAATTCAAAAGTTTACGGATCCCATCTGCCACCTGCCGTCCCCCCTATGAATCCCACCTGATCGGGGTGGATAAGTGTCGGCATATAAACCGACAAACGATCAGCCAACACCCGTGCAAAAATTTTGGTATCAATACCTAACAGGGAGATCGGCCTGTAGTTCCCACACTGAGTGGCATCCTTCCCAGGCTTTGGTAAAATCGTGATCCCCGCCAACCGCATAAAGAAAGGCAATTGAGCTCCATCTCTCATATCATTATATAAGCGCACTAACGATGGTGCCACCAAGGTAGACAGCTTTTTATAAAATAACCCCATGAACCCATCTAACCCCGGGGATTTTCCCGGTTTCAGCTGTCGAATCACATTATGCACCTTAATTTTGATAGAGATAGAGCCGGACACTATTGATTTAGTGTCCAAAGTTAATCTTTGCGTCTCTAAACTTCAAATGTGGGCCCAGTCTTTTCAAACGAAATTGAATGCATCTAAGACGAAATTATTATGGCTTGGCCCGAAATTGGACTATCTTCCTAGCTCTGTAGCACTGGTCTCTGGAACCCCCTTTACAAATCAAATTTTCTGTCGAGATCTTGGGAGTCGTTTTTGATTCCTCGCTTTCTTTTAGGAATCAGATTAGCTCTGTGATTAAGAAATGTTTTTTCAATCTACGTATGCTAAGGAAAGTCAGACATCTTTTTCATCAGCAACATTCTGGTTCAGTTGATTATTTTATCTCACCTCTACTACTGTAATGCTCTTTATCTTGGTATCACAAAAAGCTGTCTTTTTAGACTTCAATTGGTCCAGAACACTGCTGCTAGATTGATTTTCAGGAAATGTAAGTTTGATCATGTGACACCGTTACTCTATAACCTTCATTGGCTTCCTGTGTATTTTAGAGTCCAGTTTAAATGCTCCTGTGTCATTTTTAAAATTCTTTTTGGTATTTTCACTCCTTTAATTTCTCTCTCTTGGAGTCTTTATAGATTCTCTTTTGCAAGGGCAACCAACAACTTAAGCTATCCTGCCCATCTAGTAAAGTTATTAAAAGAACCAAGGCTTTCGGTCAATCTTTGTCCTTTAAGTTCACTCAACTTTGGAATGATCTTCCACTTTTTTTACATAGCTCCAGCTCCCTTCCTTCCTATCATAAGTCTTTGAAAACCATTCTGTTTACCAAACATTTTGGTAATTAACTCCTCTTCTACTTCTACTTCTGTTATATTATGATTAGTTTAACCTATTTACTGTTTTATATTTTTATTATCCTAACCCAATTACTGTAAACCGAGTTGAGCTTTCCTGGATTGAAGACTCAGTATAGAAAACTAAGCATTAGATTAGATCAGATTAGACTTTTATAATTACCATTTCAGTTACTTCCGGGTTGGCTCCCTGACTTGGTTCAGAAATGTGGTTCCTTGGGCAAGGGCGTATCTGCATCCTCTCCAGGAAGTGCTCCTATCTCAATGGTGTCTGCAGTGGGATGCATTACATATGGCGCTGCCTTGGACAGCAGAGACATCAGTCTGACCTGGTAGCTATGGCCACGGTCCCTAGCCAGAGGAGTCCCTCTCCGCATCTCCACATGGGTGATTCTTACCATGGATGCCAGCCTTTATGCATGGAGAGTGCACTGCGAAGGGCATCTGGTTCAGGGACATTGGTTCCCTTCTTAGAGAAAGTGATTGATCAACCAGTTGGGCCTGAGAACCATCTATCTGGTGCTGAAAACATTTGGAAGCACACTAAGTGGTGCGGGTTTTCTCAGACAATACAATGACTGTGGCCTATGTTGATCGATAAAGGGGCACCAAAAGTACCTCTCTATATCTGGAAGCTCAAATGTTGTTTTAGTGGGCAAAGACCCACCTCAAAATGCTCTCAGCGACACATCCTGGAAAATGGGAGCTGTCTTGCTAGGCATTCAACTGTATTGTGAGCCATTGGGGGTCACCCGATGTTCAATTTGTTGGCATTGGTAACCAACAAGAAGGGGGCTCGATTCTTCAGTCAAAGATACAAGCCAGGCTTGGATTCCTCGGTACAGTCGTAGCCAACGGCAAAGCTTCTAAATGTGTTTCCTCCTTAGCCCATGATAGGCAGGGTCCTAAGGAGAATATCGCACCCAGGGCTGGTAGTTTTGTTGTGCCAGACTGGCTGAGACAGCCATTGTATGCAGATCTTGTCCATCTTTAGAAGGATCGAGGCCTCAAACTTCTGAGTCTCCAAAGATTGCTCATGAAGGGCTTGATTGCCCTGGAGAATCTGGAATGCTTTGGTCCTACGGCATGGCTCTTGATCGTGTAGCCTTGAAGCGCAAAGGCTACTCAGATGATCTAAGTTGGTGTTTCTCAACCTTTTCAAGCCAAGTACACCCTAAGCCTAATAAATACCAACCGAGTACCCCCACCGAAGCTCTGCCCCAGACCCGCCCAAACTCCATCCCTGACTCCACCCTCATAATAATAGTGCTAATTGTAATGCAATTTATTCCATCCATTTTTCATATACACAAAATATAATCTTGTTAATTGCATAACATTAACCACAAAATTAAAAAAACACAAAGCACACTGTACGCAGAGAAAATGTTAATTATCATTTATATTGGGGGGGTTTCAAAGAGGTCAAGGTAGATTACTTTAAAATATGCAATCAGTAACAACTATAGAAAAAATAGACAAATATAGAGCAAAATATAGACAGCAGATATAAATTCTCAAAACTGACATATTTTTGATTACTAAATTGAAAATAAAATCATTTCTCCTACCTTTGTTGTCTGGTGATTTCATGAGTCTCTGGTTGCATTTCCTTTTGACTGCATCCAATATTTCTTTCTTTCTACCTCCTGTATGCTTCCTCTCCTCCAGACCTCATTCCATTCCCCAACCAACATCTCTTTCTATCCCTCCATGAATCCAACTTTCTTCCTCTCTCACTGCCTTCTCCCCCCCCCCCCCCACTGAAGCCATCGTTGCAAATTTCTCCATGCCTCTCCGCTCCACCCCAAAGCTGGCCCTGCTACCCGACACAGGGGAGATATGACTTAAGTCTACAAAATCCTGAGTGGAGTAGAACGGGTACAAGTGGATCGATTTTTCATTCCGTCAAAAATTACAAAAACTAGGAGACATTCGATGAAGTTACAGGGAAATACTTTTAAAACCAATAGGAGGAAATTTTTTTTCACTCAGAGAATAGTTAAACTCTGGAAGTGGTAAGAGCGGATAGTGTAGCTGGTTTTAAGAAAGGTTTGGACAAAGTTACTGGAGGAAAAGTCCATAGTCTGTTATTGAGAAAGACATGGGGGAAGCCACTGCTTGCCCTGGATTGGTAGCATGGAATATTGCTACTCCTTGGGTTTTAATCAGGTATTAATGACCTGGATTGGCCACCGTGAGAACGGGCTACTGGGCTTGATGGACCATTGGTCTGACCCAGTAAGGCTATTCTTATGTTCTTATGCCACCCAACATTCACTATTCCCACCCCCTGCCACAGCAGCAACAACAGGGACGTGGGCTGGCTGCGTGCAGTCGCTGCAAGGGCCTAGCCCGTCCCATTCCTGTTGCTGCTACGGCAGGGGTAGGAATGGTGTGTGGCAGGGTCGGCTTTGGGGGTGGGGCAGGGAGGAAACAGCAGTGGCAGTGGCTTTGTTGGGGAGACAGGCAGAGAGAGATCCCAGGCAGCAGCCAGCCCGTTTACCCCCTATGGTACGCATACTGCAGGTTGAGAAACCCTGATATACTCTGTGGTTCTTCATCATTATCCAGTATATCATTGCCTAACATGCACATTTAACAGATTATCAGTTTCATTTCTGTGTTTGTTTGAGGTTTGCTTATTGCTTCCCAAATATTATTTTGTTTTAAATTTGGTTAATTACCCTCTTTATTGTTTATTATTAGTATTGTTTTTTTTAACCCTGTTATTTAATCTTGCTGTTTTTTTTGATTTTGCATTAATCTTGCCTTGTTATGAATCATGTTGCTTATTTTTAACTTTGCTGTTTCTTGCAATTACGCTTTTAGCTATGTTGTTTGATAATTATGTTTTTATTATGTTTTTTTTTCATGACCAGTTTTTAATTGTGTTACATTCTTTTATGTTTTCATATGGTCTCCTAGACTTTTGATAAAGACACATATGCCGAAACACTGCCAGTATCAAGTCTATGAGCTTTTGTGGCACATTTTCCAATAAAGTGACTTTTGAACACCATACCCTCGGCTGATTACTTGACATCTCATCCTCACGACTCCTCTGTTGTGTGTACAAAATAGACCAGTCAGGAAGTTTGAAATAAATACCCAATTGGGCAGGAAAATCAAATCAAAAATTTTTCCTTGAATCGGGCAGCACTAGTATTGAATAGTACCTTCCAATTTATAATAAAGAATATTTTACTGCAGTGATATTTAAAAATGGTACTAGATTTTAAGTGAGATTTCTTGAAATCCAAGTAGAGTGCTGGCAGGGATTGAGTACAAACTATTAAAACATGGTGGTATGTGTGGTAAGCTGTATATAGGGTCTCCAGATTTTGAGGGTCTCCAGATTTTGATGAAGTCTCATTTTTCTCCTTTATGCTTATGTTCAGTATTTACAGTTGAACAATACCAGCAGCATCAGCAGCAATTGGCTTTAATGCAGAAACAGCAGCTTGCACAAATTCAGCAGCAGCAAGCAAATAGTAATTCCTCTGCGAACACTTTACAGGTTGGTTATATTTTTCTTTTCCTTTTTCCTCCTGTCATTCTCCACCATTGCTCATTTGTAATTGTTCACTTTAGAAATTTGTGCCTTCTAATTAATAAAATTCAAGAAAATTACTTTCTTTTGAACCAACATTATGACATTTGTGAATGATTTTAAAAGAATGGTGCAGGTGAGTGCAGATAGTAATATTTCTGATTGCATCTTGTAAACATATACTGTATAAATCTAAATATTGAATATTTTTTTCTGGTGTAAGATTGATCAGAAATCTATCAGCAGTGCAGTCATTTAGCTGTCATATTAATAATAAAATATTTAAATCAGATCTGGATTGCCCCTTCCAAATGTAAGATTCTACTCAATTTATCAGTATAGAAGGGCAAAGACTGTTGGTCTTCAGCACGGGGGGTTCCTTTGTAATTACTTGGACTCCAAACTCCCATAGAATCACAAAGAAAGATTTTCCTCCGACCCAATTCACTAACCTCTCCTGCGATCCGCTTCTGATCCGTGCATGCAAATGAGGGGAAACAGCATGCAAAGTAGGCAGGGACACGATTCACCAAACAAATCTGGGACACCGACTGGGCTGGCCGATCAAGAGAAGAAGCGACTGCTCGGGACCAGTCGCACACGTCTCTACCGATTCTCCTGCTCCATTGCCACCCTGCACTCTGCCCCAATCTTCCAGCTATGCTCTCTGCCCCGATCTTCCAGCCTTGCTTTCTGCCCCGATCATGTCCTCTCTGCTCCGAGCTCTGGATCTCTGCCGCCTTCCCTGCAGTGCGAGCCCGCGGGTGCAGCCCCACTTTAAACCCATTCTCGCACTGCAGGGAAGGCGGCAGAGATCCAGACCTCGGGGTAGATAGCAGGGCATGACAGGCTGATGGGAAAACTTTAGGCCTTGGACTTAAACAGCAGAATACAAATCTCCCAGCTCCAAGAGAGCACTGAGCAGCAGAAAAGCAACAAGCCAGTGTCGGCGAAAGGGAAGATGCTGCCGCCGGGGATAGCCCTTCCCTGGGAGAGCAGGAGAGTCGGGGCCCCCAAAAACCCCCCATTAAAAAAGAAAGACACACAAAACACATGTGCAGACCATCTGCAGGGAAAGCAGATAGTCTGCGCATGCATCAGGATCGCATACTAGCAACCCATGCGGTCGGAGGGGGGGCATTCCTCTGATCGCCCTCATTTGAATTTTTTCCTGTTGTGAATTGTTCGGGCCTGCTGGGATCGGCCACAGAGTGTGCCTGTCCTTATTTGTGCATGAATGTTATTGCTTAATTTAATTGACTGTCACTTAGCACCAGTTAATCTTCATGGTGTATATATATAGTCAATAAATCAATCAAAAAATTTACTTAATTTAATGACATAAAATACATTACATTTTTTGAAGTTCATTGTGAGCTTTATAATTCAAATTTAGGCTTCATTCATTATGTTTATGAAAACAATCTGTTTGCTTTTCTTTTGTCTTTTTTTGTTTTTTTACATGGAAAGTTCCTGTTCTTTGTATTTTTATCTCATTTGGTAGTAGAAATGGGATTTGTAGCTACCATGAATTGTTTCCCTGTTTTCTATTTTACCCTATAGTTGGGTTATTGCAATGATGATCCTCAACCAGGGACCATGCACAGAGATTCTGCTGAAATCTTGCAGTCATGGACCCTAAATCTATCCACTAGGTGTCACTATTAAACAAATGACTATAATTCCGTACCCCCCACCATCTATGGGTTATGAATGATACTTTCACAGCATCCCCTGCCACCCTGAATGGAAGTCCTGACTTAAAGATAAAAGCAGGGATCTTTCATATGACAGTGTATGGCACGCCCAGTGAGCCACCAGGCTGCCTAAAAAAATTACCTTTATAGTGAAAAATGTGAGTGGTATTTTTATCAAACAAAAATAAAAGCATGGACATCTATCGATGTGTAAAAAAGTGTCTTACAGTTTCTTCAAAATCTTAAAGAATCCTCCTCTTGTTTGCTCTTTCCATACAGAGAATTGTTTCCAAGACTTTAGATTCTGTTAGTGCTCAATTTGCTGCTTCAGCTTTGATGACATCAGAACAACTGATGGCATACAAGATGAAGGATGATGTGGTGCTTGGAACTGGAGTGAATGGTGTCATCCAGGCCTCAGGTAGGCATCTATACAAGTCTAGATTTTAAAATAATAAAAAAATTAGTGTTATGCCAACAGTGAAAATGTTGAACCTTATTAATTACAAAATATTTGTTTTAATTCTAGGAGCATACAAGGGCTTACATCTTGGTAGTCTTGCGTCTACAGCACTTGTACATACAAGTCAATCATTGTTGTCATCAACTGGTTCAACTTTGCTACAGCCTTCCAATGTTACACAGACTGCAAGTTCCCACAGTGCACTGAGCCACCAAGTAACTTCTGCCAATTCTGCAACAACTCAGGTTCTGTTTGGGAGCAACATTCGATTAACTGTACCCTCATCAGTTGGCACTGTAAACTCTATTAATACACTCAATGCACGACATATACCAAGGACTTTAAGTGCTGTTCCATCATCTGCCTTAAAACTGACTGCAGCAGCAAACTGTCAGGTACCCAAGGTCTCGGCACCAAACTCACTGGATTTAGTACCAAGGTAAGTAGTGGCATGTATGTGAATTTTTTTTTTTTGTTTGGTTTTTTTCATAAATCATTCAAAAATTATTTCCCCAGGTAAAATGAATTTTACCTGAAGAAATTGGATTTCTGAAAATTGTCCATCCTGTATACGATGTCTGTTCAAAAAGTTCCAGGACAATTTGAATTGCGCACCAACAGGAAGTTCTTTTGAGACGTGCTAGGTGGCGTTGAGTAGCTTGAAACCTCATGAATAACCTCATTTTTTCTGTTGGCCGATATCTGTTTTCGTCTCCAAGCTACAGTAGTTTTTGTGAAAGTGTGGTTTTCGTGATCAACTATTTTTCATCATGTGTAACCTCAATGTGCATCGCTACAGCATGAAGTTCTGTTTAAAATTGGATAAGAAACTTATGAAATGTTGAAAGTGGCTTATGAGGAACATGTCATGAGTCATGGAAGGTGTTTTGAATACATAAAAATTCACAAATTGGGGGGGGGGGTCACATGATGATGCTGGGCTAAGCCGGTGGCTCTTTGCCTCTGCTCTGATACGTTTGGCAAATAATCTTTACATTACTCCGCACAGTATCGTGTTTGAAACCACCATGGCACAGAGGTGAACTTGCACATTACCTCACAGAGTCGGCATTGGGGCTCTTATCTTCCTCTGGCCCCATTGCTATGCCAATAAAGGCAGTGAAGCCTGCCTGGGAGAGAAGGGATTTGGCTTCTAAGATGGCGTCTTGAGTCCCAGCTGCAGCTACCGGTGATCACGCTTCAGGATGAAGTGGTTCAGAAGCATACCAGGAATTTCTTATCAGGTAGTCGATGATAAGCTCTCTAAACCGCAAGCCTCTGTGAATGATAATCATGATAGTATTGAGCGGCAAAACCAGCGCATAAGGCATGTGGAGCAGCAGGTGTCGTAGCAGGAGGATATTGTGACTGCCTTGATGATTCAAGTGAGTGGCTGGAGGCCCAATGCAAGCAACTTTACACATGTCTGGAGGATCAGGAAAATTGGGGCATATCATAGACATACCCGAGTCTGTCACGCCTGCTGCTCTCTAGCCCCTTGTGGAAACCTGGTTGCCAGATCCAGTGGTCCTAGGCTCCAACATCAAGGTGATGCGCATGCATTGTGTAGGTCCACAATGTGCAGAGAATAGTGTTATAGGAAAAGAGTGCTTCATTGACAGATTACATAGCATAATGCTTGAGATGAGGGGGGAGACCGTGGCAGAGAGAGTACATGGGTCAATAGACCTATGATGCCTGAAATTATTGGTGAGGATTGGTGGTTTCTGGTAGGCAAGGTGATCATGAAGATTATGAGATCATGGTCAGAGGAGAAAAGTTGAAGTTGAGGTAGAGAAGTTGGCAATGGAGCAGTCGAAGAGGATGAGATCAAGGCCGTGGCCTTTTTGGTGCGTAGGGGTGCTGGAGCACAGCTGAAGATTGAAAGAGGATATGAGAGCAAGGAACTTTGAGATGTAGGAGCTGGTAGTGTTCTCGCATGAATGTTAAAGTCACCAAGGAAGAGGGAAGGTGACAAAGGTTCGAGAAAGACACAGGTCCAAGACCCAGAGTCAAGGTAAGTAAGAAAGGAAAAAAGGGATTTCTCAGGGGTTCGACAAATGACCACTGTTTGGAAAAGTAGAGGGGGCAAATAGATGAACTGAGCGGAACTCAAAGGAGCGGAACTCAAAGGAGGAGAAGCAGTGAGACTGAGGTAGAAGAGGAGATTAAAAACTATAGGAGGGGGTGAGCAACTAGGCACTTGGTGTATGGTAACCTCCATGATGCAGGACAACAATGGAAGCAATCTTCAGGGCAGAACCTGGTTTCAGTTAGTGCAAGAAAGTGGAAAGAATGAAGGATAAAGAGGTCATGAACTTAAGCGATCTTATTGGAGATAGAGCGGGTATTCCAGAGGGCGCACAAGAAAAAGGTAGAGAAGGAGAGGAATAGAAATGAGATTGGAGGTGTTGCAGTGTGATCTGCCTGAATAGAGTGAGAGTTGACTAGGAGGGCCTGGATTGGGGTTGATGTCCCCAGCAGTGAGCAGGAATAGGAGTAGGAGAGGTGCAGCAAAGGCAACATAGGTGAAATGTGGTCAGACAATATGGGGAGGGTTGAATGAGGAGGAGAAACTGTTGCAGTTATAGAGCTGTGAATAAGGTGTGTGAAAGAAGGGAAGGTGAGGTGGTGAATTTGCAAAGGGGACCATGTAGATTTGAGGAATTCAGAGGATTGGGGTACAGGGTGAGGTTAAGTAAGGTCAGGAGCAAGGAAAGAAGGTGAAGTAGAGCCATAGACTAGGAAAGGGAAAAAATGCCTGGGGTGAGGAAGATCAGGTAGGTCAAGGATTATTCTGGAACAGTCAGACAGATGCACTGTAAGGTCTGCAGGTAGGGAGAGTGGATGTGGTAGAGAGGTAACTAACTTAGTAGTAATAGGGAGAGGGAATAGTATTTATGTATTGTTGTGGTTCCCTGTTCAAAGTGGATGGTAGTGGAGGGTTAAGTGATCTGGGGTTTGATATCACAACCTTTGGGTATTGAGGCGGCTCTACTACTAGATCAAATTAGTTTCTTATTTTAAGGAGAAACTGAATAGGTGATAGTCAAGAGGGTCAATTGGTGAGAGGTTTGGTTGGAGCCTTAATTAGTGATGATATTTACTTGTGTATAACAGCTGGAGTATTGCTGAGGGTGGGAGGGCCTAGGCACCAGGGTTGAGAGCACAATTTGGCTATGAAAATAATCTCCAAAGTTGACCCCAGAAGAAGCATAGAGTCCAAGAAGCAGGGGAGGAGAGAGGAAAGAGGCGATAACTGAATCTTATAGCTGCTTTATAGAAGAGATGCAAGGCAGAAGTAATTCGTTAAAAGCACCTTGAAAAGGTTGGGTGGGGAGAATTCATGATTTCCAGGACTGTTGGCTTGGAAGTTAGCAGCTCTGTAGGGGGTAGACAGCTAGGAGCCAGTAGCCAGAACCTGACAGGGTTGAGAGCACAATGTGGCTATGAAAACAATCTCCAAAGTTGACCCCAGAAAAGGCATAAGTTCCAGAAGCAGGGAAATTTGAGCTTTATTATGTATTGAGTGTCAAAACAAATAGCGGGAAATAATTTTAATGGCATATCTCCTAGCATTTGTACATTTTGAAAGACCAATCAATTATTTGTGTTTACGTGTTATACTCTACTAAGGATTTTATAGATCTTTATTAAATCTCTCATTAGTCGTCTATTCTCCAAGCTGAAGAGCCCTAACCTCTTTAGCCTTATATGAGTTATTCAATCCCCGTGATCATTTTGGTCATCTTTTTCTATACCTTTTCTAATTCCACCCTATCTTTTTTTGAGATGCATTTGATGAATTGTTCATAATACTAAAGGCGTGGTCATGCCATGAAGCAGAAGCATTATGATACTCTTTATCTTATTCTCCATTTTCTAATCATTTTAATATCATTTTTTTTTTTTAGCTGCTGCTACACACTGAACAGATTATTTCAATGCAATGTTCTCCACAGAAATTTTTTCCAGCCGGGTGGCATGAAAAGTAGCCGGGTGGGGCGGGATGGTAAAATTTGGTGGTGGGAAAATTAAGGGCTCCTTTTACTAAGCTGCAATAGCGTTTTTAGCGCGTGCAGAATTGCCGCGCTACACGGCTAGAACTAAAGCCAGCTCAATGCTGGCGTTAGCATCTAGCACGTGCAGCAATTCTGCACGAGCTAAGCACGCGGTAAAACTGCTATCGCAGCTTAGTAAAAGGAGCCCTAAATGTGTAATGCCTTTCTTAAGGTTTGACACTTGTTCCATAATTTTTTATTAAATTTAAGAAGTATCCAATTCTAGAAGTGAATAATTAGATATTTGCCCTCTTTCAAATGGTATAGAGCAGGATCTCTCAAACTTTTTTAACTCCGGCACACTAAACGGAGCAAATGTTTTTTGAGGCACACTAAATGCAGCAAATGTTTTTCATGGCCGGAAAAAATTTCTAGGCAGAACACTGTTGCTGTTAGTTTTCAAGGTCCAATCACCTCAAAGAATGATGCTTATCTGGGCAGTTGTATAATAAAAAGAATGGATAAGATAACATGAGAAGTGAAATTGTCATGAATCAGAGGGATAAATACCCTGTAGGTCCTAAAAGCAGGCTTGTGGATTAGATATAAACTATGAAGGCAGTGGCGTACCTAGCTTATGTGACACCCGAGGCCCATCATTTTTTTACCTAACCCCCCCCCCCCATCTGTATGGAAAACATGATTTTTAGTAACAATCCACACATCACACAAGAGTGTACCTAGGAAAAGGCAGCATCTTACATACTGCAGTGAGCAGTACATCAATACACCCATTGTAAAACTAAACAAGCCAAACTAGTACAGATCAATCCTACACAGTCAATCCTAACTGAAAACCATAACTTTCGAACACACAGAACACAGAAAACACCTTCGCCTAGTATGGAATATGTAATCACAAACTAACCCCTCTCTCCCTTTTACAAAACTGTAATGTGGTTTTTAGCCATGGTGGTAACAGCTCAGATTCTCATAGAATTCTGAGTAATTACCACCATGGCCAGTGCTAAAAAAACGCTCTACAGTTTTGATGACAGCGTGAGCGGATGCGTTGTGATGCATAAATACCATTCAAAAACACCTTCCATGACTCATGACATGTTTCCCGTAAGTCACTTTCAACATTTCATAAGTTCTGTGCAGTCTTACCCAGTTTAAAACAGAACTTCACACTGTAGAACTTCTTATTGAGGTCGCACATGACGAAAAATAGCCAATCACGAAAACACTTTCACATAAACTGCTGTAGCTTGGAAACGAAAACAAATATCAACAAATGGAAAGAAGGAAGTTACTCGTGAGGATTCAAGCTACTCAACACCACCTAGCGCATCTCAAAAGATCTTACCATTGGTTCATAAATCAAACTATCTTGGAACTTTAGAAACTCAGCATAGGTGATACTACATTTGCATATTTGCTCTTGATTTGTCTTTGTCCTTTTCAGGGTGTTGACCATAGAAGTCTGCCTGGCACTGGCCTTGTTCTCCAACTGCTGAAGTTGTCATCAAAGCCCTAGTCCAGCCTATCCAAATCAGGGCACAGATCATAAAAGTCTGCCTGGCACTGGCTTAGCTTCTTATTTACTGGTGTTGCCATCTAATCATTGCTAAGCTTATTTGGTTCCATGCCTTCCATACAGGATTCCTTAGTGTTTATCACACACATTTTTAGACTTCATTACTGTTTTCATCTCTAATATCTCCTATGGTAAGGTATTCCAGTTATCTATCACCCTCTCTGAAAAAGTACTTCCTGACATTTCTGAATCAGCTCCCCTGCAACCTCAGTCTACGTCCTCTAGTTCTACCACCTTCCTATTTCTGGAAAAGGTTTGATTATAGATTAATACCTTTAAAATATTTGAATTTCTGAATCATATTACTCCTGTCTCCCTTTCTTCCCTATGTGCATCATTTTGCACTTGTCTATGTTAAATTTCATCTGCCATTTGGAGATGCCCAGTTCTTCAATCCATAGCTGTCGTTATCCCAGGACAAGCAGGCAGGTATTCTCACTAGTGGGTGATGTCATCAGACAGAGCCCCGGTACGGACGTCTCACAAGCACGTGTTGCTTGTAGAAACTTAAAGTTTCTAGATGCCCGCACCGCGCATGCGCCGGTGCCTTCCTACCCGGAGATCCGGGCGTGTCTCCTCAGTTCTTTCTTTTCCGCGGAGCTGAGAAGTTCAACTTCTTCATGCGCTAGCTGAATTCAGTTAAATTTGCCTTCCTTGTCCGCGTTTTCGTTTTCGTTTCTTTTAATTACTTTAACAGTTCTTTTTCTTTTTAAAAAAAAAAAAAAAAAAAGGAGAAGATTATTTCCTCCGGCGGGTCGAACGGGCCGGCCACGTGGCTCAGGCCCACGGGCTTCGACCTCGCGGCAGAGATTTTCCGGCCTATGTCCCGGCCAATCACCGGTTTTAAAAAGTGCAGCAAGTGCCAACGCGCGATTTCACTCACGGACCCTCACTGGCGCTGTTTGCAGTGTTTGGGCCCTGACCACATCCCGAAATCGTGCGGGCCTTGCTCTACCCTTACGGCACGCTCTTTCAAGCGGCGTTGCCTATTGTGGGAATCGATGTTCAAGATGGACGCAGCTAAGGATCCCTCAGCCTCCACTTCATCTGATACCTCCCCGGTGCGGGCGAAACCGGCATCGACTCCTCCTGCATCGAGTGCGGTGAAACCGGCATCGCTCGCCCCGACACCATCCACGAGCTCGACGTCGGTGCCTGCCCCGGTCTCCTCGGTTCAGGTACCTCTTCCTTCCACAGTGCCACCAATGGTCATCAAAGTGCCGAAAGCTACTAAGCAGAAGCACTCGACCTCGAAGGAGCGCGATGCCCGTGCAGGAGGACCCCCTTTCGGTGCGGATCCCTCCCTATCGGCTTCGCTACGGTCCGTGCTGGAAGCTCAATTCGTTGAGCTCATGCAGACCATCGGACCCGGGCTCATCGCTGCCATACAGGGTGACCTCCCGGTACCGGTCCAAAGGGGCGGTCCGCCCCCTCCCCCTCCCCCACACCGTTCGACCTCGACAACCGACGAGGACGAACGAGGGAGGGCGGCGATACCCACGCGGCAAGCCTCGCTTACCGACATGCCGCCATTAGAACCCATTACGCCTCCGCGCCAACATGGGACCAGACCTTCGATCGATACTCGAAGCCCTGGGCATAGTCAGGAAGAGTTCCTCCGTACTCCTTACCAGACTTGGGTAGCATCGCAGGAACCCGCATCGCAAACCCAGTGGCGATCCACTGCTTCCAGCCCTATCCACTTGGGGACCTCGGGAGACCATGCGATGCACAGACGATCCCGATCCCCGTCCCGCCACCGAGACGGGCACCGATCGAGACACTCATCCTGGCACTCCTCACGCTATTCGGAGGTGTCACCGCAGAAAAAACTGCAACGTAGGGGATACTCCTCATCAGAGGCGTCCCCTCCGAGGGGCCCAGAGTACGAGGAGACACCGGTGCCCGATTCTCCTTGTCACTCCCCGATGTCCACGGACCTGGAGGCCTCCTCCTCCGCCAGCCCGTCCCACAGACCGACGCTGGCGGAACAATTGTCCTTCTCATCATTCCTCCGACAAATGGCGGATGATCTGGATGTGACCCTTGACACGGGCTCCCGATACTCCAAAGAGTATCTGGACACCATGCATTTACCTAACCCCCCAACGGAGTCGCTTCGGCTCCCCCTGCATAAATTGCTGGATCAGACCTTCATGCAGTGTTTCGAAACACCGTACTCCATACCGGCGATTCCCAGCAAACTCGATGCTCGATACCGCATCGTGCACCATAAAGGGTTCGAGGGCCCCCAACTCTCCCACCAATCCCTGCTGGTCGAGTCCTCCCTAAAACGCTCTCATCCCTCCCAGGTCTACGCCTCTTTACCGCCGGGCCGAGAGGGGAGAACGATGGACAAATTTGGTAGAAAATTCTACCAAAACTCCATGATGGCGTCACGGGTGCTAAACTACAACTTCTTTTTCTCTTCCTATTTGGAGTTCTTGCCGGTGCTCCGCAAGTTCACTCCGTTCATAGACAACCAAGCTCGATTCGAGTTCGAGGAAGTGGTAGCCTCTCTCTCCCAATTACGCCTCCAGCTGATGCAATCCTCCTTCAATGCATTCGAACTCTCGGCACGCGCCGCCGCAAGCGCGGTAGCGATGCGTCGCCTGGCATGGCTCCGTACCATCGATATGGATCCCAACCTTCAGGACAGACTCGCCAACGTACCATGTGCTGGAGCTGACCTGTTCGATGAGTCTATCGAAACTGTTACCAAGAAGCTGTCGGATCATGAAAAATCCTTTCAATCCATCCTGCGGCCCAAACCCAAACCTCAACAGTCTCGACCTTCCAGGCCACCCCTGATTTACCAGCGGCGTTACATGCCCAGACAAACGCCTGCTGCGAGGCAGCCTGCGAAGAGACAACCTCCCCAGAAGTCTCAGCAAAAACCTCAGCCACCGGCCGTACCTAAGGCCCCCCAGCCCTTTTGACGCCCCCCCCGGGAGCATAACCTCGGCCTCTCCCATAGGGGGCCGCCTCCATCTTTTCTACCATCGATGGGAGGCCATAACTACGGACCTATGGGTCCTCACCATCATAAGAGAAGGATACTCTCTTCAATTCCACCGGGTCCCCCCGGACCATCCCCCAAGAGAGTATCCTTCAAGCTCGACGCAGACCGCCCTTCTTCTTCAGGAAGTCCAAACCTTACTCCAGCTTCGGGCTGTCGAGCCGGTCCCGTCAGACCAATTGAACCGAGGGTTTTACTCCCGGTACTTCCTCGTCCCGAAGAAAACGGGCGACCTGCGACCCATTTTAGACCTTCGGGCCCTCAACAAGTTCCTGGTCAAAGAGAAGTTTCGCATGCTGACTTTGGCTTCTCTATACCCCCTCCTCGAGCAGAACGACTGGTTATGCTCCCTGGATCTCAAGGAGGCCTACACTCACATCCCCATTCACCCGGCCTCCCGAAAGTTCCTCAGATTTCGGGTGGGAAATCTGCACCTACAGTATCGAGTGCTACCATTCGGCCTATCTTCGTCCCCCAGAGTCTTCACAAAGTGCCTGGTGGTAGTGGCCGCAGCACTCCGGGACAGGGGTCTACAGGTATTCCCATACCTCGACGACTGGCTCATCAAGGCCCCGTCAGCCCCAGAGGTCACTTCGGCGGCCGTGGCTACAACCTACTTCCTCCAGAATTTGGGCTTCGAGATCAACTTCTCCAAGTCTCATCTACAACCCACCCAGTCCCTCCCCTTCATCGGAGCGGTCCTGGACACCACCCGACTCCGAGCATTCCTACCTCGGCAACGCATGGAGTCTCTTCTTCATCTCTGCCAGTCGGTGTCGACTCGCCAAACCCTACCGGCGAGACAACTGATGGTGCTCCTGGGCCATATGGCCTCCACAGTACATGTGACACCCTTTGCCAGACTCCACCTCAGGATCCCCCAGTGGACCCTGGCATCACAGTGGAATCAGACATCCGATCCACTATCCAAACGCATCTTAGTCACACCTGCTCTTCGGCAGTCTCTACTTTGGTGGATGACCTCTTCGAATCTATCCAGAGGTTTGCTGATGCACTCTCCCCCCCATCAGAAAGTCCTCACGACCGATTCGTCGAATTACGCATGGGGGGCCCATCTGGAGGGTCTCCGCACCCAAGGATTCTGGACCAATGCGGAGAGACTACACCAAATCAATCTACTGGAACTCAGAGCCATCTTCAATGCGCTCCAAGCTTTCCAACACCTACTCCACGACATGGTAATCCTCATTCGCACAGACAATCAGGCCGCCATGTATTATATCAACAAGCAAGGAGGCACGGGCTCGGCCCTCCTTTGCCAGGAAGCTCTACGAGTCTGGGACTGGGCGGTGCGCCACAACACCCTACTCAGAGCAGTATACATCCAGGGGGAGAACAACGTCTTAGCAGACAAACTAAGCCGTCTGCTACAACCGCACGAATGGACTCTCCATTCCAGCCCCCTTCACCAAATCTTCACGCAATGGGGGACGCCTCAGATAGACCTCTTTGCGGCTCCCCACAACGCCAAACTGCCTCAGTTTTGCTCCAGGATTTACACTCCTCATCGCCTCGAGGCAGATGCTTTTCTACTGAACTGGGGGAAACGATTTCTATATGCGTTCCCACCATTCCCGCTGATCCAGAAGACTCTGGTCAAGCTGAAACTCGAACGGGCCACCATGATTCTAATAGCTCCTCGGTGGCCCAGACAACCTTGGTTCTCCCTCCTACTCCAACTCAGCAGCAGGGAACCAGTACCACTTCCAGTGTTTCCTTCACTACTTACTCAACATCAAGGATCACTACTTCATCCCAACCTGCAGTCTCTCCACCTGACAGCTTGGTTCCTCTCAACGTAACCCCTCACCAATTCTCACAAGAAGTGAGGGAGGTCTTGGAAGCTTCCAGGAAGCCCGCCACTCGACAATGCTACTCCCAGAAATGGACCAGATTCTCCTCATGGTGTGTTTCTAAGTCAAAGGAACCTCAGCGAGCTTCCTTATCCTCCGTGCTGGACTATCTCCTACACCTATCTCAATCTGGGCTCAAGTCCACATCCATACGAGTCCACCTGAGCGCTATTGCGGCGTTCCACCAGCCTCTACAAGGGAAACCCCTCTCGGCCCATCCGGTGGTCGCCAGATTTATGAAAGGACTCTTCCATGTTAACCCTCCTCTCAAACCACCCCCAGTAGTTTGGGACCTCAATGTAGTCCTTTCCCACCTCATGAAGCCCCCGTTTGAACCACTCAACAGGGCCCCTCTGAAGTATCTCACCTGGAAAGTGCTTTTCCTTGTAGCCCTTACGTCCGCTCGCAGAGTCAGCGAACTCCAGGCATTGATGGCGGACCCACCATTCACAGTATTCCACCATGACAAGGTGGTCCTCCGCACTCACCCGAAATTCCTGCCTAAGGTGGTCTCCGAATTTCATCTCAACCAATCCATTGTACTTCCAGTATTCTTCCCTAAGCCTCATTCTCACCACGGAGAATCAGCCCTTCACACTCTAGACTGCAAACGTGCCTTGGCTTTCTACCTGGATCGCACCAAGCCACACAGATCCACTCCTCAACTTTTTGTCTCCTTCGATCCTAATAAGCTGGGAAGACCCATATCAAAGCGCACCATCTCTAATTGGATGGCGGCTTGTATCTCTTTCTGCTATGCCCAGGCTGGATTATCACTTCCTTGTAAGGTCACAGCCCATAAGGTCAGAGCAATGGCAGCCTCAGTAGCATTCCTCAGATCAACACCAATCGAGGAAATTTGCAAGGCTGCCACCTGGTCCTCGGTTCACACATTCACCTCACATTATTGTCTGGATACCCTCTCCAGACGGGATGGACAGTTTGGCCAAACAGTATTGAAAAATTTATTCTCTTAAGTCGCCAACTCCCCCTCCATCCCACTGAGGTTAGCTTGGAGGTCACCCACTAGTGAGAATACCTGCCTGCTTGTCCTGGGATAAAGCAATGTTACTTACCGTAACAGTTGTTATCCAGGGACAGCAGGCAGCTATTCTCACGTCCCACCCACCTCCCCTGGGTTGGCTTCTCAGGCTAGCTACCTGAACTGAGGAGACACGCCCGGATCTCCGGGTAGGAAGGCACCGGCGCATGCGCGGTGCGGGCATCTAGAAACTTTAAGTTTCTACAAGCAACACGTGCTTGTGAGACGTCCGTACCGGGGCTCTGTCTGATGACATCACCCACTAGTGAGAATAGCTGCCTGCTGTCCCTGGATAACAACTGTTACGGTAAGTAACATTGCTTTCTGTAGTTTCTACATGCAAATTAATAACTTTGAATAATTTTTTGTCATCTACAAATTTGATATCTCATTTACTCAAAATTTTCAGATTATTTGTAAATAGGTTAAAGCACCAGTTCTTGTACAGAATCTGTGGAAGTCTCTGTTCTGTTCCTAGACAGAGAGAAACAGCAATCTAGTCTTAGATGCTTTCCCTTTGGATTGGGATGTCAGTAATCTGAACAGTCAGCCTTCAAAACCCCTGGTGGTGAAAACACTCCTGAAATTCAGACGCAACCAGGGAACCATGTTTCCCACTAAAAAGAACATAAGAATTGCCATACTGGGATAGACCAAAGGTCCATCAAGCCCAGTATCCTGTTTCCAACAGTGGCCAACCCAGGTCTCAAGTAGTAAAACAGAGATTTTATGCTGATTATCCTAGGAATAAGCAGTGGATTTCCCCATTCCATCTCAATAATGGCCTATGGACTTTTCTTTTAGGAAATTATCCAAACATTTTTTAAACTCTACTAAGCTGATTTCACCACATTCTCCAGCAACGTATTCCAGAGTTTAATTATATGTTGTGTGAAGAAATATTTCCTCAAGTTTGTTTTAAATCTACTACTTAGTAGTTTCATCGCATGCCCCTAGTCCTAGTATTTTTGGAAAGAGTGCACAAGCAATTCACATCTACCCTTTCCACTCCATTCGTTATTTTATAGACTTCTATCATATTACCCCTGAGCCGTCTCTTCTCCAAGTTGAAGAGCCCTAGCCATTGTAGCCTTTCCTCATAGGGAAGTTTTCCCGGTCCCTTTTATCATTTTCATCGCCCTTCTCTCTACCTTTCCTATGGGGATCAGAACTGCACACAGTATTCAAGGTGCGGCCGTATTATAGAGCAATACAAGGGCACTATAACATTTTCATCTTTGTTTTCCTTTCTTGATAATTCCTAAAATTCTATTTGCCTTCTTAACTTCTGACGCACATTGAGCTGAGGGTTTCAACTTATCCTCAATAATAATACCTAGATTCTTTTCCTGGGCAGTGACTCCTAACTTAGAATCCAGCATCACATAGCTATAGTTCTTGGACAATAATCTCTGGAAGCTTCACCCTCGGGTCTTTCATCTGTTCTAGCCTTGGCTGCAGAACTTACAAATAAAATCATCCCCCTCTCCTAGGTTGCCTCTCAGGACACTCCCCTCCCAGCTCAGTTTGTTTCTGCAGCCTTGCTGAGAACTTCTATTTCTACTACTCGTGATTTTTTTTTTTTTTTTCCTCAATTCCTAGTCTTTTGTTCTGTGCCGCAGGTATTGCCCAAGTGCTGCGGATTCACTCTGGGGGGGAGTGATCCTTAGGCGGAAGACCGCAAACTTTTCCTTAAAGATTGTCTGCTTCTGGGGGTGCCCTGTTAGCAGAACCTGCAGTAAGCCCTCCAGACAGCTTGCAGCTCAGAGCTCCAGATCGGGATCCATCTCACCCCGGGTTCATCCACTAAGGAGTAGAGCGCAGGCTGCTGCGGTTCCGTGGAGGTTCGCCGGGATCGGAACTGGACTGCATATCTTCCCTAAATCCCCTGAGGGGTCCTGGTGGTCATGATCTGAGGTAGCAGGGAAAGTGAGGCGGTCAGAAGACCTAAAAATCCAGTTTATCAGCTCCTGAGGTACTGATCTCCCTTTGCTTGCACTGTGTATTGCAGCACATCTCTGATGTGCCTCTGAGTTTGGCGATTTTGGAGGGTGCTGAAATCGAGGTTTTGTGTGGTTTCCCTGCATGCCCTTGTCCCCCCACCCACCTGCAAAATTGCCATTTTTCACGGTTCCATGCATTGTTCACGAGCTGTTTTAAGGTAAAATTGGCACCCACAGCGGCCACCTTGAACTTTCATTAAAGTTTTTAAAAGTCTATTTTTTGGACTTAGAAGTTTTGTTTTTGCTCTAAACTTCACATATGGCTTCCTCAGGACAGAATGGCATGGATTCATGTCATAAATGCGGCGGATGGCTAACGGATTCGCAGCCATGCATCATGTGCACCATGGCCCACGAGGGGTGTGAACCGTGCGTGAATCCCACACTACCCTCCTCCGGAGAGGCCCTACCTTCCGCTGATTTCACCGGAGATGCGATTGCAGTGTCTGGGACACCTAATTTGGGTGTGGAGGGCGCTTCTACAAAACGCAAGCACAGTTCCAGGGAAAAGTCTCATAAATATTCTAAGCATTCCAAGTATGAGTCACGCAGAGCAGTTCTTGCCGTCGATGATTTTTTTTTTCCCCGCCGAAATTTGTGGACTTGATGTAGCAGGCTTTTATGAGAAAAAGGGCTATGACTGTTTCTTCCCCTCAGACTCCAGTGAAGCAGTCTACTCCTCCTTTGGAGTCCAGCATGTCTGTTTTTTCCTTTGCTGGGGCACCAGAAAGCCAGCGGCCGGTGCCCACCATTGCTTCTATTTCTGTTCCTTTGCTATCACATATTTCCTTGGCAGACTTCGCAGACACGGCAAACTTAGCGGAGCTCGGGGAAACCCAGAACAGTGGGTTCTGAGACCTGGGGGGATGACCAGACAGCGCACAGGCTCTTCAAGTCTAGCCGCCTGCCTGACCTTATTTCGGAGTCACTGCGAACACTGAAACTTGATTCAGACCAAGTGGTTCAGACCTGAGCTCTAAGCCCCCGCTATCCACTGCATTTCCGGACAATACGGATTTGGCGGAAATGCTCTTGGAGGTCTGGGAGTCCCCGGAGGGTCCCCTGAAGTGTGCTAAGGCCATGGTGAAGTTATATCCTATGATATTGGAGTTCACCAAGCACGTAGTCCCGCCGAAGGTGGATTCGGCTGTGGCTCAGGTCACTAAGCATATTTCTTTACCCTCGGACAGAGGGGTTGTCCTGAAGGATGTTCAGGATAGAAGAGTAGATTTTGTCCTCGAGCGTCTTTGATTCCACTGCAGCGGGAGTGCGAGCAGCGGCGGCCACTTCCTTTCTGGCCCAGGCTTGTCACACCAAGCTCCACAAGGATCCCGAGGAGGTTGTCCTTCATGATCTCAACTTCCTGGTTTCCAGGGTGAATTATGTGGTAGGCGCATTCTGACATCTTGAAAGTTTTGCTAAGCTGGGAGCTTATTTTGTAGCCATCTGGCGAATGCTATGGATTCGCCAATGGTTGGGTGATAATTAATCTAAGGCTACGCTGAGCAGGTTGCCTTTTAAAGGTTCGCTCTTGTTTGGCCATGGTCTGGATGACCTTATAGCCAGTGTTCAGGACCACAAGCCTAAAGTGTGCCCTGGCTCTAAGCCTCATCCAGCCAGGGTACGGGACATCCAAATTTTCATCCCTACCGGTGCACTTCACAGTTCGCCGGGCCCCCAGCGACGGGACAGCATTAAGGAGCTCCCTCCAGACCTCAATTTGGAGGTGCGGCGCACCAACAGTCTTCCAACTCCTGTCCTTCTGCTCCTTCCAAGAGAAAGTTATGATGCCAGGTCTCTGACTGTTCCCCCTCCCCCCCCCCCCGAATCGGTGGACAGCGTTCGGCCATCCTGCCGGAATGGCAAATGATAACTTCGGACCAGTGGGTCCTAGAGATGCTTAGGGAGGGCCTTCAACTGCAGTTTTTCATTACTCCGCTGGACTTCTTCCTGTCTTCTCCTGTGAGAAACCCGGACAGAGCCAGCAAGGTGCGAGCAACAGTGTGCAGGTTGCTGGATCTGGCAGCCATAGAGCCCGTTCCAAGTGGATACTTGGGCTCCAGGAGATACTCGATATACTTCGTCGTACTAAAGAAAGACTCTTAAAGATTGCAGGCTTATTCTGGACCTGAAAGCAGTGAACGCCTTCCTGTGGGTTTCGCTTTTCCGAATGGAAACGGTGCATTCCGTTGTGGCAGTGGTGGCACCAGGGGATTTTTTGGACCAAAGGAGGTTTCTGAGATTTTACATTCTAGGTAGGCACTTCCAATTTGCAGCGTAGCCCTTGGAGCTGGTGTTGGCACCCAGATCCTTCACCAAAGTCATGGTGGTGGTAGGTGTCCATCTGCACTCCTTGGGGGTGCTAGTTCATCCGTACCTAGACAATTGTTGATCAGAGCTCCCTCGCTGGAGGAATGCCGAAAGGCGGTTCTCCAGGTGGTGCAATTACTGGGACGTCTTGGCTGGGTGATCAGTCTCAAGAAGAGTCATCTTGAGTCGATGCAGACTTGGAATACCTGGGAGTATGGTTCTACATGGGCAGGAACTGGGTGTTCCTGCCGGAAGCCAGGAAGCTCAAGCTTCAGAGTGCCATCTGGGACATGTTAGACATTTCAGCTCCGATGGCCTGGCAGTATCTGCAGGTCTTGGGTTTCATGGTGGTGACCATAGATGTGATTCCATGGGCACAAGCTCACCTCCGCCCTCTCCAATTGTCCTTTCTGACTTGGCGGAATCCTCAACGGGAAGCACTGGAAGTGAAGTTGCCTTGATTAGGGGCGGCGCACAGCGGAATGCTGTGATGGATGCAGGCCACCTTCTAAGAGTTTTGGACTGGGTGACCCTGACAACAGACACGAGTCTCTCTGGTTGGGGAGCAGTTTGCGGGACTGGGCCAGTGGACTGCGCTAGAAAGCATGTGGTCAATCAATTGATTGGATCTGCGCACAATCCGTCTGGCGCTGCTGAGATTTCAAGGGTGTCACCACCGAAAAGCTGTCCGTGTGTTCTCAGACAATGCGATGGCTGTTGCCTATGTCAACTGTCAGGGAGACACAAGGAGTCCCCTGCTGAGCCTGGAAGCTCGGATGCTCTTTGCCTGGGTGGAGAAACACTTAATGGCCTTGTCCATGGCTCATGTGGCTGGAGTGGACAACGTGAAAGCAGACTTCCTAAGTCGTCAGATTCTGGACCTGGGAGAATGGTCCCTGTTCAGGTCAGCGTTCAAAGCCATAGTTCACTGGTGGGGTTGTCCCACCTTCGATCTGATGGCATCTTCGAAAAACTGAAAGACGGACAGATTCTTCAGCTGCCGAAGGGAGGTCGGCAGCGAAGGGCTCGAAGGTTTGGATAGGTTCCTAGAGGATAAAGGAATTGAAGGGTACAGATAAGAGTAGCGGTAGGTTATAGGGATAGTCTGGGACCATTGCTCAGGCAATGGGCCTGATGGGCCGCCGCGGGAGCAGACCGCTGGGCGAGATGGACCTCTGGTCTGCCTCAGCGGAGGCAACTTCTTATGTTCTTATGTTCTTATGCTCTAGTTCAACAGTGGCCTGAAGGGGAACTTCTGTATGTCTTTCTCCCGTGGCCTATGATAGGGCGTGTTCTGTGTCGGGTGGCATCTCACGCAGGTCCGATAAACCTAGTGGCCCCAGACTGGCCCAGACAACCTTGTTACTCAGACCTGATTTGGTTGAGCTCAGAGAGGGGTCAGCGTCTTCCTTGCCATTGGAGATTGCTCATGCAGGGCCTGATAGCCCGTCAAGATCCGAACTGCTTTGGTCTTACTGCCTGGCGTTAGAACTCTCGGCCTTGAGGACTAGGGGCTACTCTTCTGCAGTCATCACCATGCTTCTTCAAAGCAAGAGGAAGTAGACAGTGTCGGTCTACGCGAAAGTCTGGAGCTGCTTTCAGGCTTGGTGTGCCGGGGTTCAAGTGGACCCTTTGACCCCGTCAGTGGCACATGTTCTGGACTTCCTGCAGGCTGGTATCAGGAAGGGTCTGGTGGTTTCTTCTCTACGTGTCCAGATTGCGGGACTGTTGTGATTGGGTCCCTTTTCTCTCGGGTTCTCTGGCATCTCACCCAGACATAAGTTTCTTACGAGGGCGGGGAGGTTCTGGCCTCCCTTGAGACTGCCTTGTCCTATGTGTCATCTGATCTAGTTCTCCACTTGCTGGCTCGTCCGCCCTATGAACCCCTGGATGGGATTTCTCTGAAAGATCTTACCATCAAGACCGTTTTCCTTGTAGCGGTCACTTCTGCATGGAGAGTATCGGAGCTTCAGGCTCTATCATGCAGAGATCCTTTTCTCCGCATCACAGAGTCTGTGGTAATTTTGAGAACAGAGCCTTTTTTTCTTCTGAAAGTAGTTTCCGCATTCCACATCAACCAGGATGTTCGGCTACCCGCTTTTGTTCAGTTGGGTTCTAAGTCTAAGGACTGTGTTTTGTGGTCTTTGGATGTGCGGCGTCTCCTTTTGAGATACCTGGAGACCACGAATGACTTTTGTCTTTCGGACCATCTGTTTGTTTTGGTGGGCCCTGCGCGTTGGGGTCAGCTTGCTTCCAAGGCTACCATCTCTCGATGGATCTGTGTTGCCATGTGTTTATGTTGTTTATGTGTCAGCGGGGAAGAAGCCTCCCTCTTGGGATGAAGGCTCATGCTTCAACAGGAATGACTTCCTCGTGGGTTGAATTCTGTGTGGTCTCACCTAATGAGATTTGTAGGTTGGCCACTTGGGCCTCTTTACATACCTTTACCAAGTTATACTGTCTTGATGTGGCGGCCAAGCAAGATGCCGATTTTGGGTCTTCAGTCCTGGCAGTGAGATATGTTGGGACTGCTCTAATATGTCCCAAGGGTGAAGCTTCCAGAGGTTATTGTCCAAGAAAGAAAGATTAGGTTACTCACCTTTGTTAATCTTTTTTCTTATAAATAACCTCTAGAAGTTTCACACCCGCTCATCTATTCTGCCCGATTCGCAGGTCGCCTGCCAGTAACTGGTAAGCTGGATTTTTGTCTTTGACCAGCCTCACTAAGAATCTCATGAGTGTTCTTTTATTCACGGTTAAGGGGTAAGGAGAACCATTACCCAGTTTTGCAGTTTATGCATGTTCAAATTTCTTGTTAAGCTAAATTTGGTCTTTTTGGACATTTGTTGATTATGTGTTCGGTTATCGTGAGCAGAATTGACTTGTCATGGGAAGTCCCCGCACCCCCAACCCCACCCTCTCTTTTCTTGTGTTTCTTGTTTCTCATAGATCTTCCTGGCTTTGCTACCTACTGAGCTAGGAGGGGAGTGTCCTAAGTGGTGACCTAGGAGAGGGGGATGGTTTTATTTGTAAGTTCTGCAGCCAAGGCTGGAATAGATGCAAGACTCGAGGGTGAAACTTCCAGAAGCTATTTACAAGAAAAAAGATTAATAGAGGTGAGTAACCTAATCTTTCTTTCGGGTTCCTCTTTCTCATATGCATCACTTTGCACTTGCTCACATTAACCGTCGTCTGCCATTTTGACATCAGGTCCTCTTGGAATTTTTCACAATCCTCTTGCAATTTAACAACTTTGAACAACTTTTTGTCACCATTAAATGTAATTATCTCACTAGTTATTCCCATCTGATAAATATATTAAAAACCAGCAGTCCCAGCACAGACTCCCTTCTCCATTGAGAATATTGACCATTTAAACCTACTCTTTTAAAACCTAAGAGGAAATGTTTTTTTCACTCAGAGAATAGTTAAGCTCTGGAACCCATTAATGGTCAGAGGTTGTGTAAGAATGGATAGCATAGCTGGTTTGAAGAAAGTTTTGGATAATTTCCTGGAGGAAAAGTCCATAGCCTGTTATTGAGAAAGACATGGGGGAAGCCACTGCTTGCCTTGGATCGGTAGCATGGAATATTGCTACTCCTTGGGTTTTGGCCAGGTACTAGGGACCTGGATTGGCCACCGTGAGAACGGGCTACTGGGCTTGATGACCACTGGTCTGATGCAGTAAGGCTATTCTTATGTTCTCTTTGTTTTCTGAAGAAGAGAGCCCTTGTTCTGTGTCAGCAGCTTTGGAAAGATTTGAATTGTGTTGGGATCCTGTACATTGAATTATAGGAGACGAAGAAACCATAGCTGACGCAGCCACTCAGGCGCTATGAGAATCAAGGTTGCCTCATTGCTCCCTACTAGTCAAGATAAGTGTGGATTCATTTGTTTAGGGACTTTCCATAAGAATGGGAAATTCTTCTATGCTGACCACGCAAACTGAAGGGATTCTTGTATCCTAACATAGAATCTGTTGCCCTTACATTTTACCTGAAAGCATCTCCCAAGTAATTGTGATTTCCAAAAAAGAGTTCTCCAATCTAGAATGTCTTACAGGCTCAAAATGAGGAGGTTTGCTATCTGGTAATTGGAGGGACCTAGGTCAGTGGTTCCCAAACCAGTCTTGGGCTCTTCAGCTTGTCAGGTTTTCAGGATATCTCACTTATTGTTTTACCACTTGTGTTGTTTTGTTTTATCATTCAAATTTCATTTAAATTTCCCCAGAATTCTATTGCTTCAACAGTTCTCCCTCTGCATCTATTCTTATCTCCCCTCTTTTTAGCCTTTCAAATTCCTTTAGATCATTGTAATCTTATTAGTATGTTTATTTTCTTATTTTTCTCCTCTATCTCTATTTTCTTTCTTTATTACTCTTCTAATTGTCATTTTTCCTGGTACTTTAGTTAGATTGTGAGCCTTCGGGACAGTAAGGGAATTTCTAAGTACCTATCTTACTTATAATTTTAATGCACCAATATATTCATTGAACCCGTTCTGGGCTCTTTTGGGAGGATGGGCTAAAAAATCAAATAAATAAATAAATAACAATGAATATTCATGAGGGAGATTGCATGCACTGCATGCAGATCTCTCCCATGAATATTCTTTGTGGCTATCACGGAAATCTGACTAGCTGTGAAACTACAGTCCTAGATCTACCCCCCCCCCCCTTTCTGTCCCACACAGAAACTGCTTAAATATCTTCTACATTTCTCTGAGTCAATTTGAAAACCAACTCCATTAGGATATACACACTTCAGTTCAACTGATGCTTATCCATCTCTGTACAGCTTTTAGCCTTTAGTTTTACTCGTGGAGTTTGCTTCTACAAATCCATCCATCAGACTTCCCAGGCCTGGCCCTCAACGTGCTATTAATTCCCTTGATGAAATCTTTTGAGCCATTAAACATATGTAAAGTGTGGTACTTGATCTTGTTTTTGTAGTCAGGAACTTAAGTGTGCAGAGTGAATGAGCTCTGGGCATCGGTAATCAATTAAACTTGTAAAGTTTAATATAAGAGGGTGGTTCTGTGCACTCTTCCTTCCAAAGGTAGTGTCAGAACGTTATCTTAATTAGTCAATCATCCTACCAATATATTTTCTCTGGTCTTATGCCCACATTGGATTGCAAAATAATAATAATAATAACAGCTTATATACCGCAATACCGTGAAGTTCTATGCGGTTTACAGAAGATTAAGCAAAGGTAACAAATTGAATTCACTTTAAAAGGGGAGGAAGAAAGAGAATTAATAGGACAGGAAATTCATTGTTGAGGAGAGAGTGATCAAAAGGACAAGTTAATCGCTACAGAGGGGAGAGAGAAGAGAGGATCAGTTGTCTAGATGCTTTAGGAACAAGTGTGTTTTTAGACGTTTCCTAAATTCCCCATAAGTAGTGGGCGAAAGCAATTGTTCTAGGTCTTTACCCCATGATGCTGCTTGGTGTGAGAGAAGGTGTTCATGGTGTTTTTTCAGTTTACAACCTCGAACTGGGGGGGAAACGAAATTGGAATGTGAGCTTCTCTTGTGTCTGTTGGCTGAGAAGAAGAAAAGGTCAGTTATGTATTTAGGGGCAAGTCCATGTAGTGCTTTAAAGCAGAAGCAGGCAAATTTAAACTTTACGCGCGCCGCCATTGGCAGCCAATGTAGCTGCCGGTAGTAGGGTGTCACATGGTCAAACTTCAAACTTCCTCAGCCCAAAGATCAGTCTGACTGCTGCATTTTGCATCAATTGTAAACGTTGCATATTCTTTTGGGAAATTGCTAAATAAGCGATGTTACAGTAGTCAAGTAGACTTAGTACGAGGGATTAGACTAGGGTTCTGAATGCCAATGTATCGAAGTAAGCTTTAATGGATCTGAGTTTCCAGAGAGTAAAGAATCCCTTTCTGATTAAGGAGTCTACCTGGTCTTTCATGGTTAGGCATTGATCCAAAGTTACACCTAGTATCTTAATGGTGGGCTGGATAGGGTAACTAAGTTTATTGATACATAGTGGTGATTTGGTGTCAAAAGAGCTTTGGCGGTCTACTTGGAGCACATTAAAGCCAAAAATTATGTTTATTTTTAATCAAATACTAGAGGAGCTGCTGTCAAACACACTCACTAGTTGGCTAGACTTCATTTATACCTAAGCAGGCTTAAATCTAGATAGTCATGTAACAGCTTATAATATCAAATCTATTGATGGTCAGTAGCCCACTTGTAGTCAGCATCTATGGAGAAAATTTGCAGGGCTGCAGCATGTGAATCTGTCCATACATTCCTAACTCACTATTTTTTAGAGCAGGATGCCTTAAGGGACAGTAAATTTGGCCAGTGGGTGTGTAATCCACTCCATCACCCCTAAGCCAAATTGTTTTCTGTTAGCTACCTTCTAAAAAGAAAAAAAATTTGGAAAAAGCTGCTTGCCATCAAAAATGTCTGCTTGTTGCAGCACCTTGTTAATGTATTCCTCCTATTTTAGTGCTGGAGGCTTCCCCCATGTCATGTGATTTAATCAAATTAGGATTAAACTTGAAACTTAAATTAGAATAAAACTGTGCTATCAGGATATGCTAGTCTGCTTGTCTTCAGAAAAAAAAATACTTGTAGCATGTATTCTTCATGTGTATCTAGATACAAGTCCTCACATACATGCCCATCTCTGATGAAATATAGAAACATGATGGCAGATAAAGATTAAATGGCCCATCTAGTCTGCCCATCCACATTAATCATTATCTCTTTCTCTCTCCAAGAGATCCCAAGTGCCTATCCCAGGCCCTCTTGAATTAAGACACAATCTCTGTCTCCACTACCTCTTCTGGGAGACTGTTCCACACGTCTACCACCCTTTTTGTAAATAAGTATTTCCTTAGATTACTCTTGAGCCTATCACCTCTTAACTTCATTACCCTCTCATTCCAGAGCTTCCTTTCAAATGAAAGAGACTTGACTCATGCGCATATACATTACCTAGGTATTTAAATGTCTCTACTCTATCATATCTCCCTTCTTCTGCCTTTCCTCCAAAGTATACAGATTGAGCTTTAAGTCTGTCCCAATAGGCCTTATGATGAAGACCACACACCATTTTAGTAGCCTTCCTCTGGACCAACTCCATCCTTTTTATATCTATTTGAAGGTGCGGCCTCCAGAATTGTACACAATATTCTAAATGAGATCTCACCAAAGTCTTATACAGAGGCATCAATACCTCCTTTTTCCTACTGGCCATACCTCTCCCTATGCATCCTTGCTTTTGCCGTCACCTTTTCAACCTGTTTAGCCACCTTAAGATCATCACATACAATCACACCCAAGTCCCGCTCTTCTGTCGTGCACACAAATTCTTCACTCCCTAAATAGTACCATTCCCTCGGGTTTTTTGCAGCCCAAATGCATGACCTTGAATTTCTTAGCATTAAATGTTAGCTGCCAAATTTCAGACCATTCTTCAAGTTTCGCCAGGTCTTTCTTCATGTTGTTTGTTCACACCATCCGGCATGTCTATTCTATTGAAGATTTTGGTATCATTCGCAACAAGGCAAATCTTACCATACAACATCGTTTATAAAAATGTTAAAAAGAACAGGTCCAAGAATAGAACCTTGAGGCACACCACTGGGTAACGTCCCTTTCCTCAGAGCGATCTCCATTGATCACTACCCTGTCACCTTCCACTCAACCAGTTCTTGACCTAGCCTGTCACTTTGGAACCCATCCTAAGGGCTCTCAGTTTATTTATTAGACGTCTGTGTGGAACACTGCTAAAATCTAAATACACCACATCTAGTGCACATCCTCTATCCAATTCTCTGGTCACCCAGTCAAAGAAATTGATCAGATTTGTCTGACAAGACCTACCTCTAGTGAAACCATGTAGCCTCCGGTGCTGTAATGCATAGGAATCCAGAAACTTGACCATTCTCTGTTTTAAAAGTGTTTCCATTAATTTGCTTATCACGGAAGGCAGACTTAACGGGCTGTAATTCCCTACTTCTTCCTTCCACTTTTGTGGAGAGGGACCACATCCGCCCTTCTCCAGTATCACTCCTGACTCTAGACTCATTGAAAAGGTCAGACAACGGAGCTACCAGAACTTCCCTAAATTCCTTTAGCACTCTCGGATGTACGCCATCCAGCCCCATCACTTTGTCTACCTTTATTTTAGCTAGCGCTTCACGAACACAGCCCTCTGAAAATCAGTCAGGGTCTATTATTTCTCCATCCCTATTCACATTTGTCTTCTGCGGTCCCGCTCCCGGCGCTTCAGGCGTGAACACACAACAGAAAAATTTGGTAAGCAATTCGGCCTTTTCTTTATCAGCTTCTACATATTCCTCCCCTTCACCTTTGAGTCTCACAGTGCCACTTTTGCACTTCTTCCTATCACTAATATATCTTTAAAAAAGTCTTATCTCCCCGTTTTACTGTGTCAGCTATTTTTTCTTTTATTTGCATCTTTGTTTTCCTGACTACATGACTAGCCTCTCTTAACTTTTCCAGATATTTTTGCCTATCTTCCTTTTTCTGCGATCTTTTGTAGTTTATGAAAGCTAACCTTTTATTCCTTACCTTCTCAGCTACTACTTTTGAGAACCAAAGCGGATAGTAGTCATTAGGCTTGGTGAGTCTTGGTAAGCTCTCCATAACATCTTGAATTTTGGCACCAGGCAGACAGCATACCTCTCGTGACATCGTGTCTGGTCTGCAGATGGATGCTTCTTTACCCCTCAGAAGGGAATCACCAACTAATCACTACCTTACGCCTCCTAGTGGTCACGGATCCAGTAATTTATCTTGCAGTGTTCCGTAATCTGAGTCCAGCTGCCTTCCCTCAGCACAGCCTCTTCCCCAAAGCTGGAAATCCTTGATGCCTCATGAACTATTTCATCGATGTACCTCTCATTTTCATGGATGCTTCTCAGTCTTGCCACCTCCTCTCTGTTCTTTTACTTCCTTCATGAAGGATTCAAGCTGAAGATAGCTTGTACATAGTGCACAGAGACAGAAGTTGTAACCTGAGCATCAGCTTTGGTGATTTGATGTTTCCCAACCATACTGGGGTGCAGAAGGGTGGGCAGAGGCAGACAGTAGTTCACAGGCTGCTGTGAAAACTATCTTTAATGCTGATCCTCTACAACCTCTCTATTAGAACTGAGGATTAGACACTAGGCCAGCATTTCTCCCCTCATGGTGTCTCATCTCTTAAGAAAGTTCTCAGAGTTCAGTCTCATCTCTTGAGAAAGTCCTGAGAGCTGTGATTGTACTCTATGGTCCTGCCTGACATTGGCAGGTGAGAAATGATGCACATGAGTAGTGAGGTAGCTCAATAGCTTTTAGTTTCACTAAGCTGGAGTAGCTTCCTGTGTGCAGGTTCCATCTATATTGGTTTGAGACTTAAAGGCAGCTAAATGGAGGTCAGCTTCAGAGTGCCACGCTCCTCAAAACAGCTACTTGTCCAGCCTCTGCAGCTCAACAAAACCTGTCAGGGAACTGAGATATTTTAGATTAATACAACTCCCAGTACTAAGTTCATGTGCAAAGTTTGGAACCTAACGTGTGCTTGCCTCCCTTTTTGTGGCCAGCATAGTGTGTGAAAAATGTTATAATAAGAAATTTAAGACATAAGAATGGGTCCATCAAGCCGAGTAGCCCGTTCTCACGGTGGCCAATCCAGGTCACTAGTACTTAGCCAAAACCCAAGGAGTAGCAATATTATCCCAGGACAAGCAGGCAGGTATTCTCACTAATGGGTGACGTGATCCAATGGAGCCCCGATGCGGACGCTTCTTTGAAGAAAACTCTTAAGTTTTGAGTCACCCACACCGCGCATGGGCGAGTGCCTTCCCGCCCGATGCACCGGGCGTGTCTCCTCAGTTCTTACTTTTCCGCGGAGCCGAGAAGTCCGTCTTCGACTCTCTGCGCAAAGTTCCTTCGCTTGTGCCTTCTAAGTCCGCGGTTTTGATTTTAATTGATAGTAATCGCTGATTTTCATTGTGTTTTATTGTTTAAAAAAAACAAACACATTTCTTCGTACCGTTCGACCGGGCAGGCCACGTGGCCACAGCCCCACGGCTTCGATCTTGCAGCGGAGCTTTTTCGGCCTATGTCCCGGCCTATCACCGGTTTTAAAAAGTGTGACAAGTTCCAGTGCGTGATTTTGCTAACGGACCCTCATCGACACTGTGTTCGGTGTCTCTGGCCTGAACACATCCCGAAATCGTGCCGGCCTTGCTTCCCACTCGCCGCACGTGCTTTCAAGCGCCGTTGCGTCCTGTGGGAATCGCTCTTCATGGAGTCCTCGACGGAGCTGTCGACCTCAAAGGGACCTGCACCTTCGACATCATCCGCAACCCCACAGTCTTCCACCTCTGCGGCGCTGAGTCTTATCAAGCCTGCCTCGTTTGTCCCGGCTCAGACTCCAGCGCCTGCTGCGATGCCTTCCTCAACCTCCTCAGGTCAGGTAGCCCAGCAGCCCATTCCCCCAGTCGTGTTGAAAGTGCCCAAGGCCTCGAAGTCCAAGCACTCACACGCTGCTCCGAGGGAACGCGAGGCCCGCACAGGTGGTCCCATTTCAGATGCGGATCCATCCTTGCCGGCCTCGTTCCAGACCATGCTACAGAAGCATTTCATCGAGCTCTTTACCACGATGGGGCCTCAGCTTCTCTCCCAAATCCAGCCTGGGCATGCGGAGGCCTCCCGCGAGGTCGAGCCGCCTTTAGTACCTCAGCGGGGAACCCACTCTCAACAGGGAGCAGAGTCTCTGCGAGTGTCTGGTCTGGCAACAATGCATGCATCGCAAGGAGCAGAGTCTTTGCCCATGCCACCTTTGGAACTGATACACTCGATGCAAGGAGCAGAGTCTTTGCGAGTGCCTCCGTTAGAGCCGATTCACTCGATGCAAGGAGCAGAGTCTTTGCGAGTGCCTCCGTTGGAGCCGATTCATTCAATGCAAGGAGCAGAGTCTTTGCGAATGCCTCCATTGGAACCGAGCCTCTATGGCAGCAACCCCTGCTTCGATCGACAGCTTCCAGCCCCATCCACTACCTGGGGGCCTCAACGAAGCCTGCCTCGCCCCATCCATCGAGGCCAACCTCTCGACACTGATCGAGGCATTCCTCGAGACATTCATCTAGGCACGCCTCGCCTCGGCGGAAACAGGCATACCTGGACTATTCACCTCCACCGATGCCAGAACTCGAGGATACAATGGGATCTTTCTCACCATCTCGATCCCTGTCCCCAGCGGACCCGGAAGCCTCGACCTCATCGAGCCCATCACGGAGCCAGGCAACGGCAGACCAACTGTCCTTCTCCTCGTTCCTCCGACGGATGGCTGAGGACATGGACATACCATTGGACACGGGTTCCAAATTCTCAAAGGAATACCTGGAGACTATGCGTCTCCCTCAACCACCCGCTGAGTCCCTTAAGCTTCCATTACACAAGCTTCTGGACCATACCTTCGCTTGATGCCTCGAGACACCTTACTCCATCCCTGCTGTCCCGAGTAAACTGGACACCAGGTACCGCACGGTCCATCACAAAGGGTTCGACAACTCTCAACTCTCTCACCAGTCCTTGTTGGTGGAGTCACCATTGAAGCGATCCCATCCCTCCCAGGTCTACGCCGCCGTCCCGCCTGGCAGGGAAGGAAAAACCATGGACCAATTCGGCAGGAGAGTGTACCAGAACTCCATGATGGCCTCGAGAGTTCTGAACTACAACTTCCACTTCACAACATACTTGGAGTTCCTCCTATCGGTATTCCAGAAGTTTATGCCCTACGAGGGCACACTTCGAGTACCAAGAAGCGCTGGCCTCGTTATCCCAGCTCTGGGTACAATTGATGCAGTCCTTGTACGATGCCTTTGAGCTCGCGGCTCGGGCAACAGCGTACTCAGTGGCCATGCGCCGGCTGGCATGGCTGAGGACCATCGACATGGATCCCAACCTCCAGGACAGGCTCGCAAACGTTCCCTGCGTTGGCACCAACCTCTTCGACAAATCCATCGAGGCGGTGACCAAGAAACTATCGGACCATGAACAATCCTTCCAGTCCATCCTACGTCCGAAGTCCAGGCCTGCTCCTCCTCGCCAGCCTCGCCCGCCGTTGGTATACCAGCGGCGCTACCCTCCAAAACAGGCTCCCCCAGCAGACAGCCTGTGAAGAGACAGCACCCGCAGAAACAACAGCATAAGCCTCAGCCACCGGCTGCACCTAAGGCCCCCAGCCCTTTTGACTGTCTCAAAGAGGACATTTCCTCCATCGTCCTCCCTTTCTCAGTAAATCCACCCATCAAAGGCCGCCTCATTCATTTCTACCACCGATGGACGATTATCATCATAGACCTCTGGGTTCTCTCCATCATAAAAGAAGGATACTCTCTTCAGTTCCACCAAGCTCCCCCGGAACACCCTCCAAGAGAGTATCCTTCCAACTTGACCCAGCCCTTCTTCTTCAGGAAGTTCAGGCTTTGTTACAGTTGGGGGCTGTCGAACCGGTCCCCCAGGACCAACAGAACAAGAGGTTTTATTCTCGAAACTTCCTCGTTCCAAAGAAGATGGGCGACCTGCGACCCATCTTGGACCTCAGGGTACTCAACAAATATCTGGTCAAAGAAAAGTTCCGCATGCTGACCCTGGCATCACTGTACCCCCTCCTCGAGCAGAACGACTGGTTATGCTCTCTGGATCTCAAGGAAGCCTATACTCACATTCCAATTCATCCAGGCTCCCATCAATATCTCAGATTCAGGGTGGGACACCTTCACCTCCAATACCGAGTGCTACCCTTCGGCCTGTCCTCGTCACCCAGAGTCTTCACCAAATGCCTGGTCGTGGTGGCCGCAGCACTCAGGAGCCATGGCCTCCAGGTGTTTCCTTACCTGGACGATTGGCTCATTAAGGATTCCACGTCTCAGGGAGCCTCTCTCGCGATCCAGAAGACAGTTTGGTTACTGCAACATCTGGGATTCGAGATCAACTTCCCCAAATTCCACCTGCAACCGTCCCAGACACTTCCCTTCATTGGAGCGATTCTGGATACTACCCAACTCAGAGCGTTCCTCCCGCCCCCACACAGAGACGCTCTCCTTCATCTCTGCCACTCAATGTCCTCTCGCACGTCCATCTCAGCGAGACAAATGATGGTCCTTCTAGGCCACATGGCCTCTACAGTTCACGTGATTCCGCTTGCCAGACTTCACCTCAGGATTCCCCAGTGGACCCTGGCGTCCCAGTGGTCCCAGACGTCCGACCCTCTGACTCACTTCATCCGGGTCACTCCTGCTCTACAACAGTCTCTTCGCTGGTGGATGCTCTCCTCCAATATATCCAGAGGCTTGTTATTCCGCACCCCCCACCACCAGAAAGTCCTCACGACCAACTCATTGACTTATGCCTGGGGGGCCCATCTGGACAGCCTCCGCACCCAGGGTTACTGGACCAGCACGGACCGCCAGTGCCACATCAATCTCCTGGAACTCAGGGCGATCTTCAACGCTCTCCAGATCTTTCAACATCTCCTTCGCGACCAGGTTGTCCTCATTCGCACAGACAATCAGGTCACCATGTACTACGTGAACAAGCAGGGAAGCACGGGATCGGCCTCCCTCTGCCAGGAAGCTCTGAAGGTGTGGGATTGGGCGACTCGCAACAACACCTTCCTCAGAGCGGTCTACATTCAGGGAGCGGACAATGCCTTAGCAGCCAGCCTGAGCCGTCTTCTGCAACCTCGCGAGTGGACCCTCAATTCCACGCCCCTGTATCATATCTTCTCCCTGTGGGGAACGCCTCAGATAGACCTCTTTGCAGCCCCCCACAACTTCACTTCTGCTCCAGGATCTACACCCATCAGCGCCTCGAGGCAGATGCATTTCTCCTGGACTGGACAAATCGCTTTCTATATGCATTTCCTCTCATCCAAAAGACTCTAGTCAAGCTGAAGTCAAACCATGCCACCATGATCCTGATTGCTCCACGGTGGCCCAGACAACCCTGGTACTCCCTTCTGCTTCAACTCAGCAGCAGGGAGCCATACCTTCTACCAGTCTTTCCATCTCTGCTTACACAGCATCAAGGATCTCTGCTTCACCCCAACCTGCAGTCTCTACACCTGACAGCTTGGTTCCTCTCAATGTAACCCCCTTCCAGTTTTCTCAACCTGTGAGAGATGTCCTGGAAGCTTCAAGGAAGCCCGCTACTAGACAATGCTACCACCAATAGTGGACTAGATTTTCTGCTTGGTGTTTTTCTCATTATCATGAGCCACAACACTCCTCCTTGTCTTCAGTTTTGGATTATCCTTTGCATCTTTCTCATTCCGGCCTCAAGTCTACATCGATACAAGTCCATCTTAGTGCAATTGCTGCTTTCTATCAGCCTCTTCAAGGGAAACCTCTCTCTGCTTATCCGATGGTTTCCAGATTCATGAAAGGACTCTTCCATGTCAATCCTCCCCTCAAACCGCCTCCGGTGGTTTGGGACCTCAATGTGGTTCTTTCTCAGCTTATGAAACCTCCATTTGAACCTCTTCACAAGGCTCACCTGAAGTATCTCACTTGGAAAGTGGTGTTTCTCATTGGCCTCACTTCTGCCCGAAGAGTCAGAGAGCTACAAGCCTTGGTTGCGGACCCGCCTTTTACAGTATTCCATCATGACAAGGTGGTTCTCCGCACACACCCAAAATTCCTTGCTAATGTTGTTTCAGAATTTCATCTCAAACAATCCATCATCCTTCCAGTGTTCTTTCCGAAGTCACACTCTCACTCTGGAGAATCTGCCCTTCATACTCTGGACTGTAAGCGTGCTTTAGCTTTCTACCTAGCACACACCAAACCTCACAGATCTGCTCCCCAACTTTTCATCTCCTTCGATCCGAACAAGTTGGGACGCCCCGTTTCCAAGCGCACCATCTCCAACTGGATGGCGGCTTGCATCTCATTCTGCTGTGCCCAGGCTGGATTGCCCCTTGACAGAAAAATCACAGCCCACAAGGTCAGAGTGATGGCAGCTTCTGTAGCCTTCCTCAGATCAACACCGATTGAGGAGATTTGTAAAGCTGCCACTTGGTCCTTGGTTCATACCTTCACCTCATACTATTGTCTGGATACATTCTCCAGACGGGATGGACAGTTTGGCCAAACAGTACTACAAAATTTATTCTCCTAAGTTGCCAACTCTCCCACCATCCCATTTTGGTTAGCTTGGAGGTCACCCATTAGTGAGAATACCTGCCTGCTTGTCCTGGGATAAAGCAATGTTACTTACCGTAACAGTTGTTATCCAGGGACAGCAGGCAGCTATTCTCATGTCCCACCCACCTCCCCTGGGTTGGCTTCTCTGCTAGCTAGCTGAACTGAGGAGACACGCCCGGTGCATCGGGCGGGAAGGCACTCGCGCATGCGCGGTGCGGGCGACTCGAAACTTCGAGTTTTCTTCAAAGAAGCATCCGCATCGGGGCTCAGTTGGATCACGTCACCCATTAGTGAGAATAGTTGCCTGCTGTCCCTGGATAACAACTGTTACAGTAAGTAACATTGCTTTCTATGCTACCGATCCAGAGCAAGCAGTGGCTTCCCCCTATTTTGATTCCTCATTGCTCCTGACTTGATTTTGATTCAGGCCATAACTGGACCAGTGGTTATGGCCCATAATGTACATCTAGTATATGCACTAGAAGGTTTTGCAACCAACTGGAAGCAAAGATATAATGGCAGAAAGATGTGATGTCACTTATATGCAAATTTTCACTATTTTTTTGGTGCAAATATCTCTTGTGTAGTTTTAATTTTTTTGTCATTTGAAAGAGCATCTTTCTTGCTGCAAAAGCCACCCTGTTTCATCTTGGACTCGGCCTTGCTTTAGTCCCAAAGACATGCATTATTTGCATGCACGGATACACTGTGTTATACAGAGCCATCTTTGGCACCTTATTGTGTAACACACAAATGAGCTAGAGATGTGATATTTTAAAATGCAACTAAGCTTGTTGTGCTTACCATGCTTTAAATTTGACACATCTTTGCTCAGACGTATTTTTGTAAATTAGTCATCAAAGTTGTTGAAAAACTGTGGTATGTTAATTACCTTGCGTTGGTCACTGGTGGCTGAGCCACTTCCAATTCAGCAGAATTGGCAACCCTATCACCAAGGGGCCACTCTCAGTGGCCAGGCAAGGTACCAACCACAGCTTGTTAAGCTTTATTGAAGCACAAGTCAATAAAAGGCACAGCATGGCAGAATTGCTTAAATTGCAGATTTTACAGATTTAAGTAATGTTTTTTCCTGAGTTGCAGATGTTTTTGAACAGCTCATCAATGGCTGACAAAGTGGCTCGTGAATAAAAGTACTGCCTACCTGATTAAGTTATTGTGGGTGCATCAAGGTAGCAGTAATATACTCAACAGGTGTCTCTATTGGGTGGCCAATAAATGGCTAGATTCACTAGCCTGCCCGATCACGTGCAATTCGTGGCAGGCCGACCAATTCACTACAGGTCCATATTCAAATGGGGCGATCGGAGGAACGCCCCCCACCGATGACACGGATCGCTGGATACCGATCCTGACGCATGTGCAGACCATCTTGTTTGCCTGTCGATGGTCTGTGCATGCTCTCTCCACGCAAGGAAGACACTTATGAACTGGAGTAAACTGCAGCAGGGAATGTATTTGCAAGTGGCGAGGGGAATTTTTTTTAAAAAAGTGGATGACCAGTGACTGCTTTATAAGAAATCACTATGCACTTGGCTGCGTTTATTGCATCCCCTACCTCCTTGTCTGCAAAAAAAAATCCACGCCATAGTGGAGGCTCGCTTTAAGCCTGCCGGCTCGCACTGCAGGGAAGACGGCAGAGAACAAGACAGTCGGGGCGGGTTAAAAAGGCCTAGGATTTGCGTGTTCTGGTTTAGGCTTCTTTTCTGATTGCCCTCCCCTCCTTCCTGCAAAACACCACAATGATGAATGCAGAGGTTGAACCCCGTGAAAGTCCAAAGCGTCTACAGTCTGGCAGGAGAGTCCTTTACTCAAAGTACTTGCAGTTCCCAGATGGGCTCTCGCTTCATGCGTGTTGCTCAGAGTAATGTCTGGCTTTTTATATACTAATGGATTTTTTTTTTTTGCAGACAAGGGGGGGATGCAATGAACCTTGGGAGTTCAAAAAGTTGACACCAAGACATCGTGTTCCTCAATTGAGATCTTACATATATGTGACCAATCCACCAAGAATTATCATAGATGCAAGCTAAATATTGACCAGGTTTGAGGCTGTATACTTGAAGGGCAGGAAAATCTTCATGTTCCAGAATACTTGCAGTGAATTTAGGTGGTATCATTTGAAATTTTGATAGTGCATATTCCAGTGAAATAAGTGTATCATTCTAGATAAATGGGTTATCTCCCCATGGCCCCAAGCCATCTGCAGAAGGAATCCAATCTGGATTTTTTTTCTGTCCCTCCTACTTCACTGTGAGCTCTACTGCCACCTGCAGTTTTTCCCTTCTGCACATGAGCTGGAAGGAGTGTTTCTTTTCTGCTCTCTTTTTCTTATTTTAGTTGGTGTTTTCAAACTTTATTCTGTGTTTAATGTGCTCAGAGCTTTCACCTTGGTTGCCTAGGTGACCCAGCATACCTCCCGAGTGAACGCGGTGTGGTGCTCAAAGACATGCAGGATCGCCGAATGGATGATGTTCTCAAGAGACTTTTGAGGCAGTGACTTTGGGAGTCGGTGCTCCTCAGCAGCATCCGTTGTCAAGCGTGCTTGTCTTTCCAGACTGAGCACTTTGGAGAGTGAAGCTTTAAGCTGCCTCCTCAGCTTCTTTTATCTGGTGTGGACTATGTGGATGATGCCCTGTATGACATTTTTCATGTCTTGGGCAAAGCATCAGCTTATTGCATTTCTGCTTATAGAATGCTGTGGATCAGATAATAGATTTGTGATTCCATCTTTTAAGGGGCAGTTATTAGTGGCTAATGACCTGGATGATCTCATGAATTCTGTGGTGGACTGTAGCCCCAAGACCCTGCCTGATAGTAGACCCAGAATCTTTCAGAGGCTCAGGGCACTCTAATTTTTGTGGCTCTCTTAACAGTATTCCAGTTCCAAGTCACAGAGATTCCCCCAGAGATACAAGCAGGTTCTCGGAATCCAGACATAACCAGTTCCCTGCTTCCCGACCTCCCCTATCTAACGAGAAGTTGCCATTGTGCCAGGCTGGGAAGTCCCCCTTTACATATTATGGGCAGGCTTTCTGTTCCTGCAAGCCTGGGTTCAGATTTTGTCTGACAGATGGGTTGTGGACATTAGAGAATGACACGGTGACGGTTTACCCGCGGCCACCGCATTTAAGCCGCGGGTCACCGCCGAAAACGGGGAAGAAAACTAGCAGTCGCTGCGGTGACGGGGACAAGGCCATTCACCGACCGCGGAAACGGTGAACAGGTTTGTCCCCGCGGGCCAATGTACCCCCTTCTAGGAACCGCTATTTCACCGTGCTCCTCATTTGTCATTTCAACCCTTCCTGCCAATCGCAGCAGAAGGGTACCCAACCCCTCCTGCCGGTCCTCCCAATGGCCTCCCCTAAGATCGCCGGCAGGAGGGTACCCAACCCCTCCTGCTGGACCCCCCCCCCAACGAACCCTCCCACCCCGGAACCCCCTTAGTCTTACTTTTCAAGTTGGACCGGACAGCTCCTCGCTCGTCTGGCCAGCAGGCCTGCCTCCGTCCAAATGAGGCGGGCCCGCCCCTCCCCTCCCCTAAGATCGCCGGCAGGAGGGTACCCAACCCCTCCTGCTGGACCCCCCCCCCAACGAACCCTCCCACCCCGGAACCCCCTTAGTCTTACTTTTCAAGTTGGACCGGACAGCTCCTCGCTCGTCTGGCCAGCAGGCCTGCCTCCGTCCAAATGAGGCGGGCCCGCCCCTCCCCTCCCCTGCCTAACCCACAGGATCCTAGGGCCTGATTGGCCCAAGCACCTAAGGCCCCTCCTATAGCGGGAGTGGCTTTAGGTGCCTAGACCAATCAGGCCCTAGGATCCTGTGGGTTGGGCAGGGTAGGGGCGGGCCCGCCTCATTTGGACGGAGGCAGGCCTGCTGGCCAGACGAGCGAGGAGCTGTCCGGTCCAACTTGAAAAGTAAGACTAAGGGGGTTCCGGGGTGGGAGGGTTCGTTGGGGGGGGTCCAGCAGGAGGGGTTGGGTACCCTCCTGCCGGCGATCTTAGGGGAGGCCATTGGGAGGCAGGGGAGGGGAGGGGAGGGGAGGGGCGGGCCCGCCTCATTTGGACGGAGGCAGGCCTGCTGGCCAGACGAGCGAGGAGCTGTCCGGTCCAACTTGAAAAGTAAGACTAAGGGGGTTCCAGGGTGGGAGGGTTCGTTGGGGGGGGGTCCAGCAGGAGGGGTTGGGTACCCTCCTGCCGGCGATCTTAGGGGAGGCCATTGGGAGGACCGGCAGGAGGGGTTGGGTACCCTTCTGCTGCGATTGTCGGGAGGGCCGTTGGGGGGGTCTACAGGAGGGGTTGGGTGCCCTCCTGCCGTGATCGCTGGGGGGAGGGGAGACTTGCAGCCGTAGCCGCGGTCACTATGCTAATCACGGCAGCATTTAAAGTACATGTCGTGTTTGTTTTTGCATTGCTAGCCCCAGGGGTGGTGGAAGATTAGTGATTGAAAAACTGTATGAAAAATAACTATTTTAAATTTAGTGATCAAAATGTGTCAGTTTTGAGAATTTTTATTAATTAATTTTTTCTCTGCGTGTTTTGTTTTTGTATAGTTATTAACTAATATTTAACTAAGTTTTAAAGTTTTAAAGAATGTTTCCTTTATACGTAAATAAAGAAAAGTGAATGGGATTGCAGTGGCGGTGACGGGGCGGTGAATGGGGTGGCAGTGGCGGTGACGGGGCGGTGAAGAGGATGGTGAGACGGGGACGGGGCGGTGACGGGGATGGTGAGACGGGGACGGGGCGGTGACGGGGATGGTGAGACGGGGACGGGGCGGTGACGGGGACCAATTTTTTCACCGTGTCATTCTCTAGTGGACATCATTCAGTCCGGATACAAGCTGAAATTTGCCCAACCTGTGGCAGATTGGTTTATGGATTCTCCAGTTGGGCACCCGGAGAAGGCATAAGAACATAAGAATTGCCTCTGCTGGGTCAGACCAGTGGTCCATCATGCCCAGCAGTCCACTCACACGGCGACCCTCTGGTCAAAGACCAGCGCCCTACTGATTCTAGCCCTACCTGCGTGCGCTCTTGTTCACCAGGAATTTGTTGTTTTGAATGCCTGGAGGGTGTTTTCCCCTATAACAGACTCCGAAAGAGCGTTCCAGTTTTCCACCACTCTCTGGGTGAAGAAGAACTTCCTTACGTTCGTACGGAATCTATCCCCTTTCAACTTTAGAGAGTGCCCTTTCATTCTCCCTACCTTGGAGAGGGTGAACAACCTGTCCTTATCTGGCCACTGTGAGAAGGTTGCTCGATATTCAGGCCATAGTGCCGGTGCTGTCCAAACACTTGAGTTCAGGTAGATACTCCATATATTTTATCATTTCAAAGAAAGGCTCTGATGATTGGAAAACCTTCCGGGACCTTCCTCACGTGAATGCAATGCTCAGAGTTCGATCTGTCATAGTGGCAATAGCTTCGGGAGATTTCCAAGTCTCTCTAGATCTGACAGAGGCCTACTTGCATATTCCTATTTTCCCAGATTACAGGTTTCATGTTCTGGAAAATCGTTCTCTATTTTTAGTTCTGCCATTTGGCCTGGCGACAGCTCTTCACCTAAGTGAAGGTTGTGGTAGCTGCTCACTTGCTTATCTGCAAATGCATCCCTTTCTGGACTTCTGGCTGATCAGAGCCCCCTCGTTCTCTGAGGTGTGATACAGTGTATTAGGTGATCTGAATCCTGGAGAATCTGGGTTGGATTGTAAATTACTGAAAGAGCAATTTGATGCCAACTCCATCCCTGGAGTACCTGGGAGCTTTTTCCATATGGCTGCTGGCCAAGTCTATCCTTCAGAGGCACGCTGATGGATGGTGTGCTCTCAGGTTCCATGTGTCATGCACAAGACCACTCCATTGACATGGGACTATCTTCAAGTCCTGGGATTCATGGCTGCCATAATAGATGTGGTGCCTTGGCCGAGAGCCCATATACGTCCTCTTCAACATGTGTTGTTCTCATGCTGGTATCCACAGATGGATATGTTACAGACAGGTCTACCTTGGATGTTGGAGGTTCGAGTCAGTATGAAGTGGTGGCTTCTTCCTCAGTCTTTCTTCAGGAGCCTGTCTCCGTGGATGGCTTCCTGGGTGATTGTAATGACATATGCCAGTCTCCAGGCTGGGGAGCCCATTGCAACCGCCAACCAATTTGAGGGCTTTGACGCCCTCACAGAGGAACTGGTTGATCAACTGGCTAGAACTATGGGCCATTCATTTCGTTCTACTGCGATTGCAGAAGACTCCAGAGGGACAATGCCACAGCTGTGGCATATGGCATTCGCATGCACCAAGAGTGCATCTCTAGGTCTGGACACCTGCCAACTCTTCTACTGGGCGGAGCATTGTCTTCAGGCGCTTTCAGCAGCACATGTTCCGGGAGTTGACAATGTTCAAGCTGTCTTTCTCAACAGACAGACCTTGGATCTGTGCAAGTGGATGCTGTCTCTGACAGCGTGTCAGACCATATTCTCAAAAATGTAACTCTTCCTCCCTCTCTGATTATTCTAGTCCTCTAAATTTCCTCTTCATCCTTCCCTCCTCTGGAGTTCCTTTCTACCCTTTCTACCCTGTTAACCATGTCAAGCTTTACAAATGTAGAGATGATGCGGTATACAAACCTAAAGTTTAGTTTAGTTGTATATCTTTCCTCTTTGACCCATGATAGGCTGAGTCATTCAACAAATTGTAGCTCATCAAGGAAGAGTCATTCTGGTAGCTACAGATTGTCCTTGCAGGCAATGGCATGTAGATCTACTGTGTCTTCACACAGGCCATGGGCTTAGGTTGCATCTAGATATGCTTTCCCAAGGTCCGGTATTCATGGAAGATCGAAATTTCTTTGCTCTTATGGAATGGCTATTGAACACATAGTGTTACAGCGCAAAGAATATTCAGCCGTGGTCCTTGCTACCCGTCTCATATCTAATGAGGCAACTACAGTCTCTACCTACGCTAAGGCATGGAGAACTTTCCAGCATTGGGGCGCCCAAGAACATGTGGAACCATTCTGAGCTCTGGTTTTGGTAGTGTTGGCCTTTCTTCAATCAGCCTTGACAGTGGTGTCACCGTGGCTTTACTTCAAATCTAAGTTGTTGGGTTCTCTTGTTCTTGCCAGGTTTCTGAAGAGTGCTCTTCGAATTTGACTACCTATCACATCACCTTTCCCTTTGTGGGGCTCAATGTGGTACTCACGAGGCCTTGCCAAGGCTCAATTTGAGCCTTTGGAAAAAGCATCTCTCTTGGACTTAATGCTTAGGGCAGTTTTCTGGTAGCAATATCCTCAGTGCAGTGCATTTGGAACTCCAGGCTCTTTCTTGTCGAGAACCCTTCCTCAGAATTGCGGTGATTGAAGTCTCCCTGCGCACAGTTCTTCCTTTTCTGCCGAAGGTGATGTCAGCATTTCATGTGAATAAGGAGGTCCTTTTGCTTGCGTTACATCCTGCAAGTTCTAAAAAACAGGACCACATTTTGCTCAGGATGGATGTGAGATACGTGCTTCTTTGCTAGCTAGAGGTCACCAGCAAGTTTAGGTGCTCTGACCATCTGTGCTAACTCATTCGTTGAAGCATTGTGCACCCACTTCCAAGGCCACGATATCCAGATGGATCCATAAGGCCATTTCGTCAGCCTACACTGTCTGTGAGAAACTGTTCCCTGTTTCTGTTAAGGTGCATTCAACCAAAAGTGTAGCTTCGTTGTGGTAAATGTTAAGGCAGTCTCTCCAGAGGAGATTTGTAGAACAGCTACTTGTTTCATGCCACACTCTTGCAAAGTTTTGCAGGGTGGATGTGACGGCAAGAGAAGACTCTGCCTTTGGTTCCTCAGTATTACAGGCCGGCACAGTCAGCCTGCCCTAGATTTCTGGGATTTCTTTTGTATGTCCCGCTTGTCTAGATTAGAATTACACACCTATTGCACTAGAAAAAGAGATTATGTCCTTACCTTGATAATATCTTTTCTAGTAGATAGGTGTGTGTCATTCTAGACTCCACCCTGTCCTTCCTTCGCCTGCCTACTGTTTCATTCTATATATGCTTCTCCAGGTTGTTTCTTGAATGCCAGTCAGCCCTTTAGGTCCTGAAGAGCACTGTCTAATATGTTTTAGCATCTACAGGGGTACTTCTTGTTCTCCTTTGATTCTTCTGTTGGCTGTTGCTAGTTCATTACATGTAAGTTTGTATTGTTGGGGTGTACCCTCTTTGTCCTTACTTCACATAATCGGTTGGAGTTCTAACATGCTTGGTTATTAACTGCAGGTGGCAATAGAGCTCACAGTGATATAGCAGGAACACAGCAAAAATCCAGCATGGATTCCTTCAGCAGATGGTTCGTGGCCATTGGGAGATAACCCATTTGTCTGGAATGACACCTATCTACTGGAAAAGATATTATCAAGGTAAGGACATAATCTATTTTTTTAGTTGCATCAATGGGCTTGAATTAATTATTTTCCTTTGTCCCAGCAACTGTATGACCTCTATTAAACCTCTTATGCTGAACAGGTCTGATTGATTAATTATCCCAGGACAAGCAGGCAGCCTTTTCTCACATATGGGTGACGTCATCGACGGAGCCCGGATGCGCAAGCCTCGCAAGGAGACTTGCTTGTAGAAACTAAGAAGTTTTGAGTCAGCCGCACCGCGCATGCGCGAGTGCCTTCCCGCCCAGCGCAGGGTGAGTCTCCTCTGTTCTCAATTTTCCGCGGAGCTGAAAAGTCCATCTTTGACTCTGCAATTAACTTTGTTAATTTTTGCCTTCTCTCACTGCGGTTTGTGTTATTTTCTTCACGAATCGCTATTTTCTTTTATTTCTAGTTTAAAAAAAAATAAAATTTTCTTCCATTCGGCTGGAGGGGCAGGCCGCCCGGCCGCAGCCCAGGGGTTTCGACTTTGCGGCAGCTATTTTTCCTCCTATGTCCCAGCCAGCAACGGGCTTTAAGAAGTGTAGCCAGTGCCAGCGTGCGATTTCCCTCACGGACCCACACCATCGGTGCCTTAACTACCTTGGGCCGGGCCATCAACCGAAGTCATGCGAGCGCTGTGCTACTCTTCAACCTTGTGCCCGTAAACGTCGTCAAATTATAGTGGAGAAGCTTTTCGGGATGGACTCTTCAGTCACACCCTCGTCTTCGAAAGCTGCCTCGGTTCCACCTTCTACCGAGGGTCCTCCTGCCTCCATGACTCCCATCTCGAGCATCATCAAGCCTTCCTCGTTTGCAGCGGCTCTTGCTTCGAGTACACCTTCTGTATCTTCCCCTGGATCCTCAGGTCAGATAGCTCAGCAGAAAGTTCCAGCTGTGGTCCTCAAGCTTGCTAAGACTTCCAAGTCGAAGCACATTTCCACTGCTTCTTTGGAACCTCCAGCCATAGCAGGTGGTCTGGTATCAGACGCGGATCCATCCTTTCCGGCTTCCTTCCAGACCATGTTAGAGCAGCAATTTATACAGTTCCTAACCAAAATGGGACCGAAGCTAGCTACTCTAATCCAGCCTGGGCATTCTGCAGACTTCCGCGAGGTCGAGCCTCTTCCTATGCCTCGGGCTGAGACTTCACACACTATGCAGGGAGCAGAGTCTTTGCGAGTGTCTCATCTGGCATCTATGCATTCTAAGCAAGGAGTAGATTTTTTGCAAGTGCCTCAACAGGAATCCTCACACTCCATAAAAGGAGCAGAATCTTTAGGATTGCCTCGAGATTCCTCCACCAAGCTTCCTGAACTTCGATCTACAGGTTCTAGCCCTATCCATTCCTTGGTGGCTAAATCTGCTTTCATCTCCGAGGCGAAGTCTCCTCGATCCTCGAGACCTGCTTCTAGGCACCACTCTCGTCGTCGATCGAGACCTACCTCGAGGCATACCTGCAGGCATAGCTCATCTTCCAAGGAGCGTCCTTCTTCGACTAAGCCTCGATCTACACCTTCCAGCTCTACTAGACCTCCGACTCCTCGATCGAGGTCTCCGCTTCTAGACCTCGAGGACTCAGCAGCTTCTATTGTTTCGTCCAAGTCTCCTTATTCTTTTGATGCCTATTTTCCTGCCGAAGCTTCATCTTCGACCCAGGCTGCCTCGAGGTCCTTGAGTCCCTCTCGAGGCAAGGCATTAGCAGATCAGCTATCTTTCTCTTCATTTCTTCGTCAGATGGCTGCTGACTTGGACCTTCAGTTGGATGCTGGTTCTAAATACTCTTAAGGAGTACCTCAAAGTCATGCATCTTCCTCAACATCCTGCAGAGTCACTTAAGCTTCCACTTCATAAGCTTTTGTCTCAGACTTTTACATGATGCCTGGAGACTCCTTATGCAATTCCTGCTGTTCCAGGCAAGTTGGACTCCAGGTATAAAACTCTACATTGCAAAGGATTTGAGAATTCACAGTTGTCTCATCAGTCCCTGCTTGTGGAATCCTCCTTGAAAAGATCATATCCTTCCTAAGTTTATGCTACCATTCCTCTTGGAAGAGAAAACCATGGACAAGTTTGAACGTCGCCTCTACCAAAATGCCATGATGTCCTCAAATATAATTTTCATTTTGTCACTTATTTCAAGTTCCTCATTGATCTTCTTCCTAAATTTCGCAACTATTTAGATACACAAAAGCACTTCGAATTTCAAGAAGTCATAGCTACTCTGTCACAACTCAGATTACATCTTCTCCAGTCTTCTAATGTTGCCTTTGAGTTGTTCACCAGGGCGACTACTTGTTCTGTAGCAATGCGCTGCTTAGCCTGGCTTCACACTAGAGAGTTGCGCGGGGACAGAAATCCCACCCGTCCCCGCCAAAGTCCCACCCGTCCCCGTGAGGAATCCCACCCGTCCCTGTGAAGAATCCCTCCGTCCCCACCCGTCCCCGCGAGGAATCCCCTCCGTCCCCACCCGTCCCCGCGAGGAATCCCCTCCGTCCCCGCCCGTCCATATAAACTTCAGAAATAGTTATTTCATTTAATTATGCTACTGAATTAAAGGCTCTGGTAGAAACCCATTTACAAATAAGCAAAAAGACTTTATTAATTTGAAAATATTAATTGGGAAGAATACATACTTTGCAAATGGGTTTCTACCAGAGCCTCTAATGTTTATAAATTTTTATCAACACAACTAATATACTACTTTATCCTGAAGCAAAATAAAAAAAAAGAAATATAATTCTTTTCCTACCTTTGTTGCCTGGTTTCTGCTTTTCTCATGTTCTCATTCAATTCCTTCCATCCACTGTCTCTCTTCCTTCTGCATCTTCCATTTGCTCTGTTACTGTGCCTCTCCCTTTCTTCCCCCTTCCAAATTGGTCTGGCACCCATCTTCTTCTCTCCGCTCCCCCCATAGTCTGGCATCTGTCTTCTTCCCTGCCAGCGTCTTCTCCCTACTCTCTCTTCCCCATTTCCTTTCAGCGTCCTTCTCCCCCCATCTTCCCCATGTCCTGTCAGCGTCCTTCTCCCCCCTCTGTCTTCCACATGTGCTTTCAGTGTCCTTCTCCCCCCTCTGCTTCCCCATGTCCTTTCAGCATCCTTCTCCCTCTCTGTCTTCCCCATGGCCTTTCAGCGTCCTTCTCCAGCCCCCCGTCTTCCCCATGTCCTTTCAGCGTCCTTCTCCAGCCCCCCGTCTTCCCCATGTCCTTTCAGCGTCCTTCTCCACCCCTTTGTCTTCCCCATGTGCTTTCAGCATCCTTCTCCCCCCTCTGTCTTCCACAAGTGCTTTCAGAGTCCTTCCCCCCCCCCGCCCTTCCCATGGCCTTTCAGCTTCCTTCTCCACCCCTTTGTCTTCCCCATGTCCTTTCAGCGTCCTTCTCCCTCTCTGTCTTCCCCATGGCCTTTCAGCGTCCTTCTCCACCCCTTTGTCTTCCCCATGTGCTTTCAGCATCCTTCTCCCCCCTCTGTCTTCCACAAGTGCTTTCAGAGTCCTTCCCCCCCCCGCCCTTCCCATGGCCTTTCAGCGTCCTTCTCCACCCCTTTGTATTCCCCATGTGCTTTCAGCGTCCTTCTCCCTCCTCTGTCTTCAAGTGCTTTCAGAGTCCTTCCCCCCCTCCTCCCGTCTTCCCCATGGCCTTTCAGCGTCCTTCTCCCCACTCCTTCTCTACCGCCCCGGGTGCAGCACAGCCGGCCAGGTCCCCTTACTTTTGTGGCACTTCCCCGACCGACTGACAACAGCCCCGGTCCGACAAACCTCCCTGCCCTTAACTGCGAATCTAAATTACCTTATTACAGCTGCTGTAAGAAGATAATTTAGATTCGCGGCTACAGGGCAGGGAGGATTGTCGGACCGGGGCTGTTGTCGGTCGGTCGGGGAAGTGCCACAAAAGTAAGGGGACCTGGCCGGCTGTGCTGCAACCGGGGCGGGGTGTGGCGGGGCGGACCGCCCCCTCCCTTGGTAGCCACTCGAACCGCGAGGCTACTCTCCTCCTTACCTTCTCTGCTTGCAGCACAGAGCCAAACGGAAGTCTTCCCGACGTCAGCGCTGACGTCGGAGGGAGGGAGGGCTTTGTTTAAGCCTTCCCTCCCCTCCGACGTCAGCGCTGACGTCGGGAAGACTTCCGTTCGGTTCTGTGCTGCAAGCAGAGAAGGTAGGGAGAAGAGCCGCGCGACTGAGTACATCCAGCCCCGCAGGAACCCCGTGACCCTCGGAGGCGTCCCCACGGGATCCCCGTGACCCTAGGGGCGTCCCCACGGGATCCCCGTGACCCAAAGGGGGAACCCGCGGGATGCCTGCGGGATTCCCGTCGTCCCCGTTCCCGTGCAGCTCTCTACTTCACACATTGACATGGACCCTAATCTTCAGGGCCGCTTGGCTAATATTCCTTGTGCAGGCAATGACTCTTCGATGAATCTATCGAGGTAGCCACCAAGAAATTGTCTGAACATGAAAAATCCTTTGCTTCTATTGTCAGACCAAAGCCTAAGCCAGCTCCTGCCAAGCCTGCACGCCCTCCTCCAATTTTCCAAAGGCGTTTTGCTCCGAGCGGCTCCTTACACTTGTCCGCCTCCCAAGAAACAGCAGAATCAGAAGCAACAGAAATCTCAACCTTCTGCTGCACCTAAGGCTACGCAGCCTTTTTGACTGTTTAAAACAGAGCATAACCTCTACCGTTCTGTCTCTGTCCTCTCTTCCCCCCATTGGAGGTCATCTCAATCATTTTTATCACCGATGGAGATAATTACATCCGACCTTTGGGTGCTGTCCAGGGAAGGATACTCTCTTCTTTTCACTCAGGTTCCACCAGAGCTTCCTCCAAGAGAGTATCCTTCCAGTCCATCCCAGACCGCCCTTCTTCTTCAGGAAGCTCAAGCTCTGCTTTGTCTCCGTGCCATCGAAATAGTTCCTTTGGAACAGTAGAGCAAGGGGTTTTACTCCTGTTACTTCCTTGTTCCAAAGAAGACGAGCGATCTACGACCCATTCTGGATCTCAGGGCTCTCAAAAAATTTTTAGACAAAAGAAAAATTTTGTATGTTTTCCCTGACATTCCTTTATCTCCTTCTAGATCAGAACGACTGGTTATACTCTGGATCTCAAGGAGGCTTATACTCATATTCCCATTCATCCGGCCTCCCGTCAATATCTCAGATTTCAGGTGGGGAATCTGCATTATCAATACAGAGTGCTACCTTTTGGCCTGGCTTCATCTCCCAGAGTGTTCACCAAGTGCCTGGTAGTGGTAGCAGCAGCTCTAAGGAATCATGGTCTTCAGGTATTTCCCTACCTAGACGACTGGCTCATCAAGGATTCCACATCTTAGGGCGTTATTGTAGCGACCCAACAGACTACGTGGTTTCTGCAAAGTTTGGGATTCGAAATCAACTTTCCCAAATCCCAACTTCAGCCCTCTCAGAATCCACAGTTCATCGGAGCTGTTTGGGACACTATCCTCAGAGCATTCCTTCCGCAACAAAGTCTGGAAGCTCTCCTTCAACTGTCATGCAGTGTCTTCCCGCTCTTCAATCTCAGCAAGACACATGGCCTCCACAGTACACTTGACTCTCACCTCAGAATTCTTCAGTGGACCCTGGCATCTCAGTGGACGCAGGCTTGCGACCCACTTTCTCGACACATTGCAGTCACTCCTTCCTTGAGACAGTCTCTCCGCTGGTGGATGCTCTCTTCCAATCTCTCCAGAGGCTTACTATTTCAAACGCCCCCTCATCAGAAGGTCTTCACAACAGATTCCTCGACCTACGCTTGGGGCGCTCATCTCGATGGTCTCTGTACTCAAGGCCACTGGACCAGTATGGATCGTCAGTGTCACAACAATCTGTTGGAACTAGGAGCGATCTTCATGCTCTCAAAGCTTTTCAACATCTTCTTCACGACCAGGTAGTCCTCATTCGAATGGACAACCAAGTCGCTATGTACTATGTCAACAAATAGGGAGGGACGGGATCTTCCTCCCTTTGTCAGGAAGCTCTGAAGGTTTGGGACTGGGCAATCTGCCACAACATCTTCCTCAAAGCTGTCTACATCCAAGGGGCGAAAAATTGCTTAGCGGCAACTTGAGTCATCTTCTGCAACCTCATGAATGGACACTCCATTCCTCACCTCTTCATCACATTTTTTTCACAGTGGGGAACACCTCAGATAGATCTCTTTGCAGCTCCCCACAACCACAAACTGCCTCAGTTCTGCTCCAGGATATATTCTCATTGCCTCGAGGCAGATGCTTTCCTACTGGAATAGATAAATCTCTTCCTGTATGTATTCCCTCCATTCCCTCTCATTCTCAAAACTCTTGTCAAGTTGAAGAAAGATCATGCCACCATGATTCTGATTGCTCTTCGGTGGCCGAGACAGCCTTGGTACTCCCTTCTACTTCAACTCAGCAGCAGGGAGCCATATATTCTACCAGAGTCAGGGATCTCTGCTTCATCCCAACTTTCTGTCTCTACACCTGACAGCTTGGTACCTCTCAACATAACTCCTCTTCAGTTATCTCAACCTATAAGAGACATTTTAGAGGCTTCTAGGAAGCCTACCACTAGACAATGCTACCACCAAAAATGGACTAGATTTTCTACATGGTGCATCTCTCGCGATACGGAGCCTCAACATTTCTCCTTATTTTGTATGTTAGATTATCTCTTGCACTTATCCACCTCTGGCCTCAAGTCTACATCAATCCGAGTCCATCTCAGTGCAATTGCTGCTTTCCATCTGCCAATTGAAGGGAAACCCCTCTCTGCTCATCCGGTGATTTCCAGATTCATGAAAGGACTTTTCAGTGTCAAACTATGTGGTCAAATCTAAAATCCATCCTGAACAAAGCATCTAGCCGCTACATAAATAAGGTAAGCAAACGCCGGAGTAACAAAAAACCACAATGGTTCAACAAGGAAATTTCGGACCTCATTAAAAAGAAAAAAGAAGCATTTATCACCTACAAACATCTTGAGAAAAAGGAGGCAAAAGAATATCTGGCCAGATCTAAGGCTGTCAAACAGGCAGTCAGGGAAGCCAAACTTCGAACAGAGGAAGATCTAGCACGGAACATTAAAAAAGGGGACAAATCCTTTTTCAGGTACATTAGCGACAGGAAGAGAAACAAAAATGGGATAGAACGCCTTAGGCTATCAGATGGAAACTACGCAGATTCTGATACTACCAAGGCAGAACTGCTAAACGAATACTTCTGCTCAGTATTCACCTGTGAAGCACCGGGAGCTGGTCTACAACTACAGATAAGAGACAGCCAAAATGACCTGTTTCATGATTATGAGTTTACACCCAGTAGCGTCTACCATGAACTTTCAAGACTCAAAGTGGACAAAGCCATGGGACCAGAGAATCTACACCCCAGGGTACTCAGAGAGCTGAGTGAAGTTCTGGCTGAACCACTATCCGTGCTCTTCAATCTTTCCATGCGCACGGGAAAAGTACCACTAGACTGGAAAACAGCTAACGTAATTCCACTCCACAAAAAGGGCTGCAGAACAGAGACAGAAAATTACAGACCGGTGAGTCTTACATCCATAGTGTGCAAACTCATGGAAACACTGATCAAACAGAATCTTGACAAAATTCTAGACGAAGAAAATTTACGTGATCCACACCAACACGGATTTACCAGGGGAAGGTCCTGCCAAACTAATCTGATTGACTTCTTTGACTGGGTGACCAGTCATCTGGATGCCGGGGAGTCCCTGGACGTGATATATTTGGACTTCAGCAAAGCTTTTGATAGCGTCCCACACCGTAGGCTGTTGAATAAACTGAAATCAATGAGATTAGGGGATACTTTCACTAAATGGGTAAGGGATTGGCTAGATGGTAGGCTTCAGAGGGTGATGGTGAATGGTATCCCCTCCAAAACGTCAGCAGTGACGAGTGGAGTACCTCAGGGCTCCGTGTTAGGGCCGATTCTATTCAATTTATTCATAGGAGATTTGACCCAAGGGCTTAGAGGAAAGGTATCACTGTTTGCCGACGACGCCAAACTATGCAACATAGTAGACAAAAGCAGTGTGCCTGACTTTATGACGCAGGACCTACGGCAGCTAGAACAGTGGTCATCAACTTGGCATTTAGGCTTCAATGCTAAAAAATGTAAAGTAATGCACCTAGGCAAAAAAAAATCCACACAGAACATACACACTAAATGGTGAAACTTTGTCCAGGACCACGGTGGAACGAGATTTAGGAGTGATCATTAGCAATGATATGAAGGCTGCCAATCATGTGGAGAAGGCTTCGTCCAAGGCAAGACAAATGATGGGCTGCATCCGTAGGGGTTTTGTCAGCAGAAAACCTGAAGTTATAATGCCACTGTACAGATCCATGGTGAGACCTCATCTCGAGTATTGTGTTCAATTCTGGAGACCACACTACCGGAAAGATATGTTGAGAGTTGAGTTGGTTCAATGAATAGCTACCAGGATGGTCTTGGGGCTCAGGGATCTCACGTATGAAGAAAGGTTAAAAAAACTGCGGATGTACTCACTGGAGGAGCGAAGAGAGAGGGGGGACATGATTGAGACCTTTAAATATATCACGGGGCGTATAGAGGTGAAAGATGATATCTTCAGTCTTACAGGGCCCACGGTAACCAGAGGACACTCGCTGAAAATCAGGGGAGGGAAATTTCAAGGTGATGTTAGGAAGTACTTCTTCACCGAAAGGGTGGTTGATCATTGGAACGAGCTGCCTCAGCAGGTGATTGAGGCCAACAGCGTGTCAGATTTTAAGAGAAAATGGGATATTCATGTGGGATCTATAGGAGAGTAAGAATCAGGGAGTGGGTCATTGGTATGGGCAGACTCGATGGGCTATGGCCCTTTTCTGCCGTCAATTTCTATGTTTCTAAACCTCCTCTCAAACCGCCTCCAGTGGTTTGGGATCTCAATGTTGTTCTTACTCAATTGATGAAGCCTCCATTTGAACCAATGTCTACGGCTCATCTGAAGTATCTCACTTGGAAAGTGGTGTTTCTCATTGCCCTCACATCTGCTTGAAGAGTCAGTGAGCTGCAAGCTTTAGTTGCTGATCCACCTTTCACTGTGTTCCATCATGACAAAGTGGTTTCAGAATTTCATCTCAACAATCCATTGTTCTTCCATTGTTTTTACCAAAGCCTCATTCTCACCTTGGAGAATCAGCTCTTCATACTCTGGACTGTAACCGTGCTTTGACCTTCTATTTGGAACGAACCAAACCACACAGAACTGCTCCTCAATTTTTTGTCTCCTTCGATCCGAACAAGTTGGGACATCCAATCTCTAAGCTTACCATCTCCAACTGGATGGCTGCTTGTATTTCTTTCTGCTATGCCCAGGCTGGATTACAACTACAGAGTCGAGTCACAGCCCATAAAGTCAGAGCAATGGCAGCTTCAGTAGCTTTCCTCAGATCTACACCTATTGAAGAAATTTGCAAAGCTACTACTTGGTCCTCAGTTCATACTTTCACTTCTCACTATTGTCTGGATGTTTTCTCCAGAAGGGATGGCCATTTTGGCCAGAGATTATTACAAAATTTATTCTTCTAAGTTGCCAACGCTCCCACCATCCCATTCTGGTTAGCTTGGAGGTCACCCATATGTGAGAATAGGCTGCCTGCTTTGCTTGTCTGGAATAAAGCACAGTTACTTACCGTAACAGTTGTTATCCAGGGACAGCAGGCAGCTATTCTCACAACCCACCCACCTCCCCTGGTTGGCTTTCTCTGCTAGCTATCTGAACTGAGGAGACTCGCCCTGTGCTGGGCGGGAAGGCACTCGCGCATGCGCAGTGCGGCTGACTCGAAACTTCTAAGTTTCTACAAACAAGTCTGCTTGTGAGGCTTCTGCATCCGGGCTCCATCGATGACGTCACCCATATGTGAGAATAGCTGCCTGCTGTCCCTGGATAACAACTTTTAACGGTAAGTAACTGTGCTTGCTATATCATCCTTTGGGATTTAGAAAAATTTGATACCAGAGACACTTTTGTTGCAAAAGTCAAACAAATCCTTTGGTGTCAAAATTTGGTTCTTGAGGAGGCATTGTAAACTAACAGGCATTTATGATTCCTCCAATCCCACCATAGGGTAATTTTCCATGGCTGTTGCCTAAAAAGTTCCATTTGGCTGTGACATGAAGTCATTATGATTGCAAAGATTAAATTAATGAAGTTTTTGTATTGAGCAGTAGAATCAACACTAAAGTAGTGAATATGCTATAAAACAGGTAAAATGTCTTTCAAATGCTCAAGGAAATGAATCAAGGAAAACTTAAAAGAACACAACAAGAAAACAGAAGCGACGTTTGTTAAACAATAAACAAGAAAACTTTTGTAGAAAGGAGCAAATGGAAATAGGATACCTAAGTTATAGTTTCATCAAGATAAATAAAACATCAGGATAGGCCAGGACCTGTCCATCAAGGCAGCCATTGTATCATTAAGGACATAGAGGCCAGGGCACGTTCCCAAAATTTTTGCCTCAACACACTGCCAACATAACATTTTGATATGACATCATAGTTTCTTGCAGAGGTGATACTTTTGCATGTGTAGGCTTCCATTCAGTAAATAGTACAGCACAACATTTTGAGGGGTCATTTATAAAAGTGTGTCATAACCTGAAAGCATGGTAAGCACAAGCTTGACTGCATTGTAAATATTGCATCTAGCTCATTTGCACATTATACAATAGGGCGCCAAAGATGGCTCTGTATAACATAGTGTATTTATTTATTTATTTAGTCATTTATTTAGCCCGTCCTCCCAAAGGAACCCAGAACCCAGGTTACAAGAGTACATTCATAGTATGGGTAGGAAATACAGAGTGTACAGCATTTACAGTATAGACAGGGGTTTAGATTTCAGCATTTACAGTGTTGACATAACACACACACACTTAAAATATAGACTTAGTGGACATAGGGTTTTCAGTGTAGATGTAACATGGAGGTAAAGTAGCTTTTCTTAGCAGGTGGGTGCATCTTTGATTGTTTGAGAATGTGGTACTAATGGTTATGTTTGCAAGCGAGTTTTAGTGAGATTCCGATTGGTGTATTTGGTGGTGTCTTTGCGATCCATCCGTCAGGGATGTGGACACGGGTTGTTAAGGAGCTGGGTTTGTAAACAGAAAGGTTTTCACGGCTATCCTGAAGTTCCAAAGACTGTCTAGAGATCTAATGGAGGGGGAGATGGTGTGCCATAATTTAGGTTAGTAATGAGAATAAGAGCGTCTTCTGGCTTTTTCAGACTTGAGTGAAGGGCCAGGTGGCAGAATCAGCCATTTTTCTGTTTGGGATCTCAGTGATTGGTTGGGGACATAAATTTGTAGTTTTGATGCTATGTAGTTTGGTGTTATCTTGTGGAAAGTCTTGAAGGCTAACACCAAGGCGTTAAAAGCGCATCATTTTTGAATAGGCAGCCAGTGCATGGAAATTAGTACAAATGATACAAGTCTTTGGGAACTTAATTCTGACCAATGAAAGGCTGGGTCTAAGATGAAACAGGGTTGCTTTTGCAGCAAAAAAGATGCTCTTTCAAATGATGTTTAAAAGATATTTGCACTCAAAAAATGGTGAAAATTTGCATGAAAAAATGACATCTTTTGTCATTATATCTTTGCTTCCAATTGGCTACAAAGCTTCCTAGTGCAAATCCATAGTTATAGGAGATTTCAACTATCCTGGGATAGACTGGAGTGTTGGAATTTCCAAATGTAAAAAGGAAACGGAGTTCCTGGAGGCTGTACGGGACTGCTTCATGGAACAACTTGTCAAGGAACCAACGAGAGGGTCAGCAATTCTGGATCTATTCCTCAACGGGCTGAAAGGACCTGCTAAGGGAGTGGAAGTAGTGGGACCATTAGGAAACAGTGACCACGATATGATCCAGTTCAAAGTGGAAGTAGGATTACCAAAGGGTAAAAGAACAAATGCAACAGCGTTTAACTTCAGGAAAGGGAACTATGATGCCATGAGACGAATGGTGGAAAAAAACCCTCAAAAACAGCTCCCGGAAAGCGCAGACTGTGGAGCAAGCCTGACCTTATTCAAAGAAACAGTAAACAAGGCAAAAAACCTGTATATACCCAGATTTAGAAAAGGATGCAAAAAGAATCAAACAAAAGACCCGGCATGGATAACCAACGAAGTAAATAAAGTGATAGGAGACAAAAAAAGATCATTTCGGAAGTGGAAAAAGGACAAAACCGAAGAAAATTGGAAAGATCACAGGAAGCAACAAAAAGAATGTCACCGAGTGGTCAGAAAAGCAAAGAAAGAATACGAAGAGAGACTAGCCAAGGAAGCACAAAATTTTAAACCGTTCTTCCGATATGTGAAAGGAAAACAGCTGGTGAGGGAGGAGGTGGGACCGCTGGATGAGGGCAACAGGAAGGGAGTTGTGAAGGAGGAAAAGGAGGTGGCAGACAGACTAAACATGTTCTTCTCGTCGGTCTTTACAAGAGAAGACACATCCAACGTGCCGGAACCGGAAAAAATTTTCAAGGGGGATCAAGAGGGAAAATTATCATGCATGGAGGTAAGCCTCGAAGACATACTCAAACAGATAGATAGATTAAAAACTGACAAATCTCCGGGCCCAGATAGAATCTACCCGAGAATACTGAAAGAGCTCAGAGACGAAACAGCGGAGTTACTGCAGCAGATTTGTAACCTATCCTTGAGAACAGGGGTAATCCCAGAGGACTGGAGGATAGCGAATGTTACACCTATCTTCAAAAAGGGATCGAGAGGCAACCCAGGGAATTAAAGGCCGTTGAGCTTAATCTCAGTTCCGGGGAAGATGGCTGAATCATTGATCAAGGAAAGTATCAATGAGCATTTAGAAAAAAATAATCTGATGAGAACAAGCCAGCATGGTTTCTGTAAAGGAAGATCATGCCAAATAAACCTACTGCATTTCTTTGAGGGGATAAGTGAACAATTGGACAAGGGTGACCCCATAGACATCGTATATCTGGATTTCCAAAAAGCCTTCGACAAGGTACCTCATGAGCGCCTACTAAGAAAACTATGAAGCCACGGGGTGGTAGGGGACATGCACAGATGGATCAGGAACTGGCTGGCGGACAGGAAACAGAGGGTAGGAGTTAAGGGACACTACTCTGACTGGAAAGGGGTCACAAGTGGTGTCCCACAGGGGTCAGTGTTGGGACCACTACTGTTCATTATATTCATAAATGACCTGGAAACAGGGATGAAGTGCGAAGTTATAAAATTCGTAGACAACACAAAACTCTTCAGTAGGGTCAGAACCGTTGAGGAATGCAAATAACTACAAAGAGACCTGAACAAACTGAGTGAGTGGGCAAAAAGATGGCAGATGAGCTTCAACGTAGAGAAATGTAAAGTCTTGCATATAGGGAAAGGGAACCCGATGTACAGCTATACGATGGGAGGGAGGGTACTGGGGGAAGGCAACCTAGAAAGAGACGTGGGGATATTGGTGGATAAAACAATGAAGCCGGCAGTGCAATGTGCAGCGGCCTTAAAGAAAGCAAACAAAATGTTGGGCATTATCAAAAAGGGTATCACTACCAGAACGAAGGAAGTTATTCTACCACTGTATCGGGCAATGGTGCGCCCGCATCTCGAGTACTGCATCCAATACTGGTCGCCGTACCTTAACAAGGATATGGCCATACTCGAGAGGGTCCAGAGAAGAGGGACAAGGATGATAAAGGGCATGGAAAACCTCTTGTATGCTGAAAGGCTGGAGAAGCTGGGGTTATCCCAGGACAAGCAGGCAGGTATTCTCACTAGTGGGTGATGTCATCCGACAGAGCCCCGATACGGACATCTTGCAAGCATGTCTTGCTTGAAGAAACTCAGAAGTTTCGAGATGCCCGCACCGCGCATGCGCCAGTGCCTTCCCGCCCGATGCTCCGGGCGTGTCTCCTCAGTTCTTTTTCTTCCGCGGAGCTGAGAAGTCTATCTTCAATTTGCGCCCATTGAATCTCTTTTTTTTTGCCTTCTATTTTGCCGCGGGTTGAGTTCTTTTGGCTCTCCTGTGCATTTATTTCTTTCTTTGATTTCTTTAAAAAAAAAAAAAAAAATTTCCTTCCGATACCGGGTCGGCCGCGTGGCTGGGGCCCCGCGCCTTCGACCTTGCGGCGGAGCTTTTCCGGCCTATGTCCCGGCCGATTACCGGTTTTAAAAAGTGTAGCAAGTGCCAGTGCGCGATTTCGCTCACGGACCCTCATCGACGCTGCTTACAGTGTCTGGGACTGGATCACTTCCCGAAATCGTGCCGGCCTTGCTCCACTCTGACGGCGAGAGCGTTTAAGCGCCGTTGTCTGCTGTGGGAGTCCATGTTCAAGATGGAAGCTTCATCGGATCCTGCAGCTTCGACATCGACGGGTGCTTCGACTCCTTCCACGAAGCCCTCTGCCTCCCCGGCTGCTTCGGGCCTCCTGAAACCGGCATCGTTCACACCGGTTTCGGCGCCGGTGTCTTCCTCCATCTCCTCGGAGCAGGTATCGACCCCGACAGTTCCACCGGTGGTGCTCAAGGTGCCGAAGACTGGCAAGCAGAAGCACGCAGCACCGAAGGAGCGCGGAGACCGTGCGGAAGGGCCTTCTTTTGGTGCGGATCCCTCCATATCGGCTTCGTTGCGGTCCCTTCTGGAGGCTCAGTTCGTGGAGCTCATGCAGACCATGGGGCCTCGGCTGATTGCCACCATCCAGGGTGACCTTCCAGCTTCGGCTTCGAGGGGCGGACCGCCCCCTCCTCCTCCTCCTCGCCGCAAGACCTCTTTGCTCGGCGAGGAGGAGCGGCGAGTGGTGTCCGGGTCCTCGAGGAGGTCCTCCGTTAGCGCTATACCTCCTTTGGAACCGATTCCCTCGAGGAGGGCCTCCCTTAGTGATATGCCTCCCTTGGAGCCCATCCCCTCGAGGAAAGCCTCGTTTAGTGACCTGCCTCCCTTGGAACCGATTACTCCGCCCCATGACTCAGTGTGGCGTCCACCTTCGGGGCCACCCAGTCCTGGGCATAGCAGGAAGCAGGACGAGTTCTCCGAACCCCCTATCAAACCTGGGCGGCGTCGGGAGAGGCGCTGACTCTTCCGACTCTGCAATCAACGGCATCGAGTCCAATCTGCTCCTTGGCGGCGTCTGAGCCAGTTTCTCACAGACGGGCTCGATCCCCTTCCAGGCATCGGGAGGGGCATCGATCCAGACATTCTTCGAAGCATTCCTCTCGGCACTCGACCGTCTCGCCTCAGAAGAAATTGCCTCGGTTGGGGTATGCTGCTTCGACTGGGTCTCCTCCTCCGGGCCCGGAGTTCGAGGACCCTGAGGTTTTCTACTCGTCCTGTTGCTCGCAGGCCTCTCTGGAGCCTGAAGCTTCTTCTTCTTCTAGTCCGTCTCGCAGACCGGCGACGGCGGACCAACTGTCCTTTTCATCGTTCCTCAGGCAGATGGCAGATGACATGGACATTACTCTCGATGCTGGGTCTCGATACTCCAAGGAATACCTCGATACCATGCACTTGCCTTGTCCTCCGGCGGAGTCCTTGCGGCTTCCCCTGCACAAGCTCCTCGACCAGACCTTCATGCGATGCTTCGAGTCTCCTTACTCTATCCCTGCGGTCCCTGGCAAATTGGATGCGCGGTACCGCACGGTGCATCATAAGGGCTTCGAGGGTCCTCAGCTTTCTCACCAGTCCCTCCTGGTCGAATCCTCGCTCAAGCGGTCTCATCCTGGCCAGGTCTATGCTTCAGTCCCTCCGGGCCGCGAGGGCAGAACCATGGATAAGTTTGGTCGACGCATCTATCAGAATTCGATGATGGCGTCTCGGGTCCTGAATTACAATTTCCACTTTGCAGCCTACTTGGAATTTTTTCTACCTGTGCTTCGGAAGTTCACACCGTACATCGAGTCCCAGGCTAGGTTTGAGTTTGAGGAAGTGGTTGCTTCGCTGTCCCAACTTCGGCTTCAGTTAATGCAATCTGGCTATGATGCGTTCAAGCTCTCAGCCCGAGCGGCGGCCTGCTCGGTGGCAATGCGCCGGTTAGCCTGGTTGCGGACCATTGATATGGACCCGAATCTTCAGGACCGCCTGGTGAACGTCCCGTGTGCTGGGGCGGATCTTTTTGACGAATCCATCGAGACTGTTACGAAGAAGTTGTCTGACCACGAAAAGTCCTTCCAATCTATCCTTAGGCCGAAGCCTAAGCCTCAGCAGTCTCGACCTTCTCGTCCGCTGTTGATTTATCAGCCGAGGCAAACTCCACCTGCGAGGCAACCGGCGAAGCGCCAGCCTCCCCAGAAGGGTCAGCCTAAGTCTCAGTCGCCTGCTGTCCCTAAGACCACTCAGCCTTTTTGACTGTTTCGTTGAGGGCATAACCAACCTCGTTCTGCCTCCCCCTGTTTTTCCCATCGGAGGGTGCCTCCATCATTTTTATCATCGCTGGGAGGCCATAACAACCGACCTCTGGGTCCTTACTATCATCATGGAAGGATACTCTCTTCATTTCCGTCGGGTCCCTCCGGACCACCCTCCAAGAGAGTATCCTTCCAACTTGACTCAGACCGCCCTTCTTCTCCAGGAAGCTCAGGCTTTGCTCCGGCTTCGTGCCGTGGAGCCGGTCCCGACGGACCAACTGAACCAGTGGTTTTACTCCCGGTACTTCCTTGTTCCGAAGAAGACGGGCGACCTGCGACCCATTTTGGACCTCAGGGCCCTCAACAAATTCCTAGTCAGAGAAAGGTTTCGCATGTTGACACTTGCTTCTCTCTACCCTCTCCTCGAGCAGAACGACTGGTTATGCTCTCTGGATCTCAAGGAGGCCTACACTCACATTCCCATTCATCCAGCCTCCCGCAAGTTCCTCAGATTTCGGGTGGGACATCTACATCTGCAGTATCGAGTGCTTCCATTCGGTCTGTCCTCGTCTCCCAGAGTCTTCACGAAGTGTCTGGTGGTGGTGGCCGCTGCACTCCGGAACAGGGGTCTTCAGGTATTTCCATACCTCGACGACTGGCTCATCAAGGCCCCGTCAGCTCCAAAGGTCATTTCGGCGACCTTGACCACGATCTGCTTCCTGCAGAGCCTGGGCTTCGAGATCAATTTTCCCAAATCTCATCTGCAGCCTACCCAGTCCCTTCCCTTCATTGGGGCGGTACTGGACACCATTCAGCTAAGAGCATTCCTTCCTCCTCAGCGCATGGATGCTCTTCTTCGTCTCTGCCAGTCTGTGTCTTCTCGCCAGTCCATCTCAGCGAGACACATGATGGTCCTCCTGGGCCACATGGCCTCTACAGTTCATGTGACACCCTTTGCCAGGCTCCATCTCAGAATTCCTCAGTGGACCCTAGCTTCTCAATGGACTCAAGTGTCAGACCCGTTGACTCGACACATCATAGTTACTCCTGCTCTTCGGCAGTCTCTACTTTGGTGGATGACCTCTTCGAATCTATCCAGAGGTTTGCTGTTTCACACTCCTCCTCATCAGAAGGTTCTCACAACCGATTCCTCGACCTATGCCTGGGGGGCTCATCTGGATGGGCTTCGCACTCAGGGATTCTGGACCAGTGCGGACCGCCTCCATCAGATCAATCTTCTGGAGCTCAGAGCCATCTTCTATGCTCTTCAAGCTTTTCAACATCTGCTTCACGACATGGTGGTCCTCATCCGTACAGACAACCATGTCGCCATGTATTATGTGAACAAGAGGGGGGCACGGGATCGGCCTCCCTCTGCCAGGAAGCTCTCAGAGTCTGGGATTGGGCAGTTCGCCACAATGCCTTCCTCAAAGCTGTCTACATTCAGGGGAAGGACAATGTCTTGGCAGACAACTTGAGTCGTCTCCTCCAGCCTCACGAATGGACTCTCCATTCCAACCCCCTTCATCAGGTCTTTGCACAATGGGAGACGCCTCAAATAGACCTCTATGCGGTTCCCCACAACTTCAAGCTGCCTCAGTTTTGCTCCAGGATCTACACTCCTCATCGACTCGAGGCAGATGCCTTTCTGCTGGATTGGGGGAATCAATTTCTTTATGCGTTTCCTCCATTTCCTCTCATTCAAAAGACTCTGGTCAAGTTGAAATCAGACCGAGCCACCATGATTCTAATAGCTCCTCGGTGGCCCAGGCAACCTTGGTTCTCCCTTCTACTTCAACTCATCAGCAGGGAGCCATTTCTTCTTCCAGTGTTTCCTTCACTGCTTACTCAGCATCAGGGATCTCTACTTCACCCCAACCTGCAGTCTCTCCACCTGACAGCTTGGTTCCTCTCAACATAACTCCCCACCAGTTTTCCCAGGCGGTGAGGGATGTCTTGGAGGCTTCCAGGAAGCCTGCTACTCGTCAATGCTACTCCCAGAAATGGACTAGATTTTCTTCATGGTGTATTTCCAATTCTAAGGAGCCTCAGCGAGCCTCCCTATCCTCTGTGTTGGACTATCTTCTATACCTGTCTCAGTCCGGTCTCAAGTCGACATCTATACGAGTCCACCTGAGTGCTATTGCGGCTTTCCATCAGCCTCTACAGGGGAAACCTCTCTCTGCTCACCCTGTGGTTTACAGATTTATGAAAGGACTTTTTCATGTCAATCCTCCTCTCAAACCGCCTCCGGTGGTTTGGGACCTCAATGTTGTCCTTTCTCAGCTTATGAAACCTCCTTTTGAGCCTCTAAGCAAGGCTCCACTAAAGTTTCTCACTTGGAAGGTGGTTTTTCTGGTGGCCCTCACATCTGCTCGCAGGGTCAGTGAGCTTCAGGCCTTGGTGGCGGACCCACCTTTCACAGTTTTCCATCATGACAAGGTGGTCCTCCGCACTCATCCGAAATTCCTACCTAAGGTGGTCTCTGAATTTCATCTCAACCAATCCATCGTGCTTCCAGTGTTTTTTCCAAAGCCTCATTCTCATCCTGGAGAATCAGCTCTGCACACTCTGGACTGTAAACGTGCTTTGGCTTTCTACTTGGATCGCACCAAACCAACAGAACTGCTCCTCAACTTTTCGTCTCCTTTGATCCAAACAAGTTGGGACGACCTGTATCGAAGCGCACCATCTCCAACTGGATGGCGGCTTGTATCTCTTTCTGCTATGCCCAGGCTGGATTACCCCTTCCCTGTAAGGTCACAGCCCATAAGGTCAGAGCAATGGCAGCCTCTGTAGCCTTCCTCAGATCAACACTGATTGAGGAGATTTGTAAGGCTGCCACTTGGTCCTCGGTTCATACATTCACCTCTCATTATTGTCTGGATACTTTCTCCAGAAGGGATGGACAGTTTGGCCGGACAGTTTGGCCAAACAGTGTTACAAAATTTATTCTCCTAAGTTGCCAACTCTCCCACCATCCCATTGAGGTTAGCTTGGAGGTCACCCACTAGTGAGAATGCCTGCCTGCTTGTCCTGGGATAAAGCAATGTTACTTACCGTAACAGTTGTTATCCAGGGACAGCAGGCAGCTATTCTCACGTCCCACCCACCTCCCCTGGGTTGGCTTCTCTGCTAGCTACCTGAACTGAGGAGACACGCCCGGAGTATCGGGCGGGAAGGCACTGGCGCATGCGCGGTGCGGGCATCTCGAAACTTCTGAGTTTCTTCAAGCAAGACATGCTTGCAAGATGTCCGTATCGGGGCTCTGTCGGATGACATCACCCACTAGTGAGAATAGCTGCCTGCTGTCCCTGGATAACAACTGTTATGGTAAGTAACATTGCTTTCTTCACCCTGGAAAAGCGGAGACTTAGAGGCGACATGATAGAGACTTATAAAATCATGAAAGGCATAGAGAAGGTGGAGAGGGACAGATTCTTCAGACTAGCAGGGACAACAAAAACAAGAGGGCATTCAGAAAAATTGAAAGGAGACAGATTCAAAACGAATGCTAGGAAGTTCTTCTTTACTCAGAGGGTGGTGGACACCTGGAATGCGCTCCCAGAGGAGTTGATAGGACAGAGTACAATATTGGGTTTCAAAAAGGGATTGGATGACTTCCTGAAGGAGAAGGGGATTGAAGGGTACAGATAGAGGGTAACTATACAGTATAGTAAATGAATAGGGAATAAACGATTTGGGTGAACGATCATTTGCAGGTCATGGACCTGAGGGGCCGCCGCGGGAGCGGACTGCTGGGCACGATGGACCCCTGGTCTGACCCGGCAGAGGCAATGCGTATGTTCTTATGTTTAGTGTCAGCAACAACATGATGCATTTAAGTGTTATCTTACTCCAAGCATATTGGCTCTGCCCCCCCCAAGTACTTTGAACAGTTGCAATCTCACTCATATCATCCGATGGCCATTTTACAACTACTGCTATTACTGAAAATATTTCATTGCTTACCAAGTATAAATTCATGGGAGTCTGGCTCTGGAATGAGAGGTGATTAAAAAACAGTTGGCAGAACCAGTAGTAATCTAAGGATTTTATTTTATTTTTTATTTTTTTACAAAGGGCTTTCCTGGCTGGAGGGAGCCAAAGCTCAAGATCTTAAGAGACAGAAATTAAAAAATAGTGCAAAAAGGTTCAAACAGGGAATTTATAATAGACATGTTATTAGCAGGAACATAACCAGCCTTCCAAAATTTTGATTGGGGGGGGCTCAGGGTGGACTTGGGAGATAGTGCATTCTTCTTTCCATCATGTGTTAAACATATCTTTGCTGGCGGGATGCTGATGTTCTGCCAGCCAGGAGACTTGGTGCTCGGGCATCTCCCTTCCTCCTTGTGCTGTGAAGATCTGCAACATGCCTTCAGCCATCAGCTCCAGGACTCCTCAAACATAAGATGTCCCTGCATCAGTGGCTGGAGGCACACTGCTGACTTAAGTATTGCAGGGGCAGCGGTGCAGGGAGGGAGGGAGCAGCTGAAAAATCAGGCAAGATAAAGTATGAAAATGTGTTCAAGTCCTTTGAGCCCAGTGCTCACCTCAGTGCTTTTTCCCCTACTATTTGGGTTTCTGCCAGGTAACTGGATTGGCTTGGATTGGCCACTGTGGAAACAGGATTCTGGAATAGATCGGCCATTGATCTGATTCAGTATGATTTTTCTTACATAAGAATAGCCTTACTGGGTCAGACCAATGGTCCATCAAGCCCAATAGCCCATCCTCATGGTGGCCAATCTAGGTCACCAGTACCTGGCAAAAACCTAAAGAGTAGCAACATTCCATGCTACTGATCAAGGGCAAGCAATGACTTCCCTCATGTCTTTCTTAATAACAGACTATGGACTTTTCCACCAGGAAATTGTCCAAACTTTTCTTAAAACCAGCTACACTATCCATTTTTATCACAAGATCTGGCAATGCATTCCAGAGCTTAAGTGAAAAAATTTTTCCTCTTCATTGGTTTTAAAAGTATTTCCCTGTAACTTCATTGAGTGTCCCCTACCTCACACCGAACCATCTGATCTCGGGCTTTCCCCCGGCATCTCAGTTTAAAAGCTGCTGTATCTCCTTTTTAAACATTAGTGCCAGCAGCCTGGTTCCATCCCAGTTAAGGTGGAGTCCATCCTTTCAGAGCAAGCTCCCCCTTTCCTAGAAGATTGCCCAGTTCCTAACAAATCTAAATCCCTCATTCCTGCACCATCGTCTCAAACATGCATTGCAACTTCAGAGCTCTGCCTGACTCTTGGGTCCTGCACGTGGAACTGGGAGCACTTCCAGGAGATTTTGGATTGTGGCTTCCAGAAACTTCCTGCCACATTTCCCTATGTCATTGGTACCCACATGTAGAGCAAGACAGCAGGTTCCTCTCTAGCACTGTCTAAAATCTTATCTAAGTGATGCGTGACCTTCGCACCAGGCAGACAAGTAACCAAACAATCCTCACATGCACCAGCTATCTACATGCTTAATGATCGAATCTCCCACTATAATGGCTGTCCTAACCCTTCCCTCTTGGGCAGAAGCCCCTGGACACACATCCTTGGTGCAGGAGGACATTGCATCCCCTGGCTACAGGGTTGCCTCCTAATTCACCAGGGTGATACTCTCCTTCATGAAAACCTTTTTCTTATGAGGCAGCAACAAGGCTGCCAGTTTAGAGGTGGGACTTATCTGCATCATCCCTGTAGGTATCCTCTACGCACCTCTCTGTTTCCCTTAGCTCCTCCAAGTCTGCTACTCTAGCCTCAAGAGATCGGACCCGTTTCCTGAGTGCTAGGAGCTCTTTACACCGAGCACACACATAAGACCTCTCAACAACTGGGAGAAAATCAAACATGTGACACTCAGTACAAAAGACTGGATAGCCCCCATCTTTCTTCTGGACTGCTGCCTGCATCTTAATATTGGTGATTTCTTTCTTAAGTTGCGATGGGAGTTCCCCTAAGATTACTAGTTATGTGTCAGGTCATGGTAATGTTTAATTTTTATTATTATTATTTTGCAGTGCTGTAATTGGTAAATTACCTCTAGGGATTTCTCAGACAATTTCTTAAGAGCTAATTATGTTTGTAGCCTTCTAATTGGTTCAAGGAAGAGATCAGACCAGGGGTAGGTGGGAGGAGGGGAGGGTTAAACACTAAACAAGACTGCTATTTGTGCCCTAATCTGATCTAATGCTCTGAAATGCAACCTAAAATACTAATCTAGACTAAAACACTTTTTATATATAAACCCTAACAGACTCAAAAGGCTACATTATTGCCCAAACTGACTTTGCTGAAAAAGCAGAGTACTGAACTAAAAAAGAGAAGGACAATGAAATAACCTCCTGAAGCCCAAGTTTTACCTTTTCCCAAGTTTGAATGCTAGCAGGTAAGATATTCCAATGGCGTTTCTCTTCCCCTTGTAAGTAAGATATTCCAATGGAGTTTTTCTTTCCCTTAGCAGACCCTCTCTCTGCTCCTACTTAAATTTCTTATTGTAACATTTTTCACATAGTTTGGCCCTTAAAAAGGGAGGCAAGTTCATATTAGGTTCCAAACTTTGCAAGGGTTGAACTAATCCAAAAAATTTAAATCCCAACAGGTTTTGTACGGCTGCAGCGCCTAGACAAAGTGGCTGTTTTGTGTTATGTGCAGTATGGCACTCTAAAGGTGACCTCCATTAAGCTGCCTGTAAGTCTCAAATCATTAGAAATCCAACCAAAAAATTATGCATGGTTCAATGACAACATAAAGTTTTGTTCAATTTGGAGGAGATTGAGCATGGACCCCCCGGTCCACTTTTGGCTGGATCTTAAGATCTTTTCACAAAACAGCACAAAAATTCCTTTTTCAAAATTGTATTTAAAAATTTGCTTTTATAAAACAAAATGATTTTCCATATTTGGTGGTCTGTAATCAGACCTAACAGTTGTGGCATCTGAACGGTTATGAGCCACTGATGAGAGAGCTGTTTTTGCTCCATGGGACCCGGTTTACTTGTTACATGCCATGACAGATTAGTTTTCCTTGGATAGGAAATAGTGTTTTAGTATAACCTCTCCACCACCTCTGGTGCTTTCTGATGTTCCACTGGGAATATTTCACCACCTTAGTGAATTGATTTATATACAATCAACTCCACTTAAGTGTATGCCCTTTGGACCAGGTCTCCACGTGTGCTTAAACGGAGTGTGCACTTAATAGGAGTGGAGGGGGAGGCTGTAGTTAAGCCAGCTCAGTTTAAATATGGTGCGTGGGCTGCTGGAGCCTAAAGTACAGGAAAGCTATGCCCTACAGCAGGGGTGTCAAACTCAATCACGTCGCGGGCCAAATGTTTTTATTAAGATACTTAGGGGTCCTTTTATTAAGGTACACTAACCGATTTAGCGCGCGCTAAATGCACACCTTAATAAAAGCACCCCTTAGCCTTAGTAGAAGTATAGGGTTACAACCTCTCTGACATAAGAACATAACAGCTGCCATATTGGGACAGACCGAAGGTCCATCAAGCCCAGTATCCTCCTTCCAACAGTGGCCAACCCAGGTTCACAAATGTACACTTAGCATATCACATTGAGGTAATAGTCAATTGCTGACACTAAAAACCACCTTGAGTTGACTTTCTGGTCAGGTAGATGGTTTAGGAATGCAAAACTGTGTGTCTGGGATGAGTTCAGATTAACACAAATGTGCACTGAAGTGTAAATGTCAGAAGCCAGATACATCCCAGGGATTCTGTGTTTAAAAACCATTCCAGCTGTGCTTTCTTGCTTTAGGAGTTCAGCTGTGTGATTTATATTTTTCTTCCAGTATGTATTACAGTTAGATGTGACTGATAATCATAGAGAAAGAACTCATCTCTTCAATAGTGCAGGCAGCCAGGAGGACTAGGCAGACCCGAACAGCGATGGCAGCCGGAAGAGTGCAGATGACTACGAGCGGCAGAAGAGAGCGTCGAGATCATAGTGTCGCACAGCGTGGCGGCTATGAGACTTGCCCACAAGAAGGCATGAGCTGTAGATTCACGCATCTCAAACTTGGCGCATGAATCTACAGCTGATGTCTTCCTGCGGACAAGTCTCGCGGCCGCCATGCTGTGCTCCCAACGCTCTCTACTGCCACTCGCGGTCGCCTGCATTCTCTCAGCTGCCATCGCCATTCAGGTCAGCCTAGTCCTCCCGGCTGCCTCGTCCTCCCAGCTAGCCAGCTTAATTACAAATATTTAATTGTCTGGTGAGTGGAAGCAGAGTACTCACTTTCCCAGCTGTCCCAGCGCTTAAGCTGCTGTGTGAAGCCTAGCCATTCTCTGACAAAACGTGATTGCATTTAACCGGACTGAACATAACGTGACAAAATAGAGGTTGGACCTATGACACCAGTGCGGATTGTGTACTTATCCGAATCGCAAATATCTGGAGTTTACGTCCATTGACTTTAATGTGAAAAAAAAAAAACAGGACCGTGGTGGTAGGCTGCAGATAACTGAAGCGTGTGCTTAACAGACATGCACTTAGGTGGAATCGACTGTGGTGTGTAATGGACACTTATTTCCAGGATTGAATATGGGAATTTTACAAACTTCGGCTTGGAAGGGTCTTACCCAAGTTGAACACTATTTAAGAGAGGATAGAAACATGATGGCAGATAAAGGCCAAATGGCCCATCTAGTCTGCCCATCCGCAGTAATCATTATCTCTTGAGAGATCCTATGTGCTTATTCCTGGCCCTCTTGAATTCAGACACAGTCTCTGTCTCCACCACCTCTTCTGGCTGTTCCAGGAGACTGTTCCACGCATCTACCACCCTTTCTGTAAAAAAGTATTTCCTTAGATTACTCCGGAGCCTATCACCGCTTAACTTCATCCTATGCCCTCTCATTGCAGAGTTTTCTTTCAAATGAAAGAGACTTGACTTATGTGCATTTACATTACGTAGGTATTTATTTATTTATTTCCTCAATTATTTAGCCCGTCCTCCCAAAGGAGCCCAGACCGGGTTACAAGGTGCATCCACAATATAAACAAGACAGGACAGAGATGACATAATTTACAATATAGACATGACAATAAAACATATACATATACATTAAGCAGCATCTGGTGAGAGTTAGGTGGCGTAGGTGCGTTGACTCCGATGGCATTTCTGGGTGCATGTCCTTAAGGCGTTGGGTTTGAAAATGTCTCTATCATATCTCCCTTCTCCAGTCTTTCCTCCAAAGTATACAGATTGAGATCTTTAATTCTGTCCCCATACGCCTTATGATAAAGAAACGTACCTCTAGACCGACTCCATCCTTTTTATATCTTTTTGAAGGCGCAGCCTCCAGAATTGTACACAATATTCTAAATGAGGTCTCACCAGAGTCTTATACAGGGGCATCAATACTTCCTTTTTCCTACTGGCCATACCTCTTCCTATGCACCCTACCATCGTTCTAGCTTTCGCCGTCACCTTTTCAACCTGTTTGGCCACCTTGAGATCATAACATACAATCACACCCAAGTCCCGCTCTTCTGTCATGCACATAAGTTCTTCACCCTCTAAACTATACCATTCCTTTGGGTTGTTGCAGCTGAATTGAAGAAAATGGGTTTGTAGGTGCACCTGTACTTGGACGACTGGCTGTTCAGAGTCTCCTCATTTGCTGAGAGTCAGTGCACTGTGGATCAGGTGATCTGGATTTTGGAGGACCTCGGTTGGATTGTGAATTACAGAAAGAGCAGTTTGTTGCCCACGCAATCTATGGAGTACTTGGGTGTTCTGCTCGACACTGTGGTGGGCCACATCTATTTTCCAGATGCACACAGACAAAATGTGCTCAGATTTCTTCTCTTCTGGACAAGGCTGCTCCATCAGTGTGGGACTACCTTCAGGTCCTGGGATTCATGGCAGCCACACTGGATGTAGTGCCATGGGCGAGGGCATACATGTGTCTTCTCCAGCATGCGCTGCTCTCTGCTGGGCTCCGCAGAAAGATGCGTTATAGACCTCTCTTCCTTGGGCTCTAGAGGCAGCATGAATTGGTGGCTCTTCTTGCAGTCTCTGTCCATAGGCATGCCACTGCGGATTGCTTCTTGGGTCATCATGATGTCAGATGCCAGCCTTCGAGGCTGTGGAGCCCATTATAATCATTGTCCCATTTAGGTGTGTTGGACCCCATTCTCAAAGGAAATGGTTGATCAACAGGTTGGAGCTGTGGGCCATTCATTTGGCTCTGGTGAGATTACAGAAGACGAGGGACAAGCAGTTAAGGGGCTGGAGGAGTTATCGTACAGTGAGAGATTAAAGAAAATGGGCCTCTTCTCCCTTGAAAAGAGGAGACTGAGAGGGGACATGATCGAAACATTCAAGATAATGAAAGGAATAGACTTAGTAGATAAAGACAGGTTGTTCACTCACTCCAAGGTAGAGAGAACGAGAGGACGCTCTCTAAAGTTAAAAGGGAATAGATTCCGTACAAATGTAAGGAAGTTCTTCTTCACCCAGAGAGTGGTGGAAAGTGGAATGCTCTTCCTGAGGCTGTTATAGGGGAAAACACCCTCCAGGGATTCAAGACAAAGTTAGACAAGTTCCTGCTAAACTGGAACGTACACAGGTAGGGCTAGTTTCAGTTGGAGCACAGATCTTTGACCTAGGGGCTGCCGCGTGAGCGGACTGCTGGGCACAATGGACCATTGGTCTGACTCAGCAGCGACAATTCTTATGTTATTATGGGTCTTCTCCAACAATGCAACAGCGGTGGCCTATGTCATTGGCTAAGGAGGTACAAAGAGTGCATCTCTGGCTCTGGAAGACCGCATGATCTTTCACTGGGCAGAGCATCACCTCCAGGCGCTCTCCGCAGCGCAAATGGCAGGAGTCGACAATATTCAAGCAGGCTTTCTCAGCAGGCAGAGTTGATCCAGGTGAGTGGGTGCTGTCCTCAGTGGCAGTCCGTGTTGTGCTGTGATAGGGTCTGCCTCGCTTCGACCTCATGGCCATGGCGAAGAATAACAAGGCAGATCACTTCTTCAGTGAAAGAGCCAAGCCAGGAAGCAAGGGTCTTAACGCTGTTCAGCTATGGCCGCAGGGAGACCTTTTGTGTTTTTCCTCCCTGGCACACGATAAGCCGAGTCATTCGGTGGATCATAGTCTATCTGGGACAAGTCATTCTGGTGGCTCCGGACTGGCCTCGCAGCCTGTGGTACACAGATCTGATGCATCTGTATTAGGGTCGCGGCTTGCAGTTCTGCATACATCCAGACATTCTTTTTCAAGGTCCGGTCTGCATGGAGGATCCGAATCGCTTAGCTCTTACAGCATGGCTGTTGAGCACGCTACTTTATTGCTCAAAGTATATTCTGAGGTAGTCATTGCTATTCTGCTCAAGTCTAAGAAGTGGAAGACTTTCCAACATTAGTGCAACCAAAAGAAGCTTTGGTTATCAAAAGTAGTAGCTGAGAAGGTAAAGAATAAGAGGTTAGTTTTCATAAATTATAAAAGATCGCTGAAAGAGGAAGACAGGCAAAAATATCTGGAAAATTTAAGAGAGGCTGGTTGTGTAGTCAGGAAAGCAAAGATGCAAATGGAAGAAAAAATAACTGACACGGTAAAACGGGGAGACAAGACATTTTTTTAGATATATTAATGATAGGAAGAAGTTCAAAGTGGCATTGTGAGACTCAAAGGTGAATGGGAGGAATATGTAGAAGCTGGTAAAGAAAAGGCCGAATTGCTTAACAAATACAGTCAAACCTCGGTTTGCGAGTAACCTTGTTTGCGAGTGTTTTGCAAGACGAGCAAAACACTCAGCAAACTTTTGACTCACAAAATTTGCGCACCCCCCCCCCCAATAACCGGCATCGCTTCCCCCCCGCTCGCAAAGGCCCCCTCGCTCCAACCGGCACCACCTCCCCCCCACTGCGCGAACCGGCCCCCCCGCCAGTACAACTTAAATTTACCCACCTCCCCGTCTAGCACTGGCACCAGCACGCAGGCACAGCTCGTGTGCCTAGAAGAGCTTCCTGCTTCGGTTCATAGACAAAAGCGCGCCTTTGTCCCGGCGCACTTTTGACCTAACACCGGCTTCTGCCTGCCTTGAGCATGCATCTGCGCATGCTCAAGGACTTCTATTCTCCCTCTCGCCGAGAATCTCGGCGAGAGAGAGAATTAGAAGTCCTTGAGCATGCGCAGATGCATGCTCAAGGCAGGCAGGCAGAAGCCGGAGGTGTCAGGTCAAAAGCGCGCCGGGACAAAGGCGCACTTTGTCTATGAACCGAAGCCGGAAGATCTTCTAGGCACACGAGCTGTGCCTGTGTGCTGGTGCCGGTGCTAGACGGGGAGGTGGGTAAATTTAAGTTGTACTGGGAGGGGGAGGCGGTTCGCGCGGTTGGGGGGGTGCTGGTTGGAGCGAGGGGGCCTTTGCAAGCAGGGGGGGAGCGATGCCGGTTATCGGAGGTGGGGGGGGTGGGAATGTATCAAAGCGAGTTTCCATTATTTCCTATGGGGAAACTCGCTTTGATAAACGAGCATTTTGGATTACGAGCATGCTCCTGGAACGGATTATGCTCGTAATCCAAGGTACCACTGTACAGTGAAACCTTGGTTTACGAGCATAATTCGTTCCAGAAGCATGCTCGTAAACCAAAACACTCATATATGAAAGCAACTTTTCCCATAAGAGTTAGTGTAAACTTGAACAATTCGTTCCACATCCCCAAAACTTAATTACCATTAGGGACGCCTCCACCGCTGCCTCTGCCACAGACCTATCCACGCTGCTCTACCAATTCTCCTCTGCTGCTTTTCGCTGCCTCTCACTGCGGGTGGTGCTGGCTGTAAGCAAACCACCGCCGCCACAGAACCCGACTGGACACTATTGGCTCTGCTGCTCCCGGATGCTGCCCCCACCTCTCCGGATGCCACTACCCCCTCTGCTGGGACTCTCAGGTGCTGGCTCACTCCTGCCGGACGCACCCCGACTCCCATGCTCCACCCGCGGCCACCGGTGCTGCTATCGCCTCTTCCCCCCCCTCCCCGACTGGCCCTGTCATTACCCTGCACCGCCGGCGATAGAAAGTGCCTGCCGTCGGTCTGCTGCTGAGCCTTGAGCATCTGCGCATGCTCAGGCCTTCTGGATCTCACCCTCTCCGAGATTCTCAAGAGATCTCAAGTCTCATGAGAATCTCGGTGAGGATGAGATCCAGAGGCCTTGAGCATGCCCAGATGCTCAAGGCTCAGCAGCAGTCGGGCGGCAGACCCTTTCTAACTCCGGTGGCACACGGGTAAGGACAGGGCCGGTCGGTAGATGCGGAGGAGACGATCGTGAAGGGAGGGAGCAGCGCGGTTGGCCTCGGGGGGCGCAATACTGTTGGTTCCTGTGATTGGGTGGGGGCTCGCAAATCGAGTCAATGCTCGGTTTGCGAGTCAAAAGTTTGCTGAGTGTTTTGCTTGTCTTGCAAAACACTCGCAAAACGGGTTACTCGTAGACCAAGGTTAGACTGTACTCGTATATCAAAGCGAGTTTCCTCATAGGAACTAAGGGAAACTCGCTTGATGCGTTCCAACCCATCCCCTCTCCCCCGAGACCAGCGGCGTTGCTTCACCTTAACCCCCCCCCCCCCCCCCCCCAGGGCACTTGCTCTGCTCCACATCCCTCCCTCGCGATCCGGCATCCCCCTGCTCATTTCGCCCCCACTACCGGCCGCGATTTGGCATTTCCCACCCATCCAAACACGTTGGCTTACCCCCATATGGCAACAGCACAACGCACAGGACATGCCGGTGCCCAAAGATCTGCCGTCTTCCTTTTGTTGGGCCTTGAGCATCTGTGCATGCTCAAGGCCTTCTAGTCTCACTCTCTACGAGATTCTCGGAGTCCGAAGACGGCACATCTTCGGGCACCGGCATGTCCTGTGCATTGGTGCCGGTGCCATATGGGGGTAAGCCAACGTGTTTAGGTGGGTGGGTGCGTGGTGGATGCCAAATCGCGGCGGGGGGGGGGGGGCGCTCATAAAACTAGTCAAGCTCAGTTTCTGAGGCATCGATTTTGCGAATGTTTTGCTCGTCTTGCAAAACACTCGAAAACCGGTGCGCTCATAAACCAAGGTTTGACTGTATTTATGTTATGTGTTCACAGCTGAAGTGCCAGAAGCAGCACCGCAGTAACCATTATCTCTCAGAGATCCCACCTGCCTATCTCAGGCCCTCTTGAATTCAGACACAGTCTCTGTTTCCACCACCTCTTCCGGGAGACTGTTCCATGTATCTACCACCCTTTCTGTAAAAAAAGTATTTTCTCAGATTACTCCAGAGCCTATGACCTCTTTACTTCATCCTATGCCCTCTCATTGCAGAGTTTCCTTTCAAATGAAAGAGACTCGACTCATGCACATTTATATTACGTATTTAAATGTCTCTATCATGTCTTCCTTTCTCCTGCCTTTCCTCCAAAGTATACAGATTGAGATCTTTAAGTCTGTCCCCTTACGCCTTATCACAAAGACCACACACCACTTTAGATGCCTTCCTCTGGACCAACTCCATCCTTTTTATATCTTTTTGAAGGTGCTGGAACAGTTCTTGTAGAATGAGGAAAGACTGAAAAAGTTAGGACTCTTCAGCTTAAAAAAGAGATGGCTAAGGGGAGATATGATTGAAGTCTACAAAATCCTGAGTGGAGTAGAACGGGTACAAGTGGATTGATTTTTCACTCTGTCAAAAATTACAAGAAGTAGGGGACACACAATGTTACA